>NW_027076097.1:0-723691 GCF_963932015.1 Anas acuta
GCTGCAGCGTGGAGATCTGCTCCACGGGGGACCCATGGGCTGCAGGGGGACAGCCTGCTCCACCAGGGGCCTCTCCCTGCACAGGCCGCAGGGGAACTGCTGCTGTGAGCCTGGAGCACCTCCTGCCTCCTGCTGCACGGCCCTTGGGGGCTGCACAGAGCTTTCTCACTCCTCCCTGACCCAGACGCTGCTGGGCAGCAGCTTTTGTTCCCTTTCTTAGATGGGCTCTCCCCCAGGCGCAAACATCATCCTTTTGCTCTGCGTTCTGGGCAGCAGCGGGTGGGTCCCTCCTGGAAGGAGCCTCCTGGAAGCGGCCCTGAGCTCCCATGGGGCAGCTGCTGCATTCTTCTCACAGAGGACACCCCTGCAGCCCCCCGCTCCCACAGCCTGGCCACGCAAACCCAAGCCAAGACACTGAGCGAGCCTCCCTGATTGCCAGCCAGCAGCTGGCTCAGCCTGGGACCCCAGGCCAGTGCCCACAAGACTCTCCTGGGCCTTCCAAAGCAAGCCTTGTGGGGACGGAGCACCCACAAAGAACGGACTCACACAACAGGACTCCTTGCCAACACCGCCTCACAGACACCTGGGCCTTGAGCGGGTAGCTCCCCTTGAGCGAGCTCATTTCCTTCCCAGGAGCTGAAATGTGCCATTTCGGGGGCATTTGGGGGCTACAGTGTGCTGCTAAGAGGGATGTTGGAGCTCCTGCAGGGCAGTGCTTCCACTAAGGCAAGGCCTTTTCTGCATCTTCTACTGCCCTGCAAGCGAGGATGCTTGGGGCACACAAGAAGCTGGCAGGGGACACAGCTGCAGGGATTGCAGGGATTCCTAAAGTCATAGCCAAATCCAAGAAAGAGAGGAGGACGTGATGCTTTTGATAGAAAGGAGCTGGGTTTTGGGGCAAAATCCGTCCCTTTTTCTATCCCAGAGACACCCAAGGGCGTAGGACAGCAGCACTGCAGGGCAGCAAGAGATGCTGTGCATTTCTCTCGTCGCCCTGAGACAGCCACTGGGTGACGATGGTGCCAAGCGTCTTGAAAGAGACCTTGCTTTCTCAGGCCCAGGTGTCCAGCTGCACACCAAGGCCGTCCCTGGCTTCCAGGCGCAGTTGCCAGGCCCAAGGCCGAGCTCCTCTGCGAACCCCCAGCCCAGCAGACCTTGCTCCTGGCGTTGTGGAGCAGCCATTTCACGGGAGCCTTTTCTCCTGGCAGTCAGCTTAGCGCCATAAGCTCTGCCAGCGGGACGCCTGAGAGCCGTGGGAGCTCAGCAGAGAGTCACTGTCAGCCTTGGAGCTCACAAAGATGGGTGGCCACAAGTGCCCTGAGCGTCCAGCTCGCACTGAGGACTGCTGCTGGCACTCGAGGCGTGGAGGTCGGCATGGTGCAATGGGAGACGCCACTGTCCTGCTGGTGGGACAAGAGACACTGATGTGCTGCTGCTGCAGGAGGAGACTTGAAGGTGCTGCTGCTTCGAGGTGCTGAGGAGCGGGCAGCCTCCATGCCGGTGGCTGAGCTGAGCATGCTCCTGTTCATTAGCGCTCTCCCCTTCCTCTCTTTTTCTGGAGGTGGAGAGAGAGAAACGCACAGATCTCTTTCTTTCCCGGTAGGAAATGGAAGAGCCTCGTATCTACATATTGGCCAGATTCTGCCTGGCGCCCTTGGGACTGGGGATCTGTGTTGATCTGTAAGAACGAGCAATCGTCAGCACAGCAAATCCCCGTGACCTTGTGTCTATCAGCATCGTCCAAATCCCTCTCTAGAGCTGTGGGCTGGCTAAGCTGTGTGTTGGATGGTGAAAGTGGGAAATGGGAATGGGTTGGGAAAGGATGTGTGAGCCGAGAAGTCCTTGCTGGGATGGGAAGACTTCCTTGGGGTGGAAAGGCATTGGGCTCGGAAATGAAAGAGATGGGAAATGTTCTCTGGGTTTGAAAGCATTGGGAAGCAAAAGCATTGGGATGGGCAGTCACTCCTGGGATGGGAAAGTACTGGGATGGGAAATCTTTAATGGGGTGGGTAACATTTATTGAAGTAGGAAAACCATGGGAAAGTCCTCCAAGAGAGGGGAATTCTTTGGGAAGAGATCTCTTTGGATGAAGGGAAAAATCTGTTTGTGTTGATGGGAAATCTTTTGTATGGGAATCTGTTCTCATGTGAACTTGTCAGGATGGGAAATGACCATGAGGATGAAAGCTGGTCCTGGGCTGGGAAATGCTCAGGACGGGCAAGAGGCGGTGTGGAAGCGTCGTGGGCATGGCAAGTGCTGCGTGGGAGGGAAAGCCTGCTGGGGATGGCCAAGTCTTGCGCTGGGCAGCCTGCTTGGCTCCAAAGCCTGCAGTCCTCCCCAAGATGTCGGCGAGGGGCTGGTCAGCCGTTGGGACGGAACCCCCGTTGCCCGCGTTCCCCAAGCAACCGCCCCACTCTCCAGCCACCATGGCAGGTCCAGCAGCCGGCTCCCGCTCCTCCCGGGGCTGCGGCCCTGCTGGCGAGCCCAGCGCCCCAGAGCTCAGCCCAGCGCCCTTTTTCCCACAGAGGGTTTCCCCAGACGGCTTCCGCGGCTTCCGCAGACGCAAAACTCCCCCTTCGTCGTCCCAGCCGTGCCGCCAACGGTGGCTGCCTGGCTGCTTCCCTCCCTCCCCGGAGCGATGGCGCTGCCCTTGCAGCCCCCGCAGGTACCCACCCTCCCCTCCGCACTGCCCCAGGCCACCGTCTGGCACGTGGTGCCGGGGGTCCAGGGGCAGGTGCTGCAGCTCCCCGCCAGGGTGCAGCTGCCACCTGGGGGGCACCTCCCAGCCCAGGGGCACCACCTGCAGCTTGGGCAGCTCCCCGCCGCCGCCGTGGGGCAGCTCCCTGCTGTGGGGCAGCTCCCCTACAGCGCTCCTCTGGGTGCCCCCAGTGTCTCCCAGCCCCTGCTGATGTGGACGGGGACGCTGGTGCCCCAGGATGGTGCTCCCCTCTGCTTGGGGCCCAGGGCCGTGCTCCATGGGGAGCTCCTGCACCCCGCAGGCACCTGCCTGCTGCAGACCCCTGCCTACCCCGGCCCCCCACCACTCCTCGTGCCGGGGCCTCCGCTGCGGGGGCAGGCGCTCCCCGCGCCCCGCACCCTCAGCAGCAGCCGGGGGCAGCTGCCGGAGCCCTGCTTGCATGCCGTGGGGCTCAGCGAGGACCAGGGGCCCCCGCTGCCCGGCCCCACTCCCCCCGAGCCTGCCCAGGCTCCAGCGACCGCCAGCACTCAGACGGCGACGCCCGACGGTGAGTTTGGGTCTGGCCCAGCCGGCCGCTGGGCGCCCCACACCCAGGAGCCATGGCAAAGCTGGCAGCGGTGGATGCTTGGGGGATTGCATTGGCTTGCTTTTTCCTCAGCGGCGACACTTGCAGAGGTGCCTGAGGAGCCCCTGGAGCTGCTGGAGCTGGGCCCCGATGCCTTCGCCGAGGCCTTTCCCCAGCTGGCAGGGGACAGCCAGCAGCTGCAGCACCTGCAGGACCAGCTCCCGGCCGACCTGGACAGCTCCGGCTTGGAGGAGCTGCTCAGCTGCCTCGATGCCGTGGAGCCCCAGGACGCCTTCGCCGCTGTCCCCAGCAGTCCTGTCCTCAAGCGCTTCCTCTCGCAGCTGCCCGACCTCTGCGAGGACATCGAGGAGCCCAGCACACAGGGACTGGCAGCCACCAGAGCGCTGGGTGAGGTCCCCTCAAGCCCTGGGCTGCACCCCGACAAGGTGCAGGCTGGGCGGGCGCTGCAGACCCCTGCAGCTGCTGTGCCGCCACTCAGCTCCCCCCTCAAGCCTGCAGCCCGGCCCCAGCTCAGGAGAGCCCTGCCCAAAAGGCCCCCCCTGCAGGAATTCATCCCTGCCCACAGGAGAACCCTGCCCCAGCCTCCCTTGGCTCCCCTCAAGAGGCGCCCCGACCCTGACTGCCTCCCTGCCCGCAAGAGACCCCTGCCCCAGCCTCTCCCCAAAAGGCCCCCCCAGCAGGAATTCATCCCTGCCCACAAGAGAACCCTGCCCCAGCCTCCCTTGGCTCCCCTCAAGAGGCCTCAACTTCTCCCAGCCCTCAGGAGAGCCCTGCCCAGTCCCCCTCGCAGTCCCCTCCAGAGCCCCCCGCTCTGGAGGGGACTGCCCACGGCTCTGCCCACGCAGCCGCGCACGCTGCAGCGTCCGGCGCAGCCCCGCGGGGACTACGTGCCCTGCGTGGGGCCCTGGGCGGGCGGCGACGCAGCGCCCACACCGCTGGAGGAGCAGGAGTCGTCGGTGCCCATCACGCCGCAGCAGCGTCCCGAGCGGGAGCGCCTCAAGAAGCTGGCCCAAGAGGAACGGCAGCGGGCGGCCCACCACATGAAGATCGGCCCCGGGCAATTCTTCGAGCAGCGGCAGAAGGACCACGCCAGAGCCTACTCTTACGGCTACCCGTGACCGACCTCGGGCTTCTCCTCGACGGCCCCCGCAGCACCCAGGCCCGCTCAGCACGCAGGCAGGCACAGAGACCTCTGCAGGCACCTGCTCCAGCTTCAGCCACGCTCCTCAGCCCTTGCCCCTCTCGCTTGCCCTCTCCCCTCTCTCGTGCTGGACCTACGCACTGCTTGCCACTCTCAGGGATGGGCAACGGCAAATGCCAATGGCAAATGTGCGCGCGCCTCACCCAGGAAGGTGGCAATGGCAAGCTGGGGGGATGCTGGCAGCAGCTGGGCTGGGAAAGCTTGCCCATGGCAACTGCTGCTTGGGACACCAAAGGGCTGAGAGACAAGACTTAGCTCTTCTTTCGGGGCATTGCTCTTCTTTGCTGCCTTCTGGATTACATTCCTCTCCTTAGGTGCTCACTCAGCAAGGCCTCTGCCTGCAGCTCTTCTTGCACTGGGACACCGAGGGGATCAGAACTGGGACGTTGTTGGGATAGGAAATGATCAGTGGGATGGGAAGTGATGATGGGGATAGGAACTCATTGGCACGGGAAAAATGGGTTTAATTTGTATTAAATTTACATTTTTAAATTTTACTTAATTTCCTGGGTTTTATTATTTATTTAATTAAATCCACTTGATTGACTGTGTTGTACGGTATGGCATTGTTTCATTATTATAAAATGATAAGTATTTAATATTATTAATTAAACAATATTTCTATATTTTATACTCGTAAGGGGGTGTCGAGAGGCAGGAGACCTTTTCTCCATGAACACCAGCGACAGGACCCACGGCAACGGGGTTAAGCTGAGGCAGGGGAAATTTAGGCTTGACATAAGGAGGGGGTTCTTCACAGAGAGGGTGGTTGCACACTGGAACGGGCTCCCCAGGGAAGTGGTCACTGCACCGAGCCTGTCTGAATTTAAGAAGAGATTGGACTGTGCACTTAGTCACATGCTCTGAACTTTTGGGTAGACCTGTGCGGTGTCAAGAGTTGGACTTGATGATCCTTAAGGGTCCCTTCCAACTCAGGATATTCTATGCTTCTATGATTCTATGATACATTATAAATTATCAATATTCTCATTTCTTATTTTGTTTGCTTTTATTCCTTTTGTACCCTATTAAACTCTCTTTATCACAGTGCACTGGTTTGTTCTTATACTTTTTCTTATACTGTGGAGCCCAAAACTGCACTCAGTACTCAGTACATGGAATACCAAGAGAGACTGCCTGGCATTTTCTCTTCTCTGCAGAAGCTCTGTTGCTAACACTGTCCAGAAATCACCACTGTCACAGACAGTAGTAGCATTCCCTCCTCCCACAGTTGGTTCTTCCCCCCCAAGACTTAGACACCATCCAGAAAAATAAGAAGAATAATACTAATAAAGTAAATAAAATAAAATAAAATAAAATAAAATAAAATAAAATAAAATAAAATAAAATAAAATAAAATAAAATAAAATAAAATTAATTAAAATAAAATAAAATAAAATAAAATAAAATAAAATAAAATAAAATAAAATAAAATTAATTAAAATAGTCAAAAGCTGTCAGGAAGGCAGTGGTGCAGACTGTGGAGAGCCTGGGTTCAAATCCTTCTTCTGTGAGGCTCTGAACCTATATCCCACCACAATCTCTCTGCTAATGTATGGCAGGGAAAGGAGGAAGAAAGAACATATCTCCTGCACTTTCCATTTATTGTTGACTGACAATTCTGTAGAGTTATAAAGCCTCAATCAGTGAGATACAGGGTTCTTCTCACATTGTCTCACTGTGCCCTAAGCGGAACAGCTCTCATTTAATAGATGCTTCACCACAAAATCATGAGTCATCTGCAGTTTTGAACTTTTCTGGGATCAAGTCCCTTCAGATGGTTGAGGAATCTGCTCCAGCACCTATGTAAACTGGTGCTCTACTAAGCTAGTGAGTGAACAAGAGAGAAATCCTCTGCTAGATGACTTGACAAATTGGGTCTGAAAATAGTGTTGAGGCAGAATAGTCCACGATTTTTGCCTTGGGTGCACAGAGGGATTGGGTGTTGTAGACTTCTTTTATTCTTCATTAAGATAAACATTTTCAAAAATGTGCTTGTTCAACCTTGCTCCCACTGTGTGCATGGGAGGGAGATAACTGAAAGTGGGGAGCATTGCTTGGATCCTGCAAGTGGCTGAGGTCCAGTGGGGTTGGAGGCTTTCTTCCTCCTTTTGGAAATGCAAAGCAACCCTGCACCTCCCCTGTACTTGCAGGAGGATCATGACAGCCCAAAGCACAGCGGCTTTGTAATTGCTGCATACACTTCGATCGGATTTACGTTTGGTAGCAGGGGCCTGCAGGGATGGCGTCTGTGAGAACAGTCCAGACAACAGCCAGCTCCAGATAGCTCCAAAAGGGCCCCGGCGCTTGCCAGAGCTGAGCCAATAAGCGATGTTGTTTGCACCTCTGGGAGAGCAGATGGAAGAAGGGGGAAATACTGCTGCACAACAGAAGCTGGAAGAGCAAGGAGTGAGAAGCAGCCCTGCAGCCCCCAAGGTGAGTGCAGCAGGAGGCAGGGGGTGCTCCAGGCTCACAGCAGCAGTTCCCCTGCGGCCTGTGCAGGGAGAGGCCCCCGGTGGAGCAGGCTGTCTCCCTGCACCCATGGGTCCCCCATGGAGCAGATCTCCACGCTGCTGCCCCCCTGTGGGTGGAGGAGCCCCCGGTGGAGCACGTGGCTTTGGCCTGGAGGAGGCTGCGGCCCATGGAGAGCCCCCGCAGGAGCAGGCCCCGGGCCGCAGCTGCAGCCCCCCCGTGGAGAGGAGCCCCCGCAGGAGCAGGGGGGCTGGGGGGAGCTGCCGCCCAGCCGTGGGGGACCCGTGCTGGAGCAGTTTGCTCCTGGGGTATGGATGGATGGAGCCCGTGGGACGGAGCCGTGTGGGAGCAGTGCTTGAGGAGCTGCTGCCTGTGGGCAGCCCGTGTGGGATCAGCTGGGGAAGGACGGCATCCCGTGGGAGGGACCCCACGGGGAGCAGGGGCAGGGAGGGACCCTGAGGGTCACTCTGCTGAGTCTGCTTTGCCCGTCACGATACTTGTTGAGCCATCGCCCTGTCCTTATCTCAGCCCTGGAGCCCTTTGCATCATATTTTCTCCCCCTTTCCCTTTGAGGAGGGGGAGTGAGAGAGCGGCCGTGGTGGAACTCGGCTGCCCACCCGCTTTGAACCACCGCAGTTGCAAAGTCCTGGGAAAGATTTCTTTCAAGAAATTAAACAAGGTGTTTAACAAAGAAATGCAGAGTTTCCTTTTGAAGGCTTCCTGGAGAATTGGGCTTCTTTCCTATTCCCAGCTCAGAGGAAGGGAATTGTTGATTTCACCTTCTTTTTTCTTGCATGGAAATCAAAGGTGAACTGCTCTACAAGGACGGGCAACGTCTCAGAATCAAGCTCTTTTGCTCTGTAGTCCTTTCTCAAGGAAAAGATTGATCACCCACCTTCCACAGATGTAGGGGAGCAGAGAATAATTTGGGAACTACTCTAATTCAAGTCAGTTTGGGCATAGTGGTACTTCCCTAGCTGTTTCTGAGACAGACGCATTAGCAACAGAGAGTGTTGTGCCGTCACTGGGAGGCGCCTGCGGTGATGACTTCAGAAACAGAACTGAATTGTGTCACCACAGCACTTTGGCAACAGCTGCCTCTGTGCACGTTTAGCTGGGAGGCACAGAGAAGGGTGCTGGATGCGATGAAACCACGTGAGGAGTTGTGGATCTCCCCTTGAGGTGCACAGAGAGGGACCATGCCCTTCTGTAAGTGTTTTGATGCTTGGCTGAGGAAAAAAATGTGGTTTTGTTGTGAATGCTTCATTGTAGTATTCTGTAGTTTGTGTCAAGTCCTTACAGAAGCCTCAAGGTTGGTACTTTGCTCAATGATGGAGCTGCACAGAGTGAGAACAGACCCAATGTACGGGGGAGGGCCTCTGCACGTTCTCTTCTTCCTACAGACGATCAACAAATAAGGGGAGACAGAGAAGAGTGTGCTGTGGTCCTCCCATAGACCGCAAGTACTAAAGCATAAACAAGAGGCTTAAGAGTCCCCCTGTCATGTTAAAATTCAGGACAGCAATGGACTTCCTCACACGGGCTGGCCTGTCGACTAGTGTCTCAGGCTGTGGCGTATGAAGATGCACTCCATCTGCTTTCAGGGTAGCAATGGCAGTGGGCAAGCTGCCTGACCTTAACATTTGTCATTTCATTTCTCACCTGAGTTTTGGTGGTTCTCCACGATTCATTCTTGGTCTAGAAAAAAAAAAAAAAAAAAAAAAAAAAAGTGAATTTGGATCAAAATAAAAGGATAAAAGGATTTCCTTTCCATTAATTACATGTTCTTAACTTAACTAAAAAAAGTGAACTGCGATGAAAATAAAAGGATTTCCTTTCCATTCATTACATGTTCTTACCTTTGTAACAGATTTGGTTATTGACTTAGAAGGCAAATATCTGGCCAGACTGCAAGACTTGTGCTCGCAGCGTGGGACAGCTCTCGTAAAGGTGATTCAGGGCAGTTTCTGGAAAACAAGACATCAGATCTCCAAAACACTTCCTTTGTGCTAATGTAGGAAGGGTGAGTAAGTGTAAAGGTAAGAGCCCAGATACCGTAAGAAGCAGAAAGTGTGAAGGAAACTTCCTTCTGGCTGATACAGCTCCATATCTAGTTGTCAAGTTTGAAGAGAGCAGTGCTAAGTTTCTTGGGGAGAGGAAAACAAAGAGGCTGGGAGAGGGTACAAAGAAAAAAATGGGATGAGCTATTTCAGGAAATCCTAGTAACTGGAAATAGAGATTGGAAGAGTGCTTTAAGCCAAGACAGACATGTTTTAAAACTAAAACCTAAGAGTTGAATGAACCAAGAAATGAATCCCTTTTGATTATGCAGTTGTGTCCAGCGTTATCTTGGGAAATATGGTTTCCACATAAAACGTATCTGGGGCTTGAAGTTCTCCTAAGACCCTTCTCTGTGTATTCCCTACTGTTTGGTAAGCGCTGAGGTCACACTGCAGACAGCAGCACGTCCTCTCCCCACTACTTAGCTGTCTGTTCTCACAACACGTCTAGGAACAGAATGGCTTGGACACAACTGCGCCTAGGACCGAGTTCATTCAAGCTGCTGGACGAGGTAAAAGCTCTGGACAAGCGAAGGGGAGGGAGGGATGGGTGGACATACAATATGATCACTTTAATCTCATTTCTCTAAGAATCCTGGCTGAGAAAACAAAACAAAACAGAATCAAAAAGAACAGAACAGAACAGAACAAATGAAGCAAGCAGCTAGCTTGCTGGAGACATTGTCTGGGAAGCAGTGAAAACACTTGCAAACAAAAACACGTCAAAGGACTAACTCTTTGAGCTTAATTCTAATCCAACAGCATAACCTCAAAGTCCTGTTTCTGTTCGTAACAGGCTGGTCCAGTAACATGTCCCATTGGATGACTTTGCAGCATAGATGTCAGGAATGCAGCTTGGGATCCCCTCCTTCTACTCAGAGTTCACTTTGAAGGGATGAGCAAGTAATTCTTCCTGGGTTGACGGAAATCTAAAGTCTGTTTTCTAACACTCTTCCAGACGCTTCTCTGTCCATCGGCCTGTCCTGCCAACTCTGGTGTGAGTGTGAAGTTGTGGCAAGAGGGATTTCCCATTCCTATTTGACCTGATGGACACCAGCTTTCCTCGGAAATGGCTGATGTTGCTGAGGAGGCAGCAGTATCAAAGCCCTTGCTGATGAAGGTACAACAAGCTGGGGAGGCTTTGGCATTTCTGCACAACGCTGCTCCCTGACTGTCACTCCAGACTCAGATTCGGAAAGAAGCAAAGCAAGCTAGAGGAAAACTGGATGTCCTGGTAATTTTCTTTTCCTTTAATTTCTTCATTCTTCACTTGTAAGAAAATCTAAATCTTAACCCTTTGTTTGAAAACACGGCTTTACGGAAATGCTTATGGGTGTGCTCCTTCACCTTGTGTGGAACCTGCTTCACCTCGCTTCAGCTATAGGACACCTATGCTCCAATTTATGCTTCCCATGATAAAGCGGTGTTCTTTCGGTATTCTTTTCTGTGATGCTTGCAGGCGAGGTTGAAAAGAGTTGTCAGTAGGATTCTTCGTTTCCTTTGCAGTATCCAAAGCTCCGTATTACCGTGGATCTTCTCCTCTGATCTGGAAAGCTTCACAGGCCAAAAGAGAATTGAGATGAAGAAGGAAATAGTGAATGCTGACCAATATTGCCAAGTACCACCCGTAAGTTTTGTGAAAGAATCCGGTGCATTTCTGTAGTGGTAGAAAGTTCATAAAATCATCGTCGTGCACTTGAAGGCAAGCAATGCTGTAAAAATGAAGAATGCAAGGCCCTGCTTAAGGACAATCTTCAGGCTGCTTCTAGATCAACAGCTTATTTGCTTCTTCCACAACCTCATCTCCGCTTGCTTAGAAGTTGTGAAGGTCGGAAGCACACTCCGTCTTTTTCATCCCCTCTGTGTATCTTTTCCCTGACAGCAACTTCTGTCTTGGCTCTTCACATCCAGCCAGAGCAGTTGCTTTGCCTCCGCAACCTGCAGGCTGACCTCTCGTGTGTACCTGTGCTGGACTGAGGGTAATGCTTGTAACGCACACAGATGCTGCATTCACTGTGACTTTTAGAAAAGAGAGCAAGAAGCTAACCTGCACAGCAGACTCTTAGGTTTCTGTCTCTCTCTCTCTCTCTCTCTCTCTCTCTCTCTCTCTCTGCATATATATTTCAGTACTTATTTACTTCTTTAAAGATACCTTAAACAGAATAGATACTTTAAGAAAGCTTACTTGTTCTTCCCCTTTCCTTGTTTTTAACGTTTGCTTTTCTAACCAATCCTTAATGTTACAACATTGGATTGATGCAGTACTCAGTCCTTAGAAGTTCTCAAAGCACATCAGTGATTTCTCTATTTCTCAACCTTTCCATCTTCATTGAGATCTCTCATCTGAATTTAGGTATGAGGTGAAGAAGAACACTGCAACCAGCTGAAGCCGTATCAGACACATACTTCTGCTAGGAAGTCATTCCGAGTGATTCCACGGTGTACTTTAGACAGGTTTGCTCTGGTCCTCTGGACTCAGCATCCCCAAGGGATATTTCAAAGCTCTCGGAAGGACCCGTCATTATCTCTGACACTGCAGCCTCCAGTAGGAAGGGGTAAATATTCCTTGCCCTTGTGCAAAGGAACTGCTCAGTTAGCTGTTTCTAACCCAAATCTCGGTGTTGTCTTCTATTGACAGACACCACCCGGCTAGCCAAGCTAAACCACTGAAAATGGAAGGAGTGGGACATCTTCCAAAGCCTGCTGCTGCTTCTAAGCAGAACTGCGCTGTAGGTGGGGACACAGCAAGAGGAAACATCCAGGCCACGGTGGAACTGCAAGGCACCTGTCTGAGCCACACAACGAAGTCAGCGATTCCCAGTTGGAGACTGTTGCTCGACCAGTGACACAGCAGCTGGAGCGCTTCTGGTTGCTGCTGATGGGTTCCCGTGAATCAGCCAGGCATAGGAGCTATGAGAACGACTGAACCGATTTGAAGTTACCCGAAAGAAAGAAGAGAGGAGAGAAGAAGACAAGAGGGGAGGGAAGGGGAGGGAATAAAAGGAAGGGAGGGGAGGGGAGGGCAGGGGGAGGGTAGGGTAGGATAGGATAGGATAGGATAGGATAGGATAGGATAGGATAGGATAGGATAGGATAGGATAGGATAGGGTAGGGTAGGGTAGGGTAGGGTAGGGTAGGGTAGGGTAGGGTAGGGTAGGGTAGGGTAGGGTAGGGTAGGGTAGGGTAGGGTAGGGTAGGGTAGGGTAGGGTAGGGTAGGGTAGGGTAGGGTAGGGTAGCATAGCGTAGTGTAGCGTGTTAGAGGGGAGGGGAGCATAGGAGAGTATAGGGTAGTGTAGGTGATCGGAGTTTAGGGGAGTGTAGGGTAGGATAGGGGAGGGGAGTGTAGGAGAATGTAGGGGAGGGGGGCATAGGGTAATGTAGGGTAGTGTAGCGAACGGGAGTGTAGGGTAGTATAGGGGAGGGGAGTGTTGCAGAGTATAGGGACAGGGAGCATAGGGGAGGGGATGGTTGGGGAGGGGAGGAGACAGGAGGGGAGGGGAGGGGATGGGGGGGAGGGGAGGGGAGGCAAAAGTGGGGAGAGGAGGCAAAAGAGGGGAGGGGAGGGGAGGGGAGTGGAGGGGAGGGGAGGGGAGGGGAGGGGAGGGGAGGGGAGGGGAGGGGAGGGGAGGGGAGGGGAGTGCTACCATTAAATAAAATTGCCAAATACATGACATTTTGGATCTGGAGCCAAATCTTTGTGTACATGTCCTCTCCCCGTAGCCCCACGTGCTGACCACCCACCCGAATCTATCATACTGTTGGTCAGAAAGAACAGGGAGCATAGGGGAGGGCAGGGGAGTGGAGGGAAGGGAAAAGAGGGGATGGGAGGGGTGGGGAGCGCTACCATCAATAAAATTGCCAAATACAATGAAGGAGCAGCAGAGCCTGCAACCTCCATTCCCCAACATCCTCCAACCACCCCCCACTGCTCTGTGGGAAATAGGTGGAAGAATCAAGACTGAGGTTTAGCCTGGGATGGAGGTAGTGTGGCGAGGTGGTTTTCTGTTTGGTTGGTTGGTTGGTTGGTTGGTTGGTTGGTTGGTTTTAAAGTTTTTAAATTCTCACTGTCCTACTTTGTGATCAGTTGGCAATAAATTCAATTACTCTTCCCCAAGCCAAGTCTGTTTTGTCCATGAAGCCATCTTCCAGTCCTGAAATAGAAAGGAAACAGACCTGCAAGCAACTGTTACACAAGTGCAGGAAGAGTGACAAAGGAGGGTTTTGAGGCATGAAGTTACTGCAAGGATGCTCTGCTCTTTCCTCACTTCAGGATGAAAAGCACGGCACTAGTGGGTGGTCTGTGGTGGTAGTTGTTTTTTTGTTGTTTGTTTGTTTGTTTTTTGTTTTGTCAGCTCCACCCCACAGTATTTTGCTTGTTCTACTTGTTTTGGTGTGCCCCCATTCCCTCCCTCAAGGTAAAACATCCCTAGGGGCCATAACTTGCTGTTAGCAAACAAGATCTTGCAAAAGAGTGAAGTTAACATGGCACCACCTGCACTGATGTATAAATAGTTCAAATATTTTCCCTCACTTTCCTGTAACTTTCCTGTAAATTGCTGGTCAGGAGATAACAAGTGGAGAAATTTAGGATAAGAGAGAGAAAGTTGTGTTTACTATTGCCCTGGAGTTTCTGTTGGTCTGGCCACGGAAATGGAGTACTCAAAATCCTCAGGACACTCAGTTTATACCAGATTTATCCTAAAACTGCAGTATTTCTAGGCCCTTGGGATTCTTATCAATTAAAACATACTTTTTCACGCACAGAAGATGCAAAAAAGTGCATCTACTGCAGTATGCAGACAGAGCCAGTCCTGTCTCTTGATTCCTTCTGCCTTCTGCCTGAAGAGCAGCAGACAATCGAGTTCTTGTCTTCAGTAGCTACGGCCTTAACCAACTGTGCAGTCTGTCCATTCATACACAGAGGAGGAAAAATAGCGTGGAATAACTCCTCTCCTTTGTGCTAACAGAGGAGGGTACAGCTTCCTCACTCCAACCCCACCGAGGCAAACCAGTCAGCAGTGCACGCCAGAGCCTCCGTCTCTTCCCCGTCTCATGATGTGCAGCTGGATCACTCTCCCTTCTATCCCCAGGATCGCTTTCAGCACAGTCACAGAAGGGTCAGACTCACAGCTTTAGGACCCATCAGAAGAGGCTTGCACTCTTCTGCCACCACACCCCCTATACACATGCAATTTCACACATGCAAAGAGACACCATGGATTGGGGAGTTGCACAGAGAGGAGACCACACCCGTTTGCCTGCCTGCAGTTTGACACCAGTAGGGAGGTAATTCCCGTCAGGAGTTTCCATAGAGATGACAGAATATGGCCCTAGGCTCCTGCTGCTTCTTTCAGCCCTAATTCTTCAAATCCATAGGAACGGAAGAAACCTTCCCAGCCAAGTGCTGCATATCTTGAAGGCTGGAGAACCCACAGCCTTCTGCTTCATTTCATTTTAAAGATCAATCCCAATGTCACTCCCATAGAAGTAGTGGAAGCCATCTGGCTGGCTTGGCTTTCTCTCCAAAGAAGACCAAATGAGAGTTGGTCACGGGTGAGGATGAGCCCTGACAGTTCCTGCATTTTGGTTCTCCTGCAGCCCACAAAGCTCTCACTGCCTTGCCTGAATTTGAACCCCTTTGGAACCAAATCTACGGATTATCTCTGTAAATCCAAAACAGCACTTATTCACCATGTGAACAACAAATGCCTGGGATGGTTAACAGCACTTAGGTGCAAAGGTCAGATATATGTAGCTGCATGTTACACATTTTTAGTCTGAATAGCACAATTTATCCTTTGACTCCATTTTGCTGTCACGTGGATATCAATTTGCAATCATTTGGTCTGTCCTCCCTTTGGTGGCTTCCGTGAGAAGAATCTAGAAGCTGCCCCCCGTTAGATAACGGCTCCACTGCTGGCCAGAGCCAAGCCAAGAAACGATGTCGCTTGTTCCTCTGGGAGAGCATATTGAAGAAAGGAGAACAAAAATAACAACAAAAAGCTGTTTCACAGGGAGAAAGAGAGGAGAAGCAGCCCTGCAGCCCCCCAGGTGAGTGCAGCAGGAGGGCAGGAGGCAGCAGCAGTTCCCCTGCGGGCTGTGCAGGGAGAGGCCCCCGGTGGAGCAGGCTGTCCCCCTGCACCCATGGGTCCCCCATGGAGCAGATCTCCACGCTGCTGCCCCCCTGTGGGTGGAGGAGCCCCCGGTGGAGCAGGTGGCTGTGGCCTGGAGGAGGCTGCGGCCTGTGGAGAGCCCCCGCAGGAGCAGGCCCCGGGCCGCAGCTGCAGCCATGGAGAGGAGCCCACGGGGAGCAGGGGCAGAGAGGGACCTTGGAGGAGGGAACTGTATCCTCTTTTTTCATCGGTGCTGAGATTGAGGATCAGGATTTCGTGGTAGGAATTTGTTTAGATGAACCAATTTACATCCATATGGGCTTTGTATGTTTGTTTCACCTTGTCTTGCAGGACCATCTTGGCTGGGTCTGCAGTGTTGTGCAAAAGTGAAGTTTTTCACAATAAAGAGCATCTTTTTTTTCGGGGAAAAGGCTGAGGTGGCCTTCATCAGAGTCTTGTGACCTGAAAATGCAGAAAATGGGTGCATGGCTGGCTGGCTGGGTGGGTGGGAGTTGGGAATTCAGCCTTGGGATCAGAACTGGGACGTTGTTGGGATAGGAAATGATCAGTGGGATGGGAAGTGATGATGGGGATAGGAACTCATTGGGATGGGATAAATGGGTTTTATTTTTATTGCATTAAATCCACTTTATTGACTGTGTTGTACAGTATGGAGTTGTTTTATTACTATAAAATTATGATGATTATTATTTAATCTTATTAATTAAACAATTTTTATACGTTATTATATTATAAATTATAAATATTAATATTTATTGTATTGTTTTTATTCCTTTTCTACTCTATTAAACTCTCTTTATCCCAGTGCACTGCTTTGGACTTTAGTTTTCCTTCCGAGTCGTTGTGGATTCACTCCGGATGGGGGGACATTAGCGAACGCCTGTGTGCTTCAGATCCAAGGTCACCTTTGCCCTCAACTCAAGATACATGTTTGCATCTGTTGTCGTGAAACAATGTTAACAACATCAACAAAAAAGTTCCCTACTTGCCAGCAGCATCCCTACGTTTGCTGGGGTCTGCTCTGTGCATTTTGAAGACCGTTCCATGCTATTCAGCCCCTTCAGGAGGAAATGGATGGTTCTAGGAAAATGCGTCTTGACCTGATGCAAAGCTGTGACTCAGCACCCTGCAGCCCCCGCAACCCCTGGCATTTTACCTGCAGCCCCTCCAACAACTCTGATGTTCCCTGCATCGACTTCAACCACTGCGGTGGGACCTGAGGCCCCTCAAACCCGTGTCACTCGCCCTGCAGCCCCTCCAGCCCCTGGCATGTTTCCTGCAGCACCTCGAGCCCCTGGCATGTTCCCTGCAGCCACTCCAAGCCTGGCACAGGCCCTACAGCTGGCTGCGGGGACTATCCAGAAATCTGCTCCAGAAATACAGTGATGGCAAGGAGCCCTCCACTTCATTCTTCCTTTTTTTTCTAGCTGGAAGCATTCAGAGTTGTCAACGGAATTGGTTTGGAGGAGTAGGAAAGACAGAATTGCTGGGTTTCTGCTTTCTCCTCCATCCTATCAGACCACAACATGACAGTTGTCTTTCTTTTACATTCTTTTACACCTGGATCTTTCTCAGTTTTATGAGTGTGGGGTATTCCTTCTTTCTCCCTTTACCTTCCTCCCTCTCTCCCTCCCTCCCTCCCTCCCTCCCTCCCTCCCTCCCTTCCTTCCTTCCTTCCTTCCTTCCTTCCTTCCTTCCTTCCTTCCTTCCTTCCTTCCTTCCTTCCCTCCTTTCGTTCTGTCTGTCTGTCTGTCTCTCTTTCTCTGTTTCTGTCCAGCACTGATTTTATGGCTACGTGTGCATATCCACAGTGTACAGTTTTCTCCGTTCTGTTTCTTCCCTGAGTCTTGCCCCTCTTCCCTGCAACTGAACAGCATTGCCTTGATCAAGGAAGTGGCAACATGCGGCTTACACAGTAAACTGCTGAAATTACAGCTATAACCATGGAGTACAGCTGCCGATCAACACAAGACCACCAGTCGCTCACATTTCTAAACTGCTCGTCACAATTCTTCCGTATGTAGGCTGTGATGCTGCTCATTTCTTAAGCACCCATCCATTTCTTCTCTTCCCAGACCCTCAAGGTGTCCTGGTCAAACCACCTCCCTTCCTCTTGCCCCATCCGGCTCTCCCACCTTCCTTTTCCCTCAAGGCTCAACTTTTTTTTTTTTTTCAGCATAGGAGCTCCATAGAAGCTGCTGCTGCCCACCTCCGAGTTGACTAGGGCTGAACTACTGAAAAAGAAAAGAAAATCTATAAATAAGAGTGAGAGATGGTGAATACCTAACCATCTCTTAAAAGCAGGATTTTAAGAGAATAAGTAATTGATAAATGGAGTTAAGATCGGAGGGAAAAAAATCCACTGTTGCAATCAATAGAGTTAAGAAGTTTTTCAAGTACATTAGGAACAAAAATTAGAGTAATGACACAGATCTGATACGGGATGGGTATTGCTTCAGTGAGAAATGATGGAAAAAAACACAACACAACACATGTGTATGTGTTGTTGGGTATTTGTAAAAAAAAAAAGAAACAAAAAAACAGGTTAATGAAAACTGCATGCTCAATTAGATGATTTTTTTGTTGTCATTGGTAGGGAATTGTGTGCCTTACAACACAATATGTGTTATATATATATATTATATATGTTTTTTATATGTTTTATATATGTTTTAATAAAATAAGGAAATGATATTTTTTTTCTACGTTTGTGGTTTCCAAACTGTAGTTAATAAACATTAAACAAGATGCAATAGGATCTCGTTAACTCTATTGTTTGAAAAAAACAGTGGCCCTGATGGAGAGGTGCAAGTGAGAGGAGACACTATTCAGTATTTCTCTATGTTGTCATTTATTGGTGAAGATGAAAGTCTGCAGTTCATGTTCATTACACTAGCATGACAAAATGACCACAAGGGGGACTGTCTGGTAGTGAAAAGGAACTTCAGCATGGATTAAAAATCTTTGCCTTTCTTTATTCTGAACTGTTTTTCTTATGGCTGCTAGAGAGAGATTCTCTGCCTTAGAAATAAAACTGCCCAGGATGTTCTGATAAACCTGTAGGGTTATGGCACTTCTACCAAAACAGATTTCAAAAGGCAAGAAGTCAAAAAGCAACAATTCAGTAATCTGTGTACGCTTCTATATTAAGTTTTAAGATAACCTGGTTTATATTTAGTTCACACAAATTAACCAAACATAGCAGCATACAACCTAAGAAAAGCTTAAGAAATTTATTAGATGCACAGATAAAGTGCTGTAACAGAGAAACTTGTGTAAATCTATTCTAAAATAAATAAGGTACAGTTAAACCACCTTTGACTCGTTTTAACTCGGAAAGAAATAACCTAAGTTTTAATCATTTGAATTTTAAGGTCAAGGTGAAATATACCATAACTATAACAGTGGTTGTGATCTGTATCAACTATTGAGTCTCCTGTTCCTCTTGAGGTCTCCCAGAAACAGGAAGGCTATTGCAAAATGTATACATTAGACATAGTTCCTTTTACAGAAACATTTTTGTAATAAGGTCTGGTTGCTCAAATACATGTTAAAATATTTAACAAGGAAACAATTTTCTCCTGATCCAGTCGATCTTTTAAACAAGACAATGTATTTTTCCTATGACGCAGCCCACAGGAGGGAACAGAAGTAAACATCCTCCTTAACTGAAGACTGTTTTGCTTGAAGAACTAAACTATTGCATTATTATATGAGAGCAAGAAATATCCATTTGGGTTATCCCTTTCTCCAAACATGGTGCCCAGTGATACATGTATTTTTGCCTTAATCTCAAAGGCCCGTTTGTCTCCAGGTAAGGTACGTTAAAAAGAGATTCCCTTTAAGCATCTTATCACAAGAGCTCTTACTGCCTTTCCATCCGGGGAAGCTTGTGTGTTAAACTGCCCTTGGAGTTTTGGATGCTACTAGATTTCTGTGCTCTGTTATCCATAATTTCAGGCACTTCGGGGCTAACATGGCTGTTTAAGTCAATGCAATAATATTACCAATATATTCAACACTCAGAAGAGTCACCACAGTTTCCTTCACACACTCAGGATTTCAAATTCTTCTTCCAATTCAAATAGCTTGTCAGTAGATTCAATGAGTTCTGTAAAAAAAGATAAAGAAAAAAATGCTTCTAAAGACATGCCTGATTTTGTTCACTTAAAAAAAAAAAACTTTGAAAGACGCATTCCAGAAAAGTACTTTGTAAGAGTGAAAAAATAAATCTGTGCTAGCAATTGTATGGCTTGTTTGGATACATGCCTGCTATATATTGCTTGACACTCACAAAGGATAGTTATTCTACCTCTGATTATTCTTTTATTTGCTAACGAGGAACATAACATTGCACAATTAGGCTTTTAATCGGTGCCTTACCTGCTCCTGTGGTTGTCACTTCTGGTTTTGTTGGAGGTATGAAAGGAGGCCAGTGTGGCGGGTGCTTCTGGACCAGCTCCAACATCCGTAGACTCTGCTGCTTTAGAATCTCCTGAGGACAGAATGCTTTCATTTTAAAAGCTGGCTCAGGAGACGCTTCAAACACAAAACGTGTCTGCTTAATTGAAAGTGTTTTTTAATTACGCATGTCCATCAGGAAAAAAAGTCTTTATACAGACATACTGTGAAATCCAAGCACCATGGTCTCTGTAATACATCCCTAGTTCAAACACATCTGGAAGACAGATCTCTTGAACTGTACTACAAATTATCAGTCTTATCATCTTTTGATATCAGCTTTGATATCTGCAAACCTGTAATTTTGTTTACATGTAGCAAGCACACTAGGAATGTACAATATTTTCTGCTTTTTAAAAGAAAGTTGCTTGCATAGAACTCTCCTCAAGTTTTCTGTTGATCAATAGCACAAAAGACAGATCTATCAGCTCCTCCAAAGGGGAAAAAAAAAAAAAAAAAACGCATCAGATTTTGAAGGACAGGTTTTGGTCAGGAAAAAAGGTGTTCCTGAAGCCAAACGCTATTCCTCTTCAAAGAGAAGTTACCTTCTGTCCTGTATTTCAGTTATTTACAAACTGTTTTCCTTAGATGATTTTTTTTTTTTTTAAATAAATGCCTTTAGAGGTTGATGGTACTTTACATTCAGATGTCTGGTGCTTAGCTTAACAGCTGCATGCAGAAACATCCTCAAGTCTGTTTCCTGTGGCAGCCAGCACCTTCTGTTCTCCCTAGATCAGCAGGAGCTAGAGGCCTGCAGCACTTACAGAATCAGATCTTTAAGATAGCTGGGACTAACAGTCATAATTAGAACACGCAATCTATTATGTCAAACAATAAAAAAGGATCAGGAAGCAAATCATTGACACATCACTACAATATGGCAGTTAAACCTTAGTCATTTAGTGAGAATTAGAAGTTAAAAGCAAGTGTCACCCAGTAACACCTTCAAGTGTGTATGTTTACACCCATTTTCCAACTGGCAGGGTTTGTGGCTGGTAAAGTGCTGAACAATTTCCAATTAGCAATTCAGTAGTATTGCCTTACCCTGATGCTTTAACCCATAACTTTAACCCTGATGCAAACCCCTAACGAAATAGTCAAGCAAAAAATAGCAGCAGCTCCTGTGTGCTCCTCCATGGAGCGCCACCCAGTTCCTACAGTCCAGGTATCAGCAGAAGCTGAAAACTTGTAGATGATGGACCACCTAAGGAACTTTTCCATTCTGGTATCTATACTGAAAATATTTGCTCTTCATTATGATTTTGTCTGTCTCGTTGCATCATGCCACATTTTGCACAGTTACGTAGTTAAGTATTAAAACAAAACAAAACAAAACAAAACAAAACAAAACAAAAAAACTTTCTAAAAAGCAGCAGTATTAAAAAACAGGTATGTGAATGAATGACAGATACCGGTATCTTTACAGATTGTTTAAAGCTTTAGAAACACATCCCACTGGTGACAACTGCCAATCACCCAATCACAGGATACTGGCATGGGATCAGATCCAATTTTTTCAAATACCACAGTACCCCCATGACATTTTGGGTGAATTACAAATAATACATTTGTATTTGTAATTTGGGGTGAAATACAATAATTCCACTTAAACATTTTTAACTTATGATAGAAAGTAAGTTTAAGTAACTTGTCTAGAGGTGACCAAACATAAAGTAGTGATAGAATAAAACACGTAAACCTGTTTCAGTTCCTTGCTCTGACCATTATAATGCCTCTTGAAAGAAGTAAAAGCTGCTCAGTAAAGAAAACAAAGCGAGCTCCCTACAGTACAGACAGCTCCCCACTTGCCCTAAGATTCTCCATGTAGTTATGTACATACTACTATGTGTTGATCACAGAAGACAGCTTTGTGATCTTGGTTCTGTTCAAGGAGATGCATTGCTGCCCTTACCAATGTAGAGAGACATTACTTTGAGATAAAGTATATGCATTCAAGATTTCCTGACACTTACTAAAGCTACTGAAGGGTCCAAATTCATGATCTTCATTCTATGTGGGGCTTCCTGGCAGTGGAAACTCTCATCGTCAACCGTGCCATTTTCTTCTGAATCTACAAAGCTTTGAGTGGTGTGAGGGTCCAGATAGATCAGCTCATTGCCTGGATGGGTAAAAGCCGTATGTTAAAAATAAGCAAGTGACATTAATAAGCACTTGGTCCAGAACTGTAAAATAGAAATTAGATTGCCATCGCAGTCAGTATAATCTAGACTTTCCAGCTAGGGATTCTTTAAGAGAATCGGAAGGTTTAGACACAACGTTTCCCACAGGGTATTTAGTATAACTTCCTATTGTGACCTATTACTGTAATTTTTTGGTTGGATATGTTCTATCTTTGTCACATACTTTTATTTTTCCATGTGAGATCCAGTACTTTTTTTTTTTTTTTTTTTTTTTAAATCTCAATTGTTGTAAACACTAACATTTGACAGATTAAAAGGTACAGGATGTTCACAGATGCAATCTGTAATCCCACTAGGCATTCATTCAGAAATTGGAACAAAAAAGCCTAACTAAAACAGGTTAGGTTTTACAAAAGGACAAAATAGGGTTGCAAAATTTTGGCCCAAAGTGGGGTGAAATCTGAAGGAATGCATTTTAAATTAATTAGAGCAATACTTAATAACAGAAGGTATGCAAAAGGTGAAAAAGATACTGCTATCAGAAACAGTTTTGAAATACAAGAAAATAAAAGTGACATTTGACCAATACACTTGTCAAATGCTATCAGCTATTCTTAGTATGTTGCTCTTGTTGATGTCATCACTTATTTTTACACCTAGCTTTGGTGTTAACTTTCTGCTCCTGTTAAGGATCATCTCATACTGTTTCTAAACTCTTTTAGATATGCTTCTTCATTTATTTTATTCTATTCTCATCTTTCTTTACTTCTAGAGGTTCACGCTTAGACTCCTTACTATTTCCCCTTCAAAAAATGTTCTCTTTGGATCATCTGCACATTTGGAATAAGTTTCTTTTTTCCTTACCTAAAAATCCTATGAAATAATAGGCATTATTTGGTTTCCCTCCTAATGCTCCCAAAGACTGTGGCATCGTAAAGCATTCCTAGGAGTTCAAAAGGAATAAAGGAAATTGTAATTCATTTCTTTACTGACATCACAGATACCCAAACTTATTTGACAGTAACGAGCAATGAATTGAAAGAAAACCTTACTTTAAATGCATCAATATATACGGGATTTATATGATTTATCCCTAGTCGTAGAGGTATAATAAGCAAGAGGGGTTTCCAGCCTGTGCAGAGTCCTCCTGCGTTCTTGCTTCGGCCAAGAGCACTTCTGTGCAAATGTGCACTGCTGTGGGACGCGCTGCTGCTCTGAGGAGGGGACCAGCACATTTTCTCTGCAGGAATAAAACTAGAAATCAGTCAACGCACAGAGGAACACAAAGCAGATCTTCCTCTCAGTAGTGAATTAAGCTAGTTTGCCAGGGATCTTTATAGGGCACCCAAGACAAAACGAGCCGGGCATGGCAATTACAGCTATTTAGTAGAAGTAATTCTAGCAGACAGTATGTGCTGGCACGTCCAAGTGAGACGTTAGATAAATGATTGGGGGATGACAATTTAAGACTGCAGTGACATGTACTATTATTGTTATTAATACTGTCAAGCTTTGCCTATAAAACGCCAGAGAAATGAAATGGCAGAAATGATGACAGTAGAAATTCTTCAAGGAGCTCTTCACATCCAGTGATGTGAGCACGGAGTTGGCATCAGGGATCAAAAAAACACAACTGAGTTTGTATGTCCTTCTTCCCTCTTCTTACCCTTGCAAGACAAAGCCATGGCCCCCCAGGTATTTGTTCATGTTTAGATACATGCTGGCAAATGGAGTCAAATCAGAAACTGTTACCAGAAAACTGATGAGGTGTCACTTACTGATGTCTTCAATGACCACCGTATTGCCCATAGATACATAAACTGCTAATGAATTCCATTCATCAAATAAAGCAAGCTTCCTAGAAAACATTAAGGTACTAATTAATATAAACTAGTTGGATCAAAAGGGTAGCTTTACACTCAGAACCATTTATTTATTTTTTTTTTCTTAAGAAAAAACATCCTTTCTGCATTTTTTAAAGTCTCCATGTAAAAAAAAGAAAACTTTAAACATTAAATGTTTAATATCTTTAGAAAAATAGGTACTGAGTGGTACCAGGAAAAACATATGCGCTGCACCATGTGCAAACTGTTTTGTCTTACTGCTAAGTGCAGTGACAGTAACAGTCCAACTACATCAAGTTTATTACTTTTTATTGCACTCGACAGTCTCTGCAATGGGTTCTTGCCCAATTGTGTCTTTTCTCATCTGGAAAAGAAAAAAATTCCTATGCCAGTTTTGCAGATTACTTTTTGCTTAAGAAATTCCACTGAATTCAGTGGAATTACTTCTGCCTGAGCCTGCGTGCACAGCAGAAATGGGGCATTAAAAGCTAAATCAGCTAAGGGTTTGGGGCACCAAAACTTCAGTGGGAGACAGCAGCACACAGTTTTATGTCCACTTCTGCAAAATCCAAACCTTTGGGGAAGGCAGCTACACTCTTAAGCTGCACTGGCAGAATTAGCTGTTTCAAATAAGCCAGAAAGAAATGGGGGTGAGCGTTTCACCATGAAAAACTTGGCCATGAAAGATCTGGAGTCCAGGGCATGCTTCAGCTCCCCTCCCTCTTCAGATCATGTGCCTGTTCCAGGGTGTCAAAGACTTGCTGCTGAGCTCGCAGGACCTGTAGCCTAGCCCCTGCCTGAGGTAAGACACCTCCACGTACCCCTGGAGAACTGAGCAGCCTCAGTTCCTTTCAGTGTGGCTCCCAGACTATGAGGAGCTGCCCATCTTTATCCAGTAGCCTTGCTGGCAGAACTGCTGCTCAGAAAGGGAGGAATTGCAGCTCAGTTCCCTCCTCAGCCGAGATGGCTTCTCTCTGATGTTTCACACCACCACTCCGACCTACACGGTGGCACTCTTGACCTGCCAGAGCTGTGCCACTGTGCAGAAAGGAATATACATCTGTGGTGTGACTGGTGAGGGCATGCAGACGGCATAGCAGGAGACCTTCCTGCAGTTTCTTCTCCTCAGGCTCTTCCTTTATTAAAATTTAGAGGTCACCCATTCCCAACTCAGTATCTGCACACCGAGCTGTGGCATGACATTCCATGCTGCACTTGTAAAGAGATGGCAAGTACATTCCTGACTGTGGGACAGGGGGAGATGCAGCCTTCAAAACTCTGCCTGGGCCTTGTCTTGGCTGCCTCAGGGGAGTACGTTCTGAATGAGACTGGTATGATCTCACTTACTTTAGTACTTGAGCAACTGTATTTGGTCCAAACCATTCTCCAATTGACTTCCCCTCTCCAACACCCACCTGTGCTGTTTTCATAGTGAAAAAAAGACACACGTACACAAAATCAAAGAAAAATGAGACCATAAAGAATGTGGGAACAATATACAGTAAATACCGTGACTGTCAAACATTCTAGAGTAACTGCAATCTGTATTTAGCAATAACAATTATTTTCTCAATCTATGCTCTTTTCAAAACTTAGGGAGTGCCAGTTTCTTTAATAAACAAAAGGCTTCTAAACTATAATGAGAATTACAAGTTAACAAATGTTAGTGCCCCTTATTACAAATTACAGCAATAAGCTACAAGACTGTCTATTCTAACATTACTGACTCTGGTACCCAAGGCTTACAGAGTTTATCAAGAGCTAGATTCTAGTACATGGCTTTATTTAGGTCTCAGGGAATGTTTCTGTACTACTAGTCTTTGCGCCCATCTGCATACCTTTCTATTTTTGTATAAGCATACACATTGTCTTCACATCCACTTTTTAAAATTATGAATTAACATACTGCAAATTAGTGATTCAACACAGTAGAAATTTCAGTGGAAAAAAACTGAAAGTTTATGTTTGTTCTTACCCATCTGGTGGATTGAATAACAGCAAGCCTTCCTGTCGAGAAAGCATCGTAGGATTCTGTGATATTCTTCTGGTTGTTTTGTGTGTTTTTCCCATTGCCAATCTGAAAGGAAAAATTGATATAGAATAAAAAATGGTGACGTTTTCATTACACTGATCAAATGTCTAGACAGCAGAAAGCTTTATAATGAGATGTTAAAAGACATTTCAATTCATCTTGAATATTTACATTTTGTGTAGAGCTCCTAGAATTCCAAGCTTGTTATTTATCATCAAGCTGCCCTTTATCATCATAGGCTAGATTGTAAAAACAGGGAAAATAAAACAAAACAAAAACATCAACTGCAAACATATTCTGACGGATCATGCTGCGTGTTGATAGCCATTCCAGTATCTATGAGCTTCCAAGATTATTTAAAAGTACAGGCTGTGTTTAGACCTTGTTGGATTTCTAAGCACCCATTAAATAACAACATAAGATCCATACAGAAAGTCCAAACACTCCACTGGCAGCATCCTGGGATGTGACATGCATGCTTAAGAGCTTGCACCAGGGGGGTTTGGACCTCGTGCTGCTGACAAGCGAGTAGTGAAGAGAAGGGTAAGAGCACTGTCCCACGGTGGCAGGTTTTCCCTTGGCCTCAACTTGGGTGTTACACTAAAAGGTTTATAAAATAATGGCGACAGGATTCCCCATTTGTTCTCCTTCTATGCCTATTTCTCTGCTTCAGGCTGGGATGATTTCACCCAGCTGAATATGAATTGATTCATTAGGAACTGTTACCAGGGCATCAAAGAAAGTCTCACTAATAAATTCAGGGTTTGTGCTTTTAATGGAGTACTTACGAAGAAGCGTCTGCAGACAATACCGAAGTTCCCTCAGGACCAGCACTCACCTCTCCCTAAGTGTCTGCAGATCAGTGCTTGGGCCAGCATCATCTGCCCACATCGCAGCATACATCCCCAGCCAGCGTCCGACGAAGGACCCGTGCCTCCTGTTAGGAAAGTTCATCACAATCAGTGCAGGCTTTCAACTGGGTGCAGCACCACAGAGGACATTTCAGAGTGCTAGAAAACAGATAGGGCTGCTGAAGCCTCCATGAACTGTCCTACAGATAAAAGGCACAGAGCAAGACTTTGGTTCCATGCTGTTGGTCTAATTCTAATCTCTGCATTGCACAAATAAACAAAATTCATTTATTCCTTGTGGAGCTGACTTACTCTTTTCATTCTTCAAGCAGCATTCACAAACGATTTACTGCATGCTATACAACATGATCACCTGTTTACATACAGACATAAATAAACACTGATTTTAATAATCTTCATGTTTGCATAAACAGTTAAAATGATGCTCAAAATGCGCTAATACTCTAGAAATATTTTCCCAGCCTACGATGCCATCACTTATCTTGCTATTTCATTTAGAACAATGCAGCAAATCTGCAGTATACTCACCAATAGGCGAAAACTTTCTTCTATACGTAAACCACACGTAAACCACAGTAAACCACACGTGAACACACCTTGGCTTATTGTCTGACTTTGGCTTATGGTGCGTCTGTTGCTGTGTCCAGCACAGTGCAGCCCCTAAATTGCTACCAAAACCTTGCCACAAACCTCAATCCCCCTGTTAAAAGAGACCCTCTTGTTTGTTGCCCTTCTTTCGACACTCTCTAACAGGTTTATGTCTTCATACATATATATACAACAAAACATCAAAGAGCTCAGCAAGGTCCACCAAGGAAAGGAAGCAATGCAGGAGAAAGAAGACAGGACAACAGGGAGAATGGGCAGCATAAGGGAGGAGGCAGCCAGTGGCCTTAAAAACAAAGCCTAAAAAATAACTTCCACTAGTGGGACATAGTGAATTGGAGCTCTGGGGTCTGCATCTAGAGATGTCTTTTCTATTTATCGTGTTGTTGCGGAGATGGGTCCTCTGGCTTTGGTTGTGTTTTTTCATGTTGGGCAATTATCTCCCAAGAAGAACCCCCTGTTGGACAGAAAGGTAGAGGTGTGCTCCAGAAACACAGTGATGGCAAGGAGTCCTCCACTTCATTCTGGCATTTTTTTCCAGCTGGAAGCATTCCCAGTTGTCAACGGAATTGGTTTTGAGGAGTAGGAAAGACAGCATTGCTGGATTTCTGCTTTCTCCTCCATCCTATCAGACCACATCATGAGAGTTGTCTTTGTTTGATGTTCTTATGTCGCGTTCTGTTATTCTACATTTTTTTCTCTCTGATGTGATTTTATGTTCTTCTGTTACGTTATGTTCTTATGTTCACAACAGGACTCCTTGCCAACACCGCCTCACAGACACCTGGGCCAAAGAGCAGGGCCTTGAGCGGCTAGCTCACCATGACAGAGCTCATTTCCTTCCCAGTAGCTGCCAGGTGCCCTCTGGGGGCATTTCGGGGCTACAGCATGGGAAGACTTCTTTGGGGTGGGAAGCCATTGGGCTAGGAAATGGGCAATGTTCCCTAGGAAGGAAATCCCTGGGAAGCAAAAGCCTTGGGATGGGAAGTCTTGAATGGGGTGGGTACCATTCCCTGGGGAAGGAAGTGCTTGGAGAAGTCCTCCAAGAGAGGGGAATTCTTTGGGACGAGGTCTCTTTGGCTGAAGAAACGCTTCGTGTTGATGGGGCAGATTTCGTCTGGGTTGCTGGGAATGTGCCATGCGGTGAAATGGCAAGGATGGGCACTGCCGCTGAGGCCGAGAAGCTGGTCCTGGGCTGGGCAAGCCTTGGGCCGGGCAAGTGGTGGTGTGGAAGCGTCCTGGGCATGGCAAGTGCTGCGTGGGAGGGAAAGCCTGCTGGGGATGGCCAAGTCTTGCGCTGGGCAGCCTGCTTGGCTCCAAAGCCTGCAGTCCTCCCCAAGATGTCGGCGAGGGGCTGGTCAGCCGTTGGGACGGAACCCCCGTTGCCCGCGTTCCCCAAGCAACCGCCCCACTCTCCAGCCACCATGGCAGGTCCAGCAGCCGGCTCCCGCTCCTCCCGGGGCTGCGGCCCTGCTGGCGAGCCCAGCGCCCCAGAGCTCAGCCCAGCGCCCTTTTTCCCACAGAGGGTTTCCCCAGACGGCTTCCGCGGCTTCCGCAGACGCAAAACTCCCCCTTCGTCGTCCCAGCCGTGCCGCCAACGGTGGCTGCCTGGCTGCTTCCCTCCCTCCCCGGAGCGATGGCGCTGCCCTTGCAGCCCCCGCAGGTACCCACCCTCCCCTCCGCACTGCCCCAGGCCACCGTCTGGCACGTGGTGCCGGGGGTCCAGGGGCAGGTGCTGCAGCTCCCCGCCAGGGTGCAGCTGCCACCTGGGGGGCACCTCCCAGCCCAGGGGCACCACCTGCAGCTTGGGCAGCTCCCCGCCGCCGCCGTGGGGCAGCTCCCTGCTGTGGGGCAGCTCCCCCACAGCGCTCCTCTGGGTGCCCCCAGTGTCTCCCAGCCCCTGCTGATGTGGACGGGGACGCTGGTGCCCCAGGATGGTGCTCCCCTCTGCTTGGGGCCCAGGGCCATGCTTCATGGGGAGCTCCTGCACCCCGCAGGCACCTGCCTACTGCAGGCCCCTGCCTACCCCGGTCCCCCACCACTCCTCGTGCCGGGGCCTCCGCTGCGGGGGCAGGCGCTCCCCGCGCCCCGCACCCTCAGCAGCAGCCGGGGGCAGCTGCCGGAGCCCTGCTTGCATGCCGTGGGGCTCAGCGAGGACCAGGGGCCCCCGCTGCCCGGCCCCACTCCCCCCGAGCCTGCCCAGGCTCCAGCGACCGCCAGCACCCAGACGGCGACGCCCGACGGTGAGTTTGGGGCTGGCCCAGCCGGCCGCTGGGCGCCCCACACCCAGGAGCCATGGCAAAGCTGGCAGCGGGGGATGCTTGGGGGATTGCATTGGCTTGCTTTTTCCTCAGCGGCGACACTTGCAGAGGTGCCTGAGGAGCCCCTGGAGCTGCTGGAGCTGGGCCCCGATGCCTTCGCCGAGGCCTTTCCCCAGCTGGCAGGGGACAGCCAGCAGCTGCAGCACCTGCAGGACCAGCTCCCGGCCGACCTGGACAGCTCCGGCTTGGAGGAGCTGCTCAGCTGCCTCGATGCCGTGGAGCCCCAGGACGCCTTCGCCGCTGTCCCCAGCAGTCCTGTCCTCAAGCGCTTCCTCTCGCAGCTGCCCGACCTCTGCGAGGACATCGAGGAGCCCAGCACACAGGGACTGGCAGCCACCAGAGCGCTGGGTGAGGTCCCCTCAAGCCCTGGGCTGCACCCCGACAAGGTGCAGGCTGGGCGGGCGCTGCAGACCCCTGCAGCTGCTGTGCCGCCACTCAGCTCCCCCCTCAAGCCTGCAGCCCGGCCCCAGCTCAGGAGAGCCCTGCCCAAAAGGCCCCCCCTGCAGGAATTCATCCCTGCCCGCAGGAGAACCCTGCCCCAGCCTCCCTTGGCTCCCCTCAAGAGGCGCCCCGACCCTGACTGCCTCCCTGCCCGCAAGAGACCCCTGCCCCAGCCTCTCCCCAAAAGGCCCCCCCAGCAGGAATTCATCCCTGCCCACAAGAGAACCCTGCCCCAGCCTCCCTTGGCTCCCCTCAAGAGGCCTCAACTTCTCCCAGCCCTCAGGAGAGCCCTGCCCAGTCCCCCTCGCAGTCCCCTCCAGAGCCCCCCGCTCTGGAGGGGACTGCCCACGGCTCTGCCCACGCAGCCGCGCACGCTGCAGCGTCCGGCGCAGCCCTGCGGGGACTACGTGCCCTGCGTGGGGCCCTGGGCGGGCGGCGACGCAGCGCCCACACCGCTGGAGGAGCAGGAGTCGTCGGTGCCCATCACGCCGCAGCAGCGTCCCGAGCGGGAGCGCCTCAAGAAGCTGGCCCAAGAGGAGCGGCAGCGGGCGGCCCACCACATGAAGATCGGCCCCGGGCAATTCTTCGAGCAGCGGCAGAAGGACCACGCCAGAGCCTACTCTTACGGCTACCCGTGACCGACCTCGGGCTTCTCCTCGACGGCCCCCGCAGCACCCAGGCCCGCTCAGCACGCAGGCAGGCACAGAGACCTCTGCAGGCACCTGCTCCAGCTTCAGCCACGCTCCTCAGCCCTTGCCCCTCTCGCTTGCCCTCTCCCCTCTCTCGTGCTGGACCTACGCACTGCTTGCCACTCTCAGGGATGGGCAACGGCAAATGCCAATGGCAAATGCGCGCGCGCCTCACCCAGGAAGGTGGCAATGGCAAGCTGGGGGGATGCTGGCAGCAGCTGGGCTGGGAAAGCTTGCCCATGGCAACTGCTGCTTGGGACACCAAAGGGCTGAGAGACAAGACTTAGCTCGTCTTTCGGGTCATTGCTCTTCTTTGCTGCCTTCTGGATTACATTCCTCTCCTTGGGTGCTCACTCAGCAAGGCCTCTGCCTGCAGCTCTTCTTGCACTGGGACACCGAGGGGATCAGAACTGGGACGTTGTTGGGATAGGAAATGATCAGTGGGATGGGAAGTGATGATGGGGATAGGAACTCATTGGCACGGGAAAAATGGGTTTTATTTGTATTAAATTTACATTTTAAAATTTTATTTAATTTCCTGGGATTTATTATTTATTTAATTAAATCCACTTGATTGACTGTGTTGTACAGTATGGCATTGTTTCATTATTATAAAATGATAAGTATTTAATATTATTAATTAAACAATATTTCTATATTTTATACTCGTAAGGGGGTGTCGAGAGGCAGGAGACCTTTTCTCCATGAACACCAGCGACAGGACCCACGGGAACGGGGTTAAGCTGAGGCAGGGGAAATTTAGGCTTGACATAAGGAGGGGGTTCTTCACATAGAGGGTGGTTGCACACTGGAACGGGCTCCCCAGGGAAGTGGTCACTGCACCGAGCCTGTCTGAATTTAAGAAGAGATTGGACTGTGCACTTAGTCACATGCTCTGAACTTTTGGGTAGACCTGTGCGGTGTCAAGAGTTGGACTTGATGATCCTTAAGGGTCCCTTCCAACTCAGGATATTCTATGCTTCTATGATTCTATGATACATTATAAATTATCAATATTCTCATTTCTTATTTTGTTTGTTTTTATTCCTTTTGTACCCTATTAAACTCTCTTTATCACAGTGCACTGGTTTGTTCTTATACTTTTTCTTATACTGTGGAGCCCAAAACTGCACTCAGTACTCAGTACATGGAATACCAAGAGAGACTGCCTGGCATTTTCTCTTCTCTGCAGAAGCTCTGTTGCTAACACTGTCCAGAAATCACCACTGTCACAGACAGTAGTAGCATTCCCTCCTCCCACAGTTGGTTCTTCCCCCCCAAGACTTAGACACCATCCAGAAAAATAAGAAGAATAATACTAATAAAGTAAATAAAATAAAATAAAATAAAATAAAATAAAATAAAATAAAATAAAATAAAATAAAATAAAATAAAATAAAATAAAATAAAATAAAATAAAATAAAATAATAAAATTAATTAAAATAGTCAAAAGCCGTCAGGAAGGCAGTGGTGCAGACTGTGGAGAGCCTGGGTTCAAATCCTTCTTCTGTGAGGCTCTGAACCTATATCCCACCACAATCTCTCTGCTAATGTATGGCAGGGAAAGGAGGAAGAAAGAACATATCTCCTGCACTTTCCATTTATTGTTGACTGACAATTCTGTAGAGTTATAAAGCCTCAATCAGTGAGATACAGGGTTCTTCTCACATTGTCTCACTGTGCCCTAAGCGGAACAGCTCTCATTTAATAGATGCTTCACCACAAAATCATGAGTCATCTGCAGTTTTGAACTTTTCTGGGATCAAGTCCCTTCAGATGGTTGAGGAATCTGCTCCAGCACCTATGTAAACTGGTGCTCTACTAAGCTAGTGAGTGAACAAGAGAGAAATCCTCTGCTAGATGACTTGACAAATTGGGTCTGAAAATAGTGTTGAGGCAGAATAGTCCACGATTTTTGCCTTGGGTGCACAGAGGGATTGGGTGTTGTAGACTTCTTTTATTCTTCATTAAGATAAACATTTTCAAAAATGTGCTTGTTCAACCTTGCTCCCATTGTGTGCATGGGAGGGAGATAACTGAACGTGGGGAGCGTTGCTTGGATCCTGCAAGTGGCTGAGGTCCAGTGGGGTTGGAGGCTTTCTTCCTCCTTTTGGAAATGCAAAGCAACCCTGCACCTCCCCTGCACTTGCAGGAGGATCATGACAGCCCAAAGCACAGCGGCTTTGTAATTGCTGCATACACTTCGATCGGATTTACGTGGCAAGGGTTTGGTAGCAGAGGCCTGCAGGGATGGCGTCTGTGAGAACAGTCCAGACAACAGCCAGCTCCAGATAGCTCCAAAAGGGCCCCGGCGCTTGCCAGAGCTGAGCCAATAAGCGATGTTGTTTGCACCTCTGGGAGAGCAGATGGAAGAAGGGGGAAATACTGCTGCACAACAGAAGCTGGAAGAGCAAGGAGTGAGAAGCAGCCCTGCAGCCCCCAAGGTGAGTGCAGCAGGAGGCAGGGGGTGCTCCAGGCTCACAGCAGCAGTTCCCCTGCGGCCTGTGCAGGGAGAGGCCCCCGGTGGAGCAGGCTGTCTCCCTGCACCCATGGGTCCCCCATGGAGCAGATCTCCACGCTGCTGCCCCCCTGTGGGTGGAGGAGCCCCCGGTGGAGCACGTGGCTTTGGCCTGGAGGAGGCTGCGGCCCATGGAGAGCCCCCGCAGGAGCAGGCCCCGGGCCGCAGCTGCAGCCCCCCCGTGGAGAGGAGCCCCCGCAGGAGCAGGGGGGCTGGGGGGAGCTGCCGCCCAGCCGTGGGGGACCCGTGCTGGAGCAGTTTGCTCCTGGGGTATGGATGGATGGAGCCCGTGGGACGGAGCCGTGTGGGAGCAGTGCTTGAGGAGCTGCTGCCTGTGGGCAGCCCGTGTGGGATCAGCTGGGGAAGGACGGCATCCCGTGGGAGGGACCCCACGGGGAGCAGGGGCAGGGAGGGACCCTGAGGGTCACTCTGCTGAGTCTGCTTTGCCCGTCACGATACTTGTTGAGCCATCGCCCTGTCCTTATCTCAGCCCTGGAGCCCTTTGCATCATATTTTCTCCCCCTTTCCCTTTGAGGAGGGGGAGTGAGAGAGCGGCCGTGGTGGAACTCGGCTGCCCACCCGCTTTGAACCACCGCAGTTGCAAAGTCCTGGGAAAGATTTCTTTCAAGAAATTAAACAAGGTGTTTAACAAAGAAATGCAGAGTTTCCTTTTGAAGGCTTCCTGGAGAATTGGGCTTCTTTCCTATTCCCAGCTCAGAGGAAGGGAATTGTTGATTTCACCTTCTTTTTTCTTACATGGAAATCAAAGGTGAACTGCTCTACAAGGACGGGCAACGTCTCAGAATCAAGCTCTTTTGCTCTGTAGTCCTTTCTCAAGGAAAAGATTGATCACCCACCTTCCACAGATGTAGGGGAGCAGAGAATAATTTGGGAACTACTCTAATTCAAGTCAGTTTGGGCATAGTGGTACTTCCCTAGCTGTTTCTGAGACAGACGCATTAGCAACAGAGAGTGTTGTGCCGTCACTGGGAGGCGCCTGCGGTGATGACTTCAGAAACAGAACTGAATTGTGTCACCACAGCACTTTGGCAACAGCTGCCTCTGTGCACGTTTAGCTGGGAGGCACAGAGAAGGGTGCTGGATGCGATGAAACCACGTGAGGAGTTGTGGATCTCCCCTTGAGGTGCACAGAGAGGGACCATGCCCTTCTGTAAGTGTTTTGATGCTTGGCTGAGGAAAAAAATGTGGTTTTGTTGTGAATGCTTCATTGTAGTATTCTGTAGTTTGTGTCAAGTCCTTACAGAAGCCTCAAGGTTGGTACTTTGCTCAATGATGGAGCTGCACAGAGTGAGAACAGACCCAATGTACGGGGGAGGGCCTCTGCACGTTCTCTTCTTCCTACAGACGATCAACAAATAAGGGGAGACAGAGAAGAGTGTGCTGTGGTCCTCCCATAGACCGCAAGTACTAAAGCATAAACAAGAGGCTTAAGAGTCCCCCTGTCATGTTAAAATTCAGGACAGCAATGGACTTCCTCACACGGGCTGGCCTGTCGACTAGCGTCTCAGGCTGTGGCGTATGAAGATGCACTCCATCTGCTTTCAGGGTAGCAATGGCAGTGGGCAAGCTGCCTGACCTTAACATTTGTCATTTCATTTCTCACCTGAGTTTTGGTGGTTCTCCACGATTCATTCTTGGTCTAGAAAAAAAAAAAAAAAAAAAAAAAAAAAGTGAATTTGGATCAAAATAAAAGGATAAAAGGATTTCCTTTCCATTCATTACATGTTCTTACCTTTGTAACAGATTTGGTTATTGACTTAGAAGGCAAATATCTGGCCAGACTGCAAGACTTGTGCTCGCAGCGTGGGACAGCTCTCGTAAAGGTGATTCAGGGCAGTTTCTGGAAAACAAGACATCAGATCTCCAAAACACTTCCTTTGTGCTAATGTAGGAAGGGTGAGTAAGTGTAAAGGTAAGAGCCCAGATACCGTAAGAAGCAGAAAGTGTGAAGGAAACTTCCTTCTGGCTGATACAGCTCCATATCTAGTTGTCAAGTATGAAGAGAGCAGTGCTAAGTTTCTTGGGGAGAGGAAAACAAAGAGGCTGGGAGAGGGTACAAAGAAAAAAATGGGATGAGCTATTTCAGGAAATCCTAGTAACTGGAAATAGAGATTGGAAGAGTGCTTTAAGCCAAGACAGACATGTTTTAAAACTAAAACCTAGGAGTTGAATGAACCAAGAAATGAATCCCTTTTGATTATGCAGTTGTGTCCAGCGTTATCTTGGGAAATATGGTTTCCACATAAAACGTATCTGGGGTTTGAAGTTCTCCTACGGCCCTTCTCTGTGTATTCCCTACTGTTTGGTAAGCGCTGAGGTCACACTGCAGACAGCAGCATGTCCTCTCCCCACTACTTAGCTGTCTGTTCTCACAACACGTCTAGGAACAGAATGGCTTGGACACAACTGCGCCTAGGACCGAGTTCATTCAAGCTGCTGGACGAGGTAAAAGCTCTGGACAAGCGAAGGGGAGGGAGGGATGGGTGGACATACAATATGATCACTTTAATCTCATTTCTCTAAGAATCCTGGCTGAGAAAACAAAACAAAACAGAATCAAAAAGAACAGAACAGAACAGAACAAATGAAGCAAGCAGCTAGCTTGCTGGAGACATTGTCTGGGAAGCAGTGAAAACACTTGCAAACAAAAACACGTCAAAGGACTAACTCTTTGAGCTTAATTCTAATCCAACAGCATAACCTCAAAGTCCTGTTTCTGTTCGTAACAGGCTGGTCCAGTAACATGTCCCATTGGATGACTTTGCAGCATAGATGTCAGGAATGCAGCTTGGGATCCCCTCCTTCTACTCAGAGTTCACTTTGAAGGGATGAGCAAGTAATTCTTCCTGGGTTGACGGAAATCTAAAGTCTGTTTTCTCACACTCTTCCAGACGCTTCTCTGTCCATCGGCCTGTCCTGCCAACTCTGGTGTGAGTGTGAAGTTGTGGCAAGAGGGATTTCCCATTCCTATTTGACCTGATGGACACCAGCTTTCCTCGGAAATGGCTGATGTTGCTGAGGAGGCAGCAGTATCAAAGCCCTTGCTGATGAAGGTACAACAAGTTGGGGAGGCTTTGGCATTTCTGCACAACGCTGCTCCCTGACTGTCACTCCAGACTCAGATTCGGAAAGAAGCAAAGCAAGCTAGAGGAAAACTGGATGTCCTGGTAATTTTCTTTTCCTTTTATTTCTTCATTCTTCACTTGTAAGAAAATCTAAATCTTAACCCTTTGTTTGAAAACACGGCTTTACGGAAATGCTTATGGGTGTGCTCCTTCACCTTGTGTGGAACCTGCTTCACCTCGCTTCAGCTATAGGACACCTATGCTCCAATTTATGCTTCCCATGATAAAGCGGTGTTCTTTCGGTATTCTTTTCTGTGATGCTTGCAGGCGAGGTTGAAAAGAGTTGTCAGTAGGATTCTTCGTTTCCTTTGCAGTATCCAAAGCTCCGTATTACCGTGGATCTTCTCCTCTGATCTGGAAAGCTTCACAGGCCAAAAGAGAATTGAGATGAAGAAGGAAATAGTGAATGCTGACCAATATTGCCAAGTACCACCCGTAAGTTTTGTGAAAGAATCCGGTGCATTTCTGTAGTGGTAGAAAGTTCATAAAATCATCGTCGTGCACTTGAAGGCAAGCAATGCTGTAAAAATGAAGAATGCAAGGCCCTGCTTAAGGACAATCTTCAGGCTGCTTCTAGATCAACAGCTTATTTGCTTCTTCCACAACCTCATCTCCGCTTGCTTAGAAGTTGTGAAGGTCGGAAGCACACTCCGTCTTTTTCATCCCCTCTGTGTATCTTTTCCCTGACAGCAACTTCTGTCTTGGCTCTTCACATCCAGCCAGAGCAGTTGCTTTGCCTCCGCAACCTGCAGGCTGACCTCTCGTGTGTACCTGTGCTGGACTGAGGGTAATGCTTGTAACGCACACAGATGCTGCATTCACTGTGACTTTTAGAAAAGAGAGCAAGAAGCTAACCTGCACAGCAGACTCTTAGGTTTCTCTCTCTCTCTCTCTCTCTCTCTCTCTCTCTCTCTCTCTGCATATATATTTCAGTACTTATTTACTTCTTTAAAGATACCTTAAATAGAATAGATACTTTAAGAAAGCTTACTTGTTCTTCCCCTTTCCTTGTTTTTAACGTTTGCTTTTCTAACCAATCCTTAATGTTACAACATTGGATTGATGCAGTACTCAGTCCTTAGAAGTTCTCAAAGCACATCAGTGATTTCTCTATTTCTCAACCTTTCCATCTTCATTGAGATCTCTCATCTGAATTTAGGTATGAGGTGAAGAAGAACACTGCAACCAGCTGAAGCCGTATCAGACACATACTTCTGCTAGGAAGTCATTCCGAGGGATTCCACGGTGTACTTTAGACAGGTTTGCTCTGGTCCTCTGGACTCAGCATCCCCAAGGGATATTTCAAAGCTCTCGGAAGGACCCGTCATTATCTCTGACACTGCAGCCTCCAGTAGGAAGGGGTAAATATTCCTTGCCCTTGTGCAAAGGAACTACTCAGTTAGCTGTTTCTAACCCAAATCTCGGTGTTGTCTTCTATTGACAGACACCACCCGGCTAGCCAAGCTAAACCACTGAAAATGGAAGGAGTGGGACATCTTCCAAAGCCTGCTGCTGCTTCTAAGCAGAACTGCGCTGTAGGTGGGGACACAGCAAGAGGAAACGTCCAGGCCACGGTGGAACTGCAAGGCACCTGTCTGAGCCACACAACGAAGTCAGCGATTCCCAGTTGGAGACTGTTGCTCGACCAGTGACAAGCAGCTGCTGGAGCGCTTCTGGTTGCTGCTGATGGGTTCCCGTGAATCAGCCAGGGATAGGAGCTATGAGAACGACTGAAGCGATTTGAAGTTACCCGAAAGAAAGAAGAGAGGAGAGAAGAAGACAAGAGGGGAGGGAAGGGGAGGGAATAAAAGGAAGGGAGGGGAGGGGAGGGCAGGGGGAGGGTAGGATAGGATAGGGTAGGGTAGGGTAGGGTAGGGTAGGGTAGGGTAGGGTAGGGTAGGGTAGGGTAGGGTAGGGTAGGGTAGGGTAGGGTAGGGTAGGGTAGGGTAGTGTAGCATAGCGTAGAGTAGCGTGTTAGAGGGGAGGGGAGCATAGGAGAGTATAGGGTAGTGTAGGTGATCGGAGTTTAGGGGAGTGTAGGGTAGGATACGGGAGGGGAGTGTAGGAGACTGTAGGTGAGGGGGGCATAGGGTAATGTAGGGTAGTGTAGCGAACGGGAGTTTAGGGTAGGATAGGGGAGGGGAGTGTAGGAATGTGTAGGGTAGTCTAGGGGAGGGGAGTGTAGCAGAGTATAGGGACAGGGAGCATAGGGGAGCTGATGGTAGGGGAGGGGAGGAGACGGGAGGGGAAGGGAGGGGAGGGGAGGGGAGGGGAGGGGAGGGGAGGGGAGGGGAGGGGAGGGGAGGGGAGGGGAGGCAAAAGTGGGGAGAGGAGGCAAAAGAGGGGAGGGGAGGGGAGGGGAGGGGAGGGGAGGGGAGGGGAGGGGAGGGGAGGGGAGGGGAGGGGGAGGGGAGGGGAGGGGAGGGGAGTGCTACCATAAATAAAATTGCCAAATACATGACATTTTGGATCTGGAGCCAAATCTTTGTGTACATGTCCTCTCCCCGTAGCCCCACGTGCTGACCACCCACCCGAATCTATCATACTGTTGGTCAGAAAGAACAGGGAGCATAGGGGAGGGCAGGGGAGTGGAGGGAAGGGAAAAGAGGGGATGGGAGGGGTGGGGAGCGCTACCATCAATAAAATTGCCAAATACAATGAAGGAGCAGCAGAGCCTGCAACCTCCATTCCCCAACATCCTCCAACCACCCCCCACTGCTCTGTGGGAAATAGGTAGAAGAATCAAGACTGAGGTTTAGCCTGGGATGGAGGTAGTGTGGCGAGGTGGTTTTCTGTTTGGTTGGTTGGTTGGTTGGTTGGTTGGTTTTAAAGTTTTTAAATTCTCACTGTCCTACTTTGTGATCAGTTGGCAATAAATTCAATTACTCTTCCCCAAGCCAAGTCTGTTTTGTCCATGAAGCCATCTTCCAGTCCTGAAATAAGAAAGGAAACAGACCTGCAAGCAACTGTTACACAAGTGCAGGAAGAGTGACAAAGGAGGGTTTTGAGGCATGAAGGTACTGCAAGGATGCTCTGCTCTTTCCTCACTTCAGGATGAAAAGCACGGCACTAGTGGGTGGTCTGTGGTGGTAGTTGTTTTTTTGTTGTTTGTTTGTTTGTTTGTTGTTTTGTCAGCTCCACCCCACAGTATTTTGCTTGTTCTACTTGTTTTGGTGTGCCCCCATTCCCTCCCTCAAGGTAAAACATCCCTAGGGGCCATAACTTGCTGTTAGCAAACAAGATCTTGCAAAAGAGTGAAGTTAACATGGCACCACCTGCACTGGTGTATAAATAGTTCAAATATTTTCCCTCACTTTCCTGTAACTTTCCTGTAAATTGCTGGTCAGGAGATAACAAGTGGAGAAATTTAGGATAAGAGAGAGAAAGTTGTGTTTACTATTGCCCTGGAGTTTCTGTTGGTCTGGCCACGGAAATGGAGTACTCAAAATCCTCAGGACACTCAGTTTATGCCAGTTTTATCCTAAAACTGCAGTATTTCTAGGCCCTTGGGATTCTTATCAATTAAAACATACTTTTTCACGCACAGAAGATGCAAAAAAGTGCATCTACTGCAGTATGCAGACAGAGCCAGTCCTGTCTCTTGATTCCTTCTGCCTTCTGCCTGAAGAGCAGCAGACAATCGAGTTCTTGTCTTCAGTAGCTACGGCCTTAACCAACTGTGCAGTCTGTCCATTCATACACAGAGGAGGAAAAATAGCGTGGAATAACTCCTCTCCTTTGTGCTAACAGAGGAGGGTACAGCTTCCTCACTCCAACCCCACCGAGGCAAACCAGTCAGCAGTGCACGCCAGAGCCTCCGTCTCTTCCCCGTCTCATGATGTGCAGCTGGATCACTCTCCCTTCTATCCCCAGGATCGCTTTCAGCACAGTCACAGAAGGGTCAGACTCACAGCTTTAGGACCCATCAGAAGAGGCTTGCACTCTTCTGCCACCACACCCCCTATACACATGCAATTTCACACATGCAAAGAGACACCATGGATTGGGGAGTTGCACAGAGAGGAGACCACACCCGTTTGCCTGCCTGCAGTTTGACACCAGTAGGGAGGTAATTCCCGTCAGGAGTTTCCATAGAGATGACAGAATATGGCCCTAGGCTCCTGCTGCTTCTTTCAGCCCTAATTCTTCAAATCCATAGGAACGGAAGAAACCTTCCCAGCCAAGTGCTGCATATCTTGAAGGCTGGAGAACCCACAGCCTTCTGCTTCATTTCATTTTAAAGATCAATCCCAATGTCACTCCCATAGAAGTAGTGGAAGCCATCTGGCTGGCTTGGCTTTCTCTCCAAAGAAGACCAAATGAGAGTTGGTCACGGGTGAGGATGAGCCCTGACAGTTCCTGCATTTTGGTTCTCCTGCAGCCCACAAAGCTCTCACTGCCTTGCCTGAATTTGAACCCCTTTGGAACCAAATCTACAGATTATCTCTGTAAATCCAAAACAGCACTTATTCACCATGTGAACAACAAATGCCTGGGATGGTTAACAGCACTTAGGTGCAAAGGTCAGATATATGTAGCTGCATGTTACACATTTTTAGTCTGAATAGCACAATTTATCCTTTGACTCCATTTTGCTGTCACGTGGATATCAATTTGCAATCATTTGGTCTGTCCTCCCTTTGGTGGCTTCCGTGAGAAGAATCTAGAAGCTGCCCCCCGTTAGATAACGGCTCCACTGCTGGCCAGAGCCAAGCCAAGAAACGATGTCGCTTGTTCCTCTGGGAGAGCATATTGAAGAAAGGAGAACAAAAATAACAACAAAAAGCTGTTTCACAGGGAGAAAGAGAGGAGAAGCAGCCCTGCAGCCCCCCAGGTGAGTGCAGCAGGAGGGCAGGAGGCAGCAGCAGTTCCCCTGCGGGCTGTGCAGGGAGAGGCCCCCGGTGGAGCAGGCTGTCCCCCTGCACCCATGGGTCCCCCATGGAGCAGATCTCCACGCTGCTGCCCCCCTGTGGGTGGAGGAGCCCCCGGTGGAGCAGGTGGCTGTGGCCTGGAGGAGGCTGCGGCCTGTGGAGAGCCCCCGCAGGAGCAGGCCCCGGGCCGCAGCTGCAGCCATGGAGAGGAGCCCACGGGGAGCAGGGGCAGAGAGGGACCTTGGAGGAGGGAACTGTATCCTCTTTTTTCATCGGTGCTGAGATTGAGGATCAGGATTTCGTGGTAGGAATTTGTTTAGATGAACCAATTTACATCCATATGGGCTTTGTATGTTTGTTTCACCTTGTCTTGCAGGACCATCTTGGCTGGGTCTGCAGTGTTGTGCAAAAGTGAAGTTTTTCACAATAAAGAGCATCTTTTTTTTCGGGGAAAAGGCTGAGGTGGCCTTCGTCAGAGTCTTGTGACCTGAAAATGCAGAAAATGGGTGCATGGCTGGCTGGCTGGGTGGGTGGGAGTTGGGAATTCAGCCTTGGGATCAGAACTGGGACGTTGTTGGGATAGGAAATGATCAGTGGGATGGGAAGTGATGATGGGGATAGGAACTCATTGGGATGGGATAAATGGGTTTTATTTTTATTGCATTAAATCCACTTTATTGACTGTGTTGTACAGTATGGAGTTGTTTTATTACTATAAAATTATGATGATTATTATTTAATCTTATTAATTAAACAATTTTTATACGTTATTATATTATAAATTATAAATATTAATATTTATTGTATTGTTTTTATTCCTTTTCTACCCTATTAAACTCTCTTTATCCCAGTGCACTGCTTTGGACTTTAGTTTTCCTTCCGAGTCGTTGTGGATTCACTCCGGATGGGGGGACATTAGCGAACGCCTGTGTGCTTCAGATCCAAGGTCACCTTTGCCCTCAACTCAAGATACATGTTTGCATCTGTTGTCGTGAAACAATGTTAACAACATCAACAAAAAAGTTCCCTACTTGCCAGCAGCATCCCTACGTTTGCTGGGGTCTGCTCTGTGCATTTTGAAGACCGTTCCATGCTATTCAGCCCCTTCAGGAGGAAATGGATGGTTCTAGGAAAATGCGTCTTGACCTGATGCAAAGCTGTGACTCAGCACCCTGCAGCCCCCGCAACCCCTGGCATTTTACCTGCAGCCCCTCCAACAACTCTGATGTTCCCTGCATCGACTTCAACCACTGCGGTGGGACCTGAGGCCCCTCAAACCCGTGTCACTCGCCCTGCAGCCCCTCCAGCCCCTGGCATGTTTCCTGCAGCACCTCGAGCCCCTGGCATGTTCCCTGCAGCCACTCCAAGCCTGGCACAGGCCCTACAGCTGGCTGCGGGGACTATCCAGAAATCTGCTCCAGAAATACAGTGATGGCAAGGAGCCCTCCACTTCATTCTTCCTTTTTTTTCTAGCTGGAAGCATTCAGAGTTGTCAACGGAATTGGTTTGGAGGAGTAGGAAAGACAGAATTGCTGGGTTTCTGCTTTCTCCTCCATCCTATCAGACCACAACATGACAGTTGTCTTTCTTTTACATTCTTTTACACCTGGATCTTTCTCAGTTTTATGAGTGTGGGGTATTCCTTCTTTCTCCCTTTACCTTCCTCCCTCTCTCCCTCCCTCCCTCCCTCCCTCCCTCCCTCCCTCCCTCCCTCCCTCCCTCCCTCCCTCCCTCCCTTCCTTCCTTCCTTCCTTCCTTCCTTCCTTCCTTCCTTCCTTCCTTCCTTCCTTCCTTCCTTCCTTCCTTCCTTCCCTCCTTTCGTTCTGTCTGTCTGTCTGTCTCTCTTTCTCTGTTTCTGTCCAGCACTGATTTTATGGCTACGTGTGCATATCCACAGTGTACAGTTTTCTCCGTTCTGTTTCTTCCCTGAGTCTTGCCCCTCTTCCCTGCAACTGAACAGCATTGCCTTGATCAAGGAAGTGGCAACATGCGGCTTACACAGTAAACTGCTGAAATTACAGCTATAACCATGGAGTACAGCTGCCGATCAACACAAGACCACCAGTCGCTCACATTTCTAAACTGCTCGTCACAATTCTTCCGTATGTAGGCTGTGATGCTGCTCATTTCTTAAGCACCCATCCATTTCTTCTCTTCCCAGACCCTCAAGGTGTCCTGGTCAAACCACCTCCCTTCCTCTTGCCCCATCCGGCTCTCCCACCTTCCTTTTCCCTCAAGGCTCAACTTTTTTTTTTTTTTCAGCATAGGAGCTCCATAGAAGCTGCTGCTGCCCACCTCCGAGTTGACTAGGGCTGAACTACTGAAAAAGAAAAGAAAATCTATAAATAAGAGTGAGAGATGGTGAATACCTAACCATCTCTTAAAAGCAGGATTTTAAGAGAATAAGTAATTGATAAATGGAGTTAAGATCGGAGGGAAAAAAATCCACTGTTGCAATCAATAGAGTTAAGAAGTTTTTCAAGTACATTAGGAACAAAAATTAGAGTAATGACACAGATCTGATACGGGATGGGTATTGCTTCAGTGAGAAATGATGGAAAAAAACACAACACAACACATGTGTATGTGTTGTTGGGTATTTGTAAAAAAAAAAAGAAACAAAAAAACAGGTTAATGAAAACTGCATGCTCAATTAGATGATTTTTTTGTTGTCATTGGTAGGGAATTGTGTGCCTTACAACACAATATGTGTTATATATATATATTATATATGTTTTTTATATGTTTTATATATGTTTTAATAAAATAAGGAAATGATATTTTTTTTCTACGTTTGTGGTTTCCAAACTGTAGTTAATAAACATTAAACAAGATGCAATAGGATCTCGTTAACTCTATTGTTTGAAAAAAACAGTGGCCCTGATGGAGAGGTGCAAGTGAGAGGAGACACTATTCAGTATTTCTCTATGTTGTCATTTATTGGTGAAGATGAAAGTCTGCAGTTCATGTTCATTACACTAGCATGACAAAATGACCACAAGGGGGACTGTCTGGTAGTGAAAAGGAACTTCAGCATGGATTAAAAATCTTTGCCTTTCTTTATTCTGAACTGTTTTTCTTATGGCTGCTAGAGAGAGATTCTCTGCCTTAGAAATAAAACTGCCCAGGATGTTCTGATAAACCTGTAGGGTTATGGCACTTCTACCAAAACAGATTTCAAAAGGCAAGAAGTCAAAAAGCAACAATTCAGTAATCTGTGTACGCTTCTATATTAAGTTTTAAGATAACCTGGTTTATATTTAGTTCACACAAATTAACCAAACATAGCAGCATACAACCTAAGAAAAGCTTAAGAAATTTATTAGATGCACAGATAAAGTGCTGTAACAGAGAAACTTGTGTAAATCTATTCTAAAATAAATAAGGTACAGTTAAACCACCTTTGACTCGTTTTAACTCGGAAAGAAATAACCTAAGTTTTAATCATTTGAATTTTAAGGTCAAGGTGAAATATACCATAACTATAACAGTGGTTGTGATCTGTATCAACTATTGAGTCTCCTGTTCCTCTTGAGGTCTCCCAGAAACAGGAAGGCTATTGCAAAATGTATACATTAGACATAGTTCCTTTTACAGAAACATTTTTGTAATAAGGTCTGGTTGCTCAAATACATGTTAAAATATTTAACAAGGAAACAATTTTCTCCTGATCCAGTCGATCTTTTAAACAAGACAATGTATTTTTCCTATGACGCAGCCCACAGGAGGGAACAGAAGTAAACATCCTCCTTAACTGAAGACTGTTTTGCTTGAAGAACTAAACTATTGCATTATTATATGAGAGCAAGAAATATCCATTTGGGTTATCCCTTTCTCCAAACATGGTGCCCAGTGATACATGTATTTTTGCCTTAATCTCAAAGGCCCGTTTGTCTCCAGGTAAGGTACGTTAAAAAGAGATTCCCTTTAAGCATCTTATCACAAGAGCTCTTACTGCCTTTCCATCCGGGGAAGCTTGTGTGTTAAACTGCCCTTGGAGTTTTGGATGCTACTAGATTTCTGTGCTCTGTTATCCATAATTTCAGGCACTTCGGGGCTAACATGGCTGTTTAAGTCAATGCAATAATATTACCAATATATTCAACACTCAGAAGAGTCACCACAGTTTCCTTCACACACTCAGGATTTCAAATTCTTCTTCCAATTCAAATAGCTTGTCAGTAGATTCAATGAGTTCTGTAAAAAAAGATAAAGAAAAAAATGCTTCTAAAGACATGCCTGATTTTGTTCACTTAAAAAAAAAAAACTTTGAAAGACGCATTCCAGAAAAGTACTTTGTAAGAGTGAAAAAATAAATCTGTGCTAGCAATTGTATGGCTTGTTTGGATACATGCCTGCTATATATTGCTTGACACTCACAAAGGATAGTTATTCTACCTCTGATTATTCTTTTATTTGCTAACGAGGAACATAACATTGCACAATTAGGCTTTTAATCGGTGCCTTACCTGCTCCTGTGGTTGTCACTTCTGGTTTTGTTGGAGGTATGAAAGGAGGCCAGTGTGGCGGGTGCTTCTGGACCAGCTCCAACATCCGTAGACTCTGCTGCTTTAGAATCTCCTGAGGACAGAATGCTTTCATTTTAAAAGCTGGCTCAGGAGACGCTTCAAACACAAAACGTGTCTGCTTAATTGAAAGTGTTTTTTAATTACGCATGTCCATCAGGAAAAAAAGTCTTTATACAGACATACTGTGAAATCCAAGCACCATGGTCTCTGTAATACATCCCTAGTTCAAACACATCTGGAAGACAGATCTCTTGAACTGTACTACAAATTATCAGTCTTATCATCTTTTGATATCAGCTTTGATATCTGCAAACCTGTAATTTTGTTTACATGTAGCAAGCACACTAGGAATGTACAATATTTTCTGCTTTTTAAAAGAAAGTTGCTTGCATAGAACTCTCCTCAAGTTTTCTGTTGATCAATAGCACAAAAGACAGATCTATCAGCTCCTCCAAAGGGGAAAAAAAAAAAAAAAAAACGCATCAGATTTTGAAGGACAGGTTTTGGTCAGGAAAAAAGGTGTTCCTGAAGCCAAACGCTATTCCTCTTCAAAGAGAAGTTACCTTCTGTCCTGTATTTCAGTTATTTACAAACTGTTTTCCTTAGATGATTTTTTTTTTTTTTAAATAAATGCCTTTAGAGGTTGATGGTACTTTACATTCAGATGTCTGGTGCTTAGCTTAACAGCTGCATGCAGAAACATCCTCAAGTCTGTTTCCTGTGGCAGCCAGCACCTTCTGTTCTCCCTAGATCAGCAGGAGCTAGAGGCCTGCAGCACTTACAGAATCAGATCTTTAAGATAGCTGGGACTAACAGTCATAATTAGAACACGCAATCTATTATGTCAAACAATAAAAAAGGATCAGGAAGCAAATCATTGACACATCACTACAATATGGCAGTTAAACCTTAGTCATTTAGTGAGAATTAGAAGTTAAAAGCAAGTGTCACCCAGTAACACCTTCAAGTGTGTATGTTTACACCCATTTTCCAACTGGCAGGGTTTGTGGCTGGTAAAGTGCTGAACAATTTCCAATTAGCAATTCAGTAGTATTGCCTTACCCTGATGCTTTAACCCATAACTTTAACCCTGATGCAAACCCCTAACGAAATAGTCAAGCAAAAAATAGCAGCAGCTCCTGTGTGCTCCTCCATGGAGCGCCACCCAGTTCCTACAGTCCAGGTATCAGCAGAAGCTGAAAACTTGTAGATGATGGACCACCTAAGGAACTTTTCCATTCTGGTATCTATACTGAAAATATTTGCTCTTCATTATGATTTTGTCTGTCTCGTTGCATCATGCCACATTTTGCACAGTTACGTAGTTAAGTATTAAAACAAAACAAAACAAAACAAAACAAAACAAAACAAAAAAACTTTCTAAAAAGCAGCAGTATTAAAAAACAGGTATGTGAATGAATGACAGATACCGGTATCTTTACAGATTGTTTAAAGCTTTAGAAACACATCCCACTGGTGACAACTGCCAATCACCCAATCACAGGATACTGGCATGGGATCAGATCCAATTTTTTCAAATACCACAGTACCCCCATGACATTTTGGGTGAATTACAAATAATACATTTGTATTTGTAATTTGGGGTGAAATACAATAATTCCACTTAAACATTTTTAACTTATGATAGAAAGTAAGTTTAAGTAACTTGTCTAGAGGTGACCAAACATAAAGTAGTGATAGAATAAAACACGTAAACCTGTTTCAGTTCCTTGCTCTGACCATTATAATGCCTCTTGAAAGAAGTAAAAGCTGCTCAGTAAAGAAAACAAAGCGAGCTCCCTACAGTACAGACAGCTCCCCACTTGCCCTAAGATTCTCCATGTAGTTATGTACATACTACTATGTGTTGATCACAGAAGACAGCTTTGTGATCTTGGTTCTGTTCAAGGAGATGCATTGCTGCCCTTACCAATGTAGAGAGACATTACTTTGAGATAAAGTATATGCATTCAAGATTTCCTGACACTTACTAAAGCTACTGAAGGGTCCAAATTCATGATCTTCATTCTATGTGGGGCTTCCTGGCAGTGGAAACTCTCATCGTCAACCGTGCCATTTTCTTCTGAATCTACAAAGCTTTGAGTGGTGTGAGGGTCCAGATAGATCAGCTCATTGCCTGGATGGGTAAAAGCCGTATGTTAAAAATAAGCAAGTGACATTAATAAGCACTTGGTCCAGAACTGTAAAATAGAAATTAGATTGCCATCGCAGTCAGTATAATCTAGACTTTCCAGCTAGGGATTCTTTAAGAGAATCGGAAGGTTTAGACACAACGTTTCCCACAGGGTATTTAGTATAACTTCCTATTGTGACCTATTACTGTAATTTTTTGGTTGGATATGTTCTATCTTTGTCACATACTTTTATTTTTCCATGTGAGATCCAGTACTTTTTTTTTTTTTTTTTTTTTTTAAATCTCAATTGTTGTAAACACTAACATTTGACAGATTAAAAGGTACAGGATGTTCACAGATGCAATCTGTAATCCCACTAGGCATTCATTCAGAAATTGGAACAAAAAAGCCTAACTAAAACAGGTTAGGTTTTACAAAAGGACAAAATAGGGTTGCAAAATTTTGGCCCAAAGTGGGGTGAAATCTGAAGGAATGCATTTTAAATTAATTAGAGCAATACTTAATAACAGAAGGTATGCAAAAGGTGAAAAAGATACTGCTATCAGAAACAGTTTTGAAATACAAGAAAATAAAAGTGACATTTGACCAATACACTTGTCAAATGCTATCAGCTATTCTTAGTATGTTGCTCTTGTTGATGTCATCACTTATTTTTACACCTAGCTTTGGTGTTAACTTTCTGCTCCTGTTAAGGATCATCTCATACTGTTTCTAAACTCTTTTAGATATGCTTCTTCATTTATTTTATTCTATTCTCATCTTTCTTTACTTCTAGAGGTTCACGCTTAGACTCCTTACTATTTCCCCTTCAAAAAATGTTCTCTTTGGATCATCTGCACATTTGGAATAAGTTTCTTTTTTCCTTACCTAAAAATCCTATGAAATAATAGGCATTATTTGGTTTCCCTCCTAATGCTCCCAAAGACTGTGGCATCGTAAAGCATTCCTAGGAGTTCAAAAGGAATAAAGGAAATTGTAATTCATTTCTTTACTGACATCACAGATACCCAAACTTATTTGACAGTAACGAGCAATGAATTGAAAGAAAACCTTACTTTAAATGCATCAATATATACGGGATTTATATGATTTATCCCTAGTCGTAGAGGTATAATAAGCAAGAGGGGTTTCCAGCCTGTGCAGAGTCCTCCTGCGTTCTTGCTTCGGCCAAGAGCACTTCTGTGCAAATGTGCACTGCTGTGGGACGCGCTGCTGCTCTGAGGAGGGGACCAGCACATTTTCTCTGCAGGAATAAAACTAGAAATCAGTCAACGCACAGAGGAACACAAAGCAGATCTTCCTCTCAGTAGTGAATTAAGCTAGTTTGCCAGGGATCTTTATAGGGCACCCAAGACAAAACGAGCCGGGCATGGCAATTACAGCTATTTAGTAGAAGTAATTCTAGCAGACAGTATGTGCTGGCACGTCCAAGTGAGACGTTAGATAAATGATTGGGGGATGACAATTTAAGACTGCAGTGACATGTACTATTATTGTTATTAATACTGTCAAGCTTTGCCTATAAAACGCCAGAGAAATGAAATGGCAGAAATGATGACAGTAGAAATTCTTCAAGGAGCTCTTCACATCCAGTGATGTGAGCACGGAGTTGGCATCAGGGATCAAAAAAACACAACTGAGTTTGTATGTCCTTCTTCCCTCTTCTTACCCTTGCAAGACAAAGCCATGGCCCCCCAGGTATTTGTTCATGTTTAGATACATGCTGGCAAATGGAGTCAAATCAGAAACTGTTACCAGAAAACTGATGAGGTGTCACTTACTGATGTCTTCAATGACCACCGTATTGCCCATAGATACATAAACTGCTAATGAATTCCATTCATCAAATAAAGCAAGCTTCCTAGAAAACATTAAGGTACTAATTAATATAAACTAGTTGGATCAAAAGGGTAGCTTTACACTCAGAACCATTTATTTATTTTTTTTTTCTTAAGAAAAAACATCCTTTCTGCATTTTTTAAAGTCTCCATGTAAAAAAAAGAAAACTTTAAACATTAAATGTTTAATATCTTTAGAAAAATAGGTACTGAGTGGTACCAGGAAAAACATATGCGCTGCACCATGTGCAAACTGTTTTGTCTTACTGCTAAGTGCAGTGACAGTAACAGTCCAACTACATCAAGTTTATTACTTTTTATTGCACTCGACAGTCTCTGCAATGGGTTCTTGCCCAATTGTGTCTTTTCTCATCTGGAAAAGAAAAAAATTCCTATGCCAGTTTTGCAGATTACTTTTTGCTTAAGAAATTCCACTGAATTCAGTGGAATTACTTCTGCCTGAGCCTGCGTGCACAGCAGAAATGGGGCATTAAAAGCTAAATCAGCTAAGGGTTTGGGGCACCAAAACTTCAGTGGGAGACAGCAGCACACAGTTTTATGTCCACTTCTGCAAAATCCAAACCTTTGGGGAAGGCAGCTACACTCTTAAGCTGCACTGGCAGAATTAGCTGTTTCAAATAAGCCAGAAAGAAATGGGGGTGAGCGTTTCACCATGAAAAACTTGGCCATGAAAGATCTGGAGTCCAGGGCATGCTTCAGCTCCCCTCCCTCTTCAGATCATGTGCCTGTTCCAGGGTGTCAAAGACTTGCTGCTGAGCTCGCAGGACCTGTAGCCTAGCCCCTGCCTGAGGTAAGACACCTCCACGTACCCCTGGAGAACTGAGCAGCCTCAGTTCCTTTCAGTGTGGCTCCCAGACTATGAGGAGCTGCCCATCTTTATCCAGTAGCCTTGCTGGCAGAACTGCTGCTCAGAAAGGGAGGAATTGCAGCTCAGTTCCCTCCTCAGCCGAGATGGCTTCTCTCTGATGTTTCACACCACCACTCCGACCTACACGGTGGCACTCTTGACCTGCCAGAGCTGTGCCACTGTGCAGAAAGGAATATACATCTGTGGTGTGACTGGTGAGGGCATGCAGACGGCATAGCAGGAGACCTTCCTGCAGTTTCTTCTCCTCAGGCTCTTCCTTTATTAAAATTTAGAGGTCACCCATTCCCAACTCAGTATCTGCACACCGAGCTGTGGCATGACATTCCATGCTGCACTTGTAAAGAGATGGCAAGTACATTCCTGACTGTGGGACAGGGGGAGATGCAGCCTTCAAAACTCTGCCTGGGCCTTGTCTTGGCTGCCTCAGGGGAGTACGTTCTGAATGAGACTGGTATGATCTCACTTACTTTAGTACTTGAGCAACTGTATTTGGTCCAAACCATTCTCCAATTGACTTCCCCTCTCCAACACCCACCTGTGCTGTTTTCATAGTGAAAAAAAGACACACGTACACAAAATCAAAGAAAAATGAGACCATAAAGAATGTGGGAACAATATACAGTAAATACCGTGACTGTCAAACATTCTAGAGTAACTGCAATCTGTATTTAGCAATAACAATTATTTTCTCAATCTATGCTCTTTTCAAAACTTAGGGAGTGCCAGTTTCTTTAATAAACAAAAGGCTTCTAAACTATAATGAGAATTACAAGTTAACAAATGTTAGTGCCCCTTATTACAAATTACAGCAATAAGCTACAAGACTGTCTATTCTAACATTACTGACTCTGGTACCCAAGGCTTACAGAGTTTATCAAGAGCTAGATTCTAGTACATGGCTTTATTTAGGTCTCAGGGAATGTTTCTGTACTACTAGTCTTTGCGCCCATCTGCATACCTTTCTATTTTTGTATAAGCATACACATTGTCTTCACATCCACTTTTTAAAATTATGAATTAACATACTGCAAATTAGTGATTCAACACAGTAGAAATTTCAGTGGAAAAAAACTGAAAGTTTATGTTTGTTCTTACCCATCTGGTGGATTGAATAACAGCAAGCCTTCCTGTCGAGAAAGCATCGTAGGATTCTGTGATATTCTTCTGGTTGTTTTGTGTGTTTTTCCCATTGCCAATCTGAAAGGAAAAATTGATATAGAATAAAAAATGGTGACGTTTTCATTACACTGATCAAATGTCTAGACAGCAGAAAGCTTTATAATGAGATGTTAAAAGACATTTCAATTCATCTTGAATATTTACATTTTGTGTAGAGCTCCTAGAATTCCAAGCTTGTTATTTATCATCAAGCTGCCCTTTATCATCATAGGCTAGATTGTAAAAACAGGGAAAATAAAACAAAACAAAAACATCAACTGCAAACATATTCTGACGGATCATGCTGCGTGTTGATAGCCATTCCAGTATCTATGAGCTTCCAAGATTATTTAAAAGTACAGGCTGTGTTTAGACCTTGTTGGATTTCTAAGCACCCATTAAATAACAACATAAGATCCATACAGAAAGTCCAAACACTCCACTGGCAGCATCCTGGGATGTGACATGCATGCTTAAGAGCTTGCACCAGGGGGGTTTGGACCTCGTGCTGCTGACAAGCGAGTAGTGAAGAGAAGGGTAAGAGCACTGTCCCACGGTGGCAGGTTTTCCCTTGGCCTCAACTTGGGTGTTACACTAAAAGGTTTATAAAATAATGGCGACAGGATTCCCCATTTGTTCTCCTTCTATGCCTATTTCTCTGCTTCAGGCTGGGATGATTTCACCCAGCTGAATATGAATTGATTCATTAGGAACTGTTACCAGGGCATCAAAGAAAGTCTCACTAATAAATTCAGGGTTTGTGCTTTTAATGGAGTACTTACGAAGAAGCGTCTGCAGACAATACCGAAGTTCCCTCAGGACCAGCACTCACCTCTCCCTAAGTGTCTGCAGATCAGTGCTTGGGCCAGCATCATCTGCCCACATCGCAGCATACATCCCCAGCCAGCGTCCGACGAAGGACCCGTGCCTCCTGTTAGGAAAGTTCATCACAATCAGTGCAGGCTTTCAACTGGGTGCAGCACCACAGAGGACATTTCAGAGTGCTAGAAAACAGATAGGGCTGCTGAAGCCTCCATGAACTGTCCTACAGATAAAAGGCACAGAGCAAGACTTTGGTTCCATGCTGTTGGTCTAATTCTAATCTCTGCATTGCACAAATAAACAAAATTCATTTATTCCTTGTGGAGCTGACTTACTCTTTTCATTCTTCAAGCAGCATTCACAAACGATTTACTGCATGCTATACAACATGATCACCTGTTTACATACAGACATAAATAAACACTGATTTTAATAATCTTCATGTTTGCATAAACAGTTAAAATGATGCTCAAAATGCGCTAATACTCTAGAAATATTTTCCCAGCCTACGATGCCATCACTTATCTTGCTATTTCATTTAGAACAATGCAGCAAATCTGCAGTATACTCACCAATAGGCGAAAACTTTCTTCTATACGTAAACCACACGTAAACCACAGTAAACCACACGTGAACACACCTTGGCTTATTGTCTGACTTTGGCTTATGGTGCGTCTGTTGCTGTGTCCAGCACAGTGCAGCCCCTAAATTGCTACCAAAACCTTGCCACAAACCTCAATCCCCCTGTTAAAAGAGACCCTCTTGTTTGTTGCCCTTCTTTCGACACTCTCTAACAGGTTTATGTCTTCATACATATATATACAACAAAACATCAAAGAGCTCAGCAAGGTCCACCAAGGAAAGGAAGCAATGCAGGAGAAAGAAGACAGGACAACAGGGAGAATGGGCAGCATAAGGGAGGAGGCAGCCAGTGGCCTTAAAAACAAAGCCTAAAAAATAACTTCCACTAGTGGGACATAGTGAATTGGAGCTCTGGGGTCTGCATCTAGAGATGTCTTTTCTATTTATCGTGTTGTTGCGGAGATGGGTCCTCTGGCTTTGGTTGTGTTTTTTCATGTTGGGCAATTATCTCCCAAGAAGAACCCCCTGTTGGACAGAAAGGTAGAGGTGTGCTCCAGAAACACAGTGATGGCAAGGAGTCCTCCACTTCATTCTGGCATTTTTTTCCAGCTGGAAGCATTCCCAGTTGTCAACGGAATTGGTTTTGAGGAGTAGGAAAGACAGCATTGCTGGATTTCTGCTTTCTCCTCCATCCTATCAGACCACATCATGAGAGTTGTCTTTGTTTGATGTTCTTATGTCGCGTTCTGTTATTCTACATTTTTTTCTCTCTGATGTGATTTTATGTTCTTCTGTTACGTTATGTTCTTATGTTCACAACAGGACTCCTTGCCAACACCGCCTCACAGACACCTGGGCCAAAGAGCAGGGCCTTGAGCGGCTAGCTCACCATGACAGAGCTCATTTCCTTCCCAGTAGCTGCCAGGTGCCCTCTGGGGGCATTTCGGGGCTACAGCATGGGAAGACTTCTTTGGGGTGGGAAGCCATTGGGCTAGGAAATGGGCAATGTTCCCTAGGAAGGAAATCCCTGGGAAGCAAAAGCCTTGGGATGGGAAGTCTTGAATGGGGTGGGTACCATTCCCTGGGGAAGGAAGTGCTTGGAGAAGTCCTCCAAGAGAGGGGAATTCTTTGGGACGAGGTCTCTTTGGCTGAAGAAACGCTTCGTGTTGATGGGGCAGATTTCGTCTGGGTTGCTGGGAATGTGCCATGCGGTGAAATGGCAAGGATGGGCACTGCCGCTGAGGCCGAGAAGCTGGTCCTGGGCTGGGCAAGCCTTGGGCCGGGCAAGTGGTGGTGTGGAAGCGTCCTGGGCATGGCAAGTGCTGCGTGGGAGGGAAAGCCTGCTGGGGATGGCCAAGTCTTGCGCTGGGCAGCCTGCTTGGCTCCAAAGCCTGCAGTCCTCCCCAAGATGTCGGCGAGGGGCTGGTCAGCCGTTGGGACGGAACCCCCGTTGCCCGCGTTCCCCAAGCAACCGCCCCACTCTCCAGCCACCATGGCAGGTCCAGCAGCCGGCTCCCGCTCCTCCCGGGGCTGCGGCCCTGCTGGCGAGCCCAGCGCCCCAGAGCTCAGCCCAGCGCCCTTTTTCCCACAGAGGGTTTCCCCAGACGGCTTCCGCGGCTTCCGCAGACGCAAAACTCCCCCTTCGTCGTCCCAGCCGTGCCGCCAACGGTGGCTGCCTGGCTGCTTCCCTCCCTCCCCGGAGCGATGGCGCTGCCCTTGCAGCCCCCGCAGGTACCCACCCTCCCCTCCGCACTGCCCCAGGCCACCGTCTGGCACGTGGTGCCGGGGGTCCAGGGGCAGGTGCTGCAGCTCCCCGCCAGGGTGCAGCTGCCACCTGGGGGGCACCTCCCAGCCCAGGGGCACCACCTGCAGCTTGGGCAGCTCCCCGCCGCCGCCGTGGGGCAGCTCCCTGCTGTGGGGCAGCTCCCCCACAGCGCTCCTCTGGGTGCCCCCAGTGTCTCCCAGCCCCTGCTGATGTGGACGGGGACGCTGGTGCCCCAGGATGGTGCTCCCCTCTGCTTGGGGCCCAGGGCCATGCTTCATGGGGAGCTCCTGCACCCCGCAGGCACCTGCCTACTGCAGGCCCCTGCCTACCCCGGTCCCCCACCACTCCTCGTGCCGGGGCCTCCGCTGCGGGGGCAGGCGCTCCCCGCGCCCCGCACCCTCAGCAGCAGCCGGGGGCAGCTGCCGGAGCCCTGCTTGCATGCCGTGGGGCTCAGCGAGGACCAGGGGCCCCCGCTGCCCGGCCCCACTCCCCCCGAGCCTGCCCAGGCTCCAGCGACCGCCAGCACCCAGACGGCGACGCCCGACGGTGAGTTTGGGGCTGGCCCAGCCGGCCGCTGGGCGCCCCACACCCAGGAGCCATGGCAAAGCTGGCAGCGGGGGATGCTTGGGGGATTGCATTGGCTTGCTTTTTCCTCAGCGGCGACACTTGCAGAGGTGCCTGAGGAGCCCCTGGAGCTGCTGGAGCTGGGCCCCGATGCCTTCGCCGAGGCCTTTCCCCAGCTGGCAGGGGACAGCCAGCAGCTGCAGCACCTGCAGGACCAGCTCCCGGCCGACCTGGACAGCTCCGGCTTGGAGGAGCTGCTCAGCTGCCTCGATGCCGTGGAGCCCCAGGACGCCTTCGCCGCTGTCCCCAGCAGTCCTGTCCTCAAGCGCTTCCTCTCGCAGCTGCCCGACCTCTGCGAGGACATCGAGGAGCCCAGCACACAGGGACTGGCAGCCACCAGAGCGCTGGGTGAGGTCCCCTCAAGCCCTGGGCTGCACCCCGACAAGGTGCAGGCTGGGCGGGCGCTGCAGACCCCTGCAGCTGCTGTGCCGCCACTCAGCTCCCCCCTCAAGCCTGCAGCCCGGCCCCAGCTCAGGAGAGCCCTGCCCAAAAGGCCCCCCCTGCAGGAATTCATCCCTGCCCGCAGGAGAACCCTGCCCCAGCCTCCCTTGGCTCCCCTCAAGAGGCGCCCCGACCCTGACTGCCTCCCTGCCCGCAAGAGACCCCTGCCCCAGCCTCTCCCCAAAAGGCCCCCCCAGCAGGAATTCATCCCTGCCCACAAGAGAACCCTGCCCCAGCCTCCCTTGGCTCCCCTCAAGAGGCCTCAACTTCTCCCAGCCCTCAGGAGAGCCCTGCCCAGTCCCCCTCGCAGTCCCCTCCAGAGCCCCCCGCTCTGGAGGGGACTGCCCACGGCTCTGCCCACGCAGCCGCGCACGCTGCAGCGTCCGGCGCAGCCCTGCGGGGACTACGTGCCCTGCGTGGGGCCCTGGGCGGGCGGCGACGCAGCGCCCACACCGCTGGAGGAGCAGGAGTCGTCGGTGCCCATCACGCCGCAGCAGCGTCCCGAGCGGGAGCGCCTCAAGAAGCTGGCCCAAGAGGAGCGGCAGCGGGCGGCCCACCACATGAAGATCGGCCCCGGGCAATTCTTCGAGCAGCGGCAGAAGGACCACGCCAGAGCCTACTCTTACGGCTACCCGTGACCGACCTCGGGCTTCTCCTCGACGGCCCCCGCAGCACCCAGGCCCGCTCAGCACGCAGGCAGGCACAGAGACCTCTGCAGGCACCTGCTCCAGCTTCAGCCACGCTCCTCAGCCCTTGCCCCTCTCGCTTGCCCTCTCCCCTCTCTCGTGCTGGACCTACGCACTGCTTGCCACTCTCAGGGATGGGCAACGGCAAATGCCAATGGCAAATGCGCGCGCGCCTCACCCAGGAAGGTGGCAATGGCAAGCTGGGGGGATGCTGGCAGCAGCTGGGCTGGGAAAGCTTGCCCATGGCAACTGCTGCTTGGGACACCAAAGGGCTGAGAGACAAGACTTAGCTCGTCTTTCGGGTCATTGCTCTTCTTTGCTGCCTTCTGGATTACATTCCTCTCCTTGGGTGCTCACTCAGCAAGGCCTCTGCCTGCAGCTCTTCTTGCACTGGGACACCGAGGGGATCAGAACTGGGACGTTGTTGGGATAGGAAATGATCAGTGGGATGGGAAGTGATGGGGATAGGAACTCATTGGCACGGGAAAAATGGGTTTTATTTGTATTAAATTTACATTTTAAAATTTTATTTAATTTCCTGGGATTTATTATTTATTTAATTAAATCCACTTGATTGACTGTGTTGTACAGTATGGCATTGTTTCATTATTATAAAATGATAAGTATTTAATATTATTAATTAAACAATATTTCTATATTTTATACTCGTAAGGGGGTGTCGAGAGGCAGGAGACCTTTTCTCCATGAACACCAGCGACAGGACCCACGGGAACGGGGTTAAGCTGAGGCAGGGGAAATTTAGGCTTGACATAAGGAGGGGGTTCTTCACATAGAGGGTGGTTGCACACTGGAACGGGCTCCCCAGGGAAGTGGTCACTGCACCGAGCCTGTCTGAATTTAAGAAGAGATTGGACTGTGCACTTAGTCACATGCTCTGAACTTTTGGGTAGACCTGTGCGGTGTCAAGAGTTGGACTTGATGATCCTTAAGGGTCCCTTCCAACTCAGGATATTCTATGCTTCTATGATTCTATGATACATTATAAATTATCAATATTCTCATTTCTTATTTTGTTTGTTTTTATTCCTTTTGTACCCTATTAAACTCTCTTTATCACAGTGCACTGGTTTGTTCTTATACTTTTTCTTATACTGTGGAGCCCAAAACTGCACTCAGTACTCAGTACATGGAATACCAAGAGAGACTGCCTGGCATTTTCTCTTCTCTGCAGAAGCTCTGTTGCTAACACTGTCCAGAAATCACCACTGTCACAGACAGTAGTAGCATTCCCTCCTCCCACAGTTGGTTCTTCCCCCCCAAGACTTAGACACCATCCAGAAAAATAAGAAGAATAATACTAATAAAGTAAATAAAATAAAATAAAATAAAATAAAATAAAATAAAATAAAATAAAATAAAATAAAATAAAATAAAATAAAATAAAATAAAATAAAATAAAATAAAATAAAATAAAATAATAAAATTAATTAAAATAGTCAAAAGCCGTCAGGAAGGCAGTGGTGCAGACTGTGGAGAGCCTGGGTTCAAATCCTTCTTCTGTGAGGCTCTGAACCTATATCCCACCACAATCTCTCTGCTAATGTATGGCAGGGAAAGGAGGAAGAAAGAACATATCTCCTGCACTTTCCATTTATTGTTGACTGACAATTCTGTAGAGTTATAAAGCCTCAATCAGTGAGATACAGGGTTCTTCTCACATTGTCTCACTGTGCCCTAAGCGGAACAGCTCTCATTTAATAGATGCTTCACCACAAAATCATGAGTCATCTGCAGTTTTGAACTTTTCTGGGATCAAGTCCCTTCAGATGGTTGAGGAATCTGCTCCAGCACCTATGTAAACTAGCTCTACTAAGCTAGTGAGTGAACAAGAGAGAAATCCTCTGCTAGATGACTTGACAAATTGGGTCTGAAAATAGTGTTGAGGCAGAATAGTCCACGATTTTTGCCTTGGGTGCACAGAGGGATTGGGTGTTGTAGACTTCTTTTATTCTTCATTAAGATAAACATTTTCAAAAATGTGCTTGTTCAACCTTGCTCCCATTGTGTGCATGGGAGGGAGATAACTGAACGTGGGGAGCGTTGCTTGGATCCTGCAAGTGGCTGAGGTCCAGTGGGGTTGGAGGCTTTCTTCCTCCTTTTGGAAATGCAAAGCAACCCTGCACCTCCCCTGCACTTGCAGGAGGATCATGACAGCCCAAAGCACAGCGGCTTTGTAATTGCTGCATACACTTCGATCGGATTTACGTGGCAAGGGTTTGGTAGCAGAGGCCTGCAGGGATGGCGTCTGTGAGAACAGTCCAGACAACAGCCAGCTCCAGATAGCTCCAAAAGGGCCCCGGCGCTTGCCAGAGCTGAGCCAATAAGCGATGTTGTTTGCACCTCTGGGAGAGCAGATGGAAGAAGGGGGAAATACTGCTGCACAACAGAAGCTGGAAGAGCAAGGAGTGAGAAGCAGCCCTGCAGCCCCCAAGGTGAGTGCAGCAGGAGGCAGGGGGTGCTCCAGGCTCACAGCAGCAGTTCCCCTGCGGCCTGTGCAGGGAGAGGCCCCCGGTGGAGCAGGCTGTCTCCCTGCACCCATGGGTCCCCCATGGAGCAGATCTCCACGCTGCTGCCCCCCTGTGGGTGGAGGAGCCCCCGGTGGAGCACGTGGCTTTGGCCTGGAGGAGGCTGCGGCCCATGGAGAGCCCCCGCAGGAGCAGGCCCCGGGCCGCAGCTGCAGCCCCCCCGTGGAGAGGAGCCCCCGCAGGAGCAGGGGGGCTGGGGGGAGCTGCCGCCCAGCCGTGGGGGACCCGTGCTGGAGCAGTTTGCTCCTGGGGTATGGATGGATGGAGCCCGTGGGACGGAGCCGTGTGGGAGCAGTGCTTGAGGAGCTGCTGCCTGTGGGCAGCCCGTGTGGGATCAGCTGGGGAAGGACGGCATCCCGTGGGAGGGACCCCACGGGGAGCAGGGGCAGGGAGGGACCCTGAGGGTCACTCTGCTGAGTCTGCTTTGCCCGTCACGATACTTGTTGAGCCATCGCCCTGTCCTTATCTCAGCCCTGGAGCCCTTTGCATCATATTTTCTCCCCCTTTCCCTTTGAGGAGGGGGAGTGAGAGAGCGGCCGTGGTGGAACTCGGCTGCCCACCCGCTTTGAACCACCGCAGTTGCAAAGTCCTGGGAAAGATTTCTTTCAAGAAATTAAACAAGGTGTTTAACAAAGAAATGCAGAGTTTCCTTTTGAAGGCTTCCTGGAGAATTGGGCTTCTTTCCTATTCCCAGCTCAGAGGAAGGGAATTGTTGATTTCACCTTCTTTTTTCTTACATGGAAATCAAAGGTGAACTGCTCTACAAGGACGGGCAACGTCTCAGAATCAAGCTCTTTTGCTCTGTAGTCCTTTCTCAAGGAAAAGATTGATCACCCACCTTCCACAGATGTAGGGGAGCAGAGAATAATTTGGGAACTACTCTAATTCAAGTCAGTTTGGGCATAGTGGTACTTCCCTAGCTGTTTCTGAGACAGACGCATTAGCAACAGAGAGTGTTGTGCCGTCACTGGGAGGCGCCTGCGGTGATGACTTCAGAAACAGAACTGAATTGTGTCACCACAGCACTTTGGCAACAGCTGCCTCTGTGCACGTTTAGCTGGGAGGCACAGAGAAGGGTGCTGGATGCGATGAAACCACGTGAGGAGTTGTGGATCTCCCCTTGAGGTGCACAGAGAGGGACCATGCCCTTCTGTAAGTGTTCTGATGCTTGGCTGAGGAAAAAAATGTGGTTTTGTTGTGAATGCTTCATTGTAGTATTCTGTAGTTTGTGTCAAGTCCTTACAGAAGCCTCAAGGTTGGTACTTTGCTCAATGATGGAGCTGCACAGAGTGAGAACAGACCCAATGTACGGGGGAGGGCCTCTGCACGTTCTCTTCTTCCTACAGACGATCAACAAATAAGGGGAGACAGAGAAGAGTGTGCTGTGGTCCTCCCATAGACCGCAAGTACTAAAGCATAAACAAGAGGCTTAAGAGTCCCCCTGTCATGTTAAAATTCAGGACAGCAATGGACTTCCTCACACGGGCTGGCCTGTCGACTAGCGTCTCAGGCTGTGGCGTATGAAGATGCACTCCATCTGCTTTCAGGGTAGCAATGGCAGTGGGCAAGCTGCCTGACCTTAACATTTGTCATTTCATTTCTCACCTGAGTTTTGGTGGTTCTCCACGATTCATTCTTGGTCTAGAAAAAAAAAAAAAAAAAAAAAAAAAAAGTGAATTTGGATCAAAATAAAAGGATAAAAGGATTTCCTTTCCATTCATTACATGTTCTTACCTTTGTAACAGATTTGGTTATTGACTTAGAAGGCAAATATCTGGCCAGACTGCAAGACTTGTGCTCGCAGCGTGGGACAGCTCTCGTAAAGGTGATTCAGGGCAGTTTCTGGAAAACAAGACATCAGATCTCCAAAACACTTCCTTTGTGCTAATGTAGGAAGGGTGAGTAAGTGTAAAGGTAAGAGCCCAGATACCGTAAGAAGCAGAAAGTGTGAAGGAAACTTCCTTCTGGCTGATACAGCTCCATATCTAGTTGTCAAGTATGAAGAGAGCAGTGCTAAGTTTCTTGGGGAGAGGAAAACAAAGAGGCTGGGAGAGTGTACAAAGAAAAAAATGGGATGAGCTATTTCAGGAAATCCTAGTAACTGGAAATAGAGATTGGAAGAGTGCTTTAAGCCAAGACAGACATGTTTTAAAACTAAAACCTAGGAGTTGAATGAACCAAGAAATGAATCCCTTTTGATTATGCAGTTGTGTCCAGCGTTATCTTGGGAAATATGGTTTCCACATAAAACGTATCTGGGGTTTGAAGTTCTCCTACGGCCCTTCTCTGTGTATTCCCTACTGTTTGGTAAGCGCTGAGGTCACACTGCAGACAGCAGCACGTCCTCTCCCCACTACTTAGCTGTCTGTTCTCACAACACGTCTAGGAACAGAATGGCTTGGACACAACTGCGCCTAGGACCGAGTTCATTCAAGCTGCTGGACGAGGTAAAAGCTCTGGACAAGCGAAGGGGAGGGAGGGATGGGTGGACATACAATATGATCACTTTAATCTCATTTCTCTAAGAATCCTGGCTGAGAAAACAAAACAAAACAGAATCAAAAAGAACAGAACAGAACAGAACAAATGAAGCAAGCAGCTAGCTTGCTGGAGACATTGTCTGGGAAGCAGTGAAAACACTTGCAAACAAAAACACGTCAAAGGACTAACTCTTTGAGCTTAATTCTAATCCAACAGCATAACCTCAAAGTCCTGTTTCTGTTCGTAACAGGCTGGTCCAGTAACATGTCCCATTGGATGACTTTGCAGCATAGATGTCAGGAATGCAGCTTGGGATCCCCTCCTTCTACTCAGAGTTCACTTTGAAGGGATGAGCAAGTAATTCTTCCTGGGTTGACGGAAATCTAAAGTCTGTTTTCTCACACTCTTCCAGACGCTTCTCTGTCCATCGGCCTGTCCTGCCAACTCTGGTGTGAGTGTGAAGTTGTGGCAAGAGGGATTTCCCATTCCTATTTGACCTGATGGACACCAGCTTTCCTCGGAAATGGCTGATGTTGCTGAGGAGGCAGCAGTATCAAAGCCCTTGCTGATGAAGGTACAACAAGCTGGGGAGGCTTTGGCATTTCTGCACAACGCTGCTCCCTGACTGTCACTCCAGACTCAGATTCGGAAAGAAGCAAAGCAAGCTAGAGGAAAACTGGATGTCCTGGTAATTTTCTTTTCCTTTTATTTCTTCATTCTTCACTTGTAAGAAAATCTAAATCTTAACCCTTTGTTTGAAAACACGGCTTTACGGAAATGCTTATGGGTGTGCTCCTTCACCTTGTGTGGAACCTGCTTCACCTCGCTTCAGCTATAGGACACCTATGCTCCAATTTATGCTTCCCATGATAAAGCGGTGTTCTTTCGGTATTCTTTTCTGTGATGCTTGCAGGCGAGGTTGAAAAGAGTTGTCAGTAGGATTCTTCGTTTCCTTTGCAGTATCCAAAGCTCCGTATTACCGTGGATCTTCTCCTCTGATCTGGAAAGCTTCACAGGCCAAAAGAGAATTGAGATGAAGAAGGAAATAGTGAATGCTGACCAATATTGCCAAGTACCACCCGTAAGTTTTGTGAAAGAATCCGGTGCATTTCTGTAGTGGTAGAAAGTTCATAAAATCATCGTCGTGCACTTGAAGGCAAGCAATGCTGTAAAAATGAAGAATGCAAGGCCCTGCTTAAGGACAATCTTCAGGCTGCTTCTAGATCAACAGCTTATTTGCTTCTTCCACAACCTCATCTCCGCTTGCTTAGAAGTTGTGAAGGTCGGAAGCACACTCCGTCTTTTTCATCCCCTCTGTGTATCTTTTCCCTGACAGCAACTTCTGTCTTGGCTCTTCACATCCAGCCAGAGCAGTTGCTTTGCCTCCGCAACCTGCAGGCTGACCTCTCGTGTGTACCTGTGCTGGACTGAGGGTAATGCTTGTAACGCACACAGATGCTGCATTCACTGTGACTTTTAGAAAAGAGAGCAAGAAGCTAACCTGCACAGCAGACTCTTAGGTTTCTCTCTCTCTCTCTCTCTCTCTCTCTCTCTCTCTCTCTCTGCATATATATTTCAGTACTTATTTACTTCTTTAAAGATACCTTAAATAGAATAGATACTTTAAGAAAGCTTACTTGTTCTTCCCCTTTCCTTGTTTTTAACGTTTGCTTTTCTAACCAATCCTTAATGTTACAACATTGGATTGATGCAGTACTCAGTCCTTAGAAGTTCTCAAAGCACATCAGTGATTTCTCTATTTCTCAACCTTTCCATCTTCATTGAGATCTCTCATCTGAATTTAGGTATGAGGTGAAGAAGAACACTGCAACCAGCTGAAGCCGTATCAGACACATACTTCTGCTAGGAAGTCATTCCGAGGGATTCCACGGTGTACTTTAGACAGGTTTGCTCTGGTCCTCTGGACTCAGCATCCCCAAGGGATATTTCAAAGCTCTCGGAAGGACCCGTCATTATCTCTGACACTGCAGCCTCCAGTAGGAAGGGGTAAATATTCCTTGCCCTTGTGCAAAGGAACTACTCAGTTAGCTGTTTCTAACCCAAATCTCGGTGTTGTCTTCTATTGACAGACACCACCCGGCTAGCCAAGCTAAACCACTGAAAATGGAAGGAGTGGGACATCTTCCAAAGCCTGCTGCTGCTTCTAAGCAGAACTGCGCTGTAGGTGGGGACACAGCAAGAGGAAACGTCCAGGCCACGGTGGAACTGCAAGGCACCTGTCTGAGCCACACAACGAAGTCAGCGATTCCCAGTTGGAGACTGTTGCTCGACCAGTGACAAGCAGCTGCTGGAGCGCTTCTGGTTGCTGCTGATGGGTTCCCGTGAATCAGCCAGGGATAGGAGCTATGAGAACGACTGAAGCGATTTGAAGTTACCCGAAAGAAAGAAGAGAGGAGAGAAGAAGACAAGAGGGGAGGGAAGGGGAGGGAATAAAAGGAAGGGAGGGGAGGGGAGGGCAGGGGGAGGGTAGGATAGGATAGGATAGGATAGGGTAGGGTAGGGTAGGGTAGGGTAGGGTAGGGTAGGGTAGGGTAGGGTAGGGTAGGGTAGGGTAGGGTAGTGTAGCATAGCGTAGAGTAGCGTGTTAGAGGGGAGGGGAGCATAGGAGAGTATAGGGTAGTGTAGGTGATCGGAGTTTAGGGGAGTGTAGGGTAGGATACGGGAGGGGAGTGTAGGAGACTGTAGGTGAGGGGGGCATAGGGTAATGTAGGGTAGTGTAGCGAACGGGAGTTTAGGGTAGGATAGGGGAGGGGAGTGTAGGAATGTGTAGGGTAGTCTAGGGGAGGGGAGTGTAGCAGAGTATAGGGACAGGGAGCATAGGGGAGCTGATGGTAGGGGAGGGGAGGAGACGGGAGGGGAAGGGAGGGGAGGGGAGGGGAGGGGAGGGGAGGGGAGGGGAGGGGAGGGGAGGGGAGGGGAGGCAAAAGTGGGGAGAGGAGGCAAAAGAGGGGAGGGGAGGGGAGGGGAGGGGAGGGGAGGGGAGGGGAGGGGAGGGGGAGGGGAGGGGAGGGGAGGGGAGGGGAGGGGAGGGGAGGGGAGGGGAGGGGAGGGGAGGGGAGGGGAGTGCTACCATAAATAAAATTGCCAAATACATGACATTTTGGATCTGGAGCCAAATCTTTGTGTACATGTCCTCTCCCCGTAGCCCCACGTGCTGACCACCCACCCGAATCTATCATACTGTTGGTCAGAAAGAACAGGGAGCATAGGGGAGGGCAGGGGAGTGGAGGGAAGGGAAAAGAGGGGATGGGAGGGGTGGGGAGCGCTACCATCAATAAAATTGCCAAATACAATGAAGGAGCAGCAGAGCCTGCAACCTCCATTCCCCAACATCCTCCAACCACCCCCCACTGCTCTGTGGGAAATAGGTAGAAGAATCAAGACTGAGGTTTAGCCTGGGATGGAGGTAGTGTGGCGAGGTGGTTTTCTGTTTGGTTGGTTGGTTGGTTGGTTGGTTGGTTTTAAAGTTTTTAAATTCTCACTGTCCTACTTTGTGATCAGTTGGCAATAAATTCAATTACTCTTCCCCAAGCCAAGTCTGTTTTGTCCATGAAGCCATCTTCCAGTCCTGAAATAAGAAAGGAAACAGACCTGCAAGCAACTGTTACACAAGTGCAGGAAGAGTGACAAAGGAGGGTTTTGAGGCATGAAGGTACTGCAAGGATGCTCTGCTCTTTCCTCACTTCAGGATGAAAAGCACGGCACTAGTGGGTGGTCTGTGGTGGTAGTTGTTTTTTTGTTGTTTGTTTGTTTGTTTGTTGTTTTGTCAGCTCCACCCCACAGTATTTTGCTTGTTCTACTTGTTTTGGTGTGCCCCCATTCCCTCCCTCAAGGTAAAACATCCCTAGGGGCCATAACTTGCTGTTAGCAAACAAGATCTTGCAAAAGAGTGAAGTTAACATGGCACCACCTGCACTGGTGTATAAATAGTTCAAATATTTTCCCTCACTTTCCTGTAACTTTCCTGTAAATTGCTGGTCAGGAGATAACAAGTGGAGAAATTTAGGATAAGAGAGAGAAAGTTGTGTTTACTATTGCCCTGGAGTTTCTGTTGGTCTGGCCACGGAAATGGAGTACTCAAAATCCTCAGGACACTCAGTTTATGCCAGTTTTATCCTAAAACTGCAGTATTTCTAGGCCCTTGGGATTCTTATCAATTAAAACATACTTTTTCACGCACAGAAGATGCAAAAAAGTGCATCTACTGCAGTATGCAGACAGAGCCAGTCCTGTCTCTTGATTCCTTCTGCCTTCTGCCTGAAGAGCAGCAGACAATCGAGTTCTTGTCTTCAGTAGCTACGGCCTTAACCAACTGTGCAGTCTGTCCATTCATACACAGAGGAGGAAAAATAGCGTGGAATAACTCCTCTCCTTTGTGCTAACAGAGGAGGGTACAGCTTCCTCACTCCAACCCCACCGAGGCAAACCAGTCAGCAGTGCACGCCAGAGCCTCCGTCTCTTCCCCGTCTCATGATGTGCAGCTGGATCACTCTCCCTTCTATCCCCAGGATCGCTTTCAGCACAGTCACAGAAGGGTCAGACTCACAGCTTTAGGACCCATCAGAAGAGGCTTGCACTCTTCTGCCACCACACCCCCTATACACATGCAATTTCACACATGCAAAGAGACACCATGGATTGGGGAGTTGCACAGAGAGGAGACCACACCCGTTTGCCTGCCTGCAGTTTGACACCAGTAGGGAGGTAATTCCCGTCAGGAGTTTCCATAGAGATGACAGAATATGGCCCTAGGCTCCTGCTGCTTCTTTCAGCCCTAATTCTTCAAATCCATAGGAACGGAAGAAACCTTCCCAGCCAAGTGCTGCATATCTTGAAGGCTGGAGAACCCACAGCCTTCTGCTTCATTTCATTTTAAAGATCAATCCCAATGTCACTCCCATAGAAGTAGTGGAAGCCATCTGGCTGGCTTGGCTTTCTCTCCAAAGAAGACCAAATGAGAGTTGGTCACGGGTGAGGATGAGCCCTGACAGTTCCTGCATTTTGGTTCTCCTGCAGCCCACAAAGCTCTCACTGCCTTGCCTGAATTTGAACCCCTTTGGAACCAAATCTACAGATTATCTCTGTAAATCCAAAACAGCACTTATTCACCATGTGAACAACAAATGCCTGGGATGGTTAACAGCACTTAGGTGCAAAGGTCAGATATATGTAGCTGCATGTTACACATTTTTAGTCTGAATAGCACAATTTATCCTTTGACTCCATTTTGCTGTCACGTGGATATCAATTTGCAATCATTTGGTCTGTCCTCCCTTTGGTGGCTTCCGTGAGAAGAATCTAGAAGCTGCCCCCCGTTAGATAACGGCTCCACTGCTGGCCAGAGCCAAGCCAAGAAACGATGTCGCTTGTTCCTCTGGGAGAGCATATTGAAGAAAGGAGAACAAAAATAACAACAAAAAGCTGTTTCACAGGGAGAAAGAGAGGAGAAGCAGCCCTGCAGCCCCCCAGGTGAGTGCAGCAGGAGGGCAGGAGGCAGCAGCAGTTCCCCTGCGGGCTGTGCAGGGAGAGGCCCCCGGTGGAGCAGGCTGTCCCCCTGCACCCATGGGTCCCCCATGGAGCAGATCTCCACGCTGCTGCCCCCCTGTGGGTGGAGGAGCCCCCGGTGGAGCAGGTGGCTGTGGCCTGGAGGAGGCTGCGGCCTGTGGAGAGCCCCCGCAGGAGCAGGCCCCGGGCCGCAGCTGCAGCCATGGAGAGGAGCCCACGGGGAGCAGGGGCAGAGAGGGACCTTGGAGGAGGGAACTGTATCCTCTTTTTTCATCGGTGCTGAGATTGAGGATCAGGATTTCGTGGTAGGAATTTGTTTAGATGAACCAATTTACATCCATATGGGCTTTGTATGTTTGTTTCACCTTGTCTTGCAGGACCATCTTGGCTGGGTCTGCAGTGTTGTGCAAAAGTGAAGTTTTTCACAATAAAGAGCATCTTTTTTTTCGGGGAAAAGGCTGAGGTGGCCTTCGTCAGAGTCTTGTGACCTGAAAATGCAGAAAATGGGTGCATGGCTGGCTGGATGGGTGGGTGGGAGTTGGGAATTCAGCCTTGGGATCAGAACTGGGACGTTGTTGGGATAGGAAATGATCAGTTGGATGGGAAGTGATGATGGGGATAGGAACTCATTGGGATGGGATAAATGGGTTTTATTTTTATTGCATTAAATCCACTTTATTGACTGTGTTATGCAGTATGGCGTTGTTTTATTATTATAAAATTATGATGATTATTATTTAATCTTATTAATTAAACAATTTTTATACGTTATTATATTATAAATTATAAATATTAATATTTATTGTATTGTTTTTATTCCTTTTCTACCCTATTAAACTCTCTTTATCCCAGTGCACTGCTTTGGACTTTAGTTTTCCTTCCGAGTCGTTGTGGATTCACTCCGGATGGGGGGACATTAGCGAACGCCTGTGTGCTTCAGATCCAAGGTCACCTTTGCCCTCAACTCAAGATACATGTTTGCATCTGTTGTCGTGAAACAATGTTAACAACATCAACAAAAAAGTTCCCTACTTGCCAGCAGCATCCCTACGTTTGCTGGGGTCTGCTCTGTGCATTTTGAAGACCGTTCCATGCTATTCAGCCCCTTCAGGAGGAAATGGATGGTTCTAGGAAAATGCGTCTTGACCTGATGCAAAGCTGTGACTCAGCACCCTGCAGCCCCCGCAACCCCTGGCATTTTACCTGCAGCCCCTCCAACAACTCTGATGTTCCCTGCATCGACTTCAACCACTGCGGTGGGACCTGAGGCCCCTCAAACCCGTGTCACTCGCCCTGCAGCCCCTCGAGCCCCTGGCATGTTTCCTGCAGCCACTCCAAGCCTGGCACAGGCCCTACAGCTGGCTGCGGGGACTATCCAGAAATCCATTCCAAAAATACAGTGATGGCAAGGAGCCCTCCACTTCATTCTTCCTTTTTTTTCTAGCTGGAAGCATTCAGAGTTGTCAACGGAATTGGTTTGGAGGAGTAGGAAAGACAGAATTGCTGGGTTTCTGCTTTCTCCTCCATCCTATCAGACCACAACATGACAGTTGTCTTTCTTTTACATTCTTTTACACCTGGATCTTTCTCAGTTTTATGAGTGTGGGGTATTCCTTCTTTCTCCCTTTACCTTCCTCCCTCCCTCCCTCCCTTCCTTCCTTCCTTCCTTCCTTCCTCCCTCCCTCCCTCCCTTCCTTCCTTCCTTCCTTCCTTCCTTCCTTCCTTCCTTCCTTCCTTCCTTCCTTCCTTCCTTCCCTCCTTTCGTTCTGTCTGTCTGTCTGTCTCTCTTTCTCTGTTTCTGTCCAGCACTGATTTTATGGCTACGTGTGCATATCCACAGTGTACAGTTTTCTCCGTTCTGTTTCTTCCCTGAGTCTTGCCCCTCTTCCCTGCAACTGAACAGCATTGCCTTGATCAAGGAAGTGGCAACATGCGGCTTACACAGTAAACTGCTGAAATTACAGCTATAACCATGGAGCACAGCTGCCGATCAACACAAGACCACCAATTGCTCACATTTCTAAACTGCTCGTCACAATTCTTCCGTATGTAGGCTGTGATGCTGCTCATTTCTTAAGCACCCATCCATTTCTTCTCTTCCCAGACCCTCAAGGTGTCCTGGTCAAACCACCTCCCTTCCTCTTGCCCCATCTGGCTCTCCCACCTTCCTTTTCCCTCAAGGCTCAACTTTTTTTTTTTTTTTCAGCATAGGAGCTCCATAGAAGCTGCTGCTGCCCACCTCCGAGTTGACTAGGGCTGAACTACTGAAAAAGAAAAGAAAATCTATAAATAAGAGTGAGAGATGGTGAATACCTAACCATCTCTTAAAAGCAGGATTTTAAGAGAATAAGTAATTGATAAATGGAGTTAAGATCGGAGGGAAAAAAATCCACTGTTGCAATCAATAGAGTTAAGAAGTTTTTCAAGTACATTAGGAACAAAAATTAGAGTAATGACACAGATCTGATACGGGATGGGTATTGCTTCAGTGAGAAATGATGGAAAAAAACACAACACAACACATGTGTATGTGTTGTTGGGTATTTGTAAAAAAAAAAAAGAAACAAAAAAACAGGTTAATGAAAACTGCATGCTCAATTAGATGATTTTTTTGTTGTCATTGGTAGGGAATTGTGTGCTTTACAACACAATATGTGTTATATATATATATTATATATGTTTTTTATATGTTTTATATATGTTTTAATAAAATAAGGAAATGATATTTTTTTTCTACGTTTGTGGTTTCCAAACTGTAGTTAATAAACATTAAACAAGATGCAATAGGATCTCGTTAACTCTTTTGTTTGAAAAAACAGTGGCCCTGATGGAGAGGTGCAAGTGAGAGGAGACACTATTCAGTATTTCTCTATGTTGTCATTTATTGGTGAAGATGAAAGTCTGCAGTTCATGTTCATTACACTAGCATGACAAAATGACCACAAGGGGGACTGTCTGGTAGTGAAAAGGAACTTCAGCATGGATTAAAAATCTTTGCCTTTCTTTATTCTGAACTGTTTTTCTTATGGCTGCTAGAGAGAGATTCTCTGCCTTAGAAATAAAACTGCCCAGGCTGTTCTGATAAACCTGTAGGGTTAAGGCACTTCTACCAAAACAGATTTCAAAAGGCAAGAAGTCAAAAAGCAACAATTCAGTAATCTGTGTACGCTTCTATATTAAGTTTTAAGATAACCTGGTTTATATTTAGTTCACACAAATTAACCAAACATAGCAGCATACAACCTAAGAAAAGCTTAAGAAATTTATTAGATGCACAGATAAAGTGCTGTAACAGAGAAACTTGTGTAAATCTATTCTAAAATAAATAAGGTACAGTTAAACCACCTTTGACTCGTTTTAACTCGGAAAGAAATAACCTAAGTTTTAATCATTTGAATTTTAAGGTCAAGGTGAAATATACCATAACTATAACAGTGGTTGTGATCTGTATCAACTATTTGAGTCTCCTGTTCCTCTTGAGGTCTCCCAGAAACAGGAAGGCTATTGCAAAATGTATACATTAGACATAGTTCCTTTTACAGAAACATTTTTGTAATAAGGTCTGGTTGCTCAAATACATGTTAAAATATTTAACAAGGAAACAATTTTCTCCTGATCCAGTCGATCTTTTAAACAAGACAATGTATTTTTCCTATGACGCAGCCCACAGGAGGGAACAGAAGTAAACATCCTCCTTAACTGAAGACTGTTTTGCTTGAAGAACTAAACTATTGCATTATTATATGAGAGCAAGAAATATCCATTTGGGTTATCCCTTTCTCCAAACATGGTGCCCAGTGATACATGTATTTTTGCCTTAATCTCAAAGGCCCGTTTGTCTCCAGATAAGGTACGTTAAAAAGAGATTCCCTTTAAGCATCTTATCACAAGAGCTCTTACTGCCTTTCCATCCGGGGAAGCTTGTGTGTTAAACTGCCCTTGGAGTTTTGGATGCTACTAGATTTCTGTGCTCTGTTATCCATAATTTCAGGCACTTCGGGGCTAACATGGCTGTTTAAGTCAATGCAATAATATTACCAATATATTCAACACTCAGAAGAGTCACCACAGTTTCCTTCACACACTCAGGATTTCAAATTCTTCTTCCAATTCAAATAGCTTGTCAGTAGATTCAATGAGTTCTGTAAAAAAAGATAAAGAAAAAAATGCTTCTAAAGACATGCCTGATTTTGTTCACTTAAAAAAAAAAAACTTTGAAAGACGCATTCCAGAAAAGTACTTTGTAAGAGTGAAAAAATAAATCTGTGCTAGCAATTGTATGGCTTGTTTGGATACATGCCTGCTATATATTGCTTGACACTCACAAAGGATAGTTATTCTACCTCTGATTATTCTTTTATTTGCTAACGAGGAACATAACATTGCACAATTAGGCTTTTAATCGGTGCCTTACCTGCTCCTGTGGTTGTCACTTCTGGTTTTGTTGGAGGTATGAAAGGAGGCCAGTGTGGCGGGTGCTTCTGGACCAGCTCCAACATCCGTAGACTCTGCTGCTTTAGAATCTCCTGAGGACAGAATGCTTTCATTTTAAAAGCTGGCTCGGGAGACGCTTCAAACACAAAACGTGTCTGCTTAATTGAAAGTGTTTTTTAATTACGCATGTCCATCAGGAAAAAAAGTCTTTATACAGACATACTGTGAAATCCAAGCACCATGGTCTCTGTAATACATCCCTAGTTCAAACACATCTGGAAGACAGATCTCTTGAACTGTACTACAAATTATCAGTCTTATCATCTTTTGATATCAGCTTTGATATCTGCAAACCTGTAATTTTGTTTACATGTAGCAAGCACACTAGGAATGTACAATATTTTCTGCTTTTTAAAAGAAAGTTGCTTGCATAGAACTCTCCTCAAGTTTTCTGTTGATCAATAGCACAAAAGACAGATCTATCAGCTCCTCCAAAGGGGAAAAAAAAAAAAAAAAACGCATCAGATTTGAAGGACAGGTTTTGGTCAGGAAAAAAGGTGTTCCTGAAGCCAAACGCTATTCCTCTTCAAAGAGAAGTTACCTTCTGTCCTGTATTTCAGTTATTTACAAACTGTTTTCCTTAGATGATTTTTTTTTTTTTTTAAATAAATGCCTTTAGAGGTTGATGGTACTTTACATTCAGACGTCTGGTGCTTAGCTTAACAGCTGCATGCAGAAACATCCTCAAGTCTGTTTCCTGTGGCAGCCAGCACCTTCTGTTCTCCCTAGATCAGCAGGAGCTAGAGGCCTGCAGCACTTACAGAATCAGATCTTTAAGATAGCAGGGACTAACAGTCATAATTAGAACACGCAATCTATTATGTCAAACAATAAAAAAGGATCAGGAAGCAAATCATTGACACATCACTACAATATGGCAGTTAAACCTTAGTCATTTAGTGAGAATTAGAAGTTAAAAGCAAGTGTCACCCAGTAACACCTTCAAGTGTGTATGTTTACACCCATTTTCCAACTGGCAGGGTTTGTGGCTGGTAAAGTGCTGAACAATTTCCAATTAGCAATTCAGTAGTATTGCCTTACCCTGATGCTTTAATGCATTCTTCTCCATGGCTCATACAATTTGTATACAAAGGAAAATGCAAAGGAAAATTTTACAAAAAACAGACAATAAAAACCAGACTTTATAAAGAACAAATCGAGATGCTAAGTTCCCACTCTTACCTTTTGTACAAGACTACACCAGTTATCAAAATCACATTCTTCTTTGCAAAAGAAGCCCTTAGGGGAAAAAACAAACACACAGAGTTTTACCTTTGCAGATGGTAGGTATGTGGTACCAGCAGGTAAGGCGGTTTGACCTCTGATACAGTAATGCCCTGTACGATCAGTAGATATAAGACTCCAAATATGTGGCAGCTCTAGGGAGAGAACCCACGGGGAGAACAAGGCCCTGCAAACCCCTAACAAAATAGTCAAGCAAAAAATAGCAGCAGCTCCTGTGTGCTCCTCCATGGAGCGCCACCCAGTTCCTACAGTCCAGGTATCAGCAGAAGCTGAAAACTTGTAGATGATGGACCACCTAAGGAACTTTTCCATTGTGGTATCTATACTGAAAATATTTGCTCTTCATTATGATTTTGTCTGTCTCGTTGCATCATGCCACATTTTGCACAGTTACGTAGTTAAGTATTAAAACAAAACAAAACAAAACAAAACAAAAAAACTTTCTAAAAAGCAGCAGTATTAAAAAACAGGTATGTGAATGAATGACAGATACCGGTATCTTTACAGATTGTTTAAAGCTTTAGAAACACATCCCACTGGTGACAACTGCCAATCACCCAATCACAGGATACTGGCATGGGATCAGATCCAATTTTTTCAAATACCACAGTACCCCCATGACATTTTGGGTGAATTACAAATAATACATTTGTATTTGTAATTTGGGGTGAAATACAATAATTCCACTTAAACATTTTTAACTTATGATAGAAAGTAAGTTTAAGTAACTTGTCTAGAGGTGACCAAACATAAAGTAGTGATAGAATAAAACACGTAAACCTGTTTCAGTTCTTTGCTCTGACCATTATAATGCCTCTTGAAAGAAGTAAAAGCTGCTCAGTAAAGAAAACAAAGCGAGCTCCCTACAGTACAGACAGCTCCCCACTTGCCCTAAGATTCTCCATGTAGTTATGTACAAACTACTATGTGTTGATCACAGAAGACAGCTTTGTGATCTTGGTTCTGTTCAAGGAGATGCATTGCTGCCCTTACCAATGTAGAGAGACATTACTTTGAGATAAAGTATATGCATTCAAGATTTCCTGACACTTACTAAAGCTACTGAAGGGTCCAAATTCATGATCTTCATTCTATGTGGGGCTTCCAGGCAGTGGAAACTCTCATCGTCAACCGTGCCATTTTCTTCTGAATCTACAAAGCTTTGAGTGGTGTGAGGGTCCAGATAGATCAGCTCATTGCCTGGATGGGTAAAAGCCGTATGTTAAAAATAAGCAAGTGACATTAATAAGCACTTGGTCCAGAACTGTAAAATAGAAATTAGATTGCCATCGCAGTCAGTATAATCTAGACTTTCCAGCTAGGGATTCTTTAAGAGAAACGGAAGGTTTAGACACAATGTTTCCCACAGGGTATTTAGTATAACTTCCTATTGTGACCTATTACTGTAATTTTTTGGTTGGATATGTTCTATCTTTGTCACATACTTTTATTTTTCCATGTGAGATCCAGTACTTTTTTTTTTTTTTAAAAAAAAATCTCAAGTGTTGTAAACACTAACATTTGACAGATTAAAAGGTACAGGATGTTCACAGATGCAATCTGTAATCCCACTAGGCATTCATTCAGAAATTGGAACAAAAAAGCCTAACTAAAACAGGTTAGGTTTTACAAAAGGACAAAATAGGGTTGCAAAATTTTGGCCCAAAGTGGGGTGAAATCTGAAGGAATGCATTTTAAATTAATTAGAGCAATACTTAATAACAGAAGGTATGCAAAAGGTGAAAAAGATACTGCTATCAGAAACAGTTTTGAAATACAAGAAAATAAAAGTGACATTTGACCAATACACTTGTCAAATGCTATCAGCTATTCTTAGTATGTTGCTCTTGTTGATGTCATCACTTATTTTTACACCTAGCTTTGCTGTTAACTTTCTGCTCCTGTTAAGGATCATCTCATACTGTTTCTAAACTCTTTTAGATATGCTTCTTCATTTATTTTATTCTATTCTCATCTTTCTTTACTTCTAGAGGTTCACGCTTAGACTCCTTACTATTTCCCCTTCAAAAAATGTTCTCTTTGGATCATCTGCACATTTGGAATAAGTTTCTTTTTTCCTTACCTAAAAATCCTATGAAATAATAGGCATTATTTGGTTTCCCTCCTAATGCTCCCAAAGACTGTGGCATCTTAAAGCATTCCTAGGAGTTCAAAAGGAATAAAGGAAATTGTAATTCATTTCTTTACTGACATCACAGATACCCAAACTTATTTGACAGTAACGAGCAATGAATTGAAAGAAAACCTTACTTTAATTGCATCAATATATACGGGATTTATGTGATTTATCCCTAGTCGTAGAGGTATAATAAGCAAGAGGGGTTGCCAGCCTGTGCAGAGTCCTCCTGCGTTCTTGCTTCGGCCAAGAGCACTTCTGTGCAAATGTGCACTGCTGTGGGACGCGCTGCTGCTCTGAGGAGGGGACCGGCACATTTTTTCTGGGGGAATAAAACTAGAAATCAGTCAACGCACAGAGGAACACAAAGCAGATCTTCCTCTCAGTAGTGAATTAAGCTAGTTTGCCAGGGATCTTTATAGGGCACCCAAGACAAAACGAGCCGGGCATGGCAATTACAGCTATTTAGTAGAAGTAATTCTAGCAGACAGTATGTGCTGGCACGTCCAAGTGAGACGTTAGATAAATGATTGGGGGATGACAATTTAAGACTGCAGTGACATGTACTATTATTGTTATTAATACTGTCAAGCTTTGCCTATAAAACGCCAGAGAAATGAAATGGCAGAAATGATGACAGTAGAAATTCTTCAAGGAGCTCTTCACATCCAGTGATGTGAGCACGGAGTTGGCATCAGGGATCAAAAAAACACAACTGAGTTTGTATGTCCTTCTTCCCTCTTCTTACCCTTGCAAGACAAAGCCATGGCCCCCCAAGTATTTGTTCATGTTTAGATACATGCTGGCAAATGGAGTCAAATCAGAAACTGTTACCAGAAAACTGATGAGGTGTCACTTACTGATGTCTTCAATGACCACCGTATTGCCCATAGATACATAAACTGCTAATGAATTCCATTCATCAAATAAAGCAAGCTTCCTAGAAAACATTAAGGTACTAATTAATATAAACTAGTTGGATCAAAAGGGTAGCTTTACACTCAGAACCATTTATTTATTTTTTTTTTTCTTAAGAAAAAACATCCTTTCTGCATTTTTTAAAGTCTCCATGTAAGAAAAAGAAAACTTTAAACATTAAATGTTTAATATCTTTAGAAAAATAGGTACTGAGTGGTACCAGGAAAAACATATGCGCTGCACCATGTGCAAACTGTTTTGTCTTACTGCTAAGTGCAGTGACAGTAACAGTCCAACTACATCAAGTTTATTACTTTTTATTGCACTCGACAGTCTCTGCAATGGGTTCTTGCCCAATTGTGTCTTTTCTCATCTGGAAAAGAAAAAAATTCCTATGCCAGTTTTGCAGATTACTTTTTGCTTAAGAAATTCCACTGAATTCAGTGGAATTACTTCTGCCTGAGCCTGCGTGCACAGCAGAAATGGGGCATTAAAAGCTAAATCAGCTAAGGGTTTGGGGCACCAAAACTTCAGTGGGAGACAGCAGCACACAGTTTTATGTCCACTTCTGCAAAATCCAAACCTTTGGGGAAGGGAGCTACACTCTTAAGCTGCACTGGCAGAATTAGCTGTTTCAAATAAGCCAGAAAGAAATGGGGGTGAGCGTTTCACCATGAAAAACTTGGCCATGAAAGATCTGGAGTCCAGGGCATGCTTCAGCTCCCCTCCCTCTTCAGATCATGTGCCTGTTCCAGGGTGTCAAAGACTTGCTGCTGAGCTCGCAGGACCTGTAGCCTAGCCCCTGCCTGAGGTAAGACACCTCCACGTACCCCTGGAGAACTGAGCAGCCTCAGTTCCTTTCAGTGTGGCTCCCAGACTATGAGGAGCTGCCCATCTTTATCCAGTAGCCTTGCTGGCAGAACTGCTGCTCAGAAAGGGAGGAATTGCAGCTCAGCTCCCTCCTCAGCCGAGATGGCTTCTCTCTGATGTTTCACACCACCACTCCGACCTACACGGTGGCACTCTTGACCTGCCAGAGCTGTGCCACTGTGCAGAAAGGAATATACATCTGTGGTGTGACTGGTGAGGGCATGCAGACGGCATAGGAGGAGACCTTCCTGCAGTTTCTTCTCCTCAGGCTCTTCCTTTATTAAAATTTAGAGGTCACCCATTCCCAACTCAGTACCTGCACACCGAGCTGTGGCATGACATTCCATGCTGCACTTGTAAAGAGATGGCAAGTACATTCCTGACTGTGGGACAGGGGGAGATGCAGCCTTCAAAACTCTGCCTGGGCCTTGTCTTGGCTGCCTCAGGGGAGTACGTTCTGAATGAGACTGGTATGATCTCACTTACTTTAGTACTTGAGCAACTGTATTTGGTCCAAACCATTCTCCAATTGACTTCCCCTCTCCAACACCCACCTGTGCTGTTTTCATAGTGAAAAAAAGACACACGTACACAAAATCAAAGAAAAATGAGACCATAAAGAATGTGGGAACAATATACAGTAAATACCGTGACTGTCAAACATTCTAGAGTAACTGCAATCTGTATTTAGCAATAACAATTATTTTCTCAATCTATGCTCTTTTCAAAACTTAGGGAGTGCCAGTTTCTTTAATAAACAAAAGGCTTCTAAACTATAATGAGAATTACAAGTTAACAAATGTTAGTGCCCCTTATTACAAATTACAGCAATAAGCTACAAGACTGTCTATTCTAACATTACTGACTCTGGTACCCAAGGCTTACAGAGTTTATCAAGAGCTAGATTCTAGTACATGGCTTTATTTAGGTCTCAGGGAATGTTTCTGTACTACTAGTCTTTGCGCCCATCTGCATACCTTTCTATTTTTGTATAAGCATACACATTGTCTTCACATCCACTTTTTAAAATTATGAATTAACATACTGCAAATTAGTGATTCAACACAGTAGAAATTTCAGTGGAAAAAAACTGAAAGTTTATGTTTGTTCTTACCCATCTGGTGGATTGAATAACAGCAAGCCTTCCTGTCGAGAAAGCATCGTAGGATTCTGTGATATTCTTCTGGTTGTTTTGTGTGTTTTTCCCATTGCCAATCTGAAAGGAAAAATTGATATAGAATAAAAAATGGTGACGTTTTCATTACACTGATCAAATGTCTAGACAGCAGAAAGCTTTATAATGAGATGTTAAAAGACATTTCAATTCATCTTGAATATTTACATTTTGTGTAGAGCTCCTAGAATTCCAAGCTTGTTATTTATCATCAAGCTGCCCTTTATCATCGTAGGCTAGATTGTAAAAACAGGGAAAATAAAACAAAACAAAAACATCAACTGCAAACATATTCTGACGGATCATGCTGCGTGTTGATAGCCATTCCAGTATCTATGAGCTTCCAAGATTATTTAAAAGTACAGGCTGTGTTTAGACCTTGTTGGATTTCTAAGCACCCATTAAATAACAACATAAGATCCATACAGAAAGTCCAAACACTCCACTGGCAGCATCCTGGGATGTGACATGCATGCTTAAGAGCTTGCACCAGGGGGGTTTGGACCTCGTGCTGCTGACAAGCGAGTAGTGAAGAGAAGGGTAAGAGCACTGTCCCACGGTGGCAGGTTTTCCCTTGGCCTCAACTTGGGTGTTACACTAAAAGGTTTATAAAATAATGGCGACAGGATTCCCCATTTGTTCTCCTTCTATGCCTATTTCTCTGCTTCAGGCTGGGATGATTTCACCCAGCTGAATATGAATTGATTCATTAGGAACTGTTACCAGGGCATCAAAGAAAGTCTCACTAATAAATTCAGGGTTTGTGCTTTTAATGGAGTACTTACGAAGAAGCGTCTGCAGACAATACCGAAGTTCCCTCAGGACCAGCACTCACCTCTCCCTAAGTGTCTGCAGATCAGTGCTTGGGCCAGCATCATCTGCCCGCATCGCAGCATACATCCCCAGCCAGCGTCCGACGAAGGACCTGTGCCTCCTGTTAGGAAAGTTCATCACAATCAGTGCAGGCTTTCAACTGGGTGCAGCACCACAGAGGACATTTCAGAGTGCTAGAAAACAGATAGGGCTGCTGAAGCCTCCATGAACTGTCCTACAGATAAAAGGCACAGAGCAAGACTTTGGTTCCATGCTGTTGGTCTAATTCTAATCTCTGCATTGCACAAATAAACAAAATTCATTTATTCCTTGTGGAGCTGACTTACTCTTTTCATTCTTCAAGCAGCATTCACAAACCATTTACTGCATGCTATACAACATGATCACCTGTTTACATACAGACATAAATAAACACTGATTTTAATAATCTTCATGTTTGCATAAACAGTTAAAATGATGCTCAAAATGCGCTAATACTCTAGAAATATTTTCCCAGCCTACGATGCCATCACTTATCTTGCTATTTCATTTAGAACAATGCAGCAAATCTGCAGTATACTCACCAATAGGCGAAAACTTTCTTCTATACGTAAACCACACGTAAACCACAGTAAACCACACGTGAACACACCTTGGCTTATTGTCTGACTTTGGCTTATGGTGCGTCTGTTGCTGTGTCCAGCACAGTGCAGCCCCTAAATTGCTACCAAAACCTTGCCACAAACCTCAATCCCCCTGTTAAAAGAGACCCTCTTGTTTGTTGCCCTTCTTTCGACACTCTCTAACAGGTTTATGTCTTCATACATATATATACAACAAAACATCAAAGAGCTCAGCAAGGTCCACCAAGGAAAGGAAGCAATGCAGGAGAAAGAAGACAGGACAACAGGGAGAATGGGCAGCATAAGGGAGGAGGCAGCCAGTGGCCTTAAAAACAAAGCCTAAAAAATAACTTCCACTAGTGGGACATAGTGAATTGGAGCTCTGGGGTCTGCATCTAGAGATGTCTTTTCTATTTATCGTGTTGTTGCGGAGATGGGTCCTCTGGCTTTGGTTGTGTTTTTTCATGTTGGGCAATTATCTCCCAAGAAGAACCCCCTGTTGGACAGAAAGGTAGAGGTGTGCTCCAGAAACACAGTGATGGCAAGGAGTCCTCCACTTCATTCTGGCATTTTTTTCCAGCTGGAAGCATTCCCAGTTGTCAACGGAATTGGTTTTGAGGAGTAGGAAAGACAGCATTGCTGGATTTCTGCTTTCTCCTCCATCCTATCAGACCACATCATGAGAGTTGTCTTTGTTTGATGTTCTTATGTCGCGTTCTGTTATTCTACATTTTTTTCTCTCTGATGTGATTTTATGTTCTTCTGTTACGTTATGTTCTTATGTTCACAACAGGACTCCTTGCCAACACCGCCTCACAGACACCTGGGCCAAAGAGCAGGGCCTTGAGCGGCTAGCTCACCATGACAGAGCTCATTTCCTTCCCAGTAGCTGCCAGGTGCCCTCTGGGGGCATTTCGGGGCTACAGCATGGGAAGACTTCTTTGGGGTGGGAAGCCATTGGGCTAGGAAATGGGCAATGTTCCCTAGGAAGGAAATCCCTGGGAAGCAAAAGCCTTGGGATGGGAAGTCTTGAATGGGGTGGGTACCATTCCCTGGGGAAGGAAGTGCTTGGAGAAGTCCTCCAAGAGAGGGGAATTCTTTGGGACGAGGTCTCTTTGGCTGAAGAAACGCTTCGTGTTGATGGGGCAGATTTCGTCTGGGTTGCTGGGAATGTGCCATGCGGTGAAATGGCAAGGATGGGCACTGCCGCTGAGGCCGAGAAGCTGGTCCTGGGCTGGGCAAGCCTTGGGCCGGGCAAGTGGTGGTGTGGAAGCGTCCTGGGCATGGCAAGTGCTGCGTGGGAGGGCAAGCCTGCTGGGGATGGCCAAGTCTTGCGCTGGGCAGCCTGCTTGGCTCCAAAGCCTGCAGTCCTCCCCAAGATGTCGGCGAGGGGCTGGTCAGCCGTTGGGACGGAACCCCCGTTGCCCGCGTTCCCCAAGCAACCGCCCCACTCTCCAGCCACCATGGCAGGTCCAGCAGCCGGCTCCCGCTCCTCCTGGGGCTGCGGCCCTGCTGGCGAGCCCAGCGCCCCAGAGCTCAGCCCAGCACCAGCAACAGCAACAATTAAGTTACCTTATTTATTATTTCATGTTATTTCATAATTTCATGTTCAGTTATTTCATGCAGCCCGCTCCCGCTGCCCATGCTCAGGCCGGGCATGGATGTGGGCATGGCCAGCACGGACGGCAGAAAATGGGTGCATGGCTGGATGGATGGCTGGGTGGGAGTTGGGAATTCAGCCTTGGGATCAGAACTGGGAGGTTATTGGGATAGGAAATGATCAGTGGGATGGGAAGTGATGATGGGGATAGGAACTCATTGGGATGGGAAAAATGGGTTTTATTTGTATTAAATTTACATTTTAAAATTTTATTTAATTTCCTGGGATTTATTATTTATTTAATTAAATCCACTTGATTGACTGTGTTGTACGGTATGGCATTGTTTCATTATTATAAAATGATAAGTATTTAATATTATTAATTAAACAATATTTCTATATTTTATACTCGTAAGGGGGTGTCGAGAGGCAGGAGACCTTTTCTCCACGAACACCAGCGACAGGACCCACGGGAACGGGGTTAAGCTGAGGCAGGGGAAATTTAGGCTTGACATAAGGAGGGGGTTCTTCACAGAGAGGGTGGTTGCACACTGGAACGGGCTCCCCAGGGAAGTGGTCACTGCACCGAGCCTGTCTGAATTTAAGAAGAGATTGGACTGTGCACTTAGTCACATGCTCTGAACTTTTGGGTAGACCTGTGCGGTGTCAAGAGTAGGACTTGATGATCCTTAAGGGTCCCTTCCAACTCAGGATATTCTATGCTTCTATGATTCTATGATACATTATAGATTATCAATATTCTCATTTCTTATTTTGTTTGCTTTTATTCCTTTTGTACCCTATTAAACTCTCTTTATCACAGTGCACTGGTTTGTTCTTATACTTTTTCTCATACTGTGGAGCCCAAAACTGCACTCAGTACTCAGTACATGGAATACCAAGAGAGACTGCCTGGCATTTTCTCTTCTCTGCAGAAGCTCTGTTGCTAACACTGTCCAGAAATCACCACTGTCACAGACAGTAGTAGCATTCCCTCCTCCCACAGTTGGTTCTTCCCCCCCAAGACTTAGACACCATCCGGAAAAATAAGAAGAATAATACTAATAAAGTAAATAAAATAAAATAAAATAAAATAAAATAAAATAAAATAAAATAAAATAAAATAAAATAAAATAAAATAAAATAAAATAAAATAAAATAAAATAAAATAAAATAAAATAATAAAATTAATTAAAATAGTCAAAAGCCGTCAGGAAGGCAGTGGTGCAGACTGTGGAGAGCCTGGGTTCAAATCCTTCTTCTGTGAGGCTCTGAACCTATATCCCACCACAATCTCTCTGCTAATGTATGGCAGGGAAAGGAGGAAGAAAGAACATATCTCCTGCACTTTCCATTTATTGTTGACTGACAATTCTGTAGAGTTATAAAGCCTCAATCAGTGAGATACAGGGTTCTTCTCACATTGTCTCACTGTGCCCTAAGCGGAACAGCTCTCATTTAATAGATGCTTCACCACAAAATCATGAGTCATCTGCAGTTTTGAACTTTTCTGGGATCAAGTCCCTTCAGATGGTTGAGGAATCTGCTCCAGCACCTATGTAAACTGGTGCTCTACTAAGCTAGTGAGTGAACAAGAGAGAAATCCTCTGCTAGATGACTTGACAAATTGGGTCTGAAAATAGTGTTGAGGCAGAATAGTCCACGATTTTTGCCTTGGGTGCACAGAGGGATTGGGTGTTGTAGACTTCTTTTATTCTTCATTAAGATAAACATTTTCAAAAATGTGCTTGTTCAACCTTGCTCCCACTGTGTGCATGGGAGGGAGATAACTGAACGTGGGGAGCGTTGCTTGGATCCTGCAAGTGGCTGAGGTCCAGTGGGGTTGGAGGCTTTCTTCCTCCTTTTGGAAATGCAAAGCAACCCTGCACCTCCCCTGCACTTGCAGGAGGATCATGACAGCCCAAAGCACAGCGGCTTTGTAATTGCTGCATACACTTCGATCGGATTTACGTGGCAAGGGTTTGGTAGCAGGGGCCTGCAGGGATGGCGTCTGTGAGAACAGTCCAGACAACAGCCAGCTCCAGATAGCTCCAAAAGGGCCCCGGCGCTTGCCAGAGCTGAGCCAATAAGCGATGTTGTTTGCACCTCTGGGAGAGCAGATGGAAGAAGGGGGAAATACTGCTGCACAACAGAAGCTGGAAGAGCAAGGAGTGAGAAGCAGCCCTGCAGCCCCCAAGGTGAGTGCAGCAGGAGGCAGGAGGTGCTCCAGGCTCACAGCAGCAGTTCCCCTGCGGCCTGTGCAGGGAGAGGCCCCCGGTGGAGCAGGCTGTCCCCCTGCACCCATGGGTCCCCCATGGAGCAGATCTCCACGCTGCTGCCCCCCTGTGGGTGGAGGAGCCCCCGGTGGAGCAGGTGGCTGTGGCCTGGAGGAGTCTGCGGCCTGTGGAGAGCCCCCGCAGGAGCAGGCCCCGGGCCGCAGCTGCAGCCCCCCCGTGGAGAGGAGCCCCCGCAGGAGCAGGGGGGCTGGGGGGAGCTGCCGCCCAGCCGTGGGGGACCCGTGCTGGAGCAGTTTGCTCCTGGGGGATGGATGGATGGAGCCCGTGGGACGGAGCCGTGTGGGAGCAGTGCTTGAGGAGCTGCTGCCTGTGGGCAGCCCGTGTGGGATCAGCTGGGGAAGGACGGCATCCCGTGGGAGGGACCCCACGGGGAGCAGGGGCAGGGAGGGACCCTGAGGGTCACTCTGCTGAGTCTGCTTTGCCCGTCACGATACTTGTTGAGCCATCGCCCTGTCCTTATCTCAGCCCTGGAGCCCTTTGCATCATATTTTCTCCCCCTTTCCCTTTGAGGAGGGGGAGTGAGAGAGCGGCCGTGGTGGAACTCGGCTGCCCACCCGCTTTGAACCACCGCAGTTGCAAAGTCCTGGGAAAGATTTCTTTCAAGAAATTAAACAAGGTGTTTAACAAAGAAATGCAGAGTTTCCTTTTGAAGGCTTCCTGGAGAATTGGGCTTCTTTCCTATTCCCAGCTCAGAGGAAGGGAATTGTTGATTTCACCTTCTTTTTTCTTGCATGGAAATCAAAGGTGAACTGCTCTACAAGGACGGGCAACGTCTCAGAATCAAGCTCTTTTGCTCTGTAGTCCTTTCTCAAGGAAAAGATTGATCACCCACCTTCCACAGATGTAGGGGAGCAGAGAATAATTTGGGAACTACTCTAATTCAAGTCAGTTTGGGCATAGTGGTACTTCCCTAGCTGTTTCTGAGACAGACGCATTAGCAACAGAGAGTGTTGTGCCGTCACTGGGAGGCGCCTGCGGTGATGACTTCAGAAACAGAACTGAATTGTGTCACCACAGCACTTTGGCAACAGCTGCCTCTGTGCACGTTTAGCTGGGAGGCACAGAGAAGGGTGCTGGATGTGATGAAACCATGTGAGGATTTGTGGATCTCCCCTTGAGGTGCACAGAGAGGGACCATGCCCTTCTGTAAGTGTTTTGATGCTTGGCTGAGGAAAAAAATGTGGTTTTGTTGTGAATGCTTCATTGTAGTATTCTGTAGTTTGTGTCAAGTCCTTACAGAAGCCTCAAGGTTGGTACTTTGCTCAATGATGGAGCTGCAGAGAGTGAGAACAGACCCAATGTACGGGTGAGGGCCTCTGCACGTTCTCTTCTTCCTACAGACGATCAACAAATAAGGGGAGACAGAGAAGAGTGTGCTGTGGTCCTCCCATAGACCGCAAGTACTAAAGCATAAACAAGAGGCTTAAGAGTCCCCCTGTCATGTTAAAATTCAGGACAGCAATGGACTTCCTCACACGGGCTGGCCTGTCGACTAGCGTCTCAGGCTGTGGCGTATGAAGATGCACTCCATCTGCTTTCAGGGTAGCAATGGCAGTGGGCAAGCTGCCTGACCTTAACATTTGTCATTTCATTTCTCACCTGAGTTTTGGTGGTTCTCCACGATTCATTCTTGGTCTAGAAAAAAAAAAAAAAAAAAAAAAAAAAAGTGAATTTGGATCAAAATAAAAGGATAAAAGGATTTCCTTTCCATTAATTACATGTTCTTAACTTAACTAAAAAAAGTGAACTGCGATGAAAATAAAAGGATTTCCTTTCCATTCATTACATGTTCTTACCTTTGTAACAGATTTGGTTATTGACTTAGAAGGCAAATATCTGGCCAGACTGCAAGACTTGTGCTCGCAGCGTGGGACAGCTCTCGTAAAGGTGATTCAGGGCAGTTTCTGGAAAACAAGACATCAGATCTCCAAAACACTTTCTTTGTGCTAATGTAGGAAGGGTGAGTAAGTGTAAAGGTAAGAGCCCAGATACCGTAAGAAGCAGAAAGTGTGAAGGAAACTTCCTTCTGGCTGATACAGCTCCATATCTAGTTGTCAAGTATGAAGAGAGCAGTGCTAAGTTTCTTGGGGAGAGGAAAACAAAGAGGCTGGGAGAGAGTACAAAGAAAAAAATGGGATGAGCTATTTCAGGAAATCCTAGTAACTGGAAATAGAGATTGGAAGAGTGCTTTAAGCCAAGACAGACATGTTTTAAAACTAAAACCTAGGAGTTGAATGAACCAAGAAATGAATCCCTTTTGATTATGCAGTTGTGTCCAGCGTTATCTTGGGAAATATGGTTTCCACATAAAACGTATCTGGGGTTTGAAGTTCTCCTACGGCCCTTCTCTGTGTATTCCCTACTGTTTGGTAAGCGCTGAGGTCACACTGCAGACAGCAGCACGTCCTCTCCCCACTACTTAGCTGTCTGTTCTCACAACACGTCTAGGAACAGAATGGCTTGGACACAACTGCGCCTAGGACCGAGTTCATTCAAGCTGCTGGACGAGGTAAAAGCTCTGGACAAGCGAAGGGGAGGGAGGGATGGGTGGACATACAATATGATCACTTTAATCTCATTTCTCTAAGAATCCTGGCTGAGAAAACAAAACAAAACAGAATCAAAAAGAACAGAACAGAACAGAACAAATGAAGCAAGCAGCTAGCTTGCTGGAGACATTGTCTGGGAAGCAGTGAAAACACTTGCAAACAAAAACACGTCAAAGGACTAACTCTTTGAGCTTAATTCTAATCCAACAGCATAACCTCAAAGTCCTGTTTCTGTTCGTAACAGGCTGGTCCAGTAACATGTCCCATTGGATGACTTTGCAGCATAGATGTCAGGAATGCAGCTTGGGATCCCCTCCTTCTACTCAGAGTTCACTTTGAAGGGATGAGCAAGTAATTCTTCCTGGGTTGACGGAAATCTAAAGTCTGTTTTCTCACACTCTTCCAGACGCTTCTCTGTCCATCGGCCTGTCCTGCCAACTCTGGTGTGAGTGTGAAGTTGTGGCAAGAGGGATTTCCCATTCCTATTTGACCTGATGGACACCAGCTTTCCTCGGAAATGGCTGATGTTGCTGAGGAGGCAGCAGTATCAAAGCCCTTGCTGATGAAGGTACAACAAGCTGGGGAGGCTTTGGCATTTCTGCACAACGCTGCTCCCTGACTGTCACTCCAGACTCAGATTCGGAAAGAAGCAAAGCAAGCTAGAGGAAAACTGGATGTCCTGGTAATTTTCTTTTCCTTTTATTTCTTCATTCTTCACTTGTAAGAAAATCTAAATCTTAACCCTTTGTTTGAAAACACGGCTTTACGGAAATGCTTATGGGTGTGCTCCTTCACCTTGTGTGGAACCTGCTTCACCTCGCTTCAGCTATAGGACACCTATGCTCCAATTTATGCTTCCCATGATAAAGCGGTGTTCTTTCGGTATTCTTTTCTGTGATGCTTGCAGGCGAGGTTGAAAAGAGTTGTCAGTAGGATTCTTCGTTTCCTTTGCAGTATCCAAAGCTCCGTATTACCGTGGATCTTCTCCTCTGATCTGGAAAGCTTCACAGGCCAAAAGAGAATTGAGATGAAGAAGGAAATAGTGAATGCTGACCAATATTGCCAAGTACCACCCGTAAGTTTTGTGAAAGAATCCGGTGCATTTCTGTAGTGGTAGAAAGTTCATAAAATCATCGTCGTGCACTTGAAGGCAAGCAATGCTGTAAAAATGAAGAATGCAAGGCCCTGCTTAAGGACAATCTTCAGGCTGCTTCTAGATCAACAGCTTATTTGCTTCTTCCACAACCTCATCTCCGCTTGCTTAGAAGTTGTGAAGGTCGGAAGCACACTCCGTCTTTTTCATCCCCTCTGTGTATCTTTTCCCTGACAGCAACTTCTGTCTTGGCTCTTCACATCCAGCCAGAGCAGTTGCTTTGCCTCCGCAACCTGCAGGCTGACCTCTCGTGTGTACCTGTGCTGGACTGAGGGTAATGCTTGTAACGCACACAGATGCTGCATTCACTGTGACTTTTAGAAAAGAGAGCAAGAAGCTAACCTGCACAGCAGACTCTTAGGTTTCTCTCTCTCTCTCTCTCTCTCTCTCTCTCTCTCTCTCTCTGCATATATATTTCAGTACTTATTTACTTCTTTAAAGATACCTTAAATAGAATAGATACTTTAAGAAAGCTTACTTGTTCTTCCCCTTTCCTTGTTTTTAACGTTTGCTTTTCTAACCAATCCTTAATGTTACAACATTGGATTGATGCAGTACTCAGTCCTTAGAAGTTCTCAAAGCACATCAGTGATTTCTCTATTTCTCAACCTTTCCATCTTCATTGAGATCTCTCATCTGAATTTAGGTATGAGGTGAAGAAGAACACTGCAACCAGCTGAAGCCGTATCAGACACATGCTTCTGCTAGGAAGTCATTCCGAGTGATTCCACGGTGTACTTTAGACAGGTTTGCTCTGGTCCTCTGGACTCAGCATCCCCAAGGGATATTTCAAAGCTCTCGGAAGGACCCGTCATTATCTCTGACACTGCAGCCTCCAGTAGGAAGGGGTAAATATTCCTTGCCCTTGTGCAAAGGAACTACTCAGTTAGCTGTTTCTAACCCAAATCTCGGTGTTGTCTTCTATTGACAGACACCACCCGGCTAGCCAAGCTAAACCACTGAAAATGGAAGGAGTGGGACATCTTCCAAAGCCTGCTGCTGCTTCTAAGCAGAACTGCGCTGTAGGTGGGGACACAGCAAGAGGAAACGTCCAGGCCACGGTGGAACTGCAAGGCACCTGTCTGAGCCACACAACGAAGTCAGCGATTCCCAGTTGGAGACTGTTGCTCGACCAGTGACACAGCAGCTGGAGCGCTTCTGGTTGCTGCTGATGGGTTCCCGTGAATCAGCCAGGCATAGGAGCTATGAGAACGACTGAAGCGATTTGAAGTTACCCGAAAGAAAGAAGAGAGGAGAGAAGAAGACAAGAGGGGAGGGAAGGGGAGGGAATAAAAGGAAGGGAGGGGAGGGGAGGGCAGGGGGAGGGTAGGGTAGGGTAGGGTAGGGTAGGATAGGATAGGATAGGATAGGATAGGATAGGATAGGATAGGATAGGATAGGATAGGATAGGATAGGATAGGATAGGGTAGGGTAGGGTAGGGTAGGGTAGGGTAGGGTAGGGTAGGGTAGGGTAGGGTAGGGTAGGGTAGGGTAGGGTAGGGTAGGGTAGGGTAGGGTAGTGTAGCATAGCGTAGTGTAGCGTGTTAGAGGGGAGGGGAGCATAGGAGAGTATAGGGTAGTGTAGGGGATCGTAGTTTAGGGGAGTGTAGGGTAGGATACGGGAGGGGAGTGTAGGAGACTGTAGGGGAGGGGGGCATAGGGTAATGTAGGGTAGTGTAGCAAACGGGAGTTTAGGGTAGGATAGGGGAGGGGAGTGTAGGAGTGTGTAGGGTAGTATAGGGGAGGGGAGTGTAGCAGAGTATAGGGACAGGGAGCATAGGGGAGCTGATGGTAGGGGAGGGGAGGAGACGGGAGGGGAAGGGAGGGGAGGGGAGGGGATGGGGGGGAGGGGAGGGGAGGCAAAAGTGGGGAGAGGAGGCAAAAGAGGGGAGGGGAGGGGAGGGGAGTGGAGGGGAGGGGAGGGGAGGGGAGGGGAGGGGAGGGGAGGGGAGGGGAGGGGAGGGGAGGGGAGGGGAGGGGAGGGGAGGGGAGGGGAGGGGAGGGGAGGGGAGGGGAGGGGAGGGGAGGGGAGGGGAGGGGAGGGGAGTGCTACCATAAATAAAATTGCCAAATACATGACATTTTGGATCTGGAGCCAAATCTTTGTGTACATGTCCTCTCCCCGTAGCCCCACGTGCTGACCACCCACCCGAATCTATCATACTGTTGGTCAGAAAGAACAGGGAGCATAGGGGAGGGCAGGGGAGTGGAGGGAAGGGAAAAGAGGGGATGGGAGGGGTGGGGAGCGCTACCATCAATAAAATTGCCAAATACAATGAAGGAGCAGCAGAGCCTGCAACCTCCATTCCCCAACATCCTCCAACCACCCCCCACTGCTCTGTGGGAAATAGGTGGAAGAATCAAGACTGAGGTTTAGCCTGGGATGGAGGTAGTGTGGCGAGGTGGTTTTCTGTTTGGTTGGTTGGTTGGTTGGTTGGTTGGTTTTAAAGTTTTTAAATTCTCACTGTCCTACTTTGTGATCAGTTGGCAATAAATTCAATTACTCTTCCCCAAGCCAAGTCTGTTTTGTCCATGAAGCCATCTTCCAGTCCTGAAATAAGAAAGGAAACAGACCTGCAAGCAACTGTTACACAAGTGCAGGAAGAGTGACAAAGGAGGGTTTTGAGGCATGAAGGTACTGCAAGGATGCTCTGCTCTTTCCTCACTTCAGGATGAAAAGCACGGCACTAGTGGGTGGTCTGTGGTGGTAGTTGTTTTTTTGTTGTTTGTTTGTTTGTTTGTTGTCAGCTCCACCCCACAGTATTTTGCTTGTTCTACTTGTTTTGGTGTGCCCCCATTCCCTCCCTCAAGGTAAAACATCCCTAGGGGCCATAACTTGCTGTTAGCAAACAAGATCTTGCAAAAGAGTGAAGTTAACATGGCACCACCTGCACTGATGTATAAATAGTTCAAATATTTTCCCTCACTTTCCTGTAACTTTCCTGTAAATTGCTGGTCAGGAGATAACAAGTGGAGAAATTTAGGATAAGAGAGAGAAAGTTGTGTTTACTATTGCCCTGGAGTTTCTGTTGGTCTGGCCACGGAAATGGAGTACTCAAAATCCTCAGGACACTCAGTTTATACCAGATTTATCCTAAAACTGCAGTATTTCTAGGCCCTTGGGATTCTTATCAATTAAAACATACTTTTTTCACGCACAGAAGATGCAAAAAAGTGCGTCTACTGTGTAATACATACACCATAGATGTTTGTTCATTGTCTTTTGTATTATAAAACAAAGAGTTTTTTTTGAGGAGCGGGAGTTGCAATGGTTTCCTGCTGAAGTAAGGAGCTGTATAATGCTTAGCTAGACACTATGAAAATTCCATTGCTTAATGTAACAAAAAAAGAGAATCCTCTCCCCTTCCCTCCTTCTGCATCTCAGTAGCCTCTTTTGTTCAGAAAACACAGCTGCAAAGTTCATGTAACCATCTCCTGATAAGTTGTTAAACTAGTGTATCAACACCCTGCCTTCCTGTCTCACGCTGGGCCAACATGACCAAATAAAGAAAGAAGTTGAACCACAACGCCGAGGAAGACTACGGCCTTCATCTTCACGACCACCAGAGGGACAGAGACGACCCCCTAGCAACAGTGCGCGCAGTCGCAGAATATACCAGGATGTGCTGCGTAATCCTGAAATCACCAAGATATAAAAAGGGACCCTGGGGGGGGGTAAGGTGCGCGCCGTTGGCGGAGCCGAGACTCCCCGGCCGCCCAGCGCTGTTTTGCTTGCTGTTGCTTACTCAATAAATTCCTTTCTATTATTAATGCAATGCTCTCTGAAAATTAATTAAGAGGGAGCTTATAACAAATTTGGTGCCGTGACTCGGATGAAGGCAATCTGATTGAAAGACCTTCGGAGGGGGCGCCCCGCTGATTTCAGCAGCCTTCGCTAGGACTACTTTCATTCAAATCCTTCACCAACGAACCCTAAATTCGGCAGCAAGCAAATAAAGCCGGCAACCCCTAGTAATCTTTGTGCACGAAGACCGAACAAAGACTCAGGAGTGAGTAAGTATAGGCCGGTGATCCGTTCGGTTGGGGTTGGGTATCCTGGAGCGTAGCGTTGTGAGACGTCCAATTGCGGACGAAGCGAGTGCGGACCCCTCGGTAGTGCGGTTCCCACATCCCGCGAGGGACTGGGCCACGAAAAGGGGGAAGCGATTTGTGTGTGTGTGTGTGGAGGCGCTCCAGAAGATGGGACAGAAGAAGAGTAAGCCTTCTGGTCCCATGGGTGGGGTAACGACAGATGTTAGGTTACCCTCTATTCCTCCAGACAGTCCTTTAGGAATAATGATCAAAAATTGGGATGATTCCCCTTTTAGGCGGGGAAAAAGTAAAGTAAAAATGATACATTATTGCATTGAAATTTGGGGTGGTAAACAGATTCGAGACCACCTTTACTGGCCTGTATTTGGGTCCTTTGACGATTGGGTTTGCCAGGCCCTAAATATTTATGTGAACTCAAAGGAACCCTTTAGTTTAGAAGAGAGTGAGTATGCACATTTGTGGATCAGTTCAGAAACTCAGACCAAATTATACCCTCTAAAAGAAAAAGGAGGGGACGGGAGGCGTAAGAAAAACCGAGAATTAGAGATCCCAGCCTCACCGCCTCCCTATGTTTCACCAACCCCACCTGCAGCCCCTCCGACTCCCAGGCCTCTTAATCTGCAGCCCCAGGGAGATGCTGACAGCGACTCTGATTCTAGTGTTCAGGGACCAATAACTAGGAGTCAGGCCAGAAGACAGCAGCTTAGAAACAAAGAAGGGTTGTATCCACTAAGGGAAATAGCAATGGGAGGACCACAACCCGGTATGGGATATGTGGCCATCCCTATGAACTCTGGAGATGTCCGAGATTTTAAGAAAGAAATGGGAAACCTATTGGAGGACCCCTTAGGGGTGGCAGAACGAGTAGATCAGTTCTTAGGGCCCAATATCTACACCTGGGAGGAAATGCAATCTATTTTAGGGATATTATTTACATCGGAAGAAAGAGGAATGATTAGAAAAGCTGGAATGCGAATTTGGGATCAGCAACACCAGCAAGGTCCTGCAGCAGACGTTAAATGGCCATTACAGAAACCCAATTGGGATAATCAAGACCCCATACATCGTGGCCACATGCAGGACCTTAGAACCATTATCATTCAGGGAATTAGGGAATCAGTCCCAAGAGGGCAAAACATTAATAAGGCCTTTAATGAGCAACAAAAGAAAGATGAAACTCCGACAGAATGGTTGGAGAGATTACGAAAAAGTTTGCAACTATACTCGGGATTAGATCCAGGAACCCCTGTGGGAGAGGCTTTGCTAAAAACTCAGTTTGTAGCAAAGTCCTGGATAGACATTAGGAAAAAATTAGAGAAAATAGAAGATTGGCAAGACCGAGGTCTAGACGAATTGCTAAGGGAGGCACAGAAAGTGTATGTAAGGAGGGAGGATGAAAAGGAGAAGAAGCAAGCACGAATAATGATGGCCGTGATGCGGGAGGGGCAGAGAAGAGGCGAATACAGAAAAGATTTAAAGGTGGTTCGCCAAAAACTAGAGGGAGAAGGGAAAGTGACAGGAGGATTGAGGAATGTGACTTGTTTTTACTGCAATAAGAAAGGTCATAAGAAGAAGCAGTGTCGACTGAGAATGGAGGATGAGAAGATGTTTAAGGAAGACTAGGGGTGTCAGGGGCTCTATCTGCTGGGGACCCAAAAGAAAACTGAGCCCTTGATAAAGTTAAAAGTAGGTCCCCAGCGTGAGGAAATTGAGTTCCTCATAGATACAGGGGCTGAAAGATCTACAGTCCAAAATTTGCCTTTAGGATGTAAAATCTCAACAGAAAAGGTTCAAGTAATTGGAGCAAAAGGGGAACCCTTTGGGGTCCCTGTTATCAAAGAGGTGTTAATTGAATCGGACTCTAAATTAGGGGTGGGATCCTTACTCTTAGTGCCTGAGGCAGAATATAACTTGTTAGGGAGAGACTTAATAGTAGAATTAGGCATAAGTTTAGAGGTAGTAGATAAAGAGCTAAAAATTAGGTTGTGTCCTCTGAGAGCGGAGGACGAGCAAAGCATAAATCCTGAAGTCTGGTACACTCCAGAAAGTGTAGGAAAATTAAATATTAAACCCTTTAAGGTAACTATAACTAACCCAGGTGTACCAACGAGAATTAAACAATACCCCCTGTCTGAGGAAGACAGGCAAGGGTTAAAACCTGAAATTCAAAGGCTACTACAACAAGGGTTGCTAGAACCCTGTATGTCTCCGTTTAATACTCCAATATTACCAGTAAAAAAGAAAGATGGCAATTATAGGTTGGTACATGATCTAAGAGAAATTAATAAGAGAACCGTGACCAGATTTCCTGTTGTGGCAAATCCCCATACCCTATTAGGTCAATTGCACCCAGATGATCAGTGGTATAGCGTAGTGGATTTAAAGGATGCATTTTGGGCATGTCCTCTGGAGGAAGGTAGTGGGGATTATTTTGCCTTTGAATGGGAAGACCCAGATACCCACCAAAAGCAGCAATTACGGTGGACTGTGCTTCCTCAAGGATTCACTGAATCACCTAATTTATTTGGACAAGCCCTGGAGCAAATTTTACAAAACTACGACAAGCCACCAGGAATAACATTAGTACAATATGTAGATGATTTGTTATTAGCAGGGAAAGACGAAGACACTGTTAGGCAGGCCAGCATACAGCTGTTGAATTTTCTTAGCTTGCAGGGACTGAAAGTCTCGAAATCGAAGCTGCAGTTTGTAGAACGAGAGGTAAAATACTTGGGCCACCGACTAAGTGAGGGAACTAAGAAATTAGACCCAGACAGAATCAGTGGGGTATTGGCTTTAACGACCCCACAAACTAAGAGGCAGGTACGACAATTATTAGGGTTAACTGGCTATTGTAGACAATGGATTGAAGATTACAGCGGCAAAGTTAAATTTCTTTATAAAAAATTGACTAAGGATGGGTTGCTAAAATGGACCAAAGAGGATGAAAAACAATTAGAAAAATTAAAAGAAGAATTAGCACGCCCTCCAGTGCTGAGTCTTCCGGATCTGAGGAGACCGTTTTTCTTATTTGTTAACAGCAATGAGGGCACTGCATATGGAGTATTAGCCCAAGAATGGGCAGGGAGTAAAAAAACCTATGGCTTACCTATCCAAATTGCTGGACCCAGTTAGTCAGGGCTGGCCAAGTTGTTTACAGGTAGTAGTAGCGGCTGCCTTATTAGTAGAAGAAGCACAGAAAATTACCTTCGGAGGAGAACTCAAGGTGATATCCCCACACAATATCCGGGGAGTACTACAGCAAAAAGCAGAAAAATGGATCACAGATGCTAGGTTACTAAAATATGAAGGAATTTTAATTTCCTCCCCAAAACTAACATTAACAACAACTTCCCTGCAAAATCCTGCTCAGTTTCTCTATGGGGAACCAAATGAGCCCTTAGAACATGACTGCCTCCAAAATATAGAAGAGCAAACAAAACTGAGACCTGATTTGGAGGAAGAAGAGTTACTTATAGGGGAACAGATATATGTGGATGGTTCTTCACGAATAGTGGAAGGGAAGCGGAAATCGGGGTACGCATTAGTGAATGGGAAAACTTTTGAAATAATTGAATCCGGACCTTTAAGTCCAAGTTGGTCTGCCCAGGCTTGCGAATTATATGCTGTACTGCGGGCCTTAAGACCCGCAGTACAGCATAAAGGGCAAAAGGGCAAAAGTGGTACAATATATACAGATTCAAAATATGCATACGGGGTAGTACATACATTTGGTAAAATATGGGAAGAGCGAGGGCTCATTAATTCACAGGGAAAGGGATTAATACACCAAGAACTGATTACCCAAGTCTTACAGGCTATCAGAGAACCTAAAGAAATTGCTGTAGTACACATTAAAGGACACCGGCGGGGCCTCACCCCTCAGATCAGAGGGAATAATTTGGCAGACCAGGAGGCTAAAAGAGCGGCACTAATGACCATGCGAATTACAAAAACAAGGGAAGACTGCTCAGACTGCGGGAATGATTTAATGAAATTTCCATGCGATGATTATGAATGGGGGGACGGGAAGAAACATACACATTGTTACCATCATAGGCCAATTTATACTCTGTTTAGCTTCACATTACAAGAAAAGAGCAAAATGATTCAAATGGGGATAAAAGAAACAGATAAAGGCAAATGGGTGCTGCCTGATGGACGGGAAATGCTTTCAAAATCCGCAGCTCTGAGGGTATTACAAAGATTTCACGAAAACACCCACTGCGGAACTCAAGCATTGGTGGATCAATTTGCAATAAATTATATGTGTATTGGAATTTATAATATAGCAAAACGAATTGTAAATGATTGTTTAACTTGCAGAAAGGTAAACGCCCAACACTTGAGGAAAAAAGTATCGGGAGGTCGGGAATTGGCTCACCGACCTTTTGCTAAAATTCAATTGGACTTTACAGACCTTCCAAAAACAGGGAGGTACAAATATCTGTTAGTGATTGTAGATCATCTTACACATTTTGTTGAAGCCTTTCCGACAGCAAGGGCCACAGCTCAAACCGTGGTAAAAATACTACTTGAGAATATTATCCCTAGATATGGAATTGTAGAAACAATTGACTCTGACCGAGGCCCTCATTTTGTCTCCAAAGTGTCTCAAGAGACCATGAAAGCTCTAGGAACAAATTGGGAATACCACACTCCGTGGCATCCCCAAAGTTCTGGAAAGGTAGAGCAAATGAATGGTGAAATTAAAAAACAACTAACTAAACTAATGCTGGAAACAAAAGCCTCTTGGGTAAAATGTTTACCTCTTGCACTGTTAAACATACGGACACAGCCCAGGACAGATGTAGGAATTTCTCCTTTTGAAATGTTATATGGTATGCCCTATGACTTGGAATTGCCACTTGATCACCCTCAGTTACAGGATGCCCAGTTAAGACCTTATTTAATACAACTCACGAATCGACAGAGGGAGCTCCGAGCGAAAGGTTTGGTAGCACAACGCCCTCCGTTAGACATAGCAATTCACAAGATACATCCCGGGGACAAGATTTTAATTAAGACTTGGAAAGAGACGTCTTTAACACCACGATGGGAAGGTCCCTATGTTGTTTTGCTTACCACAGAAACGGCTGTCCGGACAGCGGAGAAGGGGTGGACTCATGCCAGCCGCGTGAAAGGACCAGTCTACGAGGATAAGTGGGAAATAGCACCAGGACCTGAGGACCTGAAACTGACACTGAAACGGACTCGATAAGTATTGTGTGCTGGCTGTGTATTGTGGGAGTGGGTGGAAACCCTATTTATCGTCTCTTTGAAACAGGTGCGGACAATTCCTCAGATTCCCCTGAAGAATACTGCTGCTGCCGAGAAGAATCGATACCTCGTGGTTCGCTGCAACCGAACTGACGAGTGAGGCAGAGGAGTAAAATGGTGGGGAAGCACTAAAGAGGCTGGGCAAGGCCTGGTCAAAGCACCTTGAGAGATGGGTTTTAATCACCTCCTACAATACATGGGGGTCATTATTACCAGCCTGATAAACCATGGATCTGCTCACCCCCATCAGCCTTACAAGTGGAGTTTAATAAGGTGGGAAGATCAAACCATCCTCGGAACTGTCACTATAGCCGGCGCACCGAGTTTCCAAACTACTCTATGTGAAATAATAACTACTGATGGTTCGTGCTGGAATGTATCAAGTTACTATTTTTGCCCAAGTTCTAACCCAGGAAGGAGCTACTGCAATTTTCCAAATGCTTACTTCTGTGCTTATTGGGGATGTGAGACCATTGCTTCAGATTGGATTCCCGGGGCTGGTCGAGACAAATTTTTGCAAGTGGAATATGGACCCTATGGGTGTAAAAGGCTTAGGAATTGTAACTTTTTGTATCTTAATGTAACTAATCCAAACGACCAGGCCTGGCTACTTGGAAAAACATGGGGTGTAAGATATTACGAAAATGGGCTTGACAGGGGAGGGCTCATACTAATAAAGAAGGAGGTTGCTGATAAGCCCCAGGTGGTAGGACCAAATGAGGTATTATCAAGAAATGTTCAGAGAATCCAGCCTGCAGAAAATGCTACAGTGCCAACCTTCGGCAGCCTTTTGAGCTCAGATGTAGCTGAAAATGATAACATAGCTGAGAGTAACATATGGGAGGTCATGAATGCCAGCTACCAACTATTAAACAAAACAAACCCAAATATGACAGAGCATTGCTGGTTATGTTTTAGTATAAGGCCCCCATATTATGATGCTATAGGGGACCTTGGGGAGCTCACCCGCACAAACGAGAGCAACCCTCTACAATGCAACTGGGGAAAAGAGATAGGGGTAACACTAACACAAGTCACTGGGAGTGGTAGATGTGTGGGCACGGTTCCTGGGGGGAAGCGCCACCTATGTAATATCACGGAGAATGGAAAACAATCAGCTGAATGGTTAATCCCGGCTAGCAACGCCAGGTGGGTTTGCTCATCAGTAGGTGTGACTCCTTGTCTATCGCTAAAAGTCTTTAATGCGTCTCATGATTTCTGTGTACAGGTAATAATTATACCAAGGATTTTACACCATTCTGAGGATTATATGTATGCTCAGCACACGGCAGCAAATTATCATTTGGAAAAAAGGGAACCAATCACAGCTTTAACTCTGGCCACTTTAATAATCTTGGGAGGGGCAGGGGTCAGTACTGGAGTTGCTTCATTGGTCAAGCAAAATCAAGAGTTCACCTCTTTACGCATTGCTGTGGATGAGGACCTGACCCGGATTGAACAATCTATCTCAGCCCTGGAAAAATCTGTCAGGTCACTCTCAGAGGTAGTGCTACAAAATCGTAGAGGATTAGATTTGGTATTTCTACAACAGGGCGGGTTGCGTGTAACCCTGAAAGAAGAATGTTGCATGTATGCTGACCATACTGGAGTGGTAAGGGATACCATGGCCAAGCTCAGGGAAGGATTGGAGAAGAGAAAACGGGAATATGAAGACCGGCAGAACTGGTATGAATCTTGGTTTAATTATTCACCTTGGCTTACTACCTTACTGTCAACTATAGCAGGACCTTTATTGTTATTAATAGCAGCGCTAACTTTCGGGCCATGTATTTTTAATAAACTGATTGCAATTGTAAAAGGTCGTTTAGAAGCGGCACATCTAATGCTTATACGTGCCAAATACGAGCCAGTAAGTACTAACGAAGAAATCGAGGAAACATTAGTTCTTAGTAGCCAAGCATTGCAAAGATTCAATGAACAAAATGAGTAACTAAAAGAAAAAGGAGGGATTGTAATACATACACCATAGATGTTTGTTCATTGTCTTTTGTATTATAAAACAAAGAGTTTTTTTTGAGGAGCGGGAGTTGCAAAGGTTTCCTGCTGAAGTAAGGAGCTGTATAATGCTTAGCTAGACACTATGAAAATTCCATTGCTTAATGTAACAAAAAAAGAGAATCCTCTCCCCTTCCCTCCTTCTGCATCTCAGTAGCCTCTTTTGTTCAGAAAACACAGCTGCAAAGTTCATGTAACCATCTCCTGATAAGTTGTTAAACTAGTGTATCAACACCCTGCCTTCCTGTCTCACGCTGGGCCAACATGACCAAATAAAGAAAGAAGTTGAACCACAACGCCGAGGAAGACTACGGCCTTCATCTTCACGACCACCAGAGGGACAGAGACGACCCCCTAGCAACAGTGCGCGCAGTCGCAGAATATACCAGGATGTGCTGCGTAATCCTGAAATCACCAAGATATAAAAAGGGACCCTGGGGGGGGGTAAGGTGCGCGCCGTTGGCGGAGCCGAGACTCCCCGGCCGCCCAGCGCTGTTTTGCTTGCTGTTGCTTACTCAATAAATTCCTTTCTATTATTAATGCAATGCTCTCTGAAAATTAATTAAGAGGGAGCTTATAACATACTGCAGTATGCAGACAGAGCCAGTCCTGTCTCTTGATTCCTTCTGCCTTCTGCCTGAAGAGCAGCAGACAATCGAGTTCTTGTCTTCAGTAGCTACGGCCTTAACCAACTGTGCAGTCTGTCCATTCATACACAGAGGAGGAAAAATAGCGTGGAATAACTCCTCTCCTTTGTGCTAACAGAGGAGGGTACAGCTTCCTCACTCCAACCCCACCGAGGCAAACCAGTCAGCAGTGCACGCCAGAGCCTCCGTCTCTTCCCCGTCTCATGATGTGCAGCTGGATCACTCTCCCTTCTATCCCCAGGATCGCTTTCAGCACAGTCACAGAAGGGTCAGACTCACAGCTTTAGGACCCATCAGAAGAGGCTTGCACTCTTCTGCCACCACACCCCCTATACACATGCAATTTCACACATGCAAAGAGACACCATGGATTGGGGAGTTGCACAGAGAGGAGACCACACCCGTTTGCCTGCCTGCAGTTTGACACCAGTAGGGAGGTAATTCCCGTCAGGAGTTTCCATAGAGATGACAGAATATGGCCCTAGGCTCCTGCTGCTTCTTTCAGCCCTAATTCTTCAAATCCATAGGAACGTAAGAAACCTTCCCAGCCAAGTGCTGCATATCTTGAAGGTTGGAGAACCCACAGCCTTCTGCTTCATTTCATTTTAAAGATCAATCCCAATGTCACTCCCATAGAAGTAGTGGAAGCCATCTGGCTGGCTTGGCTTTCTCTCCAAAGAAGACCAAATGAGAGTTGGTCACGGGTGAGGATGAGCCCTGACAGTTCCTGCATTTTGGTTCTCCTGCAGCCCACAAAGCTCTCACTGCCTTGCCTGAATTTTAACCCCTTTGGAACCAAATCTACAGATTATCTCTGTAAATCCAAAACAGCACTTATTCACCATGTGAACAACAAATGCCTGGGATGGTTAACAGCACTTAGGTGCAAAGGTCAGATATATGTAGCTGCGTGTTACACATTTTTAGTCTGAATAGCACAATTTATCCTTTGACTCCATTTTGCTGTCACGTGGATATCAATTTGCAATCATTTGGTCTGTCCTCCCTTTGGTGGCTTCCGTGAGAAGAATCTAGAAGCTGCCCCCCGTTAGATAACGGTTCCACTGCTGGCCAGAGCCAAGCCAAGAAACGATGTCGCTTGTTCCTCTGGGAGAGCATATTGAAGAAAGGAGAACAAAAATAACATCAAAAAGCTGTTTCACAGGGAGAAAGAGAGGAGAAGCAGCCCTGCAGCCCCCCAGGTGAGTGCAGCAGGAGGGCAGGAGGCAGCAGCAGTTCCCCTGCGGGCTGTGCAGGGAGAGGCCCCCGGTGGAGCAGGCTGTCCCCCTGCACCCATGGGTCCCCCATGGAGCAGATCTCCACGCTGCAGCGCCCCTGTGGGTGGAGGAGCCCCCGGTGGAGCAGGTGGCTGTGGCCTGGAGGAGGCTGCGGCCTGTGGAGAGCCCCCGCAGGAGCAGGCCCCGGGCCACAGCTGCAGCCATGGAGAGGAGCCCACAGGGAGCAGGGGCAGAGAGGGACCTTGGAGGAGGGAACTGTATCCTCTTTTTTCATCGGTGCTGAGATTGAGGATCAGGATTTCGTGGTAGGAATTTGTTTAGATGAACCAATTTACATCCATATGGGCTTTGTATGTTTGTTTCACCTTGTCTTGCAGGACCATCTTGGCTGGGTCTGCAGTGTTGTGCAAAAGTGAAGTTTTTCACAATAAAGAGCAGCTTTTTTTTCGGGGAAAAGGCTGAGGTGGCCTTCATCAGAGCCTTGTGACCTGAAAATGCAGAAAATGTGTGCATGGCTGGCTGGATGGGTGGGTGGGAGTTGGGAATTCAGCCTTGGGATCAGAACTGGGACGTTGTTGGGATAGGAAATGATCAGTTGGATGGGAAGTGATGATGGGGATAGGAACTCATTGGAATGGGATAAATGGGTTTTATTTTTATTGCATTAAATCCACTTTATTGACTGTGTTGTACAGTATGGCGTTGTTTTATTACTATAAAATTATGATGATTATTATTTAATCTTATTAATTAAACAATTTTATACGTTATTATATTATAAATTATAAATATTAATATTTATTATATTGATTTTATTCCTTTTCTACCCTATTAAACTCTCTTTATCCCAGTGCACTGCTTTGGACTTTAGTTTTCCTTCCGAGTCGTTGTGGATTCACTCCGGATGGGGGGACATTAGCGAATGCCTGTGTGCTTCAGATCCAAGGTCACCTTTGCCCTCAACTCAAGATACATGTTTGCATCTGTTGTGAAGCAATGTTAAGAACAGCAACAAAATAGTTCCCTACTAGCTAGCAGCATCCCTACGTTTGCTGGGGTCTGCTCTGTGCATTTTGAAGACCGTTCCATGCTATTCAGCCCCTTCAGGAGGAAATGGATGGTTCTAGGAAAATGCGTCTTGGCCTGATGCAAAGCTGTGACTCAGCACCCTGCAGCCCCCGCAACCCCTGGCATTTTACCTGCAGCCCCTCCAACAACTCTGATGTTCCCTGCATCGACTTCAACCACTGCGGTGGGACCTGAGGCCCCTCAAACCCGTGTCACTCGCCCTGCAGCCCCTCCAGCCGCTGGCATGTTCCCTGCAGCACCTCGAGCCCCTGGCATGTTCCCTGCAGCCACTCCAAGCCTGGCACAGGCCCTACAGCTGGCTGCGGGGACTATCCAGAAATCCATTCCAGAAATACAGTGATGGCAAGGAGCCCTCCACTTCATTCTTCCTTTTTTTTCTAGCTGGAAGCATTCAGAGTTGTCAACGGAATTGGTTTGGAGGAGTAGGAAAGACAGAATTGCTGGGTTTCTGCTTTCTCCCAGAAACTATCAGACCACAACATGACAGTTGTCTTTCTTTTACATTCTTTTAGACCTGGATCTTTCTCAGTTTTATGAGTGTGGGGTATTCCTTCTTTCTCCCTTTACCTTCCTCCCTCCCGCCCTCCCTCCCTCCCGCCCTCCCTCCCTCCCTCCCTCCCGCCCTTCCTCCCTCCCTCCCTCCCTCCCTCCCTCCCTCCCTCCCTCCCTCCCTCCCTCCCTCCCTCCCTCCCTCCCTCCCTCCCTCCCTCCCTCCCTCCCTTCCTTCCTTCCTTCCTTCCTTCCTTCCTTCCTTCCTTCCTTCCTTCCTTCCTTCCTTCCTTCCTTCCTTCCCTCCTTTCGTTCTGTCTGTCTGTCTGTCTGTCTCTCTTTATCTGTTTCTGTCCAGCACTGATTTTATGGCCACGTGTGCATATCCACAGTGTACAGTTTTCTCCGTTCTGTTTCTTCCCTGAGTCTTGCCCCTCTTCCCTGCAACTGAACAGCATTGCCTTGATCAAGGAAGTGGCAACATGCGGCTTACACAGTAAACTGCTGAAATTACAGCTATAACCATGGAGCACAGCTGCCGATCAACACAAGACCACCAATTGCTCACATTTCTAAACTGCTCGTCACAATTCTTCCGTATGTAGGCTGTGATGCTGCTCATTTCTTAAGCACCCATCCATTTCTTCTCTTCCCAGACCCTCAAGGTGTCCTGGTCAAACCACCTCCCTTCCTCTTGCCCCATCTGGCTCTCCCACCTTCCTTTTCCCTCAAGGCTCAACTTTTTTTTTTTTTTTTTTCAGCATAGGAGCTCCATAGAAGCTGCTGCTGCCCACCTCCGAGTTGACTAGGGCTGAACTACTGAAAAAGAAAAGAAAATCTATAAATAAGAGTGAGAGATGGTGAATACCTAACCATCTCTTAAAAGCAGGATTTTAAGAGAATAAGTAATTGATAAATGGAGTTAAGATCGGAGGGAAAAAAATCCACTGTTGCAATCAATAGAGTTAAGAAGTTTTTCAAGTACATTAGGAACAAAAATTAGAGTAATGACACAGATCTGATACGGGATGGGTATTGCTTCAGTGAGAAATGATGGAAAAAAACACAACACAACACATGTGTATGTGTTGTTGGGTATTTGTAAAAAAAAAAAAGAAACAAAAAAACAGGTTAATGAAAACTGCATGCTCAATTAGATGATTTTTTTGTTGTCATTGGTAGGGAATTGTGTGCTTTACAACACAATATGTGTTATATATATATATTATATATGTTTTTTATATGTTTTATATATGTTTTAATAAAATAAGGAAATGATATTTTTTTTCTACGTTTGTGGTTTCCAAACTGTAGTTAATAAACATTAAACAAGATGCAATAGGATCTCGTTAACTCTTTTGTTTGAAAAAACAGTGGCCCTGATGGAGAGGTGCAAGTGAGAGGAGACACTATTCAGTATTTCTCTATGTTGTCATTTATTGGTGAAGATGAAAGTCTGCAGTTCATGTTCATTACACTAGCATGACAAAATGACCACAAGGGGGACTGTCTGGTAGTGAAAAGGAACTTCAGCATGGATTAAAAATCTTTGCCTTTCTTTATTCTGAACTGTTTTTCTTATGGCTGCTAGAGAGAGATTCTCTGCCTTAGAAATAAAACTGCCCAGGCTGTTCTGATAAACCTGTAGGGTTAAGGCACTTCTACCAAAACAGATTTCAAAAGGCAAGAAGTCAAAAAGCAACAATTCAGTAATCTGTGTACGCTTCTATATTAAGTTTTAAGATAACCTGGTTTATATTTAGTTCACACAAATTAACCAAACATAGCAGCATACAACCTAAGAAAAGCTTAAGAAATTTATTAGATGCACAGATAAAGTGCTGTAACAGAGAAACTTGTGTAAATCTATTCTAAAATAAATAAGGTACAGTTAAACCACCTTTGACTCGTTTTAACTCGGAAAGAAATAACCTAAGTTTTAATCATTTGAATTTTAAGGTCAAGGTGAAATATACCATAACTATAACAGTGGTTGTGATCTGTATCAACTATTTGAGTCTCCTGTTCCTCTTGAGGTCTCCCAGAAACAGGAAGGCTATTGCAAAATGTATACATTAGACATAGTTCCTTTTACAGAAACATTTTTGTAATAAGGTCTGGTTGCTCAAATACATGTTAAAATATTTAACAAGGAAACAATTTTCTCCTGATCCAGTCGATCTTTTAAACAAGACAATGTATTTTTCCTATGACGCAGCCCACAGGAGGGAACAGAAGTAAACATCCTCCTTAACTGAAGACTGTTTTGCTTGAAGAACTAAACTATTGCATTATTATATGAGAGCAAGAAATATCCATTTGGGTTATCCCTTTCTCCAAACATGGTGCCCAGTGATACATGTATTTTTGCCTTAATCTCAAAGGCCCGTTTGTCTCCAGATAAGGTACGTTAAAAAGAGATTCCCTTTAAGCATCTTATCACAAGAGCTCTTACTGCCTTTCCATCCGGGGAAGCTTGTGTGTTAAACTGCCCTTGGAGTTTTGGATGCTACTAGATTTCTGTGCTCTGTTATCCATAATTTCAGGCACTTCGGGGCTAACATGGCTGTTTAAGTCAATGCAATAATATTACCAATATATTCAACACTCAGAAGAGTCACCACAGTTTCCTTCACACACTCAGGATTTCAAATTCTTCTTCCAATTCAAATAGCTTGTCAGTAGATTCAATGAGTTCTGTAAAAAAAGATAAAGAAAAAAATGCTTCTAAAGACATGCCTGATTTTGTTCACTTAAAAAAAAAAAAACTTTGAAAGACGCATTCCAGAAAAGTACTTTGTAAGAGTGAAAAAATAAATCTGTGCTAGCAATTGTATGGCTTGTTTGGATACATGCCTGCTATATATTGCTTGACACTCACAAAGGATAGTTATTCTACCTCTGATTATTCTTTTATTTGCTAACGAGGAACATAACATTGCACAATTAGGCTTTTAATCGGTGCCTTACCTGCTCCTGTGGTTGTCACTTCTGGTTTTGTTGGAGGTATGAAAGGAGGCCAGTGTGGCGGGTGCTTCTGGACCAGCTCCAACATCCGTAGACTCTGCTGCTTTAGAATCTCCTGAGGACAGAATGCTTTCATTTTAAAAGCTGGCTCGGGAGACGCTTCAAACACAAAACGTGTCTGCTTAATTGAAAGTGTTTTTTAATTACGCATGTCCATCAGGAAAAAAAAGTCTTTATACAGACATACTGTGAAATCCAAGCACCATGGTCTCTGTAATACATCCCTAGTTCAAACACATCTGGAAGACAGATCTCTTGAACTGTACTACAAATTATCAGTCTTATCATCTTTTGATATCAGCTTTGATATCTGCAAACCTGTAATTTTGTTTACATGTAGCAAGCACACTAGGAATGTACAATATTTCCTGCTTTTTAAAAGAAAGTTGCTTGCATAGAACTCTCCTCAAGTTTTCTGTTGATCAATAGCACAAAAGACAGATCTATCAGCTCCTCCAAAGGGGAAAAAAAAAAAAAAAAACGCATCAGATTTTGAAGGACAGGTTTTGGTCAGGAAAAAAGGTGTTCCTGAAGCCAAACGCTATTCCTCTTCAAAGAGAAGTTACCTTCTGTCCTGTATTTCAGTTATTTACAAACTGTTTTCCTTAGATCATTTTTTTTTTTTTTAAATAAATGCCTTTAGAGGTTGATGGTACTTTACATTCAGACGTCTGGTGCTTAGCTTAACAGCTGCATGCAGAAACATCCTCAAGTCTGTTTCCTGTGGCAGCCAGCACCTTCTGTTCTCCCTAGATCAGCAGGAGCTAGAGGCCTGCAGCACTTACAGAATCAGATCTTTAAGATAGCAGGGACTAACAGTCATAATTAGAACACGCAATCTATTATGTCAAACAATAAAAAAGGATCAGGAAGCAAATCATTGACACATCACTACAATATGGCAGTTAAACCTTAGTCATTTAGTGAGAATTAGAAGTTAAAAGCAAGTGTCACCCAGTAACACCTTCAAGTGTGTATGTTTACACCCATTTTCCAACTGGCAGGGTTTGTGGCTGGTAAAGTGCTGAACAATTTCCAATTAGCAATTCAGTAGTATTGCCTTACCCTGATGCTTTAATGCATTCTTCTCCATGGCTCATACAATTTGTATACAAAGGAAAATGCAAAGGAAAATTTTACAAAAAACAGACAATAAAAACCAGACTTTATAAAGAACAAATCGAGATGCTAAGTTCCCACTCTTACCTTTTGTACAAGACTACACCAGTTATCAAAATCACGTTCTTCTTTGCAAAAGAAGCCCTTAGGGGAAAAAACAAACACACAGAGTTTTACCTTTGCAGATGGTAGGTATGTGGTACCAGCAGGTAAGGCGGTTTGACCTCTGATACAGTAATGCCCTGTACGATCAGTAGATATAAGACTCCAAATATGTGGCAGCTCTAGGGAGAGAACCCACGGGGAGAACAAGGCCCTGCAAACCCCTACCGAAATAGTCAAGCAAAAAATAGCAGCAGCTCCTGTGTGCTCCTCCATGGAGCGCCACCCAGTTCCTACAGTCCAGGTATCAGCAGAAGCTGAAAACTTGTAGATGATGGACCACCTAAGGAACTTTTCCATTCTGGTATCTATACTGAAAATATTTGCTCTTCATTATGATTTTGTCTGTCTCGTTGCATCATGCCACATTTTGCACAGTTACGTAGTTAAGTATTAAAACAAAACAAAACAAAACAAAACAAAAAAACTTTCTAAAAAGCAGCAGTATTAAAAAACAGGTATGTGAATGAATGACAGATACCGGTATCTTTACAGATTGTTTAAAGCTTTAGAAACACATCCCACTGGTGACAACTGCCAATCACCCAATCACAGGATACTGGCATGGGATCAGATCCAATTTTTTCAAATACCACAGTACCCCCATGACATTTTGGGTGAATTACAAATAATACATTTGTATTTGTAATTTGGGGTGAAATACAATAATTCCACTTAAACATTTTTAACTTATGATAGAAAGTAAGTTTAAGTAACTTGTCTAGAGGTGACCAAACATAAAGTAGTGATAGAATAAAACACGTAAACCTGTTTCAGTTCTTTGCTCTGACCATTATAATGCCTCTTGAAAGAAGTAAAAGCTGCTCAGTAAAGAAAACAAAGCGAGCTCCCTACAGTACAGACAGCTCCCCACTTGCCCTAAGATTCTCCATGTAGTTATGTACAAACTACTATGTGTTGATCACAGAAGACAGCTTTGTGATCTTGGTTCTGTTCAAGGAGATGCATTGCTGCCCTTACCAATGTAGAGAGACATTACTTTGAGATAAAGTATATGCATTCAAGATTTCCTGACACTTACTAAAGCTACTGAAGGGTCCAAATTCATGATCTTCATTCTATGTGGGGCTTCCAGGCAGTGGAAACTCTCATCGTCAACCGTGCCATTTTCTTCTGAATCTACAAAGCTTTGAGTGGTGTGAGGGTCCAGATAGATCAGCTCATTGCCTGGATGGGTAAAAGCCGTATGTTAAAAATAAGCAAGTGACATTAATAAGCACTTGGTCCAAACTGTAAAATAGAAATTAGATTGCCATCGCAGTCAGTATAATCTAGACTTTCCAGCTAGGGATTCTTTAAGAGAATCGGAAGGTTTAGACACAATGTTTCCCACAGGGTATTTAGTATAACTTCCTATTGTGACCTATTACTGTAATTTTTTGGTTGGTTATGTTCTATCTTTGTCACATACTTTTATTTTTCCATGTGAGATCCAGTACTTTTTTTTTTTTTTTAAAAAAAATCTCAAGTGTTGTAAACACTAACATTTGACAGATTAAAAGGTACAGGATGTTCACAGATGCAATCTGTAATCCCATTAGGCATTCATTCAGAAATTGGAACAAAAAAGCCTAACTAAAACAGGTTAGGTTTTACAAAAGGACAAAATAGGGTTGCAAAATTTTGGCCCAAAGTGGGGTGAAATCTGAAGGAATGCATTTTAAATTAATTAGAGCAATACTTAATAACAGAAGGTATGCAAAAGGTGAAAAAGATACTGCTATCAGAAACATTTTTGAAATACAAGAAAATAAAAGTGACATTTGACCAATACATTTGTCAAATGCTATCAGCTATTCTTAGTACGTTGCTCTTGTTGATGTCATCACTTATTTTTACACCTAGCTTTGCTGTTAACTTTCTGCTCCTGTTAAGGATCATCTCATACTGTTTCTAAACTCTTTTAGATATGCTTCTTCATTTATTTTATTCTATTCTCATCTTTCTTTACTTCTAGAGGTTCACGCTTAGACTCCTTACTATTTCCCCTTCAAAAAATGTTCTCTTTGGATCATCTGCACATTTGGAATAAGTTTCTTTTTTCCTTACCTAAAAATCCTATGAAATAATAGGCATTATTTGGTTTCCCTCCTAATGCTCCCAAAGACTGTGGCATCTTAAAGCATTCCTAGGAGTTCAAAAGGAGTAAAGGAAATTGTAATTCATTTCTTTACTGACATCACAGATACCCAAACTTATTTGACAGTATCGTTCAATGAATTGAAAGAAAACCTTACTTTAAATGCATCAATATATACGGGATTTATGTGATTTATCCCTAGTCGTAGAGGTATAATAAGCAAGAGGGGTTGCCAGCCTGTGCAGAGTCCTCCTGCGTTCTTGCTTCGGCCAAGAGCACTTCTGTGCAAATGTGCACTGCTGTGGGACGCGCTGCTGCTCTGAGGAGGGGACCAGCACATTTTTTCTGCGGGAATAAAACTGGAAATCAGTCAACGCACAGAGGAACACAAAGCAGATCTTCCTCTCAGTAGTGAATTAAGCTAGTTTGCCAGGGATCTTTATAGGGCACCCAAGACAAAACGAGCCGGGCATGGCAATTACAGCTATTTAGTAGAAGTAATTCTAGCAGACAGTATGTGCTGGCACGTCCAAGTGAGACGTTAGATAAATGATTGGGGGATGACAATTTAAGACTGCAGTGACATGTACTATTAATGTTATTAATACTGTCAAGCTTTGCCTATAAAACGACAGAGAAATGAAATGGCAGAAATGATGACAGTAGAAATTCTTCAAGGAGCTCTTCACATCCAGTGATGTGTGCATGAAGTTGGCATCAGGGATCAAAAAAACACAACTGAGTTTGTATGTCCTTCTTCCCTCTTCTTACCCTTGCAAGACAAAGCCATGGCCCCCCAAGTATTTGTTCATGTTTAGATACATGCTGGCAAATGGAGTCAAATCAGAAACTGTTACCAGAAAACTGATGAGGTGTCACTTCCTGATGTCTTCAATGACCACCGTATTGCCCATAGATACATAAACTGCTAATGAATTCCATTCATCAAATAAAGCAAGCTTCCTAGAAAACATTAAGGTACTAATTAATATAAACTAGTTGGATCAAAAGGGTAGCTTTACACTCAGAACCATTTATTTATTTTTTTTTTTCTTAAGAAAAAACATCCTTTCTGCATTTTTTAAAGTCTCCATGTAAGAAAAAGAAAACTTTAAACATTAAATGTTTAATATCTTTAGAAAAATAGGTACTGAGTGGTACCAGGAAAAACATATGCGCTGCACCATGTGCAAACTGTTTTGTCTTACTGCTAAGTGCAGTGACAGTAACAGTCCAACTACATCAAGTTTATTACTTTTTATTGCACTCGACAGTCTCTGCAATGGGTTCTTGCCCAATTGTGTCTTTTCTCATCTGGAAAAGAAAAAAATTCCTATGCCAGTTTTGCAGATTACTTTTTGCTTAAGAAATTCCACTGAATTCAGTGGAATTACTTCTGCCTGAGCCTGCGTGCACAGCAGAAATGGGGCATTAAAAGCTAAATCAGCTAAGGGTTTGGGGCACCAAAACTTCAGTGGGAGACAGCAGCACACAGTTTTATGTCCACTTCTGCAAAATCCAAACCTTTGGGGAAGGGAGCTACACTCTTAAGCTGCACTGGCAGAATTAGCTGTTTCAAATAAGCCAGAAAGAAATGGGGGTGAGCGTTTCACCATGAAAAACTTGGCCATGAAAGATCTGGAGTCCAGGGCATGCTTCAGCTCCCCTCCCTCTTCAGATCATGTGCCTGTTCCAGGGTGTCAAAGACTTGCTGCTGAGCTCGCAGGACCTGTAGCCTAGCCCCTGCCTGAGGTAAGACACCTCCACGTACCCCTGGAGAACTGAGCAGCCTCAGTTCCTTTTAGTGTGGCTCCCAGACTATGAGGAGCTGCCCATCTTTATCCAGTAGCCTTGCTGGCAGAACTGCTGCTCAGAAAGGGAGGAATTGCAGCTCAGTTCCCTCCTCAGCCGAGATGGCTTCTCTCTGATGTTTCACGCCACCACTCCGACCTACACGGTGGCACTCTCGACCTGCCAGAGCTGTGCCACTGTGCAGAAAGGAATATACATCTGTGGTGTGACTGGTGAGGGCATGCAGACGGCATAGCAGGAGACCTTCCTGCAGTTTCTTCTCCTCAGGCTCTTCCTTTATTAAAATTTAGAGGTCACCCATTCCCAACTCAGTACCTGCACACCGAGCTGTGGCATGACATTCCATGCTGCACTTGTAAAGAGATGGCAAGTACATTCCTGACTGTGGGACAGGGGGAGATGCAGCCTTCAAAACTCTGCCTGGGCCTTGTCTTGGCTGCCCCAGGGGAGTACGTTCTGAATGAGACTGGTATGATCTCACTTACTTTAGTACTTGAGCAACTGTATTTGGTCCAAACCATTCTCCAATTGACTTCCCCTCTCCAACACCCACCTGTGCTGTTTTCATAGTGAAAAAAAGACACACGTACACAAAATCAAAGAAAAATGAGACCATAAAGAATGTGGGAACAATATACAGTAAATACCGTGACTGTCAAACATTCTAGAGTAACTGCAATCTGTATTTAGCAATAACAATTATTTTCTCAATCTATGCTCTTTTCAAAACTTAGGGAGTGCCAGTTTCTTTAATAAACAAAAGGCTTCTAAACTATAATGAGAATTACAAGTTAACAAATGTTAGTGCCCCTTATTACAAATTACAGCAATAAGCTACAAGACTGTCTATTCTAACATTACTGACTCTGGTACCCAAGGCTTACAGAGTTTATCAAGAGCTAGATTCTAGTACATGGCTTTATTTAGGTCTCAGGGAATGTTTCTGTACTACTAGTCCACTAGTACTACTACTACTAGGTACGCCCATCTGCATACCTTTTTATTTTTGTATAAGCATACACATTGTCTTCACATCCACTTTTTAAAATTATGAATTAACATACTGCAAATTAGTGATTCAACACAGTAGAAATTTCAGTGGAAAAAACCTGAAAGTTTATGTTTGTTCTTACCCATCTGGTGGATTGAATAACAGCAAGCCTTCCTGTCGAGAAAGCATCGTAGGATTCTGTGATATTCTTCTGGTTGTTTTTTGTGTTTTTCCCATTGCCAATCTGAAAGGAAAAATTGATATAGAATAAAAAATGGTGACGTTTTCATTACACTGATCAAATGTCTAGACAGCAGAAAGCTTTATAATGAGATGTTAAAAGACATTTCAATTCATCTCGAATATTTACATTTTGTGTAGAGCTCCTAGAATTCCAAGCTTGTTATTTATCATCAAGCTGCCCTTTATCATCATAGGCTAGATTGTAAAAACAGGGAAAATAAAACAAAACAAAAACATCAACTGCAAACATATTCTGACGGATCATGCTGCGTGTTGATAGCCATTCCAGTATCTATGAGCTTCCAAGATTATTTAAAAGTACAGGCTGTGTTTAGACCTTGTTGGATTTCTAAGCACCCATTAAATAACAACATAAGATCCATACAGAAAGTCCAAACACTCCACTGGCAGCATCCTGGGATGTGACATGCATGCTTAAGAGCTTGCACCAGGGGGGTTTGGACCTCGTGCTGCTGACAAGCGAGTAGTGAAGAGAAGGGTAAGAGCACTGTCCCACGGTGGCAGGTTTTCCCTTGGCCTCAACTTGGGTGTTACACTAAAAGGTTTATAAAATAATGGCGACAGGATTCCCCATTTGTTCTCCTTCTATGCCTATTTCTCTGCTTCAGGCTGGGATGATTTCACCCAGCTGAATATGAATTGATTCATTAGGAACTGTTACCAGGGCATCAAAGAAAGTCTCACTAATAAATTCAGGGTTTGTGCTTTTAATGGAGTACTTACGAAGAAGCGTCTGCAGACAATACCGAAGTTCCCTCAGGACCAGCACTCACCTCTCCCTAAGTGTCTGCAGATCAGTGCTTGGGCCAGCATCATCTGCCCGCATCGCAGCATACATCCCCAGCCAGCGTCCGACGAAGGACCCGTGCCTCCTGTTAGGAAAGTTCATCACAATCAGTGCAGGCTTTCAACTGGGTGCAGCACCACAGAGGACATTTCAGAGTGCTAGAAAACAGATAGGGCTGCTGAAGCCTCCATGAACTGTCCTACAGATAAAAGGCACAGAGCAAGACTTTGGTTCCATGCTGTTGGTCTAATTCTAATCTCTGCATTGCACAAATAAACAAAATTCATTTATTCCTTGTGGAGCTGACTTACTCTTTTCATTCTTCAAGCAGCATTCACAAACCATTTACTGCATGCTATACAACATGATCACCTGTTTACATACAGACATAAATAAACACTGATTTTAATAATCTTCATGTTTGCATAAACAGTTAAAATGATGCTCAAAATGCGCTAATACTCTAGAAATATTTTCCCAGCCTACGATGCCATCACTTATCTTGCTATTTCATTTAGAACAATGCAGCAAATCTGCAGTATACTCACCAATAGGCGAAAACTTTCTTCTATACGTAAACCACACGTAAACCACAGTAAACCACACGTGAACACACCTTGGCTTATTGTCTGACTTTGGCTTATGGTGCGTCTGTTGCTGTGTCCAGCACAGTGCAGCCCCTAAATTGCTACCAAAACCTTGCCACAAACCTCAATCCCCCTGTTAAAAGAGACCCTCTTGTTTGTTGCCCTTCTTTCGACACTCTCTAACAGGTTTATGTCTTCATACATATATATACAACAAAACATCAAAGAGCTCAGCAAGGTCCACCAAGGAAAGGAAGCAATGCAGGAGAAAGAAGACAGGACAACAGGGAGAATGGGCAGCATAAGGGAGGAGGCAGCCAGTGGCCTTAAAAACAAAGCCTAAAAAATAACTTCCACTAGTGGGACATAGTGAATTGGAGCTCTGGGGTCTGCATCTAGAGATGTCTTTTCTATTTATCGTCTTGTTGCGGAGATGGGTCCTCTGGCTTTGGTTGTGTTTTTTCATGTTGGGCAATTATCTCCCAAGAAGAACCCCCTGTTGGACAGAAAGGTAGAGGTGTGCTCCAGAAACACAGTGATGGCAAGGAGTCCTCCACTTCATTCTGGCATTTTTTTCCAGCTGGAAGCATTCCCAGTTGTCAACGGAATTGGTTTTGAGGAGTAGGAAAGACAGCATTGCTGGATTTCTGCTTTCTCCTCCATCCTATCAGACCACATCATGAGAGTTGTCTTTGTTTGATGTTCTTATGTCGCGTTCTGTTATTCTACATTTTTTTCTCTCTGATGTGATTTTATGTTCTTCTGTTACGTTATGTTCTTATGTTCACAACAGGACTCCTTGCCAACACCGCCTCACAGACACCTGGGCCAAAGAGCAGGGCCTTGAGTGGCTAGCTCACCATGACAGAGCTCATTTCCTTCCCAGTAGCTGCCAGGTGCCCTCTGGGGGCATTTCGGGGCTACAGCATGGGAAGACTTCTTTGGGGTGGGAAGCCATTGGGCTAGGAAATGGGCAATGTTCCCTAGGAAGGAAATCCCTGGGAAGCAAAAGCCTTGGGATGGGAAGTCTTGAATGGGGTGGGTACCATTCCCTGGGGAAGGAAGTGCTTGGAGAAGTCCTCCAAGAGAGGGGAATTCTTTGGGACGAGGTCTCTTTGGCTGAAGAAACGCTTCGTGTTGATGGGGCAGATTTCGTCTGGGTTGCTGGGAATGTGCCATGCGGTGAAATGGCAAGGATGGGCACTGCCGCTGAGGCCGAGAAGCTGGTCCTGGGCTGGGCAAGCCTTGGGCCGGGCAAGTGGTGGTGTGGAAGCGTCCTGGGCATGGCAAGTGCTGCGTGGGAGGGCAAGCCTGCTGGGGATGGCCAAGTCTTGCGCTGGGCAGCCTGCTTGGCTCCAAAGCCTGCAGTCCTCCCCAAGATGTCGGCGAGGGGCTGGTCAGCCGTTGGGACGGAACCCCCGTTGCCCGCGTTCCCCAAGCAACCGCCCCACTCTCCAGCCACCATGGCAGGTCCAGCAGCCGGCTCCCGCTCCTCCCGGGGCTGCGGCCCTGCTGGCGAGCCCAGCGCCCCAGAGCTCAGCCCAGCGCCCTTTTTCCCACAGAGGGTTTCCCCAGACGGCTTCCGCGGCTTCCGCAGACGCAAAACTCCCCCTTCGTCGTCCCAGCCGTGCCGCCAACGGTGGCTGCCTGGCTGCTTCCCTCCCTCCCCGGAGCGATGGCGCTGCCCTTGCAGCCCCCGCAGGTACCCACCCTCCCCTCCGCACTGCCCCAGGCCACCGTCTGGCACGTGGTGCCGGGGGTCCAGGGGCAGGTGCTGCAGCTCCCCGCCAGGGTGCAGCTGCCACCTGGGGGGCACCTCCCAGCCCAGGGGCACCACCTGCAGCTTGGGCAGCTCCCCGCCGCCGCCGTGGGGCAGCTCCCTGCTGTGGGGCAGCTCCCCCACAGCGCTCCTCTGGGTGCCCCCAGTGTCTCCCAGCCCCTGCTGATGTGGACGGGGACGCTGGTGCCCCAGGATGGTGCTCCCCTCTGCTTGGGGCCCAGGGCCATGCTCCATGGGGAGCTCCTGCACCCCGCAGGCACCTGCCTACTGCAGGCCCCTGCCTACCCCGGTCCCCCACCACTCCTCGTGCCGGGGCCTCCGCTGCGGGGGCAGGCGCTCCCCGCGCCCTGCACCCTCAGCAGCAGCCGGGGGCAGCTGCCGGAGCCCTGCTTGCATGCCGTGGGGCTCAGCGAGGACCAGGGGCCCCCGCTGCCCGGCCCCACTCCCCCCGAGCCTGCCCAGGCTCCAGCGACCGCCAGCACCCAGACGGCGACGCCCGACGGTGAGTTTGGGGCTGGCCCAGCCGGCCGCTGGGTGCCCCACACCCAGGAGCCATGGCAAAGCTGGCAGCGGGGGATGCTTGGGGGATTGCATTGGCTTGCTTTTTCCTCAGCGGCAACACTTGCAGAGGTGCCTGAGGAGCCCCTGGAGCTGCTGGAGCTGGGCCCCGATGCCTTCGCCGAGGCCTTTCCCCAGCTGGCAGGGGACAGCCAGCAGCTGCAGCACCTGCAGGACCAGCTCCCGGCCGACCTGGACAGCTCCGGCTTGGAGGAGCTGCTCAGCTGCCTCGATGCCGTGGAGCCCCAGGACGCCTTCGCCGCTGTCCCCAGCAGTCCTGTCCTCAAGCGCTTCCTCTCGCAGCTGCCCGACCTCTGCGAGGACATCGAGGAGCCCAGCACACAGGGACTGGCAGCCACCAGAGCGCTGGGTGAGGTCCCCTCAAGCCCTGGGCTGCACCCCGACAAGGTGCAGGCTGGGCGGGCGCTGCAGACCCCTGCAGCTGCTGTGCCGCCACTCAGCTCCCCCCTCAAGCCTGCAGCCCGGCCCCAGCTCAGGAGAGCCCTGCCCAAAAGGCCCCCCCTGCAGGAATTCATCCCTGCCCGCAGGAGAACCCTGCCCCAGCCTCCCTTGGCTCCCCTCAAGAGGCGCCCCGACCCTGACTGCCTCCCTGCCCGCAGGAGACCCATGCCCAAGCCTCTCCCCAAAAGGCCCCCCCAGCAGGAATTCATCCCTGCCCACAAGAGAACCCTGCCCCAGCCTCCCTTGGCTCCCCTCAAGAGGCCTCAACTTCTCCCAGCCCTCAGGAGAGCCCTGCCCAGTCCCCCTCGCAGTCCCCTCCAGAGCCCCCCGCTCTGGAGGGGACTGCCCACGGCTCTGCCCACGCAGCCGCGCACGCTGCAGCGTCCGGCGCAGCCCCGCGGGGACTACGTGCCCTGCGTGGGGCCCTGGGTGGGCGGCGACGCAGCGCCCACACCGCTGGAGGAGCAGGAGTCGTCGGTGCCCATCACGCCGCAGCAGCGTCCCGAGCGGGAGCGCCTCAAGAAGCTGGCCCAAGAGGAACGGCAGCGGGCGGCCCACCACATGAAGATCGGCCCCGGGCAATTCTTCGAGCAGCGGCAGAAGGACCACGCCAGAGCCTACTCTTACGGCTACCCGTGACCGACCTCGGGCTTCTCCTCGACGGCCCCCGCAGCACCCAGGCCCGCTCAGCACGCAGGCAGGCACAGAGACCTCTGCAGGCACCTGCTCCAGCTTCAGCCACGCTCCTCAGCCCTTGCCCCTCTCGCTTGCCCTCTCCCCTCTCTCGTGCTGGACCTACGCACTGCTTGCCACTCTCAGGGATGGGCAACGGCAAATGCCAATGGCAAATGCGCGCGCGCCTCACCCAGGAAGGTGGCAATGGCAAGCTGGGGGGATGCTGGCAGCAGCTGGGCTGGGAAAGCTTGCCCATGGCAACTGCTGCTTGGGACACCAAAGGGCTGAGAGACAAGACTTAGCTTGTCTTTCGGGTCATTGCTCTTCTTTGCTGCCTTCTGGATTACATTCCTCTCCTTAGGTGCTCACTCAGCAAGGCCTCTGCCTGCAGCTCTTCTTGCACTGGGACACCGAGGGGATCAGAACTGGGACGTTGTTGGGATAGGAAATGATCAGTGGGATGGGAAGTGATGATGGGGATAGGAACTCATTGGCACGGGAAAAATGGGTTTTATTTGTATTAAATTTACATTTTTAAATTTTATTTAATTTACTGGGTTTTATTTGTATTAAATTTAAATTTTTAAATTTTATTTAAATTTCTGAGTTTTATTTGTATTAAATTAAATTTTTTAATTTTATTTAATTTACTGAGTTTTATTTTTATTAAATTTAAATTTTTAAATTTTATTTAATGTACTGGTTGTATTATTTATTTCATTAAATCCACTTTATTGACTGTGTTGTACAGTATGGCATTGTTTCATTATTAGAAAATGGTAAGTATTTACTATTATTAATTAAACAATATTTACATATTTTATACATTATAAATTATCAATATTCTCATTTCTAATTTTGTTTGTTTTTATTCCTTTTCTACCCTATTAAACTCTCTTTATCCCAGTGCACTGCTTTGGACTTTATTTTTCCTTCTGAGTCGTTGTGGATTCACTCCGGATGGGGGGACATTAGCGAACGCCTGTGTGCTTCAGATCCAAGGTCACCTTTGCCCTCAACTCAAGATCCATGTTTGCATCTGTTGTCATGAAGCAATGTTAACAACAGCAACAATTAAGTTACCTTATTTATTATTTCATGTTATTTCATAATTTCATGTTCAGTTATTTCATGCAGCCCGCTCCCGCTGCCCATGCTCAGGCCGGGCATGGATGTGGGCATGGCCAGCACGGACGGCAGAAAATGGGTGCATGGCTGGATGGATGGCTGGGTGGGAGTTGGGAATTCAGCCTTGGGATCAGAACTGGGAGGTTATTGGGATAGGAAATGATCAGTGGGATGGGAAGTGATGATGGGGATAGGAACTCATTGGGATGGGAAAAATGGGTTTAATTTGTATTAAATTTACATTTTAAAATTTTATTTAATTTCCTGGGATTTATTATTTATTTAATTAAATCCACTTGATTGACTGTGTTGTACGGTATGGCATTGTTTCATTATTATAAAATGATAAGTGTTTAATATTATTAATTAAACAATATTTCTATATTTTATACTCGTAAGGGGGTGTCGAGAGGCAGGAGACCTTTTCTCCACGAACACCAGTGACAGGACCCACGGGAACGGGGTTAAGCTGAGGCAGGGGAAATTTAGGCTTGACATAAGGAGGGGGTTCTTCACAGAGAGGGTGGTTGCACACTGGAACGGGCTCCCCAGGGAAGTGGTCACTGCACCGAGCCTGTCTGAATTTAAGAAGAGATTGGACTGTGCACTTAGTCACATGCTCTGAACTTTTGGGTAGACCTGTGCGGTGTCAAGAGTAGGACTTGATGATCCTTAAGGGTCCCTTCCAACTCAGGATATTCTATGCTTCTATGATTCTATGATACATTATAAATTATCAATATTCTCATTTCCTATTTTGTTTGTTTTTATTCCTTTTGTACCCTATTAAACTCTCTTTATCACAGTGCACTGGTTTGTTCTTATACTTTTTCTTATACTGTGGAGCCCAAAACTGCACTCAGTACTCAGTACATGGAATACCAAGAGAGACTGCCTGGCATTTTCTCTTCTCTGCAGAAGCTCTGTTGCTAACACTGTCCAGAAATCACCACTGTCACAGACAGTAGTAGCATTCCCTCCTCCCACAGTTGGTTCTTCCCCCCCAAGACTTAGACACCATCCAGAAAAATAAGAAGAATAATACTAATAAAGTAAATAAAATAAAATAAAATAAAATAAAATAAAATAAAATAAAATAAAATAAAATAAAATAAAATAAAATAAAATAAAATAAAATAAAATAAAATAATAAAATTAATTAAAATAGTCAAAAGCCGTCAGGAAGGCAGTGGTGCAGACTGTGGAGAGCCTGGGTTCAAATCCTTCTTCTGTGAGGCTCTGAACCTATATCCCACCACAATCTCTCTGCTAATGTATGGCAGGGAAAGGAGGAAGAAAGAACATATCTCCTGCACTTTCCATTTATTGTTGACTGACAATTCTGTAGAGTTATAAAGCCTCAATCAGTGAGATACAGGGTTCTTCTCACATTGTCTCACTGTGCCCTAAGCGGAACAGCTCTCATTTAATAGATGCTTCACCACAAAATCATGAGTCATCTGCAGTTTTGAACTTTTCTGGGATCAAGTCCCTTCAGATGGTTGAGGAATCTGCTCCAGCACCTATGTAAACTGGTGCTCTACTAAGCTAGTGAGTGAACAAGAGAGAAATCCTCTGCTAGATGACTTGACAAATTGGGTCTGAAAATAGTGTTGAGGCAGAATAGTCCACGATTTTTGCCTTGGGTGCACAGAGGGATTGGGTGTTGTAGACTTCTTTTATTCTTCATTAAGATAAACATTTTCAAAAATGTGCTTGTTCAACCTTGCTCCCACTGTGTGCATGGGAGGGAGATAACTGAACGTGGGGAGCGTTGCTTGGATCCTGCAAGTGGCTGAGGTCCAGTGGGGTTGGAGGCTTTCTTCCTCCTTTTGGAAATGCAAAGCAACCCTGCACCTCCCCTGCACTTGCAGGAGGATCATGACAGCCCAAAGCACAGCGGCTTTGTAATTGCTGCATACACTTCGATCGGATTTACGTGGCAAGGGTTTGGTAGCAGGGGCCTGCAGGGATGGCGTCTGTGAGAACAGTCCAGACAACAGCCAGCTCCAGATAGCTCCAAAAGGGCCCCGGCGCTTGCCAGAGCTGAGCCAATAAGCGATGTTGTTTGCACCTCTGGGAGAGCAGATGGAAGAAGGGGGAAATACTGCTGCACAACAGAAGCTGGAAGAGCAAGGAGTGAGAAGCAGCCCTGCAGCCCCCAAGGTGAGTGCAGCAGGAGGCAGGAGGTGCTCCAGGCTCACAGCAGCAGTTCCCCTGCGGCCTGTGCAGGGAGAGGCCCCCGGTGGAGCAGGCTGTCCCCCTGCACCCATGGGTCCCCCATGGAGCAGATCTCCACGCTGCTGCCCCCCTGTGGGTGGAGGAGCCCCCGGTGGAGCAGGTGGCTGTGGCCTGGAGGAGTCTGCGGCCTGTGGAGAGCCCCCGCAGGAGCAGGCCCCGGGCCGCAGCTGCAGCCCCCCCGTGGAGAGGAGCCCCCGCAGGAGCAGGGGGGCTGGGGGGAGCTGCCGCCCAGCCGTGGGGGACCCGTGCTGGAGCAGTTTGCTCCTGGGGGATGGATGGATGGAGCCCGTGGGACGGAGCCGTGTGGGAGCAGTGCTTGAGGAGCTGCTGCCTGTGGGCAGCCCGTGTGGGATCAGCTGGGGAAGGACGGCATCCCGTGGGAGGGACCCCACGGGGAGCAGGGGCAGGGAGGGACCCTGAGGGTCACTCTGCTGAGTCTGCTTTGCCCGTCACGATACTTGTTGAGCCATCGCCCTGTCCTTATCTCAGCCCTGGAGCCCTTTGCATCATATTTTCTCCCCCTTTCCCTTTGAGGAGGGGGAGTGAGAGAGCGGCCGTGGTGGAACTCGGCTGCCCACCCGCTTTGAACCACCGCAGTTGCAAAGTCCTGGGAAAGATTTCTTTCAAGAAATTAAACAAGGTGTTTAACAAAGAAATGCAGAGTTTCCTTTTGAAGGCTTCCTGGAGAATTGGGCTTCTTTCCTATTCCCAGCTCAGAGGAAGGGAATTGTTGATTTCACCTTCTTTTTTCTTGCATGGAAATCAAAGGTGAACTGCTCTACAAGGACGGGCAACGTCTCAGAATCAAGCTCTTTTGCTCTGTAGTCCTTTCTCAAGGAAAAGATTGATCACCCACCTTCCACAGATGTAGGGGAGCAGAGAATAATTTGGGAACTACTCTAATTCAAGTCAGTTTGGGCATAGTGGTACTTCCCTAGCTGTTTCTGAGACAGACGCATTAGCAACAGAGAGTGTTGTGCCGTCACTGGGAGGCGCCTGCGGTGATGACTTCAGAAACAGAACTGAATTGTGTCACCACAGCACTTTGGCAACAGCTGCCTCTGTGCACGTTTAGCTGGGAGGCACAGAGAAGGGTGCTGGATGTGATGAAACCATGTGAGGATTTGTGGATCTCCCCTTGAGGTGCACAGAGAGGGACCATGCCCTTCTGTAAGTGTTTTGATGCTTGGCTGAGGAAAAAAATGTGGTTTTGTTGTGAATGCTTCATTGTAGTATTCTGTAGTTTGTGTCAAGTCCTTACAGAAGCCTCAAGGTTGGTACTTTGCTCAATGATGGAGCTGCAGAGAGTGAGAACAGACCCAATGTACGGGTGAGGGCCTCTGCACGTTCTCTTCTTCCTACAGACGATCAACAAATAAGGGGAGACAGAGAAGAGTGTGCTGTGGTCCTCCCATAGACCGCAAGTACTAAAGCATAAACAAGAGGCTTAAGAGTCCCCCTGTCATGTTAAAATTCAGGACAGCAATGGACTTCCTCACACGGGCTGGCCTGTCGACTAGCGTCTCAGGCTGTGGCGTATGAAGATGCACTCCATCTGCTTTCAGGGTAGCAATGGCAGTGGGCAAGCTGCCTGACCTTAACATTTGTCATTTCATTTCTCACCTGAGTTTTGGTGGTTCTCCACGATTCATTCTTGGTCTAGAAAAAAAAAAAAAAAAAAAAAAAAAAAGTGAATTTGGATCAAAATAAAAGGATAAAAGGATTTCCTTTCCATTAATTACATGTTCTTAACTTAACTAAAAAAAGTGAACTGCGATGAAAATAAAAGGATTTCCTTTCCATTCATTACATGTTCTTACCTTTGTAACAGATTTGGTTATTGACTTAGAAGGCAAATATCTGGCCAGACTGCAAGACTTGTGCTCGCAGCGTGGGACAGCTCTCGTAAAGGTGATTCAGGGCAGTTTCTGGAAAACAAGACATCAGATCTCCAAAACACTTTCTTTGTGCTAATGTAGGAAGGGTGAGTAAGTGTAAAGGTAAGAGCCCAGATACCGTAAGAAGCAGAAAGTGTGAAGGAAACTTCCTTCTGGCTGATACAGCTCCATATCTAGTTGTCAAGTATGAAGAGAGCAGTGCTAAGTTTCTTGGGGAGAGGAAAACAAAGAGGCTGGGAGAGAGTACAAAGAAAAAAATGGGATGAGCTATTTCAGGAAATCCTAGTAACTGGAAATAGAGATTGGAAGAGTGCTTTAAGCCAAGACAGACATGTTTTAAAACTAAAACCTAGGAGTTGAATGAACCAAGAAATGAATCCCTTTTGATTATGCAGTTGTGTCCAGCGTTATCTTGGGAAATATGGTTTCCACATAAAACGTATCTGGGGTTTGAAGTTCTCCTACGGCCCTTCTCTGTGTATTCCCTACTGTTTGGTAAGCGCTGAGGTCACACTGCAGACAGCAGCACGTCCTCTCCCCACTACTTAGCTGTCTGTTCTCACAACACGTCTAGGAACAGAATGGCTTGGACACAACTGCGCCTAGGACCGAGTTCATTCAAGCTGCTGGACGAGGTAAAAGCTCTGGACAAGCGAAGGGGAGGGAGGGATGGGTGGACATACAATATGATCACTTTAATCTCATTTCTCTAAGAATCCTGGCTGAGAAAACAAAACAAAACAGAATCAAAAAGAACAGAACAGAACAGAACAAATGAAGCAAGCAGCTAGCTTGCTGGAGACATTGTCTGGGAAGCAGTGAAAACACTTGCAAACAAAAACACGTCAAAGGACTAACTCTTTGAGCTTAATTCTAATCCAACAGCATAACCTCAAAGTCCTGTTTCTGTTCGTAACAGGCTGGTCCAGTAACATGTCCCATTGGATGACTTTGCAGCATAGATGTCAGGAATGCAGCTTGGGATCCCCTCCTTCTACTCAGAGTTCACTTTGAAGGGATGAGCAAGTAATTCTTCCTGGGTTGACGGAAATCTAAAGTCTGTTTTCTAACACTCTTCCAGACGCTTCTCTGTCCATCGGCCTGTCCTGCCAACTCTGGTGTGAGTGTGAAGTTGTGGCAAGAGGGATTTCCCATTCCTATTTGACCTGATGGACACCAGCTTTCCTCGGAAATGGCTGATGTTGCTGAGGAGGCAGCAGTATCAAAGCCCTTGCTGATGAAGGTACAACAAGCTGGGGAGGCTTTGGCATTTCTGCACAACGCTGCTCCCTGACTGTCACTCCAGACTCAGATTCGGAAAGAAGCAAAGCAAGCTAGAGGAAAACTGGATGTCCTGGTAATTTTCTTTTCCTTTAATTTCTTCATTCTTCACTTGTAAGAAAATCTAAATCTTAACCCTTTGTTTGAAAACACGGCTTTACGGAAATGCTTATGGGTGTGCTCCTTCACCTTGTGTGGAACCTGCTTCACCTCGCTTCAGCTATAGGACACCTATGCTCCAATTTATGCTTCCCATGATAAAGCGGTGTTCTTTCGGTATTCTTTTCTGTGATGCTTGCAGGCGAGGTTGAAAAGAGTTGTCAGTAGGATTCTTCGTTTCCTTTGCAGTATCCAAAGCTCCGTATTACCGTGGATCTTCTCCTCTGATCTGGAAAGCTTCACAGGCCAAAAGAGAATTGAGATGAAGAAGGATATAGTGAATGCTGACCAATATTGCCAAGTACCACCCGTAAGTTTTGTGAAAGAATCCGGTGCATTTCTGTAGTGGTAGAAAGTTCATAAAATCATCGTCGTGCACTTGAAGGCAAGCAATGCTGTAAAAATGAAGAATGCAAGGCCCTGCTTAAGGACAATCTTCAGGCTGCTTCTAGATCAACAGCTTATTTGCTTCTTCCACAACCTCATCTCCGCTTGCTTAGAAGTTGTGAAGGTCGGAAGCACACTCCGTCTTTTTCATCCCCTCTGTGTATCTTTTCCCTGACAGCAACTTCTGTCTTGGCTCTTCACATCCAGCCAGAGCAGTTGCTTTGCCTCCGCAACCTGCAGGCTGACCTCTCGTGTGTACCTGTGCTGGACTGAGGGTAATGCTTGTAACGCACACAGATGCTGCATTCACTGTGACTTTTAGAAAAGAGAGCAAGAAGCTAACCTGCACAGCAGACTCTTAGGTTTCTGTCTCTCTCTCTCTCTCTCTCTCTCTCTCTCTCTGCATATATATTTCAGTACTTATTTACTTCTTTAAAGATACCTTAAATAGAATAGATACTTTAAGAAAGCTTACTTGTTCTTCCCCTTTCCTTGTTTTTAACGTTTGCTTTTCTAACCAATCCTTAATGTTACAACATTGGATTGATGCAGTACTCAGTCCTTAGAAGTTCTCAAAGCACATCAGTGATTTCTCTATTTCTCAACCTTTCCATCTTCATTGAGATCTCTCATCTGAATTTAGGTATGAGGTGAAGAAGAACACTGCAACCAGCTGAAGCCGTATCAGACACATGCTTCTGCTAGGAAGTCATTCCGAGTGATTCCACGGTGTACTTTAGACAGGTTTGCTCTGGTCCTCTGGACTCAGCATCCCCAAGGGATATTTCAAAGCTCTCGGAAGGACCCGTCATTATCTCTGACACTGCAGCCTCCAGTAGGAAGGGGTAAATATTCCTTGCCCTTGTGCAAAGGAACTACTCAGTTAGCTGTTTCTAACCCAAATCTCGGTGTTGTCTTCTATTGACAGACACCACCCGGCTAGCCAAGCTAAACCACTGAAAATGGAAGGAGTGGGACATCTTCCAAAGCCTGCTGCTGCTTCTAAGCAGAACTGCGCTGTAGGTGGGGACACAGCAAGAGGAAACGTCCAGGCCACGGTGGAACTGCAAGGCACCTGTCTGAGCCACACAACGAAGTCAGCGATTCCCAGTTGGAGACTGTTGCTCGACCAGTGACACAGCAGCTGGAGCGCTTCTGGTTGCTGCTGATGGGTTCCCGTGAATCAGCCAGGCATAGGAGCTATGAGAACGACTGAAGCGATTTGAAGTTACCCGAAAGAAAGAAGAGAGGAGAGAAGAAGACAAGAGGGGAGGGAAGGGGAGGGAATAAAAGGAAGGGAGGGGAGGGGAGGGCAGGGGGAGGGTAGGATAGGATAGGATAGGATAGGATAGGATAGGATAGGATAGGATAGGATAGGATAGGGTAGGGTAGGGTAGGGTAGGGTAGGGTAGGGTAGGGTAGGGTAGGGTAGGGTAGGGTAGGGTAGGGTAGGGTAGGGTAGGGTAGGGTAGGGTAGGGTAGGGTAGGGTAGGGTAGGGTAGCATAGCGTAGTGTAGCGTGTTAGAGGGGAGGGGAGCATAGGAGAGTATAGGGTAGTGTAGGGGATCGGAGTTTAGGGGAGTGTAGGGTAGGATACGGGAGGGGAGTGTAGGAGACTGTAGGGGAGGGGGGCATAGGGTAATGTAGGGTAGTGTAGCGAACGGGAGTTTAGGGTAGGATAGGGGAGGGGAGTGTAGGAGTGTGTAGGGTAGTATAGGGGAGGGGAGTGTAGCAGAGTATAGGGACAGGGAGCATAGGGGAGCTGATGGTAGGGGAGGGGAGGAGACGGGAGGGGAGGGGAGGGGAGGGGAGGGGAGGGGAGGGGAGGGGAGGGGAGGGGAGGGGAGGGGAGGGGAGGGGAGGGGAGGGGAGGGGAGGGGAGGGGAGGGGAGGGGAGGGGAGGGGAGGGGAGGGGAGGGGAGGGGAGGGGAGGGGAGGGGGGGGAGGGGAGGGGAGGGGAGGGGAGGGGAGGGGAGGGGAGGGGAGGGGAGGGGAGGGGAGGGGAGGGGAGGGGAGGGGAGGGGAGGGGAGGGGAGGGGAGGGGAGGGGAGTGCTACCATAAATAAAATTGCCAAATGCATGACATTTTGGATCTGGAGCCAAATCTTTGTGTACATGTCCTCTCCCCGTAGCCCCACGTGCTGACCACCCACCCGAATCTATCATACTGTTGGTCAGAAAGAACAGGGAGCATAGGGGAGGGCAGGGGAGTGGAGGGAAGGGAAAAGAGGGGATGGGAGGGGTGGGGAGCGCTACCATCAATAAAATTGCCAAATACAATGAAGGAGCAGCAGAGCCTGCAACCTCCATTCCCCAACATCCTCCAACCACCCCCCACTGCTCTGTGGGAAATAGGTAGAAGAATCAAGACTGAGGTTTAGCCTGGGATGGAGGTAGTGTGGCGAGGTGGTTTTCTGTTTGGTTGGTTGGTTGGTTGGTTGGTTTTAAAGTTTTTAAATTCTCACTGTCCTACTTTGTGATCAGTTGGCAATAAATTCAATTACTCTTCCCCAAGCCAAGTCTGTTTAGTCCATGAAGCCATCTTCCAGTCCTGAAATAAGAAAGGAAACAGACCTGCAAGTAACTGTTACACAAGTGCAGGAAGAGTGACAGAGGAGGGTTTTGAGGCATGAAGTTACTGCAAGGATGCTCTGCTCTTTCCTCACTTCAGGATGAAAAGCACGGCACTAGTGGGTGGTCTGTGGTGGTAGTTGTTTTTTTGTTGTTTGTTTGTTTGTTTGTTGTTTTGTCAGCTCCACCCCACAGTATTTTGCTTGTTCTACTTGTTTTGGTGTGCCCCCATTCCCTCCCTCAAGGTAAAACATCCCTAGGGGCCATAACTTGCTGTTAGCAAACAAGATCTTGCAAAAGAGTGAAGTTAACATGGCACCACCTGCACTGATGTATAAATAGTTCAAATATTTTCCCTCACTTTCCTGTAACTTTCCTGTAAATTGCTGGTCAGGAGATAACAAGTGGAGAAATTTAGGATAAGAGAGAGAAAGTTGTGTTTACTATTGCCCTGGAGTTTCTGTTGGTCTGGCCACGGAAATGGAGTACTCAAAATCCTCAGGACACTCAGTTTATACCAGATTTATCCTAAAACTGCAGTATTTCTAGGCCCTTGGGATTCTTATCAATTAAAACATACTTTTTCACGCACAGAAGATGCAAAAAAGTGCATCTACTGCAGTATGCAGACAGAGCCAGTCCTGTCTCTTGATTCCTTCTGCCTTCTGCCTGAAGAGCAGCAGACAATCGAGTTCTTGTCTTCAGTAGCTACGGCCTTAACCAACTGTGCAGTCTGTCCATTCATACACAGAGGAGGAAAAATAGCGTGGAATAACTCCTCTCCTTTGTGCTAACAGAGGAGGGTACAGCTTCCTCACTCCAACCCCACCGAGGCAAACCAGTCAGCAGTGCACGCCAGAGCCTCCGTCTCTTCCCCGTCTCATGATGTGCAGCTGGATCACTCTCCCTTCTATCCCCAGGATCGCTTTCAGCACAGTCACAGAAGGGTCAGACTCACAGCTTTAGGACCCATCAGAAGAGGCTTGCACTCTTCTGCCACCACACCCCCTATACACATGCAATTTCACACATGCAAAGAGACACCATGGATTGGGGAGTTGCACAGAGAGGAGACCACACCCGTTTGCCTGCCTGCAGTTTGACACCAGTAGGGAGGTAATTCCCGTCAGGAGTTTCCATAGAGATGACAGAATATGGCCCTAGGCTCCTGCTGCTTCTTTCAGCCCTAATTCTTCAAATCCATAGGAACGGAAGAAACCTTCCCAGCCAAGTGCTGCATATCTTGAAGGTTGGAGAACCCACAGCCTTCTGCTTCATTTCATTTTAAAGATCAATCCCAATGTCACTCCCATAGAAGTAGTGGAAGCCATCTGGCTGGCTTGGCTTTCTCTCCAAAGAAGACCAAATGAGAGTTGGTCACGGGTGAGGATGAGCCCTGACAGTTCCTGCATTTTGGTTCTCCTGCAGCCCACAAAGCTCTCACTGCCTTGCCTGAATTTTAACCCCTTTGGAACCAAATCTACAGATTATCTCTGTAAATCCAAAACAGCACTTATTCACCATGTGAACAACAAATGCCTGGGATGGTTAACAGCACTTAGGTGCAAAGGTCAGATATATGTAGCTGCATGTTACACATTTTTAGTCTGAATAGCACAATTTATCCTTTGACTCCATTTTGCTGTCACGTGGATATCAATTTGCAATCATTTGGTCTGTCCTCCCTTTGGTGGCTTCCGTGAGAAGAATCTAGAAGCTGCCCCCCGTTAGATAACGGTTCCACTGCTGGCCAGAGCCAAGCCAAGAAACGATGTCGCTTGTTCCTCTGGGAGAGCATATTGAAGAAAGGAGAACAAAAATAACAACAAAAAGCTGTTTCACAGGGAGAAAGAGAGGAGAAGCAGCCCTGCAGCCCCCCAGGTGAGTGCAGCAGGAGGGCAGGAGGCAGCAGCAGTTCCCCTGCGGGCTGTGCAGGGAGAGGCCCCCGGTGGAGCAGGCTGTCCCCCTGCACCCATGGGTCCCCCATGGAGCAGATCTCCACGCTGCAGCGCCCCTGTGGGTGGAGGAGCCCCCGGTGGAGCAGGTGGCTGTGGCCTGGAGGAGGCTGCGGCCTGTGGAGAGCCCCCGCAGGAGCAGGCCCCGGGCCGCAGCTGCAGCCATGGAGAGGAGCCCACGGGGAGCAGGGGCAGAGAGGGACCTTGGAGGAGGGAACTGTATCCTCTTTTTTCATCGGTGCTGAGATTGAGGATCAGGATTTCGTGGTAGGAATTTGTTTAGATGAACCAATTTACATCCATATGGGCTTTGTATGTTTGTTTCACCTTGTCTTGCAGGACCATCTTGGCTGGGTCTGCAGTGTTGTGCAAAAGTGAAGTTTTTCACAATAAAGGGCAGCTTTTTTTTCGGGGAAAAGGCTGAGGTGGCCTTCATCAGAGTCTTGTGACCTGAAAATGCAGAAAATGGGTGCATGGCTGGCTGGATGGGTGGGTGGGAGTTGGGAATTCAGCCTTGGGATCAGAACTGGGACGTTGTTGGGATAGGAAATGATCAGTGGGATGGGAAGTGATGATGGGGATAGGAACTCATTGGGATGGGATAAATGGGTTTTATTTTTATTGCATTAAATCTACTTTATTGACTGTGTTGTACAGTATGGCGTTGTTTTATTACTATAAAATTATGATGATTATTATTTAATCTTATTAATTAAACAATTTTTATACGTTATTATATTATAAATTATAAATATTAATATTTATTATATTGTTTTTATTCCTTTTCTACCCTATTAAACTCTCTTTATCCCAGTGCACTGCTTTGGACTTTAGTTTTCCTTCCGAGTCGTTGTGGATTCACTCCGGATGGGGGGACATTAGCGAACGCCTGTGTGCTTCAGATCCAAGGTCACCTTTGCCCTCAACTCAAGATACATGTTTGCATCTGTTGTCGTGAAACAATGTTAACAACATCAACAAAAAGTTTCCCTACTTGCTAGCAGCATCCCTACGTTTGCTGGGGTCTGCTCTGTGCATTTTGAAGACCGTTCCATGCTATTCAGCCCCTTCAGGGGGAAATTGATGGTTCTAGGAACATGCGTCTTGACCTGATGCAAAGCTGTGACTCAGCACCCTGCAGCCCCCGCAACCCCTGGCATTTTACCTGCAGCCCCTCCAACAACTCTGATGTTCCCTGCATCGACTTCAACCACTGCGGTGGGACCTGAGGCCCCTCAAACCCGTGTCACTCGCCCTGCAGCCCCTCCAGCCCCTGGCATGTTCCCTGCAGCACCTCGAGCCCCTGGCATGTTCCCTGCAGCCACTCCAAGCCTGGCACAGGCCCTACAGCTGGCTGCGGGGACTATCCAGAAATCCATTCCAGAAATACAGTGATGGCAAGGAGCCCTCCACTTCATTCTTCCTTTTTTTTCTAGCTGGAAGCATTCAGAGTTGTCAACGGAATTGGTTTGGAGGAGTAGGAAAGACAGAATTGCTAGGTTTCTGCTTTCTCCTACATCCTATCAGACCACAACATGACAGTTGTCTTTCTTTTACATACTTTTACACCTGGATCTTTCTCAGTTTTATGAGTGTGGGGTATTCCTTCTTTCTCCCTTTACCTTCCTCCCTCCCGCCCTCCCTCCCTCCCGCCCTTCCTTCCTTCCTTCCTTCCTTTTGTTCTGTCTGTCTGTCTGTCTGTCTCTCTTTCTCTGGGAGAAAAGCTCTTTTTTCTTTAGGAAGGCTGGGTTTCACTAGAACATTACTAGCCTGTAAGCCTCATGGCATCACCTTCCATCTTGACTGCTAAACCTCCTTGCTCCCTACTATCTTCTTTGCCAAGATACAGCTGTCCACGTTTACTTTTCCTACTTGGCTGGACTGAATTTAAGAAGGGATCTTGCAACTCTTCCTCTTGTTTGCCACTTAATCATCACACCAAATGAAAACTATTTGCCTTCCACCTCTTTATTTCAGGCCTTCTTTCCTAGTGGTCATTTAAAAACGGAAAGAAAAAGTCCATCAACTTTTTTTTTTAATATTCAGCAGACTCTTAAGTCATCAAGCACTTCAAGACTGTTTGAAATAATCTCTACATTAATAGAAAAGGAATTCCTCAGACACACTGCGGCCGCTTACCTTTAATACACTCGTTGGATGAGACGGAGCTGTATTTCTTGCTTTCGCCTGCACTGGAAGGCTTCCCTTCCTTGTAAGGTTGTTTACTGCTCTCACTTCTGCATTGCTCACATGAAGAGCCATCTGGAGGATGGGATTCTTCCTTCTTCTCCCGCGTTATCTTCTGGAAACGAGGATCTAAGTGTTCCAAGGAGCCCTTCACTTTCCTGGTGTTTCTCTTTTTTCTTCTTTTTCTTCTCCTTTTTCTGGTTTTTTTACGCTTGCGATTGGCATTGTCAAAGTGGAGTGCACAGAAACACAAATCGTGAAGTCTGAAAGAAACATGCAAGTTTAAAAGAGAAAAAAAGATGTGGCACTTGTTGCCTATATGAAACTTTATTTATTTTACCACAGGTGATGATTTGCAGCATGTCAGCTATTTTGTGGTGCTTTGTGCACACGCAACTTACTTTAGATGTAGCAAACTTAAGCCCTCAGATTGAAGGACCATAGGTCCTGGTTTGTACACAGATCATTAACAATGGCTAGCTCTGGAATACGTGCAAGCAGAAAAAAACTTTTAACCTAATCCAGAATGGTGTACGGATGTGTTTCCAACTATGTGGTCCAAAGCTAGTGCTCTGACACAATTCAGCAATAGCTTTCCTATCTTCACCGATCAACCTAACAACATGATCCCCAGCCAGCTGATGCTATCTAAGTAACTTAGAAACTACCAGAACAAAAAAAAAAAAAAAAAAAAAGAAGAAAATAGAGAAGAAAAAAAAAGGAGAAAAAAAAAAAAGGAGAAAAAAAATAAAGGAGAAAAAAAAAAGGAATACATGAGAAGCACCCAGAAAAGAATTAGGATAAAAAATGCAGAGTATGCTGGAATCCTTGCTTACTTGGAATCCTTCTCTCCATGTTTATCCTTAGACTTCTTTTTCTTCTAGAACTTGTGATATTTTTGCATTTTTTTCACCACCTAAAAGCTCCTTTTCTATCTTTCTGTCTTTCCTTTCTATTTCACTTTCACTACCTTCTGCACGGGTAGATTTTCTTTTTCTGTTTCCTTCTGTTTCATTTTTCTGGCGACAGTTCTCCAAATGAGCTGACACAGGTGGAAGCGCATGTCTTTCACGAGAATGTCTTCCAGAATGTTGCTGAGATACCGAGCAACGATGCAAGTCTGCTCGGGGTGTGCTAAAGCGACGTCCATCTTCATCTCTCAAGAGGGAACCGTGAGGCCATCCACTTTTGTAATGATAATGCTTATGTGACCTGCCGTAGTAAGTTGCAGTCCATTTGTCAAAGGCTGCATCGCCGTGAGAGAACTTTCTCTCTCTACTGTCTCCTGTCGCATGAGGTGAATAGTAATCATTGTAATAGCTACATCTTTCCCACCTCCGTGCTTCATCTCGATAGTATCTTTCTCTGCTCCAACTTCTTTCCCCTTTGGATCGGTAATATCTATTGCTACCTTGTTCTGATCTTCCTCCGCTGCCAGATCTGTACTTTGAATATTTGACTGCTCTTCTGCCATTCTCAGGGCTGTTTCTTTCACCAGGGAAAGATCTGCACCTGCTTCCCTCCCAGTGCTCCTGCTTGTGACGCTTTTGCTCAACAACTTCCACGCTCTGAGAACACCTCCTCTTGCTGGAAGGACCTGCTTTTTGACTCTCCTTCTCTTCACTAGGAGCATGTTCCCTCTTGTTTTGGTAATGCTCTTTCTCAGTGTTTTTAGTCTTGTCCTTTCTACCTTGGCATCTCTCTGCAATAGATGAGGAGGAAAGCTTTTTAGAGCTACATTCAGTGCCACACTTGAGAGAGGAAGTTTGCCGCAATTTCTCACCAGGCTCAGAAGTCTCTTTGCCGTACAAAACATTTTCATTAGAAATGAGGTCACGTTCTTTTGATCTTCTTGGTTTCTCCTTGTCTCCACCGTCATCACATTGGTACTGTGCAAGGTATTCATCCTTCCCAGTAGATTTCGGAGGGTCCGCGACACTGCACAAAATAAAATCACATTTCTCACTTCTGCTGAAGGACGTGAAGATTAAGAGTAAAACCTTCCAAAGGCAAACAAACAAACAAAAACCTCCAGACTACAGGAACACTCGCAGAGATATGCCATTTAGAAACCTCTCCTGTGATTAGGACACCTTCTTCAGCTCCCTGAGAAAGTGCTTTCTCCCCTCTTGCTTCTGAAGCCATTGCACTAAAAAAGCAAATGCATCCGTCTCCTTCCACCTGCTGCTCTGAGAAAAAAGGCATAGGGGCGAGCGGGGAACAGCCAGTGTTTCTCCAGACAGTGGAGAAAAATGGAAAAACATTCTATGAAGGAACACAAGTTCTCCTTGAGGCACCAACCTGCATCAGAGTGATATGCTCAGTGCTGATCATTAGTTCTGTTCGTAACGCTGGACATACAGCATGGAATTGTACTAATTTAAATCCTTCCATTAAATACTATTAGTAGACAGATAAAACCGTAACGAACTTCCATAAGGTCTTGTCTTAATCAGACTGTGCTCATTTTACCTCGTTTCCTCTGACAAGCTGTTCAGCTGGCTGGCTGTGAGGGACTCTGTGATGACTTCTCGATTGACTGAAGGCATAGCTCCAGGCATCTGCAATCAAAACGCACAAGTCAGCAGACAAAACAATACTATTTGTAGTAGTACTGAGGACTAGTCTTGTCAGAATTTCTCCATTAAATGGTAAGCAAGACCGTTTTGAGTTGTATGCATTATCTACACTTCAAAGATAACCCCAACTCACCTCCCAAAATCTACTTTATGAAACTTAGGAATTTTTATCTCAGCTGAGCTTAAGTTGACAAGTTCTAATGTAAGCTCAGGTCTGCAAATTCTAATGGGATAATACCACAAAGTCTTACAATCACATTTGTGCTGTGTTTTCTCAGTATTTCACCTGAATTAGGAACACAATAAACACTCCCGAATACATCATAGGTGAGAAATTCTCGATGGAGCAAATCTATGTTTCAAGCAATCCATTTGTTTTAGAAAAGAACATCTCAGAAGGTTTAACAGGTTCAACTCGGCAAGTGGAATCATCAAGTTTCAGTGCGTTTTCTTTCGATTCATTAACTAACCTAATAGCACCATTTAGTGAATCGGTTTTTGGCAGCTCATGCTGGGATCTTCCTTCGTCAGCATTCTGACAGGAAGAACCGGAATGCTGCAATGTATGGACTACCTTTCCAACCAAAATTCCATTAGAGGACATTGCATTGCAATTCCTTTTAAATACGCCCTTTGACTCCTCCTCAGATTTTCCTGAAGATTCTGCACCGTAAGGGACTGTGTTATCAGAGCTGAGTTTAGGATTTTCATTCACTGTTGGCTCCACAAAAATCTCATCAGAAACTTTTTTGCTTGTTTGCATTTGCTTCATTTGCATTACCGAATTTGTAATTATGGATGAAGGAACAGCCTGGTAGAGATCTTCATCCTCCGCAGCACTGCTAAGACAGTCAGGCTGTGACACAGTCTGACGAGCAGGCAATTTATTGTGAATACTGGTGGTGATCTTCTGTTTTCTTGACGGATCAGTAATTGAAGGCCTGGTAATTGTCTGGTTTTGAACACAGGCCATCGGTGGTGCTGAAGATGGCCTTTTTAGGGTGACACCAGTGGTCTTTGCGTCCTCTTTTATGGATCCATTTCCATTTAAACGGCTTGAATTCTGTATTTATAAAGAAGAAATGGCAAGATGGATTAACGCAAACACTGCATTTAACATTTTGAAACACAAAACTCTCCTACTGAGTATTTCTACAAATGGTCTTAACACCTACAAAGAAAAACACACTGCCCTTTAAAGATAAATGCAAGTCCAATAAGTGTATTCAATTCCTGCTTTTGGTTTACAGCCGATTGGAATCAAATTAACATCATCTTTGAAAACCAGCCAAACAACTTAACATTACCTGCTGCTGTTCCCAAATATATTTATTTTCCCCTTTAAACATACCCTGAAAAGCCTGAAGTAATTGTTCTGGTGCTCAGGAATAAGACACTTAGTTTTCCCTGTCTTAGCTAAAGTGACGACGATAGGAAAAACAAGTCCTCTTTTAAATGATTCGAGGATTAGTACACTCTGCTTAAATTGTCAGAGCGTAGCTCTCTGTGCTTTAGAAAGCTGTCTTGGAGGTATAAAGTAATGGAGTCGCATGGCTGCACAATTTAGCAGTAACCACTGTTTGAATGACTCTGGCTGTAGCATGAGGGCTGTGGAGAAAGCTGCAGCATGGGAAGGAAAACAAAACTAAGATGCCGAAAACCAAACAAAAAACCCCACACCAAACCCCAAACCCACTAGCAGTTTGGTGCCGTTACCTGCCCTCCCACTTCCCTGAATTACCTTAATCATATGAGGAAGAAGTCGTGGTCCCATAAATCCAGCCTGCTTACTATTAGCCCCCTGCTGACCAGGAGGGAATGAACAGGGATAAGATGGTGCTGGCAAGTAAAACGCACGTTCTCCAAGTGTCAAATCATAGCGCCTTCAGAAAAGAGCAGTGATCGTAGTTTAGTTTTTCTTTCAGCCTACTCTTGGATTAAATCCCATCCTATAATTTTAGAGGAACAGTTCATACGATATGGAAGCCTTCTCTACAGAAGGCTTCGCCAAGACTACAAACTGAAAAGGAGAGAACAGTCTTCCTACTAAGACTATCACTTTCAGAGCAATAATTCATTCTTACACCACAGATGACCTTCATTTCTCTCCTTCTCTAAATTAGCCAGCTACAGGTAACACATAGATAGCAATTTACACAAGTGCTGCAGTTTCAGGCCAAGCAACAAAAGATAATAAATGACACAGAGAATTTCAGGTTAGACAGAACTGAATTAGACAAATAATAATCTTTCCCTGGGATAGCAAGAAAAACACTTGCAAAACAGAAAAATATCAATAACAGGAAAGTAAATCTCTTCTGAACACATGTTAAGATTTGTTATTACCTGATATAAAAAAGTATGTAAGCTTGCTGACCAAGAACTCTCTTAATGTCAGTACGGACTACTTTAGCATCATTCATCTGATACCAAAGTCCATTACCAGCCTGCAAATAAAGACAACCATTTCTTTAGGTGAATTGCACGTGTTCCAAATGAAATCACGGATAGGAACAAAATACACACGTGTCAAATAAAAATATAATGAAATCTTTTTCCCTAGAAACAGTAGCTGCTAGTCACGCTTTCATTGGTTTGCCAGCACAACCTTTACCCTGTTAGAAATGCTGTTGACTTCTACCTTTACATAGCATATATAGTGTCCTGAGTGACAGCTGACACCGTGATGTACCAGCACCGCGTATAAGGCATAGAGCAGTGGTTCTCCCATTGACTGTGACATGTAGGCTCTCAGGTCCAAATACTCCGGATATTTCACCTCCTAAAGAGAGACCAAGAAGATAGAAAAATTATCCCAGAGTACTTCGTGGACTAGCCAGAGAAAAACACTTCCAAAAAACACAGACTAGAATTTATTTCTAGAATATATTTCTAGAAGATATTTCTTGATTCACTACAAATAAGTCTTCCCATAAACAATGTTTAAGACTAGAAGTTGCAGAGAACTGTTTCCTGATGAATCAGCCTTCTCAGAGGAAAGCATATGCTTCTTGTCAAGCGGGAACTTTATTGATAGTAAGAGAAAGAATAAGCCATAGTCGTTAGTCTACAATTATTGTCTGAAAATATTAACAACTTTCAGCTTTGGGGGATGTCCCATTACACGATGATATAGTTGCATTACAGTGGTAAATATACCTTGTTGATCTTTCCACCTGTGAAATCTGCAAATCTTTTCAGTGATATTGTGAGAACCTTGGAAGAACGGTGTATGGTAAATCTCTTGGATGCAGGAACCATCTTTTTACACCTTAAAAACAAGCAGAGATAAGTGTTTGAAGGCATCTTCTTTTTTCGCCCCCAAAACAAACTCGTTTTAATGTCTCACGCATGCCTATGCTATTTGAATGACATTTACTTGCATAATAGGTTGGTCTTTTTTCTTTTCATAAACCCATGCACTGCGTGTCAGGTTTGTTAATACAGTGAAGAAGGTAAATTCTCCCAAAACCCCGGGCATAGCAGGAACAGGAATCTCTCACGAAAGGGTATTACCAGGTTGGATGGCAAGGTACCATTTCTTGGTCTACAAAAGTGGCTATTTGAACTCCAATCCTGGATACATTCTTTCAGCTTTCAAGAGAAATACAAATAATGAAAGTGGAACGAGAGAGCCTTGGTCCCCAGGACTAGAAATTGCAAATAATCTCCAACATAGGTCGTCTATCAACATCAAAAATACAACAGAAGCACATGGTCATTCTACAGGAGGGAGACATTTAACAGTAGGAAGTCTTCATGTACTGAGCTTGTCTGGAAAGACACTGAAACTGTCTGCCATCCTTTGAAACACAATAGTTCAGTTTGATACATTGCCCGCTCCAAGGTAGGACCTACAGTGTAAGCAGTGAAAATTAGCCACTAGCCCAGAGAACAACGGAAACTGGGCAGTTTACATCAAGAAAAGTACTGTCGAGAGCTAATAAATAGAAAGAACAAAAGTATCTCTTTTTGAATTCTGATGGCAAAATACGAGCCAGAGAATTGCAAACCCATAGGGAATGCCTCTGAACAAGACTTCCCCCCTCCAAAGAAACAAAAATCCAAGTGTTTTATAAACTTCCACAAAACTCGTAAGTAGATCCAAAGTTTAGAGGTAGTCCAACAGAGTCATGCAACATATAAAACTGACATCTAGGATTAAGACCTAATTCGTCAAAATCTTACTCGCTACATTTATAGCAATTCTCTCCACCCAGCTCTTCAGGTTTCACAAAGAGTTCCAGAGCTCTGGTAACAGATGAAACCGCCTAGAGGAGCGAGAAAGAAGAGCGTAAAGTCACCGTAAATTCAAAATTCCAGAGACGTACTAGTGGTTTATAAGAGAATCTTACTAACATACTCAAGCGATCTACTATGAGCACTGTGAAGAAGGAGGCAGAAAGAGCATGCTCAGCATTGACCTCACCTGGAAGTCATTTGACTTCGGAACAAATACTTTTCCAGTAGCCTAGACAGCATCTATAGTGTGCTTTGTCATCAATACTGGGGACAAATTCATCAGTCTAACAATTAGATGTACATTGGGGTAGAACAACAGAGAAGTATGACAGCATTATAATTTTTGCAGAAAGAGAATTCTTTCCCCTTAAACCCAATGCAAATGTGGAGACTATTTACATGGGTTCCACAGACGGACAAAGTCCAATCCACTTCCTTAGCACCACCAAGCTCTTACGTTTTAACATTATATGTGGTTTGGTTTTTTAAGGTAAACAAGTTTAATTTAGAAAGTTATGCATGTACTTAAACATCATGAATTATATTTAGAAAACATCTTACCTTTATATCCAAAGCGATATCAAGAAATGCCTCATACGTATCCGAAACTGCTTTGCAATTCAAGCACTTCACTGGAAGCAAAATATAAATGCTTAACCTTATGTGAAGGAGACTAACTGTCCAAATTCAAGTTGTTGCCAGATACTACTTTAGACAAACTACAGACTGCTTTACTACCGACAAAAGACACAGATCAGTTCTAAGGACAGGAATATTTTTTAAAGTACCTCTCGATCTTAGAAATCCTCCAAATATTTGATGAATGATAGTGGTAGCTTGAGAAGATCTGTCCAATCTGGAAATAAATTATAATCAGACCTCAGAAGATTTAAGGCGCACAGTTAACTCTTCAAAGAGTTTTATGAAAACTAAGGATGATGTAGACTTTCGTTGCTGATAGTAAATAAGGCACTAAAAGGTGGTAGAGATCATTTTTGATAGTAAATAAAGGACTAGAAGGTGCTAGAGAATGTATGAAAGTGAACTTGTTTATGCTTACTCGGTGCTTCCATTCAAGCACGCTTCCTGTATAGCATCAACAGTATAGCGCAAGAACTCGTGTGCGTCTTCTTGACTGCCAAAACGGAAATGTTGTCCTATTCCTAAAGAAGAAGATGATAGTATTCACCTCATTTAAAAATGAAATCATTCTTCTATTTCTAAAATCTCTCTTCTTTCTAGTGTTAAAACCACTTATACACATCAAATAAGTATTTGAAGATTACAAGCTATCGAAAAGAAACACATCTGAAGCCACTTACGACTGAGATTACTGATAACATGCGTAGGCTTGATGGCATCAACAGTGCAACACAGGGCCTGGTTAATGTGAGTCTCCATTGTGCACATCATGCAAAAATCTTGTTCACGACCTGAAGAGTGAAAGAAGAAAGCATCCCAGTCCAGCAAAATATCCATAACTACAAACAAACATCTAAGTAAAATTTAAACTATAGATACGATATCCACTCTCCTTGCTACATTCTATTCTCCCAAGATGCCAATGTCCCAACAGTCTTGTAACATTTCATTTCACACAACTTTACAGAATAAAAATATCCACTAAGCCTGTATTCAAATGCATTTTGTGATGAGAAATCTAAAAGACTACTGCAAAGTCACATTTGTAAAGGCTGACAGGAATGTGAACTCCACAGGCTGAAAAATGTATTACTCTCTAAAATTACTACTAAATGCATTACTGTCCAATGCACTTCATTATTCCCACGAAGCAATAAATGATCCTTTAATAAATACATAAATACATAAATAAATAAATAAATAAATAAATTCATTAAACAAACATAGTGCATTAATTGCACTCCATATGCTATTCGGAGCCCACTGCTAATACAGTGCTCAAAGCCAGCTTCTACAGGTAAAATCAGGCAAATAAGTTTGTCTCAGAATCACTGCTGTTCTTTCACCTTCAGAGCTGTCCAACAGATTCGAAATACTCTTAGAAAGTACTCACATGACTGGCCGTGCTCGAGAGAAAGCATGTAATTGGCAAGTGGGGGTGTGTAGGTCAAACACTGTAGAGTAGCATTAAGAAAACATGTGTTGCCAAGATTGTACAGGCCAACTCCAACACTTTGTGTTTCTCGCCAATCCATACAAATCTTCTCAGGTGGAAAAAGAATGCTCTGTGGTGGAGCAATTCCATCATTAACGACTGCAAGAAAGTTAAATTTAAAAAGAGATTTTGTTTGTTTGTTTCTAAGGAAGGTATTTAAAAAATACTATTCTGCAGGAGCACCTAGAGGAGCTAGCTACAATCGCAGCCAGAAAAACTTATTGCAGACAGCTTTAATACCGCCAAATTCAAATTGGCTGGTCAACACAATGTTTTTGGGGAAAAAAAAAAAAAAAAAAAAACTTTCGTCAACCATTTTAATTTTTCTAAGGCAAGGCTAACTGCCATTCTGTTTGTAGTACCTAATGCCAAGTTCCTCTCCATCTATAATCTTTAACCTGATTAACTCAACTACTGTTTTTTTCCTTATTATAACTTAAACCACAAGCTTAGACTTGAAATTATACGGAAAAAAGGTAAAAAGTAGTAACGAGGAATGATGGTATCCCTACAGATACCAGATCTTTTCCTGAGCAATGTTATCATTCAAAAAACGTGTGAAAAATGGAAGCTGTGAATAGCAACAATCAAACACTTTTCTTTGCAAAACGGAAAAGACATGGATGAATCTGTGCATTACAAAAAGCTCCCCATATTTCTCTGTTGACTGTAAATATATCAAAATTAATTTCTGTAACATCAGTCACTTCAGCTGCCTTAGGGGATTTGCTTTTGAAGTCTTTGTTCACGCTAGTCCCCTTCTCTATCAGTGCAACAAGTAAGAACTGCATTTTCTACTTTTGCTTTGAAGAAAATGGAGTCAGGATAAAGCTCACGCTTACTTAGATCTCTTGGGGCAAAAGCCTTAGATTTTTCAGATGATCTACAGTAAAAAGCACCTCCACGTCCTTGGGCCACAGAGACTTGGCTTGAATCTTCTGCAGGCGGTATCTGGCCCCAGTTTGTGGTGCGTGACATCAGTATTTTAGTACTTGGTTTCTTGGATTTGCCAGACCGCCTTGAAGAGGGCTTTTTAGACTTTGAAGATTTGGGCTTCTTAACTATGGTCATTGTTGACATCTGCGACAGAGACAGAAGTTCTGGTTGACGTAAGAATATCAAGAAGCATTCCAAGAAGAAAAGAGTAGCAGAAGTCCTGTCACTTAATCTCAAAGAAACAGCCTTAAGAACTAAATCGCTGGTATGAATGATTTAAAAAGAATCTCCAAACTAAACACACAAAGTGAAAATTTCCATCTAAACTCTATCGGTATTACTTTTAGCTTCTGCAGAACTAGTGGCTGATGCCATTTCTTTCACTTCCGTAGGATTTTAATCCATTCCAACTCTGGAGTCTTTTTAATATAAAAATGTAGAAGACATTCTCTGAGGGGAATCAGTTATTTATTGATTTCCAGAGTTGCACAATTATCTGTTAATTATTACCTATGATCTAATAGATAATTGTTGCAATTATCTATTGCTGGCATTAGTAATGGAACACTATTACTTCACTGCCTGCGTTTTTCTGTTTCGTGTGCACAAAGGTACCCAGAACTCACTGCTCCTTTTCTTCTGTCTTTCCAGGGATCGTCCTCTACCTCACTGTCTACTGCACCAATCATGAGGGGGTTGTTGTTATTCTATAATGAGCCTAGCTTTTAAATACACCTTTTCTGGGCGTCACTTTGTGATAGAAAATTAATTTGTGAGGGCTCCTCAGTCTACATCATGTGGTCGCTTTTTCCAGGTGAAAAAGCGGAGCCGTAAGTGGCAGTACACTAAAGCCCTGGCATGTTGAGATCCAAGAAGAGAGATGTTTGGCCCTCCTTCTCACTCCTGGGAACCATATACCTCAAAACCCACAGAGGATGGGCTATATCTCAGAGAAATCTTGGGAAAGGAGAGCATGAAGAGCACATTTGCAAATTTATTTCTCCCCGGGCTTCTTCTGCTTCTCCAAGAAATACGAGTTTGAATAGAACTTTGGCAGCAGTACTTCTGGTGTTTTACTCCTACCACATTTAAAACTCCTACAAAAAACTGAAACGTTAGACTAAAAAGCAGCTCTTTCCGTTCTGCTTTGTAAAGTTGCACGTTTTCCTCATGCAAAACAACAGGGCAATGTAAGCTAGAAACGGAAATGCTGAATGTAAAACAAAACAAAACAAACCTCAGCCCTCCAGGACAAAAGCCAATAACTGCTACAAAGTCCTTTTTAAAATGCTGATTAGGTTTCAAGGTGATACCGCTTTAAATAAGCATAATTGTGTGTCCGTAGGCAGAAGCTGAATAATGACAGGATGAACTTCTATACTTCATGTTTTGTTACTGTCTTACTGTAGCACACAGGGACTTGTTACCTATAGGGAAACCACTAACCTAATGGAGGGTTTAAAACATAAGCTAGTTTGTTATACCAAAATGACTGAGAGAACAAAGCATAAAGTGCTTTCAGATTTCTAGCACGCCTTGATTGCTATCCATTAAACTTCAGACACGTTAAACAAAACACAGTAAATAAGAAAACTCCTAGTCCCACAGCTGGCAAATTGTGTGCAGAGGTTGTAACTAGAACTTTTTTCCCTTGACATTTTACATTTAAGATTGATTTTAAATCCATTCTATACACACTTTCCGTTCCTGAAAAAACAATACGCAAACCTGAAAAATGCATTTACACGAGAAATGAAGTCGTCCTTGTCCGATTGGAAGACTAAGGTGACAGCTCCTGGGCTCAGGGATTTTCAGATAAGCTCTGATCTTCACCAGTGACAGCTCCTTTTTTCGGATTGAAAGAGAAAATGTTTCAGCAACACATTGAAAACACATTTAAGGGACAAGAAACAAAATCAAGACTGCAGTGAGAAGGAGAACAGAAAAACAATACTGGGGAAGAAGAAAGGAAAAGGAAAAGGAAAAGGAAAAGGAAAAGGAAAAGGAAAAGGAAAAGGAAAAGGAAAAGGAAAAGGAAAAGGAAAAGGAAAAGGAAAAGGAAAAGGAAAAAAGGAAAGGCCTTGATCTTTATACTGACCAATGAGATAAGCCTTACACATTTTTAAGTTTATTTTTGACAACTGATTGAGGCGTTACCAGGTATTAAGTACGATTCAAGAGCAAATATTAACACTAGAAAGAAGAAATCCGATCCACCACCACTTTTTCAAAATACATCCATTTCTAACATGGAGATAACGTCTCTCTGACAAGGTAGTAGAAAAACTGTAAATACCGACAGAGCTTCCTCTCCCGATGTTCCATATACATACCGATGCTGTTCCTACACCTACGCTCTGAGCATAAATTTATGTTGACATGAGTATCGGGTGTTACTCCTCTCTTTGTTTGCCTTGAGAGACACACCTCTTGTCCACTGAAAAGTAAACTCAAGATTCCAGATCAGTTAAGACAGTTGCTATCCCCCCATTCAGAGTTCTGCAGCAGCACTGTTCAGATGTGTTTAGCAGTCTCTTTAGAAAACGTTATCACTTAGGACCTGCTTCTCAGTAGGTACACGTTTGGCCTCCGCTTAGCGGAAAGTCAATCCCAGCTTAAGCTTTCGTACAAGAGCCCCTTCACGAAACGGACTTGGGCCCTGACATAACTGAGCTTAACCTTTAACCTTGAAGCTTCCTTAAAGAAGGAAGCAGCACCCAGGCCAGGAAATAGAAATTAATTGTCACTTTACCCTGAAACGCATTGAGCTATTCTGTACTGGCAGGATTGCTGCCGGGCTGGCCGACGAGGCGGCGGGCAGCTCCCCGGGGCCACAGGGCCTGTCACAGGGAGCCGCTGGGGGTCTCCAAGGTCCGGGAACAGAAGCAACAGCGGCAACAGCGGGGACAGAGGGGACAGCAGCGACAGCAGCAGCCACCTCAGCCAGGGCCGTCTCCACAACCGCCACAACGGCCTCGGAACGCCGCCGAACTCGGAGCTCCAGCGTGACGCCTTTTGAACCTGGCCGCTGGAAGGACCTGCTTTTTGACTCTCCTTCTCTTCACTAGGAGCATGTTCCCTCTTGCTTTGGTAATGCTCTTTCTCAGTGTTTTTAGTCTTGTCCTTTCTACCTTGGCATCTCTCTGCAATAGATGAGGAGGAAAGCTTTTTAGAGCTACATTCAGTGTCACACTTGAGAGAGGAAGTTTGCCGCAATTTCTCACCAGGCTCAGAAGTCTCTTTGCCGTACAAAACGTTTGCTTTTGAAATGAGGTCACGTTCTTTTGATCTTCTTGGTTTCTCCTTGTCTCCACCGTCATCAAATCGGTACTCTGCGAGGTATTCATCATTCCCAGTAGATTTCAGAGGGTCCGCGACACTGCACAAAATAAAATCACATTTCTCACTTCTGCTGAAGGACGTTAAGATTAAGAGTAAAACCTTCCAAAGGCAAACAAACAAACAAAAACCTCCGGACTACAGGAACACTCGCAAAGATATACCATTTAGAAACCTCTCCTGCGATTAGGACACCTTCTCCAGCTCCCAGAGAAAGTGTTTTTTCCCCTCTTGCTTCTGAAGCCATTGCACTAAAAAAGCAAACGCATCTGTCTCCCTCCACATGCTGCTGCTCTGAATAAGAGCCAGAAGATTCAAAACCACCCTATTTGGTCTCCCAACATAGCCGAAAAAAACACCAGTTGAAACAGAGTTTTCTACCTCTCTCCCACAAATTTACATTCACATATCCTGTGACTGCAAAAATAGAAGGCGGGGCTCAAAAGGAACAGCCAGTGTTGGAAATGAAAAAAAGCAGCCTCTTTCTTCAGAGTCTTAAGCCTATGCTACTAAGAAAAACAAAACAAAACAAAACAAAACAAAACAAAACAAAACAAAACAAGAGGAGAGGAGAACAACAGCGGGAAATTTACCTATTCTCCAGGTGTTCAATTGCAAAGCCTCCTCTGGAGGATCAACAGCTGTGAATTCAGCGTGCTTAGGAGATATCAGATCTACGTCTGAACCACAACTATTTCAGTAGCATCACTAAATTATATTACTCTGAAGAAGCAGTCAGCACCGTTTCTATGTTAGGAAATAGCTGAACAGAGTCTGTTATTCACAGGAATTATTCAGGCAGGCTTCTTTAGGAAGGCTGGGTTTCACTAGAACATTACTCCGCAAGTCCCTTCTATTCCTTTTCCCCTTAGAATCTGGGGTTGTTTCAGCTAAAAAGGAGGGCAGAAACACTCTCCGTAGGTCTCCACCATGTAGTAAAACAGCGCTGCGTACCTGGTTAACCTCTGCAGCCACCAAAGCATTTCTATTTGCAGCAGTGTCCTGACCCCAGCCTCTTGCTGAGCTCCGTCCTGTGCTGCTCGGATGCTCCCGCTGCTCAGACACGGGGGCTTAGAGAGCCACCGGGCCAGCACAAGCCCCCGAGCTCACTGTCAAACTTCACTTTTGGCATCTTTCACTTCACCAGCACCGCCGGACGAGGAGCCCAGCAATGCCTTACGCCGCTCCGGGCTCACCTAAACGCGGGGCAGGGAATTCAGATTCAAAGCTGCGAAGGTTTTTCTTAGTGAAAGCATGGAATGAGTGGCCATCGGTGACTAACCTTACAGGAAGGCATTCACTTTGTGAATGCTGCAGTGAGTGAAGACTGAAGGCGTTTTCTGAGTGACCTAAGGAGAGCCCTCCCCGAAAAGCAGGACGTTTTATTGTCTATGTAACATCTCCTTTGAAGGCTCGAGCACGAGATCCACCAGGTTTAAAGTCTCAAGACACGGATCTGCCACCACAGAAGCAATACATTTCATCTACTAAGCCTAAATACCGTATTTTGCCTCCTCTGTAGGTTTAAAAAAACACGGCCACGCTTGAAGGAATGCATTCTCAGATATTCTACGTATTTACAGTGCTTTAATTAATACCACAGACATGTTGTGCTGTTTAGGGGAATTTGCAATTACATTTTCATTTCCAACCAAACGCAGCCTGACACAAATTGGGAGTAACAGGAACTAATCATCTGGAAGCCGGGATATGCATCATTCTCCATTTTCTAAGAAAATGACAAAAATATAAAACCCCAGCAGTCTGAGAACGTGAGCACTGAGGTAAAGGCCTGATCAAACAAACGCGCACAACTATGATTTGTCCTTTTAACTCAGCAAAAGTCTGCAAACTGCCATGGTAGCAAATGAGGAGAAGGAGCTGCTATTTACAGAAGTTGCAGCTGAAGATTCAGATAAACCATTCGGGTCGATGCTCCCTTCCTGCAGGTTTAAGCTGCGGTCACATCGCCTATTTCAAACCCTTTTGATTTCTACCAGTCACCCCAGATCCCACCTATTCTGCACGTTTTCCAATCAATGAATTCACTACATGATTTCTGGGGCACAAGAGCAGGCCTGGTGAAGAGGAGCATGCCTGGTGCCATCATTCAATCAAATCAAAAGCGTCCAGGAGAAGCCCGGGGTGTGGTACTCACAGGGAATGTTTGCGAGCGGCCAAGTTCAGCAGAAGAGAATAGGCAGGACTGGAAGCCCAGGGGAACGAGATGCATCTGTTGTTGCAGGCAGCCCCAGCAAAATGTTACAGCTTCACTAGCCTGGGGCATGATTCCCCCCTTCCCTTTTCACAGCCAAGTACAATATTAGCTTGCCTTTTCTTTTTTTTTTTTTTATTATTATTATTATTTTTATTTCTTTTTGCCATCGTCAGGCTGAGGCCGGCTGAGAATATTTTGTGTCTAGACTAATAAATGTTTGTGAGGATTTTGCAAGAGCGGCTTATGGGAACAGAATCCACTTTTTGTTTTCTGCTGGAGGAAAAAAAATAAAATAAAAATAAAGGAGGAGCATTAAAAGCAACCAAGCACCCCCGTGCATTTGTTTGAAATTGCATATTACGGTGCTTCTATTTTATGTGCAATCAATACATAATTTGGAAGAAAAAATGCTTTTAAAATTCAGAGCTATCCCTGAGCAGCTAAGGTTCTCTTGGAAACTGAAGGAGGAGTCTGAAATTATTGTTCTTGTGTTTGCATCCCCCAGTGGGAAAGGCAGCACACAAGTAGAAACCACTGTGCTTTGAGGCGGCATGAATCATTAAGAATAAAGATTCCTCCCCCCCCTCCCCCTCCAATTAAACATGAGATATTAAAACTGAATCTAGGACAAAGGTAAACTAAACAGACTCCTTCCTTCCCAGGCAGTCAGTGGGTTAAATCAAATATCAAAGGGGCAACATCAACCTTATAACTTCCTCTGCCGAAATTAAAAAAAAAATAAAGGTAACTTCTATTTTGCCTGCCCCGACCCCAATCGCATCGCCCGAATGGGTGCAAACTGCTGGGATATGTGAGGGCCCAAGCCTACATTTTCCCTTTTTCGTATTTGTTGGAGGAGGGCGGGGTATCTCCAGATGAAATGGCTGACCGAGCTTTTTATTTCCTCGCTTTGGGTGGAAATGACTGAATCTTTCCAGGCAGCGGAGCAGTGCTCGACCGGCTCCCTCGGCCTCCCCGCGTGGGAAGAGCTCTGCCGGGAGCAGCCCGCGTAACCCTCAGATGCCAGCCCCATCAGGATTAGGTCCAGCAATGGGATGTTGGCTCCTCTAAGTGAGGACGCATCCTCTCGAAACACATACACAGAGATTTAAATGAGATATTCCCAAGAACACCGGCCTATTCTTTCAGCACGTGTGCAAAGAGTAAATTCATTTTACTTCATTCCTCTTTTTCTCAACTCTCCCCTCCTTCCTCCGGAAGGAAACAGCCAAGCAATATTAGCAGGGCCTTCCTTTTCCCCTGGTGGAGTCCAAGAACGCGAGAATTGAGAAAAGCGACTTGTCAGGAATCAAGTTTAAGAAGAGTGCTTGTGGACTGCGAGGTAAAATACCGGAAGCTGTAATCAGAAACACAACTTTGAACTAAAAAAAGCTTCTTTCCATTGTAAATTATTCCAGTTAGTGAAATAACAAATTAGTTCTCTGCTCAGCCACAGCCTCCTCCACCAAATTTAAGTAGAACCTGCAAAGAAGTTGAAGTTGTAAAACATTTGTCAGATGCAAGGGGCAGCGGCTTCAAGCTGTGGGTCAAGAAGGCCAAGACACCCAACGAGAACCTGCAACACCAAGTGGCTTTCTGGAACGGCTCCAAACACAACTGGAAGCCTGTTGGTTTTTTTGGAAGTGAGCTCTTCTGGACCTGTTAGGTGCAAGCAGAAGTCAAACTTTCAAAGCATGTTTGCATCGTTAAGCTCTCCATGATCCATCTCCAAGGTCTTCTAAGAGCTAGTAGCAACGTGGTCAGAGTTCTTGCCTGTTTTTTCCTTCACGTTCTCCCACGTCAGCAGCCGTGTGCTCCCTTTGGGCTGACTTCCAGAGCTGGGTAGAAAGGATCCCCTGGAAGCAGAGATGCTGCTTTATGCAACACCTTGCAGCTCACTGCACTCTGAAGGGTACACGAAAAGAGGTGAGTGGTCCTGGTGTGGTTCCTTCCAGCTCTCAGAAAGGCAAGAGAACTGGAAATGAACCATCAGCCAAAGGGAGGCACGGCACAGCCTTACGAAATGCCATCTGGCTGCTACAGGATAAGGAAAGGAGGCATTTTTGGTGGCTCCCATCTCCACAGAAAAAGAAACAACTATTTATGCAGCAGAGTGGTTGGAGTATTTCAGGAGGCCCTGAGCTACCCCAAAAACCAACAACGAAACCACAAACCAAACCGAAACCAAACCAAACTAACGTGATGGACTGCAATAAAAGATGAACATCAGAATTAATACTACCAATGACAATAAAGATGTTGAAAACTTGAGTCATCACATCCCTTGTGTAGACTGCAGGAGGAAGCACCTTTAGTGCCTGATGTGACAGTGTCAGAAAGTTAATTAATAACACCACAAAACTGGATTCCTGTGAGCACACACTCGGCAAAGGTGATACAACCGACAGCCGGACTTGAACACTGATACTGGTACCTGACTGAGAAATAGCGAGGAAACAAAGGGAGGAGGGGAAACCGTGCTATCCTGAAAACTGCATCACTTGTTTACAAGTCACCGGCAACTCCGAGGCAAACCATCTCGGGCATTTATGGATCAGTGACCTCACGTCTCTGGCACAGGACGGAGAGGGAATACCGACTGTGAGTTCACAGAAGGGAACAGCGCGTCCAGGCCCTCCTGCACTGCGCCAAATGTGGTCAGAATGTCCCCTCCCCTCATCACCCCAAAACTTATCACGTAGGACTTCTATTAAACAGACCCCAAAGAGCTCGTTCTGTCAATTTTGCAACAGGCTCAGCATTTCTCAAAATTAGAGAGGCTAATTTCATAATATACAAAAATACTGCATCTGGCACAGGGGAATTCTCAGCTAGACTTCAGCCTTGAGACACAAAGCGAAACTGACCATAGAAATAGAGATTGGCCAGAGCTCAGCCACAAGCGAGTATGCCTCGGTTATATTTATTACGTGCAAACAGAACTAGAAAAACAGTTTACACTGACTTGCTGCTTTAGAAGTTAGTTCCATAAAGATGGAAGAAATTCTCAACTCAAACTTGAAGAAAGCATCAGACTTCAAAACCAGTCGTAGATCTTTGAAGTAAGACTGTTATGAATTCAGAAGTCACATCCAAACAAAAAGATCATTTATATTAATGGTAACTAGATTAAAAAAAATTTAATCCTGTCCCTCAGGCTTTGTAAGTGACTGGGGAAAAAACAGCGCAAGGATAGTAATAAGCCTAAGTGAAACACCACAAACTGCTAAGGGAAGCAAAAGACCCAAGGAAACAGCCTTTTTGGTACATTAGGAACAAAAAGAATCCTAACAACAGCACAAAGTCCATCACTCGACAGAAATTCTTCAGCGTAGAGAAATTTACAAAAGGCAGAACCGTTCAAAAGCCAGCTCTAACAGGCTCCAGGGACGCGTGGACACGCAGCGATAAACATCAGTTTTCCCAGTAATAACCAGCAGAGATAAATGACGACAATTACGGCTAGCAAACGGAGCGCTGGATGCAGCTGAAGCAGGCACAGGTCATCGAGGGCTTGGCAAGAGAAGAGAGAGCCCAGGAGAGCCACAAGAAGCATTCAAGGAGTAGGAAAGCCTCACAAAGAGAATGCGTGCCCTACCTCCAAGTGTTATGTCTCAAACTTGTCTTTTTTAAACAAGCACAGTGCACAGGTGCTTTACGGAAATGCAGAGGGCTTTTTGGCTGAGGAAAGCTAGTAGGACTGCCAGCCTGAAGTTAGCAGTCACCTCGTTTAGAAAAAATGGCACCTCCTTCTAACGAGCTCCGGGGAACCCAATTAACAGCGTAACTGGAAGAGGCTGCCTTGCCGGCAATGTTTCAAGACGGTAACAAATGGGTTTTCTACTTAATGTCTGCTTGTTCGGGGAGGTTTGGACTTACAGCCTATGGCATTTGGGTCCTGGGGTTTGCCTCATACAGGTTGTTCTCCACAGCTGGACCAGGTTCCTCAGAGCACCCACCAGCTCCTGGTGCGTGAAACCCCTCTGAGCAAACACCAACGCAGCACAGGCTGCTGCTTAACACCAGCAGCGCAGCTTTCCAAACTCCCCTCTCCTTTCCCCCTCCAGCGGGCTGCTCGTGTTCACCTCAGGCCTTCCACAACAAAGCCCCCTTTGCACGGATCGCCGTGCACTTTGACAGCCCCAAGGCGCTCTCTGGGGCGCCTGTCCCGGCTGGGACCGCCACCTCAGCCTTGACTCACCCTTCAACGAAGCCAAACTCCTCCGTCAAGCCTGACGGGGAGCCCCAGCACCTACCGGGCAGCGCTGACAGCCGCAGCCTCTCTGCTCCCTCAGCGCCCCGCCGCCGCCTCCATTAGGCGCCTCGCCCCGCCGGCTGCCGATCTCCAGCGCCGCGCAGCACCTGGGGGACAGCCGGGCGTCAGGGCGGCCCCCGGCACCGCAAAAACCCCCGGCAGGGCTGGGGACATGGCCCCGCTCCCCTCCCACCGCCACACCGAGCGCGTGTGTGTATATATAGAGGGGGGGGGAGCCCGGTCTCGGCTGGCTCCGTCCCGTTTCAAGGCACGGAAAGCGAAGTTGCTCGCCCTGCCCGTGTGCCCCCCATACCCCCGGCTCTGTCACAGCCCAACCGCGCCCCGTTCCCCCCTCACAGAGCCGGGGAAGGGATGCTCGCAGCCGCCCCTCTCCTCAGGGCCGGCCGGGGGAGCGCCTCGCCTTCTCCCCGGGGGTCTCCCGTGGCCGCTTGGGGTCGCCTCCCGCAGCCACCTCGCCCCCCTCTCCTCTCAGCCCCGCCGCCTGCCTCCTCCTCCGCCGCCGCCGTTTTGCGTCTCCGGGAGTCGTCCGCTGCTGGCGGGGTGGGCGCTGAGCCGTCGCCGAGTCCCAGCTCCGCCGGCCGCCCGGGCCCTCGCCTCGCAGCACGTGGCGCCCACTCGCATCCTCCTGGCGCCTCGCAGCCTCCCCCCCCCGTCCCCGGGAGGGTTTGAGAGCCGGGCAGGGCCAGGCAGCGGCGGGCCGCGGTGCCTCAGCCTCCCCCGGCAGGGAGCGGGGCGGAGCCGCTCCGCCCGGCAGGCGGCGGCCGGCCCGGCCCGGCTCGGCTCGCCTCGGCTCAGGGCATAAAGGCGCTGAGGGCGCCCGGCTCCCCGACCTCGGCTTCTTCTCCAGCCCCGAGTTCCCCTCAGGTGCCCGGTGCTGAGGGAGGAATGCGCTCCGGGGCTGGCTGGGACACCCCCAAAACCTTTGGAGAAAAAACAAACAAACAACGAACAAACAAAAAACCCACCCCCAACCCCCTTTTTTTCCACCTCCAAGTTGAATAAAGAGGAGCTCTTCCTTCAGTACGTGTCCAGATATCTTAGTCTACGTTTTGCTTTAACTCCCACTACGTACTTCTCTTCAATACGCTGTGTTTCCACATACCGCTGCTTTTAGCAATGTTTTTACCTCAGACGCTAAAAGTTGATCTTTTCCCCAAGTCAGAAAAAACAGAATGGGGCTTCTGGGAACCCTTAGCTGTGACAGCTGTTCATGTACAACCGAGATTTACGCCTTTATATATATTTAACTGTGAAGGTCTTCTTCTCTCCAGACTAATAACGGGGAGAAGTTTGCCCAAAACTTCGAAGAGCAAAATTTTTGATGCCAGGAACGCTCCTGCTTCCTCGTTGCCTGTCATTCCCTTTTAAGTATGAAATTTTCCAGTTGCAATGCAATGAGCTGACTGTGGTTCCATAGGTAAAGATGCATTTAGGATACCAGGTTTTCAACATCGTCTTGAAGTGGATAAGAAGAAACACATTTTTGCCTCAGTGATATGTTTTTTTCCTCTCCTTTGCCTGGAGATGCAATGAAAGCTTCCTGTTGTCCGCTCAATACAGGCATCTTCTTCACGGTAGCTTTTTAAATACAGTGCTAACAACACAGCTCTTTGCTCCCTTCTGTACATCTACTGAAACGCAGATTAGGTGCCAGGCGTAGGTCAGTCTTGGAAAAAGCTGCCACCCCTAACACACTGACGGAAACGTCGGCATTGAGTTGCACCTGGCTCACGATTTGCCAGTGTTTGCCTAGAAAGCTCCATGGTTTATATAGCATAGATAGATCCTGAAACAATTGAGAAAAGTTAGACTTGGAGCACTGTGTCCAGCAGTTCTGGGCTCCCCAGTACAAAAAAGACAGGGGTCTCCTGGAAAGAGTCCAGCGGAGGGCAACAAAGACGATAATGGGGCCTGGAGCATCTCCCCTGTGAGGAAAGGCTGAGAGACCCGGGGCTGTTCAGCCTGGAGAAAAGACTGAGAGGGGATCTCCTCAATGTGTATAAATATCTGAGATGTGGTGGACAGAGGGATTTGGCCAACCTCTTTTCAGTGGTTTGTGGGGACAGGACAAGGGGCAATGGCCACAAAATGGAGCCCAGGAAGCTCCGCACCAACATGTGAAAGAACTTCTTCACGGTGAGGGTGACGGAGCACTGGGACAGGCAGCCCAGGGAGGTTGTGGAGTCTCCTTCTCTGGAGATATTCAAGGCCCATCTGGATGCCTACCTGGGCAACCTGCTCTAAGGAACCTGCTTTGGCAGGGGAGTTGGACCCGATGATCTCTGGAGGTCCCTTCCAACCCCTACAATTCTAACAAAAAGGACTGGTTCATATTCATACTGGTGCCACAGTGGTGGAAGACGCTTATTAGACTGGCCTAGAAACCTGAAGTAATGTGCTCAGGAGTGCTAGCTAGCATCCCAAAAACTCAGCCCTGTAGAATGCAGTCACGGGAGAAAGATGACAATGCACTTACAACAGATTAGGAAAAAAGCTAGGAAGCAGAAATGGATATTTTTATGGTGTACTCTTTTGAGCACCTCAGAAGTTCTTGTCACCTGTCTTGTCTGTGATTCCTCAACTTCATGTTCATTATATAAAGGATTTCTCAAAAAGTCATTTTAGAGAACAAGAAAAGCAAACCATATACACAATCCCATTAAAAATGTCAAGCATAGATAAAAAACATCATACGATGGGTGAGCAATGTCTGACGGGTAGGGCTCAGAGGGTTATGGTAAATGGGGCTACATCAGGCTGGTGGCTGGTCACCAGTGGGGTCCCCCAGGGCTCCGTTTTAGGGCCAGTTCTTTTCAATGCTTTTATAAACAATTTGGATGTTGGACTAGAAGGTGTTTTGAGCAAATTTGCTGATGACACTAAACTTGAAGTTGTTGACTGTTGAGGGTGGAAAGGCCTTGCAGAGAGATCTGGACAGATTGGAGAGCTGGGCGATCACCAACCGCATGAAGTTTTACAAGAGCAAGTGCCGGGTCCTGCACCGGGGACGGGGCAACCCTGGTTATATGTACAGACTGGGCGATGAGATGCTGGAGAGCAGCTCTGCAGAGACGGATCTAGGGGGGTCGTGGTTGACAGCAAGTTGAGTATGAGCCAGCAGTGTGCCCTGGCAGCCAGGAGGGCCAACCATACCCTGGGGTGCATCAAGCACAGCACTGCTAATCGGTTGAGGGAGGTGATTGTCCTGCACTGCTCCGCGCTGTGCGGCCTCACCTCGAGCACTGTGTGCAGTTCTGGGCACCACAGTACAAAAAGAACATTAAACTGTTGGAGAGTGTCCAGAGAAGAGCTACGAAGATGGTGAAGGGCCTTGAGGGGAAGACATATGAGGAGCGGCTGAGGGCACTGGGCCCGTGCGGCCTGGAAAGGAGCAGGCTGAGGGGAGACCTCATCGCGGTCTATAGCTTCCTCATGAAAGAATCATAGAAACACAAGGTTGGAAAGGACCCACAAGATCATCTAGTCCAACCATCCTTCTATTACCATTACTACCTATTACTAAAATAGCAGTAAGCACAAATGAAAGCTTAAGAACACTTTCTATTACTATAAAAATAAATAATTTGTAATACATGGTTAGTAATATTTAGCAAACAGTGTGCTACCACCATCACAACGGCCTATTACCCCGTCTAGCTTCAGAGGCATCCTTTTACATCCAAAATAGAGAGGAGGATATAAACTATATGGATCTCTCTCAGCAGTGGTTTCACAACAATTAGAAGGAAGAAACAGTTGCTGAGAAGCCACAACAAGCTCAAGTTAATTTCTGGACTTTGAATAATTACTCCTTAAGTTCTCTCTCTCTCCATACAGTAGAGCACGCTCCTGACTAACTTGTACAGTGCACTCTGAATAGGAGAGATTTGTTTGCCTAAGCTAAAGGAAGAAATAGAAAACCAAGAAAGCTACTTAACTTTTAACACTTAAATTAAATGTTAAGTTACAAAAGTTCACAGGCCATGAGATAACATAAATAAATCCCTTCTCGAGCTAAAAGATCTCATTTTTTTTTTCAGGAGCAGCCTCCCTGAATCTAAATAATCCTCTCACAGGCAGAACAGAGTGTCCGTTCTAACTCTTTATCAGATGTGGAAGAAGAGATCGAGATGACCAGTGCCTAAAAAAAAGAGGCACTCTCTTTTCGAGGCAGACTGATCGGCACAACAAATTTCATCTGTTCTCAAGCACAAGCAACTCTAAGATAAATGGGTTCAAGGATCTTCAATGTGAAGAGTGAATATCCAAGCGTATACTGGGAACACCTGACTTGGACCATGGATGCCTCACACAGATTTCTGAGGAGTTCGGACAACTCCGAAATCATCTTTTACAGGAAGAGACCAGAGAATTTGACTCAGTGTAAAACTGGCACAGGCAGAAATCTCCCCAATTACAGATGCTCAAGCGCATTAGTTAAAAAGAGATTAGAGTGTGACTAGAGAGAAGTCTCAAACTCTTGTTATATACTTAAATTTCTCTCCAAGGATGGAACAACTGCTATCACCGTGCATGACTGGCTGTAGAGGGAGAGAGCGAGTGAAAGACTTAGAAAAGCACCTTCCCTTCGTAGTCCTCCCGCTCCCAAAATGGTTCCCAAGGAAAACTACTGACAGACTAAGGTTAACTGCTTTGAAAGGGCTGTGTGGGTGGACCCATTGTCTTCAAGTTCAAGCTTTTTCCTGCAGAAACTGCCAACAGTTATGCCAAATATAACAATTGTTTTGCAAGGTGGATAAACGTCTTCCAGACTGAAAGGGAGAAGTCGTACTGTTGTTGTCTGTGCACAGACAGCTAAGCAGTGAAGAGCAATGCTAAACAACCACGATACCCCAGAACACACAAATACTGCGTAACAGTGACAGAAAGTGCTAGAATTCAAAACAAAAATTACCTCCACCAAATCGGTTTTGTCGTAGTCTTCTCTCTGGTTGTAAATACACTGATTAATGACGCCATATACTTTTTCCAGGTGATAAATGTCAAATCCCTTCGTTATCTCAGTGACAAAGCATAACAATTTCTGAAGACAACAATGGAGCAAAACAACAACTTTAGAATAGTACCAGATCCTTTGAATACGCTCTATATGTTTTCGGAGGTTGAACAGTAACAATACAAGTGAGAGCCTACTTTTTCTTACGCTATTAAATAAAATGTGACACTTCAGAGAACAGATTAAATATCCCATGAGATTTCAGCAGGGAAAATGAGTTAATTTTTCATATTTCAGAGAAAGGAAAGGCTGAAATTTCGGACAATCTTTTACTACTAACCAATCTATCACATCAATGGTTGTAATTGCAAGTCGACTGCTCCCAAAGCAGCAGGGAATGACACGATCCTCTTTGTAGGACAGCTGCTGCCACAGCAAAGCCACTGTTGCATTTCATTAGAGAAGCGTTGCAGCAGCGCGGGGCACTGTAAAAAGGCTGCAGATCTTGTAGATACAGCTGTGCCAGCTGGAAAAGGAAGCACCCTTAGGTGATTACCTTTACCCACGTGTGCCATGCCTACAACTCTGCTGGCAGAACAGATTGCTCAAACGCCCAGAGCAAAGGTGGATTAGTTTGCTCAATCCTACCTTTAAATTCAGGGGTGGGTAAATAGCAAAGCGGCTGCTTGTAGCAATCACCTCTCTCTCACACAGTCATTTCTATTACCAAAGATGCAGAGATGATAATCTCTGGCACAGCAACAGTGACAAGCTAGTGGCAGCACCTTCTTCCACTGCCACAGCTGTCCATTACCTGTGTGAGCCTGCAAGCATGTAGCTTTAGGGAGCAGCCATACCAAATGGAAATACTACTGCCCCCTGGAAATAATGCTGCTTATCATCTTATCAGCAAACTCTGCCTCCTTCATGTATATATATATATATATATATATATATATATATATATATATACACACACACACACAATATAAGAAATTCTAATACTGCACTTTCAAGGAATTTCAGAAAAGTAGTCACTTCTCCATGGCTAGCTAGTTTACGTCAACCTGCTAACTTCAGGTTTAATATCATCACTGCAAGAAATAAAGATCCTTTTCAGGTTCTTAATACATCAAAGCATGAAAAAAAATCCCCAAATAAAAGCCCTCAAACCCATCATAAGAATTATGAATCATTAAAATGATATCCATAATAGTACTAGCAGGTTGTCAGTGTGGTATTTTAAAATTCAGCAAGGCCTTTTGTCTGAAAAATTAGGCAAAGAATCTGTCTCCTAAACTACAGATGACCAGAAGCAAATGGTAGCCTACAGAAATCTCCATGAGGTGTGGAAACTAAACAGTCACAGTGCATTACAGGCTGAATTATTTCACTATCTGTATGTCCTTCCAATTAATTGTTTTAATTGGCATTGGTTAACAATGGGCTTAATTTGCAATTTTACATGACGCAGGAATATGTCCTATTTGAGCATTAAAAAAAAGCTGAAATTAGACATACTTTGAGCTCATAGCGATCCACAATAACTATGTAGTCTGTCTCCGTAGGGACTTGTACAGTGTTCTCATCACTTATCTGTTGTTGGTCTTCTTCCCAAGAACGTTCAGGAGTCACCGCTTGAAATGCCCAGGAATCTGGAAGGACACAGATTTCTTCAGTCAGGTTTTCTGTTTATCTAGAATACAGTCTCAGTGAAGTATCCTGTACCTGCCAAACAGTCTCTTTCTACAAATACAGAGAAAGAATTGTTATCGTCTTCACTGAGAAATACTTGGCTTCTCCCTTCTTTCCAGCTAAAGTCACTGCTCCACAAAAATTAGAAACTAAGACAAAAAAAGCAAACAAAAATACCCACAAACAAACCAAAAGCACTAATGAAAAGCTTAATAGTGGAAAAAAATAGTCATGTTGCCAATTCAGGGCTCAGAGTCTCAGAGCGCGTGGTGAAAGGTGACCCCCAGCTGGCTGCTGGAGGAAGCTGAGGCAGCTTTCAGCTCTAACCTTTGCCTTCTTGGCTGGCATCTTTGCACTCCTGCTGTCAGTGGGTGTTGAGTGTCCTTCCCCCCAGCCTCAGCACGTGCCCTCAGATGTAGGCAGCGTTTAGCAGCTAGAATTCACTCCAATATAAAGAGTACAAATCATGCGTTTTCTGCTTTTGCTTTGGAACTCTTAGCTTGAGGTTTTCCTGCAGGCCATGAGGTTTCTTGCAGCAGCAGGGATGAGTTCTGTTAGCAAGAGGCTGTTCTGTGCTTCGACTGTGGGAAGATGAATGGTTACCCGTGCACCGTTAAATAGAACTTGACACCTAGCACACCGCACTTGCAGCCTGTGGGGTGCTTTAACAAGCAGGTAAATCAGCAGAGGCTGTTTTGCAGCCGGGGTGATGCTGGGTGATTAAAAAGCAGGGGCAGAACAAGGAGTTTCTGGTGTTTGTTCTTGCTTGTCATCCGACTCTCCACTTCCACTGTTCGTTAGAAAAAAAAAAAAAAAACAAAAAAAAACAAAAAACAAGGGGTAAGCATCTTAATATCTTTATTGTAAATGGAAGGCACAAAACAGACCAGCAACAGAGACTGTCCAAGAGAAATACTTGGCGCTTTATAAACAAACAAGGAAGTACCCTTAGGTGGGTGTGATAATCCTCCTCTAACGCGTTTTTGGAGTGCAAAAATAGATTTGTTCCTTTCTTGCTCTTCTCTCCAGGACAAAGGCAGAATAGCCAACTGCAAAGTTAGACCAGGGAGGTCAGTTTGTTCCATACTGAGAAAGACAACCCTGTAAAACAAACTAGACAGATTTTCTTTGTGTTATTTGTCTTCCTTCAGCAAAGGCAAAGCTTATGCCACTTGTTGGTGTGCATTTCCAGAATTTGGGAAAAAGGCTTTGCTCTCTTTGAGAGACTGATAACTTGATTTGATGAACTGAAGAAAGCTGGAAAACTGTTCGTTCCTCATTATTTTTCACTTGTTACTTTCTTTAGGGTTACTTTTCAAAAGAAGATTTCACTGATCACAAGCCAGTAGAAGACTTTCAGCCCAAGCAAGGGTGAAGACAGCTCTCTCCAAGAGCACAGGAAGGCCCTGTGGAGAGAAGCCGAGCTTGTTAGCAGAACTCGTCGGCATGTCTAAAGAAGGAGACGATTGCTACTTCTATTTCTATTCTACCTGTACCAAGGTATGGCTGGCTTTCCTTTGCTTTGCTTTTTTTCCCCATTTTTTTCAGGAAGGAGTAGATTAGGAGGAGGAAGCACACTGGTCTTTGGTTAACTTGAGAACCAGATAGATTCTGAATTCAGTTGTAGCAACATTAGGCAGCAGCATGGCCATTTTTGAGGCTGTACTCTATTTTCCTCGTTGGTTTCCTTTTGGTTCCAGGGAGACAAATGTGCCTACCGCCACTGCGAAGCTGCTCTGGGCAATGAGACGGTCTGCAAGCTGTGGCAGGAGGGTCGTTGTTTCAGGAATGTCTGCCGATTCAGACACATGGAAATTGACGTGAGTGCCTAACGATGTGTTCTCAAAATCAATCAACAAAAGCATTTTTCAGTGCCGTAGGTGTACTGATTGTGCTTTTGCAGGATAGATTCGTTTGCTTCAAAATCATACTGGTTTCTGTTACCAAGAGAGGGGGTGGGAGGAAGCAGAGGAAAATAAAATCAATGCCTTAGGTGTGTCTTAGCAAGATATATATATATATATTTTTATTAGATGCTGACAGTTTTCTCAACAGATGCAGAATAGCTGTTAAATAGACTGCTAAAACCTGCTGGAGCAGGGGGGTAATAAACAGGCTGTTCTATCCTCATGGGAGCAGGCTTGATAATGAACTATCGGGTCTCTTCTGAGCCACAGTCCTTCCGATAATGCTGTTCTAGCTGCCTGGGGTAGGAAGTGGGGAAAGTTAAAGGTGCAGAAGAACTAAGTCTCCAAGAAGTAGTTCTAGACAGGGTTAACCTAGGCAATTTCGGATGTTCTTTTTCCCTCTGAATAATCCTAGTATAATCCTAGGTGTATTAGTTTAACCCACCCTCAACTGATGTCTGAGAGTGCCTGTCTTCTCAAACTGAATGATGACAAATCTAAATGTGCATAGTGGTTGCAGCTTATGCAAACTTTGTGAATATGCCCAGAAATACTCCACTTAACTGAGAAACTGACCTTTGGAATGATGTTTCAGCACTGTGTTGTGACAGCTGTCGTGATCTGGAGCTGTGCATCTCTTTGCAAGCCTCAGGTGCATGTTATCACAAGCTTTTCTTTCTTTCTGTCTTCAGAAAAAGCGCAGTGAGATTCCTTGCTACTGGGAGAAGCAGCCGGGAGGCTGTCAGAAAGCCAACTGTGCTTTTCATCATGCAAAGGGACGTTACATCGATGGACAATTCTTCCCACCAAGCAAGAGTGAGTTTAGGTCCTTTTTCTTTAAGCGCTGAAGAATTAATTTGGAGTATTACTTAGTGGGTGCCAATCCTGTAGGGGGCATCAGGTAACTGTTCATTTGTGAGTGCAGGAAAAGGTCTGCAGTCATAGGTGGTCAGTTAAACCGAGTGTACTGCTGGTGTTTGTTTTCTGCTTTCGTGCTCAGCTTCTCTTTGCTTTGTGTGATGTTTGCCTTGCAGTTTGCTTCCTGTTGTTTCATCTTTTGCTGGGTGGTAGGGAGATGTGTTGTTGTTCGAAGGGAAGTCATTGTTCCCGGTGTAAACAGTGATGGGGTGGGCAAAAGAAGATGCTGAATTCGTTGTCTGTGCGGGTTATCTTCCTTTCCTACCATCTCTTTGCATTGTGGTCAAAGTTTTAAACTGCCATATTACCGATGATCCTCCTCTTCCTCTAGCTACACTGCCAAGTCCGCCTGAGTCCGCGGACGATGATTTGAAAGTGGCTCAGATGTCACTGCAGCAAAACAAACTTTCTGTCCAGTCAAATACCTCTCCACAGCTAAGGGGGTGATGAAAGTGGAAAACTCTGAAAATGTCCCAAGCCCTACACACCCTCCAGTTGTAATCAATGCTGCAGATGATGATGAAGATGATGATGGTGAGCATGTTATGGTTCTTGGAAGGAATTTGTGCTGTAAATGAATGTGTTAAATCTTTGGTTCTTGAAGGAATTTGTGCTGTAAATGAATGTGTTAAATCTTTGGTTCTTGAAGGAATCTGTGCTGTAAAGGAATGTAGAAATCACAGATGACCTGAGGTCTGACTAGCAATAGGGCAGGCAGAGTGGCCAGGTCACTGGTGGCTTTGTCCGGCAGTCAGTGGACAGAACCTGAAACGTTGGAGGAAAGCTTGGAACCACGCCTGGCTTTAGCTGGTCTGTTGTGTAAAGTTCTGTGTGAAACTAGGAAGGAAATTTCTTTTTTCTGTCTGAAGAGCAATGTGTTGTGTAGTAGTTAAAGCTGCAGAGAGAATCTAGAGTCCTAGATGTTTTGTCCTAGTGTATTCTACTTAGGAGTTTATCAGGTCAGTGTAGCTCTTTAAAAAACAAAACAAAACAAAAGAGCAACAAAGTTTTTTATATGAAGCATGGGCTGAAGTGTCACTGCATGAGCTACGTAATCATGAACAATCTGGTCTATGCATAACTGAATAGATTTTTCCCCTTCAGACCAGCTTTCTGAGGAAGGAGAAGAAACTAGAACTCCCGTCCAGCAACCAGCTGCGGAAGGCAAAAATGGATTACGGGTGATTTCCACTCGCAAAGGCAGTTCTACTATTACTAAACAAGGTATTCCAGCACCTTAGTAGGATAAATCAGAAGAACTTGACAGTTAACTCAAAAGCAGTGTGGTGTAAAAACACAACAAAATGTAGGGGTGCTGAATGGACTCGGTTATTTCCATGATCTCATTTCTGCCATTCATACCATCACGTGCCCATTGGGTCAGAAAGGTGAACTCCTTTTCTTTACTTTTGGAGAACAAAACAGGGCCACAGCGTGGAGTTGAAATGGCTGCACGTGCAGCCTTGCAACCACTGTTGATAAACCATATCTAACGATAGAGGGATCTAATATCGTGTAAATGGATTAAAATTAAAACTACATTTTTAAGCCTGAAGGATGATAGGGGGGGCAAAATGCCCTTGGTTCTAGGGCTCTTTCACTTGTGAGGAGTGTTGCCAGGCTTTATTCTAAATACTTCAGAAAGTTGCTGAGCGCTAAGAAGCCTGAGGATCTGTGGTCCCTCAGTTAGTGCCTCTAAGCCAGTCTCATGAACTGTTTCCTGTTTTCAGAGGGCAATCTGAATTTTGGAATAAAAACACTTGAGGAAATCAAATCTCAGAAGATGAAGGAAAAAAATAAGAGACACGGTGGTGAGTTAATATTCCCTACTTTCTTATCCTGTTCACGGCAGGTGATGGTGCCTGGGAGCTGCTTGAGGGACAGACTTCCATTTTTAGCTGGGGGCATCAAGCAACCTGATTGATGGTATTCTAAATGGGAGTTCAAAGGGCAACCAGAGGCAAATTAGTCACCTCTCTTATTTACATGCTCTGCTTGCTGTATTTTGGACAGTAACAAATAATTTAAAGTTTTTTGTTTTTTTTGTGATAGTTTTTTATGTTGGGTAAACTTCCTTATGTTTTGGTTGCTCTGAACAGAAGGTTCTTCAAGATCTTCTCTTCGTCCCGTTGATTCTATGATTTTTCCTGCTCCAGAAAAGGAAAACGTCCGGACAGTGGTGAGAACTGTGACACTGTCTTCCAGGAAAGGTAATAGTGAATGCTTTTGTTTTGATTTCATTACTCCCAAACTGGAGGGTTAAGCAATAATTAAAACAATTCACCCATGTTAGCCTTCTGGTGCTGCCTTCTGTTCAAAACGTGCTTTTATGCTTAAAGTCCCTGGTTGTACTGGCAAGATTTGGTGCTCAGGTTAAGTGCAGTGGCAGGAGAAAAAAAAAAGTGTCAGTATGCAAATAGGGGGGTAACTGAAAAACAGAAGAGTAAGGAGAAGAAAGAGCTGTAGAAGACAGTGCTATATAAGAAGCAATTTCTGAAGCATTAAAGAGGCTGACAGTGGCAGGTGTGGACACAGTATGACAGGAGCTTGTGTATACATTGTTTAGAGCTGTGCAAATGCCTTTGAAAGGGAAAAAAGTGTGGAAGTACTTTTACTCGTAGACATTCACCTTAGAAAGGACTATTTCTCAGCATTTGTACCTAATAATATTCTGCTTGCTTATGCACCTTTGTTCTGCACAAAGTATAGCTGTCAAGCAGACTCAGATTCACTCTCTACTATCTCAGCTGGAATTTGAAGCAAGCACTGAGACTATTAATATTTTTTTTTCTATGTTAATTATAGTTAAAATATGAGTTTATGTGGTTTAGCTGTCAAAACAGTGTCTGACATGGTGGAGATGGGCTAACAGGATAATATTTCTGTTCGCTACTGGTTTCTGTGAAATAGAAAAAAAAAATCCCTTTTGTTTTAGGGGAGGAACCTGTGGTTCGACTAGATCTTGCTGCTAGACAAGGAAAACGGAAAGCCTCCACGGGTAAGAACTTTTTATGAGCTGTTACGTAGGTGCTGCCTTCTATATATGACTGCATTAAAGAGTATTTTTGATGTATGAAAGGAAAATACGTTGCAGTGGAGATCTGTGTTGACTGCAGAAATGGCCAAAAAAAAAAAAATCATTTATCAGCTGAAAGGCAATACTATGAAAATATGCTTGAAAAATAGAAGCTTATTGTTGACTGTTCTCAAAGCTTCCTGCAAAGAAAAGTTCTTACAATATTCCTTGTTTTCTCTGAAGACGATGTAAGCACCCTTCCAGTGAAGCGCCACCTTGCTGAAAGGCTGGGGAAGAAGGTAGAGGCTCCGGGAAATGCTGACAAAGCACCCAAGAGAGATCCAGGTACTAAACAGGCATCTAGATTGGATTCCTGGGTTTTGTATTTAGTCTTTCTGTTTGTCCTTTTCCAGTGATGTTTCTTTTTGCATGTTGGCTGAGGTGGTAATCACTGGGATTCAAAGTTCCCTTTCCTGTCTTGTTTTGCAATGTGAACCTGAAGTTGACATTCTGCAGCCTCCCTAATTTGTTCTTGAATTGAACTGTTTTGCAGTTCAAGTTGCCAAGTCTCTGAAGGACAGGCTGGGATTACCTCCGAAACAGACCAGTACTGAGAGAGGTAACAGCTAGATATTAAATATGCTTTCTCCTCCTTCCTTTCCATGAACTTGGACTGCTTTCATCCATCCCTAAAAACTAATTGAAACGAAAACAAAGAACTGATGCCTCTTGCTTGAGTGCTGAAGCTCTTCTGACAGCCACTATCAGAAATCTGGCTCTAGGTGTGTGTTTCTTTTCTACTTGTGCCTTGTCAAGGTTTTTAGCTGCTTCTGTGAACCGTTCCGTACAATTAGAATAGAACCACTGCCAGGAGCAGGAATTTGAAATGCAGTCTGAAAAAGTACTAAAGTAAAGTAGCATTTCTGTGTAGCAGTTCTCTCTGGATAGGGCTGGTCTTCAAAATACAAGTGGCTCAGAGGAGGAGGAGAATGTTGTTCTAAGGATATTGTTCTAAGATGCATTATTGGGAACACTCAAGATTAGTTTTCCTTAGTGCTCTGACAAATGTTGGAGACTGAAACTATTGCTGGACTCTCTTTAAATGTTGGTGCTTCTCCTCATTTCTTGATGATGACAGGGAAGGCTGCGAAGCCAATGGGAGAGATCCATGTGAAAACACTGGAGGAAATCCGTCGTGAGAAAGCTCTTCAGAGACGCGAAACTCAAGCCAAAACCGAGGCTGAAGGGCATGGTAAAACTGAAGATTCCAGCGCAGGGGCAAGACCTGCTCGTGCAGCTCCCTCAGCACAACCCGGACCTGCCCCAGCAGAGCAGAAATCTTTATGGAGCACAAAACTAACAGGTGCTCCATAAACAGATGCTTTAATGCCTGCCCCAGTGAGGTGCTTCCCATCTTGAGCAAGTTCAGTTTGCTCAGGATCTGCTTCATGGATAATTGCTGAATGGATTGCACATTGTAGCCTTTCTCTCTCTCTCTCATGGGGCACAAGGAAATAAATGCACAAAGGAAACAAGTACCCAGCTTTCTTTATTTCTGCCGTTGACCAAACTTTTTTTGGTCTTCTTTTTCAGGTGCTTTAAAAAAAGAAAAGAATGCAGTGGAATTGAACCGGCCTTTTCCTAAACTTTCTTCTGTACCTGATGTACAGGTGAGTCCTCTGTGAAGACACACATACATTCGTACAATTTCTGATCATTCTGACAAGTTTGGTTACTCACCGTGTGCCACCCTCTTGAGTGTGTTCTTACCCTTCAGCATCTGGTAGGAGCTGCAGTGCAGTCTAAATCCTATCGCCAGCAGCATTTCCAGACAACTCTGTACTCCTCAAACTTGGAATCAGTCTGTTTATACCACAGCAACAAAGAAACCCTGTTAGCACCAGCTGAAATCTACACAGTTAACGTGGAGGGAATTCTTTTTGTTCTTACTGACTTGATCTGTCAGACATGAAGGATTTAATGCAGAAGGCCAGAGTTCTGTGTTCAAGGAAATCAATCTGTCTGTGGATACTGTCTAGGGGAACTTGTATGACTTTCTGCTGCTTAAAAAGAATGGGATAAATAGATGTACAGCAGAACACCCTAGCTGTTTAAAGAAGCTTGCCATAGTGGATATTGCAGATATGTGAGACTGTGTCCATAGTAAAGCATGGCTCTTGTTACAGGCAGAATTTTAGGGAAAAAAAAAAAACACAACAGTAACCTGAACGATATTAATATGCTGTTCCACATCAAGACCATTTTGGAGGGATTGCTGATCAGATTTTCTTAACGAAATCTCCACGGATTTTTTTTTTTTTTGTCCTATTCATGCACTACTTTTCTTTCCTTCTAGCCCACTCAGCAGAGTGGAACTCGTAAATGTCCAGAGAAGAGCTTTGAAGAGAGACGGTGGGAGAAGTGGCAACAGAGAGAACAACAAGAGAAGCTTGGGAAGGAGGAAGCTGCTGTCAAATCTACTGCTGGCTTCTTTCATACTGAACCAGCAGGGAAAGTGGCAGCTCAATTTCAGGGCCGGGAAGCTAAAAGTGTTGAAGGTTAAGAGTTACTTAGGTTGTCTTCTGAAATACAGACAGAAGATGACAATTCTCATGCTGTAACTCTGGCTGGGTGCATTTTGGCACGCAATGCTACGAAGCGAAGTGTGGACTTTCTTTTTCTTAGTTTGTTTCTTTTTCTGCCAGCCAGATGTTAGGTAAGGAACGGGAGACTAGAAAATGACACTACAGATTTGGACTTTGTAGAACATCTTTGTGGGACATCACTGCAAGGGAGAGGAAGCTGGTACAACAGTTGCATACGCTCTTGTCGTACTCTAACTGCTGCTTTTCCCTTTCCTAGAGGGAGCAGGACTTGAAATATAAAAGCTGTCTATATTTGTGAACCTAGCTTGCACTTAGGATTGCTATGTGTCTGAGGTTTCCCTTGTCCTGGATTCTTATTTACTGTAGCTATTCGGTTTCTTGGTTCCTTTGTATGGATTATTGGTAGACAGAGTTTACTATGTGGAAAACATTCCTGAGAATCCAGGCAATGGCGGTGCAATTCTGCTGGCCAAATGCATTTAACTGTGTAGAAGGACTGTGGAAATGATGAAGAGAACCTGGATTTTTCCTGAGGCAGAGCAAGACTGCATCAGTTCTCTCTTCCTTTTACTCTAGCCAACTTGATGACATCTGCGAAGCCTTCGGGTGGGAAAGTCACTTTCCCCAAGAAGAAGGCACTGAAACGTAAGGCACCTGGGAGTTATCCCTCTGCCATAGCAGCTGTGGAACTCCGGACTGCTTTGGATGCTGACATGATGGGACCTCCAGCCAAAAAAGCAGCCATGGTAAGGCCAGGGGCTAATGCAGAGATGGATCCCTTGTTAAATTCCTACCCTCCTCTAGGAGAAAAGGTGGAAAAGGCAAACGTTCTGCAGGCCTTCTGTTTCCTTGGAAATCCAGTAGCTGTCTACAGGATGCTTGTAGAACCCTTCTGTATTTATGAGCTGAATGGCACTCTTTAACCGGTACTCTGATGCTGTGATTTCTCTGGTGGGGGGGATTTTGTCCATGAATGCCATGTTCTTAAAAGACACAAGATCATGAGTAACCTCCAGGTGAATGTGAACTTTCTTCAGGAGCACCTTAGTTTTGTATTTTGGCCACGGCTCCGCAATGCCAGAGGAGAAGCAGTGTGGAGGAAAAAGCTATTAAGGAATCTTTTACCCATGTGTCATAAATACTGTTTTGCTGCTTTCTAGGGTGTTTCAGACGTGCCGGAGCACGTCCCAGCCATCAGACTTGAAGAAAATGCCCAAAACAGGTGACAACCCCAACTTGTTCTTTTTCTTAATCAGTGTATATCCCCAGGGAAACATAAGTTCTGTCACATGTGGGAAAAAAGGAGGGTTCTGAGATAATTAAAGCCCAAATCCATCAAAGGAATAAGTCACCTGAAACCACTTTCTAGCAGGAAATCTAGCAGGATTGCTTAATTAGGCTTTCTTTAAATGCTGCAAGTCAGCACAGCTTTCCAGTGACTTCTTGGGTTGTCTGAATACCTGAACGAGGAGGAGGTGAAGTTCTACTTCCTCGGGAGGTGATAGATGAGGAGTAGTGTCCTCTGCCTTTTGGTCCTCAAGAATGCCACCTCAACTCCAGGTGCCCTGGCTTCACAGATAAAGCCCCAGACTGAAAAATGTACCTGGTAACACATCGGGCTCTAAATGTAGCCCTGGGTTGATTGATAACAATCCCTGTGTAAGATTGAAGCGTAGGAGGGCTTGCCTACAGTTTTAAGAGCCGGTTTGCAGAAAAGGGATTTCCCGTTAAGAAATGGCATATCCTGATTGTTCTTTCTTGCTCTCCCAAGACCTGAAGTGCGTCTTGGAAGCCCGGCAAGATTTGAGGAACAGATGGAGATCGAACTCGAGACCTCGACCTCAGCTTCTTCCCAGCTAGAAGAGGCACGGACACGCCGGCTGAGTTCCACAGGGAACACGCCCTTATCTGCGGATGAAGATTTGGAGAAGCTACTTTGGGAAATCTCAGGAGGCAGACTGGAAGCCGAGATTGACTTAGACCTAGGGAAGGACGAGGATGAGCTCCTCCTTGAACTCTCCGAGATGATTGACAGTTGAACCGCGTAGTCCTATGGTATATTTAAAAAAAAAATAAAAAAAATTGAAACTGTTCTTCTTGTTGGATACCCCGAGGTGATCCTTTTTCTAACTGAGGCTTTGCAATGAGACTTAAAGCACAGTCCGAACGGGTAGAAATTGGCAGGATCTGCACTCAGTTGTCCTAAATTTCCCTGCTGGTCAGAGTTAAGGGCTTGTGCATCCGTTCTGTAACTATAGGTGGCTACCTTCGCTATTGAGAGGACAAAGCACTTCTTTTGGCACAGAAAGATCTCCATTGGCACGCCACGGTGGCTGCAAATCGATCTTCTGATGGAGCGATGCTCTGAAGGCTTAAACGTAAAGCTTCTTCCTTCCTCCCCCCTTGGCACAACTCGATGTTGGGCACATTGTGAAGCTTCGGTGTTCTGATTTCTCGGACAGTTGATAGCCAAATCCTGGAGTTACTATGTCAACTCTTGACTTTTACTCGTGTATGCCATTGTTTTGACTGTACCCGTGTCAGATGATGAAGCTGTAGGGGTGTGAGGGAGCAGAATCGTTATTCCAGTGTGTTGTGGACCAAGCTTGCTGCCAGGACTGGGGGTGGGGGTCATCCCACCCAGCCTTACTTTCAATTATCAGGGATGATCAACTGGTGAAAAGCAGCAGCTCTGCCATGCGGCTCCGCTACCTCCACTCCCTTCTCTTGTGCTGTACCAAAGTTCCCCCAGGCTTTGGTTGGTGCTTTTTGCTGGTGTGAGTACTCCGGGGCGAGAAGTCGGGACTCTGCCGCAGTCGGAAAGGGTAACCCCTCCTTTTTAGTGGCTTTTTCTTGCTTACACATTAATCTTACAGACCAGGCTGCCACTTACAAGGAACAAACCCCTATTTTTAGGGTCACAATTTTATTATAACCTTATTATTGCCACATCAGGGCCCAGGGACCATCTCTGGAACCGGGAGCAGGGCCTCTGTGGCAGGTCCTGTCCCAACGGACACAACGGACCTGGTTCCCTGCAATGCGGACTTCTTAGATGGCGAGGCCTTATTGGAGAGGAACAGCCCTCCTTTCAAATTCCCAAATCCTCATGCTAGGAGATGAGGCCTGAATGTTAGAGTCCAAAGCCTCCTCTTTGGGTCCAAACACCCATCTGGAGGGATCAAAGCATCACTTTAGGATCCAGACAGAGGAAGCGAGCTGCGCTGTGCATGATTTTTAAGCTGGGTGCTTAAAAACAAGGCTGTGGTCTATACAGAGGAGCCTTGGTGCCATGCCTGTATGCTTCTCAGCTGCAAAGCAAAGGTGAGAAAAAGGATTTGGATCCGCAAAAGATGCTCTTAGCCCTGAAGAGAAGGGGAAATAGGGTGAAAATGAGGCATTTCGCCCTAATAGTGCGGCCCAGCATGAGGATTTGGGAATTTGGAATGGGGTGAGGCCTCTCAAAGAAGGCCTCAGCATCTAAGAAGGCTGCTTGTCAACTTACAATGAACGTGTGGACCCTAAAAACAAGGATTTCTTCCTTGAAAATGGCAGCTTGGGCATTGTGCCATTTTTAGGGCACAATGCCCGATTTTTTGGGTCCACATTTTCAATGCAAGGTGTAAAGCGGCCTTTATAAATGGCGAGGCTTTCTTTGAGAGGAACACCCCTGCTTTCAAATTCCCAAATCCTCATGCTGGGAGCCGAGGCCTGAATTTTAGGGTCCAAATCCTCCTGTGCGGGTCCAAAAACCTAGATGGAGGAAACAAAGCAGCACTTCAGGATCCAGACCCTGAGCTGCAGAGTCCAAAGGCCCAGCTTTCAGCTCCAAAGCCTGACTTGGAGATACAAGACACGCCCTCTCCTCCTCCTCACTGCCTCTTGCCTCCTCCCCTCCTGATATTTTAACCGTCTCAAACCTCATTATTAGGGCCCCATGCTTCCTTATTTCACCCCAAATCCCTATGTTCAGGGTCCACAACCTCCACTTGGTATCTGAACTCTTCTTCTGATTGCCTTATCCAAGGCAATCAGAAGGGCACGCCTCCTTTTAAATTCGCAAATCCTCATGCTAGGAGCCGAGGCCTGAATTTTGGGGTCCAAACATCCATTTCGAGGAAGCAGAGAGTGGAGGGCGGGCCGCACTGTCCAGCATTTTTAGGCCCCAGCATCACATATTAGGGCAGAAAGCCGCTTCCTTGGGCTTGAAAGCCTTGTCTGAAAGGGTAACCCCTCCTTTTTAGTGGCTTTTTCTTGCTTACACATTAATCTTACAGACCAGGCTGCCACTTACAAGGAACAAACCCCTATTTTTAGGGTCACAATTTTATTATAACCTTATTATTGCCACATCAGGGCCCAGGGACCATCTCTGGAACCGGGAGCAGGGCCTCTGTGGCAGGTCCTGTCCCAACGGACACAACGGACCTGGTTCCCTGCAATGCGGACTTCTTAGATGGCGAGGCCTTATTGGAGAGGAACAGCCCTCCTTTCAAATTCCCAAATCCTCATGCTAGGAGATGAGGCCTGAATGTTAGAGTCCAAAGCCTCCTCTTTGGGTCCAAACACCCATCTGGAGGGAGCAAAGCATCACTTCAGGATCCAGACAGAGGAAGCAGGCTGCACTGTCCATGATTTTTAGGCCCCAGCATCACATATTAGGGCAAAAAGCCTCTTCCTTGGGCTCAAAAGCCCTTTTTAGAGAACGAACCCTTCTTTTCAGTGCCAGGATCATCATTTGCTGAGTCAAGGCCTGACAGTCACATCCCAAAGGCTCAACCTGAGAGCCCAAAGCCTCTTTTTTAGCACCCAGAGCCTTCTCCTTGGGACTCAAAGCCTCAGGTTGGGGTACAAAGGCTCATTTTCTGGGTTCAAAGCCCCATTTTAGTGTCCAGAGACCCCCATGCTAGGCTCTAAAACTTCATTCTTCATGGCTGACGTCTCATGCTCAGGCTCCAAACCCTGATTTTCAGGGCCCAGACGCTGCTTTGGGATCCTAAACCCCCTCCTGATTGCCTACCTACTCCTTTGTAGGGCCAAGAGTCTACTTTTTGGTGACCAAAGCCTTAATATTAGGGCCCAGAGACCCACCTCTTGAATTCAGAGCCGCCTTCTTGGGGCCTTCCTCATTAGGGCCAAATGCCTCATTTTCACCCTATAACCCCTTCTCTTCAGGGCTAAGAGCATCTTTTGCGGATCCAAACCCTTTTTCTCACCCTTTCTTTGCAGCTGAGAAGCATACAGGCATGGCACCAAGGCTCCTCTGTATAGACCACAGCCTTGTTCTTAAGCACCCAGCTTTCAGGACGTTTTCAGGACAAGAGAGCCTATAGTTGGGATCCAAAGCCGTCTTTGCTTACACGTCAATCCTACAGAGTAGGTTGCCATTTCCAAGGGGCAATTCCCTATTTTTAGGGTCCACAATTTTATTATAAGATGCAATGCGTCCTTCTTAGATGGCAAAGCCGTAAGTGAGAAAGCCCTGCTTTCAAATCCCCAAATCCTCATTCTAGGAGCCGAGGCCTGAATTTTAGGGTCCAAACATCCATTTTGAGGAAGCAGAGAGTGGAGTGTGCACCACGCTGCCCTGACATTTTTTGGCCCCAGCATCACATATTAGGGCAGAAAGCCTCTTCCTTGGACTCTAAAGCCTTGTTTGAAAGGATAACCCCTCCTTTTTAGTGGCTAATGATTTCTTGTATCCCCCTAACTCCCTCTCTCAGCCATCCAACCCGCAGGGCTCAGGACTTGTTGATGCTCTAAGGAAAAGCCTGAGGAGACAGAGAGCTAGCTGTGTGTCCAGCCCACAGGGTGCCGGACAACAGGCTGGCCAGGACAAGGAGACAAAGAACAGGCAGGCAAACTGCGCGAAAGAAGCAGGAAAGCTGGAGGAAGAGGTTCTGCCTCTGTTCTGCTGCTGGCTGGAAAGCGGATCTGAGAAGGGACAGCCTCGTTCGCAGCTGCTCGGAAGAGAGCCCCAGCTCGTGTCTGGAATGCTCTGGTGTCCCCAAGGCTGCCAGCACTGGGAACAGCCTGTTTATGGCGGTGCCTCCCCTTTCCTGGTCTCGCAGAGAAAGGGAAGCCCATGCAGGACCCCGTTGGGAAGGCCTGCAATGCCATGGGAGGGCCTGCATGCTGGAGCAGGGCAAGAGAGCGGGGACAAGCGGCAGAAGAGGCTGGAGAGGGGGGAAAGGTGTCCGCAGGTTGCTTGTAGCTTCTCCCTCCCCTGGCCACTTAGCGCGAGGCGAAGCACAGCCTGGACACTGGCGATTCGGGTGCAGAGCTTTACTCAGAAAAGCTGCCGGACGGCTGCCAGTCCTCATCCCCCCGCTGCCCCGCACGCCGGGGGGGCCGCCCCCAGCCCTGGCAGGAGGGCCGGGACGGTGGTGGGGGCCGGGGGGGTGGTATCCACGGGGGCTGGAGGGCGCTGGGCCGGTCGCGCTGCAGCCGGCTGGGGTGCGCTCGTCCAGGCCCGGGTGGCGGCTGCTGGCGCTGGGCCCGTCTCGGTGCCCGGGCTTCTGAGGCTGCGGAGAGGCGCCTGCGGAGAGAGGAGGCTGGGCAGCACCCGGCGGCCGCGCCGCAGCACCTCACCGGCGGTGCTGCAAGGCCAGCGGCAGCCGGCCGACGGGGAGCTGGGGCGAGAGACGGCCGCTCACTGCTGTCTTCTCCTGCGCAGCTGGATGACCCCGCAGCACAGAAGTGTGCTGAAGAGCAGGGAGCCCACGATTGCCGCCGTGCTCACGAGGCAGTGCTTGCGCACGGCGGCACCGGCCGAGGCACTCGCGCTCCTCTCGCCAGCCGCACCTGGAGGAACAGCTCTGGGCCTTAGCGCGTCCTCGCGCTGCTGGGCAGCCTGCGGGAGCTCTGGCAGTGCCGAGACGGTCACTCTCCTGCTGCCAGCCTCTCCGGGAAGAAGCTGCCTTGCTTGCAGCAGAAGGCGCCGCCGCCATGCTCGCGGCTCCCACTCACGGGCTGCTCAGTACCTGGATTCTCTTGAAAAAACTGGAACACCCCGGTGTGGCGGGCTTCTCCGGGCTCCGAGAGCACTGCCAAGAAGGAGAGAAAGGGAAAGCCTCAGCATGGCTTAGGCACAGAGGATGCCAAAGGACGGGCGGACAGACGGGTGGATGGAGAGGCTCCCTCTGCGAGTCCGTGCAGCCCCCTGGGCCGCAGGTCACAGGAGGGGTCCCACTCGCTGCTGCGGTGCTGCTTTGGGCCCCTGGGGACTTGGGCAAGCTGCGGGGCTCAGGTGCTGCGGGAGGTACGCTCCGGTACGGGTCACGGGCTGCAACTGGCTGCGGTGGGAGGCAGGCGATCCCCACCCACAGGCACAGAGGCCCGCCAGCATCTCTGGCACACTGCTGGCGCTGAGCTCCACGCGCCAGAGCCCACAGCCCTCCTGCAGAGCGCTTCCAGGCTCCTTTGGCAGCACCTGCTCTGTGCTAAGCATGCCACCGGACGGCAATTACCTGGCGGGACGGTCGCTGGCGCTGCCTCTGGCGCTCCCTCCGAGCCTGGCAGCGTGTTTCCCCTGGGAAGCGCCTCCTTCTGCACAGCCTCTCCGTCCGCCCCTTCGGCAAGAAAGCGGCACAGTTGCACTGGGAGCGACCGCTCCTCAGCAGGAGGATGCTTCTAGCTGCAGCAGGCGATGCTTCTCAGCATGCACACGGCTGTAGCCAGCCCCTCAGGCTTCCCCGTGCAGCACACCCACCCTGTGCTCCCTCCAGTTCCTGCAGGATTTCCTGCAGGATTGCCGAGGTCCTCTGGGAGCTTTGGCCTCTTCTCGCTTGATGCCTTGCTCTTCGAGGACCCAGCGCGGAAGCTGGAGAGCCGTCGCCTACAGCCACACCTGCAAGCAAACACAGAACAGAGCAGCTCCCACCAAACAGGGCGGGATGCTTCTTCCCATCACGCAGCTCCCACAGGGGATTGCTGCACGGCCCTGGACTCTCCCTCCCGCCCAGGAGCCTCTTGCAAACAGGCAGCAGGGGCCTGCAGTGCCAGCGTGCCGGGACAAAACGAACGAAGCGTGCATGCAGCTGCCCAGAGAAGGGCCTCCCCAGAGCTCAGCCCAGGCTCGAAACTCAAGCCCACCGTGCCCGCTGGCTCTGCAGCATGCATGGGGGCGGAGCGGCTGGCAAAGACAGCTTGGCAAGGCAAAGCGCCCCAGGCGTGTCACCGAGCCTGAGCCCTTCCCTCTCTGCTCTCCTGCGCGGCTGAGGCCAAGGAAGGCTGAAGGTCCATTGCAGGCAGGCAGCAAACAACAAGGGCAATGCTCGCTCCTCCCTCCCGCTGACTTACTTGTGGGATCGCCCTGGGGCACGAGGACAGGACCATGCTCGGACGTCCCGGACAAATCACCTACAGGCACAGAGCAAAACCGTTGCCAGTGCGTGCTGGGAGCTCCTTCTGCCCCAGCGCCCTGCGGTGGCTGACAGAGGGGCCGGGGCACGGCGCAGGGCCCAGGAGCAGGGCGAGCTGGCGGAAAAACACTCGTCCCCGCTTCTTGTGGAGAAGAGCCCACTGGCCAGGGAGAGGCTGCAGCACTGCTCAGCTGGCGCAGAAAGCCACCAACAAACCCCAAGGAAAGCAAGAGCCACACCGTAGCCCACGTACCTGTGGGGTGCCACCCAGTCTCAGGAGCAGGATTCCACGGCGCAGCTGGAACAGCACGGCCTGCGGGCACAGATGGGGGCCAGGACAGGTGAGGAGGGCTTCCACTGCGTGCTGCAACCAAGTCTTCCCTCGGGAAGCCCCCCTAGGGAGCGGACGACCCCTCGGAAGGGGGTGGTCTGCCTGCGCAGGACCTCCAGTCGCCCGCGGACCAGTGCTGCTGCTTTGGAGGCAGGGGACGGTGACAACTTACCGCTGGGCTGCCCCTGGAGCTCCACTCCAGGACCCAGCTGAGGAGCTGGGGAAGCGCTGCCGAGCGCATCGTCACCTGGAAGCAAGCAGAGAGCAGACACGTTCCCCTTGCCCGCTGTGCCCCCGAGCACCCTGCAGTGACGGAGGGGCCGGGGCACGGGGTGAGATGCCCGAGGCTGCGGCGGGGCTCAGGGACCTCCCGACGGAGGGGAAGGCTGGAGCCGGGGCAGCGCGGCGCATGGCTCGGCTCACAGGGGCCCCGGGGGGGCTCAGCCCAGGCTTCGGCCCCCAGCCCCTCCGGCGACTCGCCCGCATCCGGCCCTGCCGCTGCCCCCGGCGCTGGCGCCCACCTGCTCCCAGCGCTCGCCTTGGCATAGCCCAGGCATCCCGGGCACACAGCACGAGGAGGAGGAGGAGGAGGCGGGTGGGGGCCGCAGCCCCCCACATCCGCCCCATGCTGCCACTGCCGCGTGAGTGCCGCCGTTGGGGCCGGCGCAGAGAGGTGCCCGTGGCCTGGCACAGCATCACAGCGCGGCGCTGTGACCTCATGGCCGCACCCTGCTGGCACAGGGGCTGCATGCATGGGTTGGGGCTGCGTGGCATCAGCCACAGCCGCAGCTCCATTGGGCCACCCGCCCTCAGTGTGGAAAGTGGCCTCCTCCTCCTCCTCGTTGCCATCAGAGCTGGCCAGCAGCATCCTCAGCATCCTAGAGGCCTTGGGTCTGTACGATTCAAAATAAATAAATAAATAAATAGAAAACAAATAAAAACAGAGAAGGAAAAACAGAAAGAGAAAAATGGTGTTGGATCCTAAAAGGCTTCTTTGGTCCCTCAAAGCCTCTGGGCTGCATGGTCTGAAACCCAAAAGGACACTCAGTGCTGGCCAGAGTCAGAGGGGGCAGATCCTTCCTCCGGGAAAATGGTGAAGTGGAGAAAGGCAGCACTCCAGCACGCCCCTGCTGTCCCAACAGGGTGCTGGTTTTCCTCAGGTGGGCAGCCGAGTTCCAGCACGGCCGCTCTCTCCCTGCCCCTCCTCCAAGAGGCAGGGGGAGAAAATACGACAGACACATGGAGCTTGTGGTTTGAGATACAAAAAGTTTAATCAAAGGGAAAAGGGAGAGGGAGGAAAAAAATGAAGGGACGGGCAGGGCAGGGCAGGGCAGGGCAGGGCAGGGCAGGGCAGGGCAGGGCAGGGCAGGGCAGGGCAGGGCAGGGCAGGGCAGGGCAGGGCAGGGAAGGGAAGGGAAGGGAAGGGAAGGGAAGGGAAGGGAAGGGAAGGGAAGGGAAGGGAAGGGAAGGGAAGGGAAGGGAAGGGAAGGGAAGGGAAGGGAAGGGAAGGGAAGGGAAGGGAAGGGAAGGGAAGGGAAGGGAAGGGAAGGGAAAGAAAATGGGGGAGACCGCGCGAAAGGCCAGAGAGAGGGCAAAAGAGCGAGGCCCCCAGGCGTGGGGCGTGTGCGCAGAGCTGCGCTCCAGGGAGGGCTGCACAGTGCCCCCGGGGCTGGGGAGGCACAGCCTGCGTGTAGCTGAGGATGCTGCTGGCCAGCTCTGATGGCAACAAGGAGGAGGAGGAGGCCACTTTCCGCGCTGAGGGCGGGTGGCCCAGTGGAGCTGCGGCTGTGCCATCCCTGGCAGTGTCCCAGGCCGAAGCGGGGGTCTTGGAGCAGGCTCGCTGCTGGAGAGGCGCCGGCTGAAGCCCTGTTGTTCATGGGCTTCGGGAGCTGCTTCGGGCGTGCCCCCGGCACGCAGAAGGCCGGAGAAGTGGAGGCAACGTGCCCGGGGAGCGGGGCTGCGCCGCAGGCAGGAGGAGATGCCGGGAGCTCTCCAGCACGCTCAGCTGCCTGCCGGGGAAGAGCATCGCCTCCTCCACGCCTTCTGCAGCCTGGAGCACAGCTGCCGAAAGCTGAAGCGTGAGCGTGGCCTTGGTGCTTGCAGGATCAGCCCCGTCTGAATCGCCAGCGATGAGACCGACTCGCAGGGGTCATTTGCCAAGCCTCGCAGGACTGAGAGAACAGAGAAGGAGAGGCGAGGTGACGGCCCTGTACCCGCAGAGTGCCCGGCCCCCCGCAGACGTTGCCCCCAGCTCTCCGCACAGCCAGGAGGGAGCAGGGGACAGGCTCCTGCCATCCCCCTCCCTGGCTCACCTTGGCAGATGTCCTGGCTCTTGCTCTGGTGCTGATCCAGCAGGTGCCTCCCCACGAGCCCTGGGGACACACGGCCTGTCAGCGCCCCCGGCTGCTCCCCGGGGCACAGCACGAAGGCACAGGGACGGGGGACCCCAGGCTCGCGGCTCACCAGTGAACCTCACAGCCTCCCGCCGCAGGGGCTCCTGCAGGCTCTGCAGGTAGGGCAGGCTCTGGGCCAGGTACTCCTCTGCTGCGCTGTTCCTCCTGGCCAGCTGCAGAGGGAAGGGCGCGGGCTCAGCGCAGGGCGGCCCCGGCCCCGGCCCCGGGTGCAGAAGTGTGCGTACCAGGCACTCGCTGATCTTCCAGCTCTGCAGCGTCTCGGCCAGGTGCGCCAGCTGCCTCCAGCGCAGGAAGCGCGCGACACCAAGGAGGCTTCCCGGGAGGCCTGCAGAACAGCTGAGATGGCAGCAGAGCCTGGGCAGAAGACCCTGCTCCCCCCCCCGCAGCCCCTCCGCAGGGAGGGGGCCTCAGTGGAGACTAACGCTGCCAGCAGCTGCAGCACCCCTGGTGCTCGGGGGCCCCCAAGGCAGGGCAGGGCAGGGCAGTCAGCATCGCCCTCCCCCGAGGAGCAAAATGCCCACCTTGGCCACGCTCTCGTCCTGGTCGTGCAGGTGGAAGGACAGCGGGAGCAGGCTTCTGTGTGCCACCTGCTGCAGCTTCTCTTCTCTGCCCTCCACAAAGCCCAGCGTGTCGAGGAAGAGGCGAATAGAGAGAAGCCGCACCGTACTTGAGTCCTGGGGAGGGTGAGAGGGGGACATGGGTCCCGCTGGGGGCAAAGTCCCCGAGCCCCCAAAAGCGCTGCAAAACGAGCCTGCCCAAGGGCTCGCGGCGCCCAGGGCTGGGAAGCGGGCAGGGAGAGCCCCCAGCGGGCTGTCCCAGGGACGCAGCCATGGGGACGCAGCCTTATGTCGCCAAAGAGGGCTGGGAGCTTGCCGGCCAGCTCCAGAGCCGCGAGGCTGAGCGTCCTCCCCTCCAGGAGCCGCAGCATGGTGCTGAGCACGGGCAGAGCGACAGCGCAGGTGTCGCTGTCTGCAGCCTGCAGCTGCTCCGTGATGCTCGGCAGCAGGACGAGCGTTTGCCTCGCCTGTGTGAACAAAACACCTTCCTTTGGGGAAAGCAATGACTGCCCCCTGGGCGAAAACACTCTCCCAGCCCGCCCAACGCCCCTTCCCCTCCCCGCTGCCTGGCAAGGTGCCGAGCCACAAGAGCCCGGGGCCAGCCCAGCCCAAGCCGCGGCACTCGTGGCGTTGCCGGCTGCCCCCGCTCACCGTGGCCGGCCTCTCGGTGAGCCCCAGGATCGCCCTGAGCACCAGGCTCTGCATGCCCAGGCACGGGCTCCGCAGGTAGCTGGCAAAGAGGCTCACGACGCAGTCCAGCTCGTCGCCGAGCTCTGTGCACTCCAGCAGCTGAAAAGGACGTGGGGCGCAGTGCCGGCTCAGCAGCAAGAATGCCAGGGCAGGAATGCCAGGGCACAGCCAAGCCTGGCCCCGAGGCAGCAGGGCTTGTGCAGAGCCCCACGTGGGCTCGCTGCTCCTGCTGCCCCTGCTCACCTTGCTGAGGATGACCATGGCCACCGTCTGCCAGGAGGAGGCCTCCGTGCGGAGCAGCTCAACCAGCTGGTGGATGATGGTGGCGCACAGGCTCCTGGGCAACTCCTTCATTTCCCTGGCAGGGAGAATGGCAAGCAGGCGCCGTCAGCCCCGAGCCGGGCGGGCCCAGCTCTCCTGGCTTTGCAGCGCTCTCTTTTGCCACCAGCCCAGCGGCCACGGGCACCCATGCTGTGGCAGCACTTCCTCCAAGAAGCCCCTGTCACCTCCAGGGCTGGGATGGTGCCGACGAGGGGCTCTCACCTGGCCACCACCTGCACGCCCCAGAGGTGGCTCTCGGCGCTGAGAAGCGCGGCCCAGCCGCCCTGTGCCTCGATGGCCAGCACCTGGATCCCCAGGCCCACGCTGCGGAGCAGCGCTTTCAGGGCCTGCACCGTGGACCTGCAGGCAGAGAAGGGCCCGGGTCACGCCGGGAGCCCCAGCCCTGGGCTCCTCTGAGCAGCAGGGGCCGGGGATGTGGCACCTGACGGGAGTGAGCAGGTCCTGCCGGTGCTTCTCCCAGAAGACCTGCACCTCCTGCAGCTTCAGCTCCGTGGTGAAGGACACTTGGAAGAGGAGGGCCAGGAAGAGCTGGGGGAAAATGGCCTTCGCCTCCTCCCGGCTGGTAGGCAGCAGGAGGATCTCGTGGAGGGGCCTTGCTGCCTGCAGGAAGCAGCTGGAGGCGGAGGCGTGGGCAGGGAGAGACAGAGGAGGACGCAGCCCCCCAGGCTGGTGCCCCAGGGTGCGGAGAAGGCTGGCAGGGGCCAGGGGAGGGGAGCGGGGCCCCTGCCCCTGCCCCTGCCCCTGCCCCTGCCCCTGCCCGACGGAGACGCAGACGGGCAAGCGAGGAACTCACGGCCAGGGCCAGGATGCGCGGGTGGTCCTTGGTGGAGGTGGATGTCTTGCAGCCAGACTGGTTCGTGAGGATGCGGAGCAGCTCGCGCAGCACCCTCTCTGTGGCTGGGAGCTCAGACACCATCGCCCTCCACATGGTGACAGCGACGCTGTGGGACCCCCGGGCTGTCAGCAGGGCTGCCCCCGGCCCGGCTGACGGCTTTGGGGGTGTGCGAGAGGAGCCCTGCTGGGCCCCGTACCTGGTGCAGGTCAGCGAGCACTGCAGCAGGCTGGCAACCGTCTCCCTGGGGCGCTTGCTGGCCAGCAGCAGCAGGGCCCTGTCCAGGCTCTGAAGGGCCAGCACGGCTCTGACGGACGGCAGGCTTCTGTAGATGGCCCACACGATGTGGAGCACCTGCCGGTGGGACACGGCTGAGACTGGGCCGGCACCAGGGCAGGAACAGAACCCCGAGGAGCTCTGGAGGCTGGAGCCGTGGCCGTGGCCGGGGGTGCTGGCGGGCACCCACCTGTCCCGAATGGAAGTCAGTCTCTGCCGCCAGCACGTCCACCATGTGGGCAGCCAGCTCGGTGCTGTGGGGACTCGGGGCTCTCATGCTCTGGACGGCGGTGAGGAAGACGCCCAGGCGTTCAGAGGGCTGCAGGTACTTCATGAAGATCTGTGGGAGGAAGGGCAGCATGTCAGCCACTGCGAGGGCTGCGACGGCCCCGCTCAGCCCTGCTGCTCCCAGCGCCCCAGGAGAGCTGGGAGCAGGGCCTGGGCGACGGCTGGGGTGCAGCCGCGTGTGGGCCCCGTGGGGACCGGGCTTTGTCGGGGACAGCGCCGGTCCTCTTGCTGCCGTCGCAGGGCCGGGCTCTCCTCCGGGGCTCAGGGCTCGGGGCTCAGGGCTCAGGGCTCAGGGCTCGGGGCTGGCGCTTCTCACCATGAACATCCTGTTGCTGTTGCTGTCTTCGGAGAGCCACAAGGACAGCCGAGCTCGCCAGCCCTGCGGCTGCTCGGCATCCTGGTCGCACAGCCTTGTGCCTGGAGAAAAGCGGACACAGTGTCTGTCGGCGGGGGGGCCTGGGGAGCTGGCAGTGGCAGCCGGGGGCTCGGGCACAAGCCTCCCTGGCAGGAAGGGGGCATGCCAGAGCAGAGCCGGGGGCAGCGTGGCCAGGGAGGGCCCGGGCTCTCGCGCTCAGGGCAGGGGGAACGGCTCGTCAGCCCGCGGCAAGGCAGCCGGGCTTGCTTGCTCGCTCGCTCGGGTCTCTCCTGCTGAGGAGAGGGGCCCAGGCGGCCTGGTGCTGGCCTGGCTGTGCCTGTGTCTGGAGGGACCCGGCCCGACGCGGCTCCGCTCACTTCTTTGCTGTGTGACGAAGAGGCAGAGGTGGCACACAGCCTTGGCTGCCTCGTGGCTTTTTCCCTCGCTCTCACAGGTGCAGCACAGGAGGAGGTACCCCACCAGCCTCCCCAGCAAGGCGAAGCGGTGCTTCTTGGGGTGATGATGCCTCAGCACTGTGGCTCCTGCAAAGCAGGAGCTGACCTGGGGAGAGAGGCAGCGCGGGAGCACGGCTGAGCGGGGCGGCAGGGCCCCAGCCCCAGCCCCGGCTCTGCGCAAGCCTGGAGATGGGGAGAGCCGCGGCCGGGGAGCGAGGCCGGGGGCACCGGGGCTGCCTGCAGCAGGGGCTCCCTACCTGGGGCTAGGAGCAGGTGTTGAGGAAGGCGGCCAGCCCGGCGATCCGCGCCATGGCCCTCTCCTCCACGGCCTCCGGCTGCTGCTGGGTGAAGGGCAGCAGGAGCTGGGGGGAGAAAAGCTGCTGGTGTGCCCGCAGCACAGGGCACTGCTCCTTCCCGTCGTCCCCCCGCTGCGCTGGCCAGGCGGGTGGCCATGTCCCCGTCCTGCTGAAGCCCAGCCTTTGCTCAGCCCCACCTTCAAGATGTTCTGCAGCTCCAGGAGACCGCAGGCGCCGGCGCTGCTCACCAGCGCCTGCAGCAGGCTGTCCAGGGCTTCCACGGTCTGCAAAGAGGAGGACAGGGCTCGGGGCGCCCGAACACGGAGCAGTGGCATCCCCAGAGCCCAGCCCGTGCATACCCTGACGTAGAGAGACGTGTCCATGTCTGTCCCGTCCTCGTGGCCAGGGAGGTGGAAGACCCCGCGGAAGCAGGCGCGCAGGAGGCCGTTGGTCATGCCCTGTGGCAGCAGCCGCGCTGTGCTGCAAGGGGAGGGGGGCAGAGGTGTGGAACGCCCCCTGTGCGGCACCCTGTGCCCCACTCGGGGCCTCTGGCCGGCAGTGGTGGCCAAGCCCGCGCTGGCCCAGGTACCTCATGGCAGCGATGGCGAGCATGGCTTTCTGCTGCACCTCCGTGTCCAGGCGATCGCTGGGCTCCTCCTGCAGCAGCGCCTGCAGGGCACAGCGCGATGGATGGCACAGGGCAGCATCTCCTGGCCAGCGAGCGGCTCCAGGGGCTGGCCTACAGCCTACAGGATGGCTGCCCCGTCCCAGACGGCTCCCGGTGACCAGCACCTGGCCAGAGGGTGCTCCCCGTGGGGCAGGGCGTCCCCTCACCTCGATGCTCTGTGCCACCTCCAGCTGGCAGAAATACACCGCGTCCCACGTGCGCGGGTCCGCGACGGCGGCTTGGCAGGCGTCGCAGACGGAGGCCAGAAACCTCAGCTTCTGCGCCTCTCACTGAGCTGCGGAGGGGAGAGATGAGCGAGTGGGTCAGGGGAGCCCAGCAGGGGCTGCCCGCAGGAGGCCAGCAGCCGCGGCACAAAAGCAAGCGGTACCTTGGGTCTGCGGCTGTAGCAAGCGCGGAGGAAGCTCAGGGTGTCCTCTTCCTCCTGATGCGCCACGGCCGAGGCAGAAGGGCCCACGCCTGAGCCAGAGGGCGCCTGCAGTGGCTGCACCTCAGTCTCCTCATAGGGCTGCGGCTGGGGCCTGGAGGCCGGGGAGGCCCCAGCCTCCTCCAGCCAGGCCGCTCGCGGGGAGCAGGGGGGTCTCCCTGACATCCTGCCGGGAGCGCTCAGGAGGGAATGTGGCTCCTGCTCCTGTGGCGGGGGAGGGATGCCACAAAGTGCCACCACTGCCACCGGCCCCAGGCCCCCGTGGGTGGCCCCAGAGCCCCGCGGGGGTCCTGTCCCCAGGGGACTGCAGACGCCAGCCCCTGTCCTGGAGGGAGGTCCCCCTGCCCGGGGCTGCCCCCAGCCCCACTGCCGAACCAGGCCCCATGGGACCGGCCCTGCTGCGCAGCCCTGGCAGCACTGCCCCACCTGCTCCTCAGCCCTGGCTCCTGCGCTGGGTTTCTGGGGCAAGGTGCCTGCGCTTTGTGCCTTTGCTTCGCACCTGGAGCACCTGGGAGCACTCCAAGCGGTCGCTGCTGCACGGAACCAGGTCCGTTGTGGGACGTCCATTGGGACGGGACCCGCCCCAGAGGCCCTGCTACCGGTTCCGGAGACGCTGCCTGGGCCCTGCAGTGGGCAGACTAAATTAGAATAACATCGTGGACCCTAAACACGGGGAACTGTTCCTTGGAAGTGGCCGCCTGGTCCACAACATTGACGTGGAAGCAAGAAAAAGCCACTAAAAAGGAGGGGTTATCCTTTCAAACAAGGCTTTAGAGTCCAAGGAAGAGGCTTTCTGCCCTAATATGTGATGCTGGGGCCAAAAAATGTCAGGGCAGCGTGGTGCACACTCCACTCTCTGCTTCCTCAAAATGGATGTTTGGACCCTAAAATTCAGGCCTCGGCTCCTAGAATGAGGATTTGGGGATTTGAAAGCAGGGCTTTCTCACTTACGGCTTTGCCATCTAAGAAGGACGCATTGCATCTTATAATAAAATTGTGGACCCTAAAAATAGGGAATTGCCCCTTGGAAATGGCAACCTACTCTGTAGGATTGACGTGTAAGCAAAGACGGCTTTGGATCCCAACTATAGGCTCTCTTGTCCTGAAAACGTCCTGAAAGCTGGGTGCTTAAGAACAAGGCTGTGGTCTATACAGAGGAGCCTTGGTGCCATGCCTGTATGCTTCTCAGCTGCAAAGAAAGGGTGAGAAAAAGGGTTTGGATCCGCAAAAGATGCTCTTAGCCCTGAAGAGAAGGGGTTATAGGGTGAAAATGAGGCATTTGGCCCTAATGAGGAAGGCCCCAAGAAGGCGGCTCTGAATTCAAGAGGTGGGTCTCTGGGCCCTAATATTAAGGCTTTGGTCACCAAAAAGTAGACTCTTGGCCCTACAAAGGAGTAGGTAGGCAATCAGGAGGGGGCTTAGGATCCCAAAGCAGCGTCTGGGCCCTGAAAATCAGGGTTTGGAGCCTGAGCATGAGACGTCAGCCATGAAGAATGAAGTTTTAGAGCCTAGCATGGGGGTCTCTGGACACTAAAATGGGGCTTTGAACCCAGAAAATGAGCCTTTGTACCCCAACCTGAGGCTTTGAGTCCCAAGGAGAAGGCTCTGGGTGCTAAAAAAGAGGCTTTGGGCTCTCAGGTTGAGCCTTTGGGACGTGACTGTCAGGCCTTGACTCAGCAAATGATGATCCTGGCACTGAAAAGAAGGGTTCGTTCTCTAAAAAGGGCTTTTGAGCCCAAGGAAGAGGCTTTTTGCCCTAATATGTGATGCTGGGGCCTAAAAATCATGGACAGCGCAGCCCGCTTCCTCTGACTGGATCCTAAAGTGATGCTTTGCTCCCTCCAGATGGGTGTTTGGACCCAAAGAGGAGGCTTTGGACCCTAAAATTCAGGCCTCAGCTCCTAGCATGAGGATTTTGTGCCCTAAAAATGGCAGCCTGGCTAGTAAGAGTGTGGCTGGAAGCAAGGAAAATCTAGCTTTGGATCCAGAAGCAAGTGTCAGGGCCCTGACCCAAAGCACTTGGTCACTTTAAAGGAGCACCCTGTCTCTTAATTGGAAGGTTAAGGCAATCAGAAGAAGAGTTCAGATACCAAGTGGAGGTTGTGGACCCTGAACATAGGGATTTGGGGTGAAATAAGGAAGCATGGGGCCCTAATAATGAGGTTTGAGATGGTTAAAATATCAGGAGGGGAGGAGGCAAGAGGCAGTGAGGAGGAGGAGAGGGCGTGTCCTGTATCTCCAAGTCAGGCTTTAGAGCTGAAAGCTGGGCCTTTGGACGCTGCAGCTCAGGGTCTGGATTCAAAAGTGTTGTTTTGCACCCTCCATCTAGGTGTTTGGACCCAAAGAGGAGGGTAAAAAACAAGGTGTAAGCATCTTAATATCTTTATTATATTTTTTATAATATCTTTTTAATAATATCTTTATTATAAATGGAAGGCACAAAACAAGCCAGCTACAGAGACTGTCCAAGAGAAATACTTGGTGCTTTATAAAGAAACAAGGAAGTACCCTTAGGTGGGTGTGATAATCCTCCTCTAATGCGTTTTTGGAGTGCAAAAATAGATTTGTTCTTGCTCTTCTCTCCAGGACAAAGGCAGAATAGGCAACTGCAAAGTTAGACCAGGGAGGTCAGTTTGTTCCATACTGAGAAAGACAAGCCTGTAAAACAAACTAGACAGATTTTCTTGGTACTATTCATCTTCCTTCAGCAAAGGCAAAGCTTATGACACTTGTTGGTGTGTGTATATATATTTATCCAGTGCTCTCACAACAAAATTTTGATTTGAAGAGGGCACACAGATCTGATTTTTTTTTTCTTTTCCAGTAACTAGTATAATAAGCACTGGTATTTTTGTATAAAAACAGAAAAATACAAAACAAAAGACTGAATATTATGTGGTATGCATGACATTAAAAAAAAATGGTGGTTTCAAAGCAATATGTACCCTGGTGTGTTTGCCATATCCTAGAGTCCAGCTTAAAGTGCATCTGATCTGTATTGCATTTTGATATTAATCTCTGTGTACAATGTTTTGCATGTAATTTATATAGTTCTTGGGAGAAAAAAAAAAAAAAAGAATGAATTGTCAGTTAGCTTCTTCTGAGAAAACAGACTCCAAGCAGAGATATTACTCAAATCAGAAGTGGACGAGCAGTTGAGGGGTGGGAAAAGGGATACATATACAAAATTTAAAAATAAATAAATAAATAAATAAAACATGCTGGGGGTGGGGGAGAAGGGAAATGGTTTTGAATCAATAAAGCTTTGGCTGTTGAGCAGAAACAATGCGCGAGTGCATCCAGAGAATAAAATGTGCCCACATGTAACTGTGACGTCCTCAGTGTGTCCACCAGCTTGTGAAATCAATCCCACATCTTCTCGTGGTGCTGGATGAATGGCTGAGCTTCCCATCTGAGCAAGGCAGAGCGTGCAAGTAGGGCCTGCAGGGTGGAAAGAGGGATGGGGCTCAAGAAGCAAGCCCACTGCTATGACAGAGTCCCTATAGGCAGTGTGGGTTTTCTCTCTATGCAAGCCTCATTATTCAGAGGCAGAGTATGGCTTCGTCCATTCAAGGTCCAGAATCAGTTGTCAAATGCTAGCCAAAGCCAGTGGCTCCTGGGCTATGTGACAAACTAACCCTAGAGCAAAAACCCTCCTTGTCCTCTTACCTGGTGCCCTTTCTGCGATGCCTTTAGGGTGAGTCAAGGCTATGATCTCCACCTTCTGGGGCTGGTGTTTGAGCTATGTCCTACCTCAGTGCTGAGACTCTTTTGCCTCTGTAGAGGCCCTTTGCCATGACACGAGTGACGATGAGAACTAAAATCAGCTAGCCTCTGAAACGTTCTTGTTCCCAAGCACAGCTTTTTCACTGGATTGCTTGAACTCCTAGTTTTTGGCCGAGAAGCTATTGTTTCTCTGTGCCTTTAATAAGAGGCTTTCTCTGGAGCCAAGTCAGGATGGCAAGATTGAGCTGGGCAAGGCTATCGAGGAGGAAATTCAATCTTCCCAGCTGGGTGTCTGACCCTTGGAGCCCGGGCCAACTGATCTGAAGCGGCTGTAAAAGCTTTATTTCACAGCATCGCTGTCTTCCCTACTCGCATTCTAGGCACGGTGTTTCTGCTGACAGCATCTTCCACCTCCTCAGCAGAAGCTGCTTCTGTCTTTAAACGTAGTACAGGCTGGACGCAAAGAAAGAAACTGCTAGCGGTACTTTTAGCTATTTAAATGGGGAGAAAAACAGCCACTGTTTCTTTCTTTGTCCAGGGCAGCCACGAATGCTTGCGTGACGTGGGCTCCTCTCCCACGTCCTTAATTGCCAAGCCGATAGCGGCTCTGGTGACGTGTCCCATGGGTGTCTGTGCAGTGACGGGGCTGCCTCACCCCTGTGTACCCCAGGACAGACATTTGGGGGGCTCTTTGCTGCTACCACAGGGCGCAACCTGCGGGTCCTGGGGCAGGCAGGATGAGTGCTGCTGGGCCCGGAGGGTAGGCCTGGCCTGAGAGGAGACAGTAAAGGAGGCAGGTTTGGGGCTTAAAGCAGGCTTGTCCTGCCCCAGCCTTCTCCAGAACCTGTGTGCCTGGCTCTGGAAAGCCGTGACAAGACATAAAATGACTCGCAGCTTGCCAAGAGAGCTGCGGTGGTGGAGGAATGGCCGCCTCAAGGGGCTGAGGCCAGGCACCATCACGGGCAGGACTCGAGAGACGAGGCACGATCTTGGCACAGACAGAGAAGGGAAGGGGAAGCACTGCTCTGCTGGCCCTGAGCGGTGCAGCCCCAGGAGAAAAGAAAAATCTGTGTTTCCTTCCGCTGATGTCCACGCTGAAGGTGCAGAAGGGTTCCGTGCTGTTGCTTGGGTCAGCCTTGTTGCCAGGTTGGGAATGTTTAGCCTCCCGGTGCTTCGGTGCTGTTGGGCTGCACTCAGAGTGTGAGCTCTGGGCGTTATTTCTCAACTACTGCGTTATTGGAGCGTACAGACCCGAGATATTCTGCGGATAGGTGATTTAAGCCACGTCAGAAACACCGCTGTGGCATGTGCCAGCGTCGGACGCCCGTTCGACTGATCGGGCGGAGCAGGTGAATTGAATTTGGTGCTGGATGGCAAGGTGGTGTTGGGAGAAGAGCTAGGCTAAGGAGAGCTTCCTCTTGCTCTACCCCTTCCCATCTCAAATGGCCGCTTCCTGGGGAGATGGGTTCGTTGGGAGGTTAACTACAACGTTACAGTGAGGATGAGGAATCCTCTTTAGTCCCGTAGGTATTTGCTGCCAGGCGGCAGCGTTGATTTCAGAAATTGTATTTCAAAAGGGAAAAAGAAAGGAAATCTGTAGTCTTTGACATACTCTCTTTTCTCGGAGAGTAGATGTAGGAGCTTCAGCAGTGCCCTTCCTCCAGAAACGATTCCCAGTGTCTGCTCAGACACTGAGGAGGAAAATGGAGGAGAGCCACCCGCTATAAATAAAGGAAAGAAGGGGTCATGGATTAAGGGAGAGCCACTACTTCAAAAATTGGTGCTCTCTACAAACCGGTTAAGGGTTTGGGACCTGCAGGTGCTGCCTACACCTGTGTGCGTTGCAGTCGTGCCTGTTGCCACTGAGCAAAACGGGGAGAGCTGCTTTGTCGAACGCGGCGTGTTAAAGCACGTGCCGCTGCCTGGAAGAAAAGCACGGACTTCTTCCCTCGTGTGGGACTTCTTCCCTAGCGATCTGTGGTTTACCTGATGGTTTCCCATAAGCTGTGAATGTTTAAAAGAAAAAAAAAAAAAACAAAACCAAAACCCAACCCCAGCGTTGAGAGTGGTGAGGCAGATCCTCACCTGGGGACTCAGAATCAGCGGTGACATCACCATGCGAAGCATTGTGTGCGCTTCGGGTCGGGGCTGCTGCGAGCCTCGCAGCGGGGAGGGAGAGCGGATCCGGGGTGCCTCTGTGTCAGGCCTGTGCCCTGGTGGCTTCGTGAGCACTGAGAGTTTGACTCCTGTGTTCCCAGCTTTTGCTTGCGCACCTGCGGTGTGGCAGAGCCAGCGAGCTGCTTCCTCAGCTGGAGGAGGAAGAGGAGTGACCTCAACGTTGCCGAGGTAAAGCACAATTATTGAAAAGATTTGGCAAAGATGTGGGTTGTAGCAGCGCGGCTGCTGCTGCAGCTGCAGCAGATCCTGGAGTATTGGAGAAGATAGAGAGGGGTTTCTTGGTGAAAAGAATGCTGTTAAAAGTGTTTTCATGCCAGAAATTAGGAGAAACGCCTCTGTTGTTTGACATCCTCTATTGACCTGGCACATTGGCATTACAGCGTACCCTGGCACGCTGTTTGTATGGAAAAAAAAGGTCTTTTAGTCAGGGCAGGCCAGAAACCTGCCTTGGCACTTCCACATCGCAGCAATGCTTACAGACCCTGCATCCTGGCTGCCAGGCCAGGATCTAAATCCGATGGTGCTGTTGGTAAACTGAAGCTCAGGAAGCGCTTCTGGGTTTTTCTGTACTTCCATGTGAATTTTTACCCTCTGAAGATGGTGTATTAAGCTATTTTTGTAACAACAACTAGGTTTAAAAGCAGTTTCAGTTTAACATCTACATGCTTGGGTGTTATTAACAGAGCTTTGTATACTGAGCTGGTGCTTGGTAGGAGAAAAACCATAAATCTTCCCTGGGAAAGTTGGACCCCCTCAGCTACATACTGCTATGAGGAAACTCAGATGTAAGAACACACTTAAATAACACATCAGCAGAGCTGTTGTGCTCCTGACCACCAAAGGCACCTTTTTCCAACACCGTCGTACTGGAAGTTGATGCAGCTGGTTCCATCCTTAACGTGGGACTGTACAGTGCTGTAAAAGAAATATTTTTTCACAGCTTTGGAGAAAGTGAAGCAGAGAAAACCCCACCTAACCACTGATACCTGGACCCCAAACTGCCACAGACTGACAGCGATGCCCACTGGATATCTCCTGCTGCCTTCTGACTGCTCCAGCAGAAGTCCCGTTTGAATTAGCCAGCAGGTCCCTCTGAGTGGCTTTGCTGAAACTCCTGCCCTAGGAAGTATCCTACGGGAGCCAAGTTGCTAAACTGATGTGTGGTTTTCCCTTAACCCCCTCAGCCCTGACTTTGCAGCTCCTGACGACACTGCCAACGTGTGCAGTGTCACCGTGTGCCAACTAGGTGCCAGCTGCCATGGTTTATAGATTGTAAAATGAGTGATTTGGGACTCGTGAGCACTGAGAACAGGTTAGCAATTGCTTAAGAGCTTTACTTGTGTCGCTCTGGGGCAGGGAGATGGGTGAATCATAGACCAAGAAGAACCAGCAAAAGTCGGGTGAAAAATGAAATGAAAAATGTTAAGGCCAGGCAGCTTGCTCACTGCAAGTGCTAATCTGAAAGCAGATGGAGTGCATCTTCATACACTCCATCCTGAGACACTCCACTCAACAGGCCAGACCAGCTGATGAAGTGCATTGCTGTCCTGAAGTTTAATGTGATGGGCTACTTTTAAGTCTCTTGTTTATGCTGTAGTACTTGAGGTCTATGGCAGGACCACAGCACACTCTTATTTGTCTACCCTTCTTTCTTGATCGTGTGTGGGAAAGAGAGAACGTGCAGAGGCCCTCAGCCACATGTTGCACCTGTCACTCTATGCAGCTACATCCCTGAGCCAAAGTACCAAACTTCATGCTTGTGAAAGGACTTTACACAAACTACAGAAATCTAAAATGAAGCATCCAAACACTTACAGAAGGGTGGGCCCTCTCGATGCACCTCAACGTGGGATCCACAAGTCCTCACGTGGTTTCATCCAGCACACTTCTCTGTCCCTCCTCGCTAAACTTGCTCAGAGGCAGCTGTTACCAAGGTGTCACAGTGACATCATTCAATTCTGTTTCTGAAGTCATCACCGTAGGCCCCTGGCAGCGGCAACACAACACTCTCTGTTGCTAATGCGAATGTCTCAGAAACAAGTAGAGAAGTACCACTCTCCCCAAGCTGACTTTAATTGGAGTAGTTCCAAAATTATTCTCTGCCCCCCTACATGTGGGGAAGGTATGTGAGAAATCTTTTCCTTAAGAAAGGATTACAAGCCAAAAAAAGCTTGCTTCTGATACGTTCCCCTTCCTTTTAGAGCTGTTCTCCTTTGATTTCCAAGGAAGAAAAAAGAAGGTGAAATCAACAATTCTCCTCCTCCAAGTTGGGAATATGAAATAAGCCCAATTATTTAGGAAGCCTGAAAAAGGAAACTATACGTGTCCTTGTTAAACACCTTGTTGCTTCTGAAAACTTTTCCAGTACTTTGCAGCTGCAGTGCTTTTCGGTGGGTGGGCAGCCGAGCTCCATCACGGCCACTCTCTCCCTCCCCCTCCTCAAAGAGAAAGGGAGAGAAAATACGATGCAAAGGGCTCAAGGGTTGAGACAAGGACAGGGAGATCGCTCAACAAGGATCGTGATGGGCAAAGCAGACTCAGCATAGGGAGACAGTAAGATTTCCTGCCTAACTACTACTACTACCAGGCTAGACAAGTGAGAACCAAAGGAAAGAAACCAAAAACACCTTCCTTCCCCCCATCTGAGCTCTTCCAGCTCCTCCCCCCGTGCAGCGCAGGGGAACAGGGGGACTGGACTGGGGGTTGTGGTCAGTCTGTAGCACTTCATCTCCACCACTCCTTCTCGGTCCCTCTCTGCCCCTGCTCCACGTGGGCTCCTCTCCACGGGCTGCAGCTCCGGCCCGGGGCCTGCTCCTGCGGGGGCTCTCCATGGGCCGCAGCCTCCTCCAGGCCACATCCACCTGCTCCACCGGGGGCTCCTCCACCCATGGGGGGGCTGCAGCGTGGAGATCTGCTCCATGGGGGACCCATGGGCTGCAGGGGGACAGCCTGCTCCACCGGGGGTCTCTCCCTGCACAGCCCGCAGGGGAACTGCTGCTGCCTGCCTGCAGCACCTCCTGCCCTCCTGCGGCGCTCACCTGGGGGGCTGCAGGGCTGCTTCTCTCACGCTTTAACAATCCACTCTCCCAGCTGCTGTTGCACAGCAGTATTTTCCCCCTTCCTTAAATCTGCTCCCCCGAAGCCCACCCAGCAGCACTCCCTACCTTGGCTCTGGCCAACAGCAGGTCCTTTTTGGAGCCATCTGCAGCTGGCTCTGCTGTGACATGGGCCAGCTGCTGGGCTCTGCTCACAGAAACCACCCCTGCAGCCTCTCCATTATCAAATCTTTTTCATGTGAACCCAATTACCCGACTTTCCACAGAACACTGAGAAGAGCTTAATATCAAAAAGTCCTTTACAGCCAAACGTTTACCACAAAGCAGTTCAACCATGATCAAATGTCTTTCAAGGATATTTCATTGCATGTTAGTTTCCAAGTCTCAAAAGAGTTTCAGAAACTGACAAATCAGTTTGCTATGGATAACAGGGGCAAAGAGAAGTAATGTGTCTTTATTGAACACTGAAAAAATATATATATATGTTGGTACCTATTTATAAGCAGCAGTGCACTTTTCTATTCCGTTACCTAGCATACAAAATGGATGTAGAAAATGAATGCCAGGACACAAATGAGGGTTGCCATGATGAGACTCACACTAAGTCAGTTTCTCTCCACCTTTAAAGACACATCACAAAGCATTGCATTGCATTATCTCACTCTCTTTCTTTAAAGTGCATAAAAACTATCCCTCCTACTAGATTCAGAATATTCCATGCCACATTTTTTTCTGAATCTTTTTCTCTGAGCGGAGAGAATGACAACTTCAGCCAGTACTGCAGAGTTATAGAGATAGTCATTTACCTCTGCTGGAAATCTTCTGCAAGACTTTTTATTGATGACTTTGGGCTCTTGCTACAGTTGGAGCAAGTTTGATCTGGGATTTCTGGACATTTTGTCTGAGCAGCATGGTCCATTACTTACTTACATGGTCTGTTACTTTCTTATGGGTACCAGAGAAGGAATGTTTTGATTTTGTTTTCCTTATATCTAGACTTTTGTTGCCCTCCACTGGACTCTTTCCAGGAGATCCCTGTCTTTTCTGTAGTGGGGAACCCAGACCTGGAGACAGTACTCCAGGTGAGGCCTGACCAGGGAAGAGTAGAGGGGGAGGATCACCTCCTTTGACCTGATGGCCACAGTCCTTTTAATGCAGACATTAAAAACTTCCTATAGTCAGCAGGTTAAAGATATTCAGAGAGTAAACACAGATCACATTGACGCATGGAAAGATCAATATCATCCAATTTTTGTAGTGGTGAAGAGTCTTAGAAAGATACTGATATTATGAAAATGCTACCAAAGTGAGAGAAATACATGAGACATGGTTTTGAAAGCTCTAATAAAAAAGTGAAATATTGTTTATTTGTAAATGGCACACTGGCCTAGTTATCAGTGAAGCATCTCAGGCCTAGTTATCAGTGAAGCATCTCAGATCCATGCTTTAAAATGAGATTCTGCATGCTGAGTCATTAATATTTTTATTCTTCATACCTTTAATTTTTCTCATGAAGTACACATTGCATTTTGACTGTACTTTCTTCTGGATCACTAACATCAGAAATGCAGTGTACCGATAACAAAACTAAAGGGAATTTTGGGTAACACTGACAAATTCAAATTAAAAGTAGAAAGAGGAAAAAATAACAGCTTTTTATATACTAATCACCTACATATAATAGTTAAAAATATTGCAAAATCTCACAAACATTTCCCTCTGTTACTCCTTTCAGTGCAATATCAGAGAAACGGGACACTAATAATGAAGTTGACAGAGCATCATAAATTAAACTCTAATATGTTTTTTTTTGTTGTTTTTGTTTTTGTGGTGTAGTAAATTTTCATAATGAAATGGGACACCCATTCATAAGTTGTATTTCCTTCTCAAAAAGTACTTAAAGCAGCTTTTAAATATATGGTTAAAATAACTCAAATTCATAAACAAAGATCAGAAAATGAGTTTTAAAAATGAGGTATTCATACTATAAAAGCCTGGCAGCTTTCTAAGACAAAGAATGTCACCTCCCTGAATGTGGATAATGGCTGAAAGAAAATAATTTTACCTCTAATGGCTTTGATTTTGCTAGCAATATCTCATAACAGGGTGCCTGAAAAACAGCTTCCAGACACAGCCTCCATAGTAAAGCAGGAATGAATGTGATAAAGGGAGCACTCTGTCAATACCACTTTACAATAAAAGGCCAAAGCAAATTACTCTCAACAATTAATGCAGACAAAATGAAGATTCAAACAGGATTTTTTTTAAGTAGGGGACATGGAGTGAATTTCTATATAAGCAACCCATAAATTTTGCACCCTCATTTTAAATTCCAAGAGATGGGGAGAAAAAGAACATGATAGGCCTTCAATCCACAGGACAGAAAAATGCAGGGATTTCTTGTTTTCTTTCTCTTCTTTATATCCCATGTAGACAATCTAAAAGAAGCTTGGTGTTTAAACTCTAATTTTTGACTGATTGTTTTGCCATGGCGTATATTGCTTTGTGCTTTCTCTGGGTCATTTTTTCCTTCCTGAATGTTGTGCAAATCTAATTTGCCATTCTGCTCTATTATCACTAAATGAGCTTGATCTAACAGTGTAGACGTACAGAGTTGCAAATCTAACTATAATGTAAATCTAATGAGAAAGGAAAGGAAACAAGAATACAGAATTAAATACAACCTTCACCATGTTACTTTCATGAAATAGAGTGAGATACCAGATGTGTAAGTACCTTTTGCTATGCTTGCTATACTGAGAGCTGCAGTGAGTGCAATTGGTCCTCTCTGGACTTTTTCACATATTGGTCCTCTTACCTTTTGTATGCCTTATGTAGAATAAACTACAGAAGAAGTTATAGAGAATTTCAGAATTTTCAGCCAGGGTACAGAGTAATGTAAACACTAACAACCCCTCTCTCTCTTCCCTTCATGATCCAAATAATTCCCTACATTTGTAAATTTAATTGGAATCAAAGCTGGCTATAAAATTTGAAGAGTGGTAAGGGAGTATGAATGGAAGGAAAGCAAGAGAAAAGATATAAAAAACTGCATGCAGAAAAGCATGATAAAAAGTGAACTTTGTGTCACATGAGTTCTGTGTATCAATTCTCCTCTTGTTTGTAAAAATGTTCACAAAGATCAAGGGATAGTTACACAGAAATGTTTGTGTTATTCAGAGTCCTGTCTTTGCAGATGACATGAGAAAAAAATCTTAATTACTTACTTAATTAAAAGCTGTTAAGAAGAAGCTACTTAGATTTCTATGCCAAGCACAAAAAGTAGGAATAGTTAAACATATGTTTCAGTGAAGCTAATCATACCTTGTTGGTGCATACACATCATAGTACAGATTTTATGAATTAAACAGCTTGCAAGATCATTTAGTTATTTTTGCGAAGGTCTGCTGGGCAGTTTTATAGAGATACGCTCAGCCCATCTGCTGATCTTTGTAAAGTAATTTGTGGGTCTGTGTGGTGATTTATTACTGAAACACTGTGAAGACGTACGAGGAACGGCTGAGGGTGCTGGGCCTGTTCAGCCTGGAGAAGAGGAGGCTGAGGGGAGACCTCATCAGAGTCTACAACTTCCTCGTAAGGGGGTGTCGAGAGGCAGGAGACCTTTTCTCCATTAACACCAGTGACAGGACCCGCGGGAACGGGGTTAAGCTGAGGCAGGGGAAGTTTAGGCTTGACATCAGGAGGGGGTTCTTCACAGAGAGGGTGGTTGCACACTGGAACGGGCTCCCCAGGGAAGTGGTCACTGCACCGAGCCTGTCTGAATTTAAGAAGAGATTGGACTGTGCACTTAGTCACATGGTCTGAACTTTTGGGTAGACCTGTGCGGTGTCAAGAGTTGGACTTGATGATCCTTAAGGGTCCCTTCCAACTCAGGATATTCTATGATTCTATGATTCTAAATACAAGACAGCATGTAAGACATAGGGGATCTCTTAAAGAAATGTCCTAAACCCTGTTGGATACCAAGAAAAAATTCCTCATGATCCAGAGTCACTAGAATTAGGTATATGAACTAAGACTTCCTAACACAACAGAAAAAATACATAAGATACAGTCACACAAATTTCTTCTCAGATCTCTACAATTTCATTGCCTAGACATTATCAGATTAAATAAAAAATTATCAACAAAAAAAAAAACATTAAAAAAAAAAAACAACACATTAAAAATAAAATATTAAATAACGTATAGGTACTAATACAGCAAGAATAATTCAAATACTTTAAAATCAACAATTAAATTGTGCAAAACTTCCACCATGTGCATATAAACACATACAAACTATCAGGAATAAGCAGACTGATAGCCTGTTAATTAAGCAATTATTGCAAGCATTATAAAATGCAAAGAAGTACCTAATGTGTCTCAGCAAATGTATTAGATTTCAAATAGATTCAATCTTTTAGCTCAGCAAGCTCTCTTGGAGTTTGCATCTCTTCTATTCTTGATTATAGCCCTCCTGTAGGTAATTTTTTTTTTGTTATCTTGGGTAAAAAATGGTCTTGCATATGAAAACTCACAGATGCCAGGCTGTATTTATAGCTTACGTACTAGCCCTTACAATGGCAATGCATATATTTAATGTGACAAATAAATTTTCCAGTTCCTTTCTCAATTTGCTTCTTTTTAATTGAGTAAGCAATCATTTTGTCTGTGTCCTGGTTACATTTGGGATAATTTTCTTTCTAGTAGCTCATATGGTAGCTGTGCTTTGGATTTAGGTTGAAAATACTGGTCATAACATACCAATGATTTAGTTACTGCAGAGCAGTGCTTACACAGAGCCAAGGACTTTTCAGCTTCTGGTGCTGCCCTGCCAGTGAGGAGTGCACCAGGAGCTGAGAGGGAACAGAACCAGGACAGCCGGACAAGACTGGCGAAAGGGATGTTCCATACCCTGTGGTGTCATGTTGAACAATAAAAATGGGGGAGTTGTCTCAAGTGCAGTGGAGGGCTGTTGTTTGGGGTCTGGCTGAGCATGACCAGCAAGTAGTGAGCACTTGCATTGTGCATCACTTGCTTTGCTTATATTCTGTTGTTGTTGTTATTGTTTCCCTTCCTTTTCTGTCTTATTAAACTGACTTTATCTCAACCCACAAGTTTTTTTACTTTGTTTTTTTTTTTTCATTTATTTATTCCCTCTCCCATCCCAATGGGGTCAGAGGCAAGGGGGTAGTGTACAAGCAGCTGTGTGGTGCACTCAGCTGCTTGCCAGGTTAAACCGCAGCAATCTCAAATACAGTTAAGTGAAGTTAAGACAACCAATGAAGTTATACTGGTAGAACAAGTGGAAATTCCTTGAAGTTATGCTATACATTGGACACAAGCAACTATACAAAGTCACAAGAAGTTTCAGGCATTTGGGCAAACTAACTTTTTCAACACAAGGTCCCTAACACCATATTCAGAACCTGGGAATTTCACATGTATGAATAAGAAGTTCATAGTGCTAACTACTCTGAAAATCATACCCCTTTTAACATGGATAAGTTTGGCTGTCAGGATTTAACTTGAGGGAAAGACATAGTGATATGTGAATGTCCTGTTGTGTACTATTCAACTACACAGTCCTGATATCTATAATGTATTTAACTACCAAAAGTATCAGGTGAACACTAAAAATTCATGGTACTTCTCTAAGCTAAACCTGGAAATTTATTAAGAATTGCTTTTCACTGGTAGAAAAGTCAAAATGTTAACTGTATTAAATTTAACAGTTAAATTTCAAAGCTTTTGCCATTAAAAAAGACACCAAATGCTACTCTACAATTTCTGTGAATAACAAGGTATATTTTTTCACCAATTGTCCATTTGCAATTATTTTAAGGAAAATGGCAAAAGTTGCGAAGAGAGTTTAAGGCATCACATAGCTCTGATAGAAGATTTAGTACAAGATATTAATTGAATAGTAAGCAAAATAATGAGACTATTGAAAGACAAAATAATGAGAATATTGAGAGACAAAAAAAAAAATAAAACAGCCCCAACCCCCCCCCCCAAAAAAAAAAAAAAAAAAAATCTAAGCATTTAGAGCTCTCAGGGAAAAATGGGATGAAAAACAGCACTAACATTGCAAATCTATGCTATCTGGGAGGCATGATTTTTCGTCGGGAGCTAGGACTAATAGAAATGCTCTAAGGTATGAAATGAAATCATTAAATATTTAGACACAATATAAAGACTTTTTAAGTTCAGATTAATTAGCACTTATGTTATTTATTAGTTGGATTTGTTTTTACAACAGGAAGGATCTGTCAGGGCTTTGAGGGCACCAAAAGGTTTTTATGTCCCTGACCAGCCTCTCCTCAGGACCATACCCACACTTCCATAGACTTAAGTTCAGGCCTGGGCTTTCTGTCCTTGTCTGAATTATATTGTAGGTGTGCCTGTCTACAGTTCTGTCTCTTAACCTGGACAGTCTTTGGACCCATGCTTCAGGCAGCTTTTCTTCTTGGATGGTACACTTTGATGTATTCTATAGATTGCCCGTAGTCTCACCTTTGGCTCTGTCTCCTTTCACTCTTGACTGGATTCCTTGTGTACCACTGGATCTGGCTTATTGCTTGCTGTGTCTGAGGGTATTGATGTTACTGACGCAGTTACCAGCACCTATCTCCTGACTTACCTGGCTTTAGGGAGCAGCTAGCTTTCACTGCTTTCTGACAGGATTCTTTCTTTTATGAGATGAGCCCACTCAAAATAGAGACAGATAAGGCCTAAGAAGGAGTCCTTGCTTGGCTGCAACACTTAACAACACAAGAATGCAGATGTCATACATCTACATGTAGATAACTGATATATGAAGGCATTCAGAGGGACATTTGTTGTCGTTGTTCCCTGGCCCTAGTCTTTTAATGTTGATTTGGGGAGAAGTTTTCAATATCTTTCAGAATTTTTGTTGTTGTGGTAGTCATTATATTTTTTTTTATTATTATTTTTTTTAATGATAAACTTTATCTTTCACCTCCCTTGCCAGGTAATTCCTTACTTGAGGTACCACTGAAGTAGGGTTGGTATATGTTCAGATAGCTAGACAGTTCAGCAATGTCAGTGTGTGGATGCCACACAGGTGTATATGGAGGCCACACACAGTTTTCAGCTAGTAGCCATATTAGTCAATAGCCAACAGCTTCCTAAATTTACTCATTGTTAACTGTTTATAGTTTAAATGAAAATTGAAACCATGAGTTGAAGCCCCACAAGGGCTTAAACAAGTAGACCTCAGGTATCTACTCACAATTCTGTCCAGTGCCTTACATACATGCTGCCAAAGTGGTGAAACATGAGATCACTGGTGAGCTTCAAATATTTGGCACTCATAGGATGTTAAGGTAGAAACTAAGGTAGAAACTCTGGAAAGTGTGAAGATTCTAACAAGCTTCCTTTTTTTTTTCTATGTGAACTCTAAAGATGTTACATATAGGGATCATAAATTTATTTCATTTTATATCTGCTGAGACAAGACATTTTATATCTGCAAGACAGCTTGTATTAATCTCATAGTCTATTATTATTATTATTATTTGTGTGTGACTATAAACTGGTGTTGATTTGCTCTCCTCACCTCCCTCATATATTTAAGAGAAAGCTTTGCAAAACAAGGGTTATTTGTGTTAATGTGTCAAGCTCATAAACACTTACCAGCTTATGAGTTCAGCCTAAATAAGAGTATTTATGTGTGTGGGGTGAACCATGAACCTAAGGCTTATTTCCTAAGAAAGAAAAATAAAAAATGTGCTAATTCATTACATCACATAACCTCCTCTAATTCTGAGCTCTTAAAAAAAAAAAAAAAAAAAAAGTGAACTTACTCAATACAAAATTTCCCAGAGTTTACTGTTGGATTCACACTTGCAAACTTTATGAAGCAGGCATTATTCATAGAAGCAGTAGACAATATTAAAAGTAAATACTAATTTTGAAAAATAATTATCCCATTTGGTATCTACTAATGCAAGAACTCTTTTCAGATGATACAGTCTTTATGCTTTTCCATACAGACAACCTTTTTCTTCAGAACAAAGTCACACGGCTACCACAGCACAGATGTGAGAGGGTAGAAAAACTAGCCACCTGTGTAGATTAGAAAACATTTTGCTTTACACTTTAGATCACATGGTGTTTGAACAGTCTTTGTTGAGCTTATTAGCAGGCCATAAAATAACAAAGACTGAAAATTAAATTGATTGTACAGAAACAAATTGCAGTTGCATTGTGATACAAGCACCATCTTGTGATACAAGTTCACCATCTAGATGCCCTCCAGCAGAAGCAATATGGAGCACTACAACATACATATTTCTAGATATCAAAGAATCACAGAATAGAAGGAGTTGGAAGGGACCTCTAAAGATCATTGAGTCCAACCCCCCTGCCAAAGCAGGTTCCTCAGAGCAGGCTGCCCAGGTAGGCGTCCAGATGGGCCTTGAATATCTCCAGAGAAGGAGACTCCACAATCTCCCTGGGCAGCCTGTTCCAGTGCTCTGTCACCCTCACCATGAAGAAGTTCTTTTGCGTGTTGGTGCAGAACTTCCTGCGCTTCATCTTGTGGCCATTACCCCTTGTCCCGTCCCCACAAACCACTGAAAAGAGGTTGGCCAAATCCCTCTGTCTCCCACACGTCAGGTATTTATTTACATTGATGAGATCCCCTCTCAGCCATCTTTTCTCCAGGCCAAGCAAACCCAGGTCTGTCAGCCTTTCTTCATAGGGAAGATGCTCCAGGCCCCGTACTATCTTTGTGGCCCTCCACTGGACTCTTTCCAGGAGATCCCCGTCTTTTTTGTACCGGGGAACCCAGAACTGGACACAGTACTCCAGGTGAGGTCTGACCAGGGCAGAGAAGAGGGGGAGGATCACCTCCCTTGACCTGCTGGCCACGCTCCTTTTAATGCACGCCAGGATCCTACTGGCCCTCTTGGCCACAAGGGCACACTGCTGGCTCATGGTCAACCTGTCATCCACCAGGACCCCCAGGTCCTTCTCCTCAGAGCTCCTCTCCAGCAGGTCATCCCCCAGCCTGTACTGATATATGCAGTTGTTCCTTCTCAGGTGCAGGACTCTACACTTGTTCTTATTAAACCTCATTTGGTTTCTTCCTGCCCATCTCTCCAGCTGGTCCAGGTCTCACTGAATGGCAGCACAGCCTTCTGGCATGTCAGCCATTCCTCCCAGCTTTGTGTCAGCAGCATACTTTCTGAGGGCAGACACTATTCCCTCATCAAGGTCATCGATAAAGATGTTGAACAAGACCGGACCCAGCACTGACCCCTGGGGAACACTGCTAGTCACAGGTCTCCAGCCAGACTCTGTGCCACTGATCACCACCCTCTGAGCTCGGCCAGTCAGCCAGTTCTCAGCCCACCTTACTGTCCACTCATCTATCCCACACTTTCTCAGCTTTGCTATCAGGATGTCATGGGAGACAGTATTAAAAGCCTTGCTAAAGTCAATGTAGATGACATCCACTGCTCTCCCCCCATCTACCCAGCTGGTGATGCCATCATAGAAGGCAATGAGGTTGGTCGAGCACAAATTCTCCGTGGTCTTCAAAGGAAGAGCCTTCTGCCTTTAAATATTTCCCCTTTGTTGATGGTACTTCCTCTGAACAGTTTTCTGATAGTTTAAGGCCACTCCGCAGACCAGAAAACCCAGTCAATAATTTTCTTGCATAACCTACTTACTGACTATTCATGATTATAAATTAATATGGTAGGATATGGAATGTTTCAGGTGAATAAACACTGTATAAAATAAAATGAATTTGAAGAAATCCAGGACTTGTAAGCAGATGAGTCAGATTCATTCCATCATGAAACAAATGTGTCTTATTGGCGGAATCACTAAGAAGACCTGCGGAGCTAAAGATTGCCTAATAATGTTCTATCGGTCCTGACCTGTTGAGTTTGAAGGTAGAGAATATGGCACAGGTAACCACCACTTGCGGTATTTGCCATAGTTGATTCCTTTGATAGGAAACTACTAGTCAAGTAAGATCAGAGAGAGCTTTCCTGGACATCCTGAATTTGGAACAGGCCATTGTCACCTGGAACAGTGATAGTAAGCTACTGTGCCCTCCATTTTGTAGACTAAGGATTTTAATGTTAGTGAGGGTGCCATAGCTGGCCCCTCTCTCGCATGAACATCTTTGTGGACTAGTAGGTGTACTGTAGTTTCTTTGATTTGGAAATTCTTCAGACACAAAGCAATCCTTTGTGTGTGAAAAAGATAGTAAAAGTCTGATAATTTTTTATTTATATTGCTCCTTTCGTCTTGCTAAGATCTACCTTAAATTATTGATTCTTGCTGTTCTTAATCAAACTTACACCAAGAGTCTAGATCTCCTCCTGTAAGGGAAGAATATTGATCTCTTCAGTTTCTGTGTTGACCCTGTAATCTTGACCTTCTTCCCCACCCTCTTTCCATTCTTGTGAGAACAACACTAATGTTCACTTTGATTGCAGTTGCTTTAAACTGTACATCTGGAATATAATCTTGAGTTACCATAGTCCCAACCCTTCTTAATACCAGATGTTGCTCGTCTGCCAAATGCTCAAGCAGCAATTGTTCAGACCACTTGCAGTTCTGTGCTTCAGCCCACATCTGAAGTCAGTCTATGCACTGCAGAAAATCAATATTTCAGGAAGGTTTGCCTGTATTAAAGTCCTCAGACCTTCTCTGTTAGCAGCTCCATGAAGCTTCTGGCCTTTCTCTGAGATGTCATTAACAGCTGTCCCATGCCTTACGCACACATCCAGAATAAGATCAATTCCATAAAGAGATTTTAATAAGGCTACTAGAAAGCAACCAATACTTAGCCCCTTAGCTATACCGTAAAACTGCCTGCCCTGCCTTTGCTCAGACCCCCCATAGGCAGTTGCAGCTAACAGTATGGTTCACCCTGCTCTCATCTTACAGGAGAGATATGTGGCACAGATGCACCTGCCTCTGGCCTCTAGCATGGAACTTGTTTAGGGGTCTTTCTGCTCTTTTTGAACGCCATCACTATTCATGGTATCTAAGTTGGAGATAAGTTATTCCATTCTTGATTAAAAAGAATACTGACTTGCACATTAGAGCATCTTTCTTCACAATTTATTGTCTTCCACTGAATCCTCTACTTAGTCAAAATTGTACAATATGGATCAATTCAGATGGCATCAGTTCTGTATCTTAAAACTGAGGCTTACAAAGATTTTTCTCTCTCTTTGAATGTCCCATGACCTTGTCTGCCATTTTTAATGCAGCTAAACATTGTCCAGATGGTTTTAGTGCTAATGATCTTCCCAATGATACCACATAATGACCTGCTCTTTGCAATATGTGAGAAACATGCTGGCTATCTCATCTGATCAAATTACTAATTTGCTAAATTATTAGCTTCCTAAGCATCACATTTTCCTATACCTAAATAACCTTCATAAATGTAGTCATGAAATAAATTAACTTTGAGGCCAAAATTATACAATAAATTCAGAGAAAGGGGAATAAAAAATCATTTTCTTGGCAAATTTCAAATTTCAAAATATGTACATGCAAAAAATGCCAAAAAAAAAAAAAAAAAAAAAGGAGTCAATGAATAATTTCAAAAATATTTAACTGTTTATCATCTGACAGGCACATTTTTTTTTTCAGTTAATTTGGTCAGGGAAACTTTACAGATGGAGTCTTTGTTTTTTTGCTTCGCCTCTTCATTTGCACACAGTACACATTTTTTACATGACTGCATTCTTTTCTTCTGAACATGAACATGCAAATAAAACTAACTCTTTACCCCCAGAGAAGTTTTGCAGAACCATAGTTACAGTTCAGACTGAATTATAACAACTAAATGGTTTTAAATGATACCCCATGTTCCAAACTAACAATAATCTCGGTGATGGCAAATTAGAGTTTCTATTGCTCAAAGCACAATTTAATTAAAGTAACTGCTCAAACTAAATCACCATAATTCAAATAGATAAATAAATAGATAAATTGGTTAGACTTTCTGGTGATTAAAAATTGGAACCACAAGTTGGAATTGTATTTTTTGCCTAAAATAATTCTATTTATCTTTTTCCAAAGCACAGGAAATTAGGAATTGGTTTAAAGCTTTACTGCTAAAATAGGACATGGTTGTGGACATTAGGAAAAAATAATAGAAAAAAAAAAACAAAAAACAAAAAAAGAAAAATCTAGAGAAAGTATCTTGGAAAGCAAGGAACAAACACCTTATTAAATCTATCTCTCTATATATACATATAAACTGTTTGCACTTTCTCTCTTTCTTCCACCCCCACCTCCCAATATATTTTCTTAGAAATACCAGCATCGATTAATTTTTTGCTGTTATTGCATACTAGCATTATATTCAATCTTCTTATTCACATTAAGTTTTTCTCTACTTATGGGCATCTGCTTAATTCTATTATGGGGCGATTGCCTATGGCTAAGGCATCTGGATGCTGATGAGCATTTATTTCACAAGAAAGCATCAAGCAGCCCTTGCCACTCAAGATAACACTCAAAAACATATTTTCAGGATTATTAGGGTGAAGTAATAAGGTGGAGCTATCGGAGGACATGTGAGAAAAAAAAAAAGTCAACAGAAGTAGCAGGTAAAACAGCAACAACAGCAAACAACAATAACAACAACAACAAAACACATTATTTCTGTTTTGGTATATCCAAGTATAATAAAATCTAAAGTTTAAGATAAACAAACTTGCTGCAGAGAGGCGGTTCTACTTTCAAAGTTTAAGTAAGGGACCTTTAGCAAACAAAACATGATTTGAAGGTTTTCCTTTTATATATCTCCCATGTAGTTATAAGATGCTTCTTTAAGTATGCTTGTCTGTGCTCTTGAATAACCATGGAGATACTGAACCACCACTGTTGCATCTGTTATCAACATAAGTATATGAAAATTAAGTCTAAGTTAACACTTCCCACCTCCCCCCCAAATCATGTTGGGTTTTAAAGAAAATACTTTTAATATTCAACAAGTACACAATAAAGTCCCAGTTCAAGGATAGACTTACAGCATAGGGAATTTCCTTTTTTTAAAAAACAAACAAACAAACAAACAAACTATTGTGTTGTCAGCTATGAGTTGAATACACATACACACAAAAGCTACAGTTTGTTGGGTGTTTCTAAAGCAAGTAAAAATGTTAAAAAGCTCAGTTTTTGTGGAACTAGAATGACTTTCTATCTGGGAAATTTCTGAAGTCATTTATATATATATGGTATTGATGCAGAGGTAGTGCTCATCTGGTATTCTGTTCTTCTACCTTGGCAGTTACAAATTGGCACCTCTTCCCCGAGTCACCCCAAGCTCTCCAAATATAAGTGAATAAATGTACAATGTTCTTTATTTGCAGACAAAAGGTCTCGCACATGTTACATGTATATCTATCAGATCACCTATCACATGAGAAAACATGCTTCCCTTCTGAAAACACATGTGTGGGAAAAGACTGGCTTCTGTTCCTACACAATCTTCTATGAACACCAGAGGAGCACTTCTGGACTAAGAATAAAATCCGCTCTCCCATATGGTCTTGCAAAGTAGGTGGCAGATGAGGAAGAGACAGAAAGAGCCATGTTCTCTCATGTTTAATTACCACCAAAAAGCTGGTGCCCAAATGCCCTCAGCTTCAATTCAAATGTTTTCTTTACTTCTTTTTATTGGAACAGTGACCCAGAAGCTGGGATTTGACTAAGACAAAGGGTAGAAAGCCAGAGAATGAAGAAGGTTATAGAAAAACCCTTGTTTTCTATAACCCTGTTATAGAAAAAACCTTTTACCAATTGTAGACTCTGCCAAATGTAAAATCAATAAAATTATTCTATCTGCATTCCTACAGAACTTTATTCCTAATCAAAGGTCACCACTGTGAGAATGGTGAACAGACAATAAACTATTATAAACTAAATAAGTTTCAGGGGAACCAAAATAATGACATGTCAAAAGGGTATTGACTACACTACCCTTCTGCTGATTCTGTCTTTAATGATAGGAAGCAACAGCTAATTATGCTTTTAGCATATTGCTTTTTACTATGTAAGGTTTTCAAGGAATTTATGCATAGAAAAGGTCAAAGCATTTTCTCTAAAGACAGGACTGAAGAAGGTCACAGTCCAGTAAAGAAATCTTGCTGCAGTGAATGATGCTTCTAGGATGAAAGCAAAGCCAAGTTTTCTTTCCAATATATTAAAAACACACTTCCAAAGGAAACATCTTCCTTTTTGTCTACGTATGGGTGAATTCCTACTAATAGTGTTGTAGTGTGTTCATTCTGCAAACTGTATTAAGAGCTAGAGACAATGACAAGTGTTCATAAACACGGGAACGCGATTTAACAATCCATGCTTTTGTATTATGCTTTTGTGCATGGAAAGGTAAATGGATTTGTAGGCTCCTATTGAATCTGACCCCCTCCTCCCCCCCCCCCCCCCCCCTTTTTTTTGTACCTGCAAAAAAACAATGATTATGCAATAAAGGCAGTAGAAAGGCATTCTGTAAACTGAGTCACGCTCTCGCAAAAGGTCATCTTAGAAATTCCCACACTTACCAGGAACCTTCTACAAAAACAAATGTACTTGCCTAACAGCCACTGAATCCCCAAAACATCACATAATTTCTCATATCCATATTTTCCAGTGTTATGAATGCACATTCAATGAGCTTTGTTTGGGTTTTAAAACAGCCTACTGCAAATATCCCAGGGTTTCTGAGCAGTTGAATTCACTTGAAAGCGAATTCACAGATGCTTATATTCTTATTCAAAACTAAGTACATACTGATGATGCAGTATGGCCAGACAGCCACACAGAGGTACAGAATCTTCTGGTCTGATAGAGATTTTCATATGTAATTTGTTCATGCTGGGTTTCAACATTGAAGGGCCATGTAAAGTTGTGATGCCTTACCCTCCTTTCCATCGCTCCCTCTTTCCCCCAGCCTCCCCTCCACTAGTACCAGGAACAGAAAGCCAGGCATTAACAAAAGTCTTTGAAAATGAAGTAGAAGATTCTGAGATCGATAAGCAATTAATTGAAGGTGTAAACGGAAAGTGTTAGCTACAGGTTTAACACAAAGAACTGATGGGAGAGTTGTGATACTGTAGGATATTGGACAGTAATTGGAGAACATAAGAAAGCATGCTGGGGAGCTGAAATATTATAACAGGTTTTAAGTAGAAAATGTATAGGGCCTAATTTGTATACCATTGTTAGACAGGCCTAAAAGTAAACCTCAGACAGGAATCAAACCCCAAACAGGAGCAATAGGGAAGGGAAATGTTCCTGGGAAACAGGGGCAAATTGATTTTTTCAAACTCTCAAGAAAAGGAGGCTTTAGATGCCTATTGGTGCTAACAGACACCTTTTCCAGATGGCCAGGAGCATTCCCACATAGAACTAACAAAGCCAGAGAAGTGTCCAAAGTATTGTTGAATGAAATTATACTGAGATTTGGTGTACCCTCAGTAAGGTCTACTGACAGGGGACCACATTTCACTGCAGAACTGACCCAACAAGTCAGCAAAGTGCTGGGGATTGACTGGCAACAACACACTCCATATAGGCCGCAGGCAAGTGGCCACGGGAAAAAACATGAACCTTTTGATAAAACAACAGATTGGTAAAGAGACCAATATGTATTGGTAAAGATAAGCCTCTGTTGAGATATTGTATGGAAGGCCTTACCAAATGCCATACGAAGGAGAAGATCTAATGCAAGGAGGAAACCAATCTTTGCAACAACATCTTATAGTTTGGGGCAAGCAACTAGAACAAATCAAAAAGAATGTTTAAGCACTAGACCTTTTAGTTGCCTTCCAAGGGGAAGTATGCACTTTAATAAAGATTAGTTGCTGTATGTATGCAAATGAGACAGGACGAATTGAGACTGATCTCTCTCTCTATATATGTATTTGGAAAAGACCAAGATCCTACATAAGGTAGCTCAAGATGACACCTCATAGGGTTTTGGAGAATAAATTTACCTGCTTTATAACCATCCCAAGGTTGTAGACAGAGTCTGATTTCCGCAAGTCATTTGCTGAACAACACAGTAGAGCTCAGAACAGGTGTCGTCAACAGACTTCAAGTGACTGATCGGCTAATTTGATGAGCTAATATGACTAATTATCTATAGCTACCAGGACTAACAGTTGGGTCCTTGTAGAGAAATGAAGGAGTGTTCAAATGATGATGTACTAGTTTTGAAGTCTACGAGGATATTCCACCAAACTTTTGAAGGATAAATTCCATGCTAGGCCAATTGTAATGAAATTTTTCTATTATTTCTACAAAGCTGTCTCAGTTTGAAAACGTGAGACAGTTCAGTGTTGGGTAGTCATCTGTCTTAAAATGCTGAGAAGATGGGGCTGCATTCATTTCCAAACTGGCTGTCATAAAGGCCTTAAACTTTGCATTACGTTGAGGCAGTGGTGATCTCAGCCTTATTATATTTCCCTGCGTAATGTAGCTCCCAAAAGAGATCCCAAGGTCCAGAAAAGACATGGAAATAACTGTGGGTTGTAAGGAAAAATCATATTCCATTCTACAGCAACACCAGAGCTGTCTGGAGAGTTTAGGAGTCATCTGAAGTTATTTATGTTTGATTTGAACTGAGTAAGATCTTACTGAGTAAGTATTTATTAATAATTAATTATTTAATATTGCAGAACTTACTAGCACAGGTATTATGGTTGAGTTTGGGCCAGTGATCTTAATGTTGCCATGAAGATTTAAAAGGCAGTCCAGGAAAATGTCTTCCAAATATAGAATCATTAAGGTTGGGCCTTCAGAATCATCTGGTCCAACCATCTACCAACGTCACCCACTAAACTATGTCCATAAGCAACACATCCAACCTTTCCTTAAACACCCCCAGGGACGGTGACTCCACCACTTCCCTGGGCAAACTGTTCCAAAGCCTGACTACTCTTTCTGAGGAGAAATGTCTCCTAATTTTCAATTTAAACCTCCCCTGGCAAAACTTGAGGTCATTCTCTCTAGTCCTATCACCTGTGAGAAAAGGCCGACCCCCTAGATCCCCATAGATTCCTTTCAGGTAGTTGTATATGCATTACTACTATCTGTTTAAAACATCTGTTACTTTCACTCCTTATCAAGATGCAAGAGAGATTTCAGACAATGCAACTCTTCCACATCTGATTTTCTCCATAATTTTCATTTTTCATCTGAGACATCTCCACAGAGGGCACAAGTTCATAAGAACTTCCTTCATTCTGCTATAGATAGAGTCTACTTACTGGAGATGATTATGCTATTAACATAGCAGCAATTTAAATTACCAGAAATATGTGCACCAACACTGGGGAAAAAGGCCACAGTATTAATGTAATTAATAATAATCATCATCATCATCATCATCTAGGTAGGAAATTAGTATTTGCCTAAACTGTCTGAGAGTTGTATGAGTCAGCTGAATTTCTGCTGATATTCAACTTACTGTTACACCAGCCAGGATGGACTATTTTATAAACAGACTTAAATAAACTCCATAGTGCAGTGATTACAAAAGTATAAAAGCCTTATTAAAAACACAGATTAAATATATTGTTATTTAAATCTATTTCTGGAAGATGATGTTAATGTTCCCTTTTTAAGTACCAAACATAGCATTCACATTATTACAGAGCAGTCTTGGTCAGCCTTTGTAATTTTAATGAATCAACAACTGCAATAGTCTGAGTGCATGTGTATAAAAGGGGTTTGTAAGTATAAGTAAGCTCATGTTTCTTTTTCAGACTATGTTTTGCATGATTTCACACAAAACTGTGTTGCCATTGCCCATCAGACAGAATCCTGCCACAGAAAACAAAACAGGATTTAACTCTGCAAGGTATTGGATGACCAAGAAAATTATGTTTGAAATCATAAATGATTAAATTTTACTCAAAACATATTTTTTACTGATTCCACTACTAACACAGGAAGTCTCTGGAGCCAAAATGAAGAACGTGAAACACATGGATTTCACAATGGAGGAAATAATGTGGTGCCATGTTTGTATTTGGCTATCTTATTGCACTAAGGCACATATTTTCCTGACGGTGCAATGGAACGATTACAATGCAGTTATATACACTCCCAAAGTAATTACACAGCCCAGCATGACTGCATCTGTTCCCTCAAGAGACCCTTCTTGTTTTACTATGATGTTATCCTCTATAAACAGTTTTGGGTGAGACATTGAGCTAAATGAGGCTCATGAAATTGAAAAAACTTTGTACATAAGGAAAGAGGCTGGCCTTGTAGAAAAAAACTCTGCTTAAAAAAAAAAAAAAAAAAAAAAAAAAAAAGAATAAATTATATCACTGTGATTTCCTCATCTGGATGGGAGAATGGAAGCCAGACTTTGTTGTAGACACAATGGCTCCCACTGGGATAGATATAAAGTCATCCAGCCACAAATGTGTCTCCAAAAGAGATGAAGTGATTGCTTCTCCAAAGAAGAATCCTTCCTATTTGCCTGCAAGTAAGAAATATGTGTGTTTTGTGCCATCCCTTTGGATATCTGCAGCCTTCTGTCCAAGATGAATCCTGAGGCCCTTAGAAGAGAGAACAGAACAACATTTTGCATCCTTAGTTTTCTATAAGCCCTTAAATTATTCACATTCCCTACTAGCATTAGGAAGAACCCATTTCTGTTCCATAATTTCAGGGCTTTCCTCTACAGTTGTAGTAAGTCTTCAAAGGGCTAATTTCTTTCACTTCCTCTAACCCATTGTTTCTCAATGGACAAGACCAAACAAAGGGCAGGTAAAATAACTGGTGTGATGCTGCTCATGTGCTGTCTATGGTAATTCCATAATAAAAGTACAAGAAGAAAAGAAAGTTCAGATCAGTTTCCAGAGCATAAATATTTGGTGTTAACATCCCTCCTTTCACTTTTATTCTTAAACTCCTACTTTAGCCCCTACTTAAAATGGCTTTCACTTGCTTGACAAAAGTCCTGTGAATTCTCCAGTGAAATTAGTTTATTCTTTCTTCAAACTGAACTGAAGTTTCTGGAAAACCTGAAGTGATACTAAAGCCAAGAACTCCCTACAAAATGCCTTTGCATTTAGATGGAATCAGTGATTCTCTAGCATAAAGTGACACCTTCTTCTAAGAGTTAAATATTCAAAACTGAGATGTTTTGCATTTTTAACTTCCTTCCATAATAAGTATTACCATATTGATATTTATATTCATGTATTTTTTCACTCTATTTGTTCCATGTCTGATGAGTTGAAGCAAACATCAGTCTCCATTCCATACTTGCCTACACTAGCTGTTTATGTAGAAATATTCACTTGCTCCACACTTTGAAAAATCTTGAGAATGTAAGTCAATCCTCTTGATCAATTTGGTGTTTAAAATCTGTTCAAAGTCATATCTGCAAAAGCTAGCACTTGAGCTCACAGAGCCACATTAATGGTTAGTGAATCTACCAGGGGAGGTGCCCCGCTGGACATGCTGTTCACAAACAGAGAAGGACTGGTGGGAGATGTGGTGGTCGGGAGCTATCCTGGGCAGAGTGACCATGAAATGGTGGAGTTTTCTGTTCTTGGCGAAGTAAGGTGGGGGACCAGTAAAACCGCTGTCTTGGACTTCCAGAGGGCTGACTTTGAGCTGTTTGGGACACTGGTTGGTAGAGTCCCTTGCAAGGCAGTTCTGAGGGGCAGAGGAGTCCAGGAAGTCTGGGCACTCCTCAAGAAGGAAATCTTAATGGCTCAGGAGCGGTCTGTCCCCATGCGCCCAAAGATGAGCCAGTGTGGAAGAAGACTGGCCTGGCTGAACAGAGTTGTGGCTAGAGCTTAGGAAAAAAAAAAGAGAGTTTTTGAGCTTTGGAAAAGAGGGCAGGCCACGCAGAAGTATTATAAGGATGTTGTAAGGATGTGTAGGGACTGTGTAAGGATGTGTAAGGAGGACTAAGGAGAATCTTCATCCTTTACTGGATGCGGGGGGAAACTTAGTGAGGAGAGATGAGGAAAAGGCTAAGGTGCTTAATGCCTTCTTCGCCTCAGTCTTTAGCAGCAAGAACAGTTGTTCTCTGGATACCCGGTACCTTGAGCTGGTGGAAAGGCATGGGGAACAGAATGTGGCCCTCATAATCCAGCAGGAAATGGTTGGCGACCTGCTACAGCACTTAGATGTACGCAAGTTGATGGGGCCAGATGGGATCCATCCGAAGGTACTGAGAGAACTGGCAGAGGAGCTGGCCAAGCCACCTTCCATCATTTATCGGCAGCCCTGGCTATCAGGGGAGGTCCCAGTTGACTGGCAGCTAGCAAACATGACGCCCATCTACAAGAAAGGCAGGAGGGCAGACCTGGGGAACTATAGGCCTGTCAGTTTGACCTCAGTGCCAGGGAAGCTCATGGAGCAGATTATCAGAGTGTCATCACGCAGCGCTTGTAGGGCAACCAGGTGATCTGGCCCAGTCAGCATGGGTTTATGGAAGGCAGGTCCTGCTTGATGAACCTGATCAAGTGACATGCTGGGTGGATGAAGGAAAGGCTGTGGATGTGGTCTATGTTATAAGTTGCCCCCTTAATTAATTTTCAGAGAGCATTGCATTAATAATAGAAAGGAATTTATTGAGTAAGCAACAGCAAGCAAAACAGCGCTGGGCGGCCGGGGAGTCTCGGCTCCGCCAACGGCGCGCACCTCACCCCCCCCAGGGTCCCTTTTTATATCTTGGTGATTTCAGGATTACGCAGCATGTCCGGGTATGTTCTGCGACTGCGCGCACTGTTGCTAGGGGGTCGTCTCTGTCCCTCTGGTGGTCGTGAAGATGAAGGCCGTAGTCTTCCTCGGCGTTGTGGTTCAACTTCTTTCTTTATTTGGTCATGTTGGCCCAGCGTGAGACAGGAAGGCAAGATGTTGATACACTAGTTTAACAACTTATCAGGAGATGGTTACATGAACTTTGCAGCAGTGTTTTTTGAACAAAAGAGGCTACTGAGATGCAGAAGGAGAGAAGGGGAGAGGGTTCTTTTTTTTTGTTACATTAAGCAAAGGAATTTTCATAGTGTCTAGCTAAGCATTATACAGCTCCTTACTTCAGCAGGGAGTTTTCACAACTCCCGTTCCTCAAACAGAACTCCTTGTTTTTACAAAAGACAATGAACAAACATTTATTGTATATTACAATCCCTCCTTTTTCTTTTAGTTACTCATTTTGTTCATTGAATTTCGGCAATGCCTGGCTACTAAGAACTAATGTTTCCTCGATTCCTTCGTTGGTACTTATTGGCTTGTATCTGGCATGTATGAGCATTAAATGTGCCGCTTCTAAATGTCCCTTTACAATCGCAATCAATTTATTAAAAATACATGGTTCAAAAGTTAGTGCTATTATTAAGAACAACAAAGGTCCTGTTATTGTTGATAATAAAGTAGTAAGCCAAGGTGAATAATTAAACCAAGATTCGTACCAGCTCTGTCGGGCTTCATTCTCCCGTTTCCTTTTTTTTTTCAACCCTTCCCTGGGTCTTGCCATTGTATCTCTTACCTCTCCAGTGTGATCAGCATACACACAGCATTCCTCTTTCGGGGCTGCACACAGCCCGTCCTGTTGTAAAAAAATACCAAATCTAATCCCCTATGATTTTGTAACACTACCTCTGAAAGCAACCTGATAGATTTTCCAGGGCCGAGATGGATTGTTCAATTTGGGTCAGGTCCTCGTCCACAGCAATGCATAAGGAAGTAAATTCTTGATTTTGTTTAACCAATGAAGCTACCCTGGTCCCCACTCCAGCTCCTCCCAGGATTATTAGGGTGGCCAAAGTTAGAGCCGTGAATGGTTCCCGTCTTTCCAGATGATGCCTTGCCACTGTGTCTGGGTGTACATATAATCCTCAGGGTGGTATAGAATCCTTGGTATAATTATCACCTGTATACAAAAATCACAAGACGCATTAAAGAGTTTTAGTGATAGACAAGGAGTTACGCCCACTCACGAACAAACCCACCTAGCGTTGTTGGCTGGGATTAACCACTCGGCTGATTGTTTTCCATTCTCCGTGATATTGCATAGGTGACACTTCCCACTAGGAACTGTGCCCACACACCTACCACCTCCAGTGACTTCTGTTAGTGTTACCCTTATGTCTTTTCCCAACTGTAATGTAGAGGGCTGTTCTTGTTTGTGCAGGAGGGCTCCCCAGGATTCCCGATAGCATCATAGTATGAAGGCCTTATACTAAAGCATAATCAACAGTGTTTTGTTACATTTGGGGTTGTTTTGTTTAATTATTGGTAGCTGGCATTCATGACCCCCCCATATGTTATTCTCAGCTATGTTACCATTCTCGGCTTTACCTGAGCTCGTAGGGCTGCCGAGGGTTGGAAGTGTAGTATTTTCCGCAGGCTGGATTCCCTGGACATTTTCTGACAATACCTCATTTGGTCCTACTGCCTGGGGCTTATCGGCATCCTCCTTTTTATTAGTATGAGTTCTCCCCTATCTGTTCTGTGTTTGTAAAATCTGACACCTCACATTTTTCCTAGTACCCAGCTAGTATCGTCCAAGTTTGTTATATTTATATATAGAACCTTGCAAATTTCTTTATTTCCATGGAAGGTTCCTGTATACCCTATACCATGCCCTCACCACCTGTAACGGGGACCTGCTTGTTGGTTACAACCTTGCGGCCCATATCCCACTTGTAAGAATTTATTCCGACCAGCCCCGAGTGTCCAGTCCATAGCAATGGTTTCACACTCCCACTATGCACAATAATACATGTTCGGGTAATTACAGTACCCCTTTCCTGGGTTAGAACTTGGGCAGAAATAAAATCCTGATCGGTTAAAGCATGGCTGCACTGACACCAGGTCACATAATGTGATGCGAAAACTGGGAGCACCCGCTGTCGTTGTTTGCTGGACGACGAATTGATCCTTCCATCTGATCAAGCTCCATTTAAAAGGCTGATGGGGATGCGCAGACCCATGGCTGACCAAAATGATGATACTGACTCCCATGTATCGTGGGAGGTGGTTGGAGCCCATCTAAATTGGCGGCCCCTCAGTCCCCCACCGTTTTCACTTCTCTGCCTCGCTTGTCAGTTCGGTTGCAGCGAACTACAAGGTATCGGTTCTTCTTGGCAGCAGCAGTGTTCTTCAGGGGAACCTACTAGGGAGCCTTTGAAACAGGGCCTCCTCCCCTTCCCACGATACACAGATAATATAAAATACTTATCGAGTCCGTCTTAGTGTCAGCTTCAAGTCGTCAGGGCCTGGAGCTGCCTCCCATTTACCTTCCCGGATCGGTCCTTTCACACGGCTGGCATGCATCCATCTTTTCTCCGCAGTTCGAATAGCCGTTTCTGTGGTAAGCAAAACAACATAGGGGCCTTCCCCATCGTGGTGTTAAAGCAGTCTCTTTCCAAGTCTTAATTAGAATTGAGGGTGATCAAGTAGCAATTCCAAGTCATAGGGCATACCATATAGCATTTCAAAAGGAGAAATTCCTACATCAGTTCTGGGCTGTGTCCATATGTTTAACAGTGCAAGGGGTAAGCATTTTACCCAAGAAGCCTTAGTTTCCAGCACAAGTTTTGTTAGTTGTTTCTTAATTTAACCATTCATTCACTCTTCCTTTCCAGAAGAGGAGGGGTGCCAGGGGCTGTGAAAATCCCACTCAATCTCTAAGTCCTGCTTTAATCCTTGCAGTAAAGCTTTACACTCATTCAGTCACGTGGTCAATTAGGACAAACAAGTAACTCAGTAAAGTCTACCTGTATACTTTGGAAAGGTCAAAGCCCTGGCTCCCGTTCCCCTCTAGATAGGTTACAGAAGACCTTTTTATTTACCCTTTGACATATAGTACATCCTCTGCATGTGCGCTTCCCTAAAGTATATATTCCTACATAGACATGCTTTCTTAGGACAACATCACACATTGCTTGCACCTCCCAATGACTCTTCTGATGTAAAACAGTTAATATTTGCCTCATTATCACTTTATTCAGCATTTCTCTCCCATCAGGGAGTATCGATTTTCCTTAAAATGATCCACATATTTGTAACATTAATACCTCCTTGGGAGGTTGTAATTGCTCCAAAATCTTTTTTAGAATTTACCCAAATAGATAGGTGGCCCTGTATAGCCCTGAGGTAAAATTGTCCACCTATATTGTTGCTTCCGCACCCATTTCAGGGTCTTTCCAGTCAGAGGTGAATATACATGTATGTTTGCTCTCAGGGCCAGAGAGCACTCCATTAATAACACTGTTATTCTAGTCTAACAATTTACTAGTTGAATGCCCAATTTAATCATCAAATCCCTTCCCAACAAGTTAGTCCCTGCCTTGGATACATACAATAATTGCCCAGTGATCATTTTATCCCCTAGTCTCAGCTTGGTATCCCCCAAAAGTGGCACTGTTATCCCAGTCCCTTCTACCCCCATCACATTTAGGGCTTCATTAGTTAATTTAATCCCTGATACTTTACAAGTAACAGCAGTTGGGAGAGCGAGAAACCCCCCCGCAGACACCAAAGTCAGTGCAGAAGGAGGGGGAGGAGGCGCTTCAGGCGCTGGAGCTGAAGCCCCCCTGCGGCCGCTGGAGAGGCCCCTGGTGGAGCAGGCTGTTCCCCCCTCCCCAATGCTTGGGAAACTGAACAAACACCACAGCAAATATGCAAATATACCAAAACTTCTAGACTGTTACTTAGATAATGCCTACATCACCTTTCCCTGCTCATACAACTTCGAATACCTTTAACACTTTCAACAAACCTTTTAACACTTCCTTTATCTTTCTCTAGCCTTTACTTTTCTAATGCCGACATCAAAGGCTCAGTCAGGGGCCAACTTAATTCCGTACCTTTTCCCTCCAAGATGCTGAAACAACCTCAATATACAACATTTCATCCTGTTTTCCTTCTTTCCACAAAAACAACATTGACCGTAATATGGTGTTATAATTAATACTTCCATTTAGGAGCCACTCCGCTCCATCCTCTAGTTTATAAAGTGGCCACCACTGATTACAATATTTGATAAGGGTTCTTTTACTCTCTGTACCCTCTCATCCCACTATATCCCTCCAATGTGTTAGTATACATCCTAGGGGGCTTTTCCTCGGGATTTCTTTGCTTTGAACTTTTCCTATTGTAATCTACAGTGGTTAATATTCCACCGTTTTCCTAGAATCTCTTTACTAGTCAATCCCAATCCCTCCAAAATCCACAATATATAGATACACAAGTAAAATCAGACCACTGTAAATTAACTGCCTGTAGACAATTACACTGGGAACTTTTAAACCTGATGAGCCGATAATATGCCTGGGAAAATTTTGTTCCCTTAAACATACACCTCAATGGCAGTTCTTATATTTACATATTTACATATTAACATAGGTATAAAAGAATACTTTAACAAAAATGCCCGGGCTTTTATATATACAATATGCAATGTACAGTTATTATTCCAGTTAGAATTATTCCTCAGCAGCTGGAAACGTTATGCCAGTTGCCATTAAAGCTCGCTTACCCTCCTCCTGTCTTTCTTAAAATCTCGGACGTCCCCGGAGTTAATGGGGATGGCCACATATTCCTAGTCACTGGTCCCTGAACGCTAGAGTCAGAGTCGCTATCAGAGTCTCCCTGGGATTGTGGATTAGGAAGCCCGGGAGTCGGAGGGGCTGCAGATGGTGGTGGTGAAATATAGGGAGGCAGTGGGGCTGGGGTCTCTAATTCTCGGTTTTTCTTGTGCCTCCCATCCCCTCCTTTTTCTTTTAGAGGATATAAATTGGCTCGAGTTTCCGAGCTGATCCACAAATGTGCATATTCACTTTCTTCCAAACTAAAAAGTTCCTTTGAGTTTACATAAATATTTAGGGCCTGGCAAACCCAATCTTCAAAGGACCCAAATACAGGCCAGTAAAGGTGGTCTCCTCAAATCTGTTTACCACCCCAAACTTCAACACAATAATGTATCATTTTTACTTTATTGCTTCCCCGCCTAAAAGGGGAATCCTGCCAATTTTTAATCATTAATCCCGGGGTAACCTAACATCAGATGTTACCCCGCCCATGGGACCAGAAGGCTTACTCTTCTTCTGTCCCATCTTCTGGAGCGCCTTCACACACACACACACAAATCGCTTCCCCCTTTTCGTGGCCCAGTCCCTCGCGGGATGTGGGAACCGCACTACCGAGGGGTCCGCACTCGCTTCGTCCGCAATTGGACGTCTCACAACGCTACGCTCCAGGATACCCAACCCCAACCGAACGGATCACCGGCCTATACTTACTCACTCCTGAGTCTTCGTTTGGTCTTCATGCACAAAGATTACTAGGGGTTGCCGGCTTTATTTGCTTGCTGCCGAATTTAGGGTTCGTTGGTGAAGGATTTGAATGAAAGTAGTCCTAGCGAAGGCCGCTGAAATCAGCGGGGCGCCCCCTCCGAAGGTCTTTCAATCAGATTGCCTTCATCCGAGTCACGGCACCAAATTTGTTATAAGTTGCCCCCTTAATTAATTTTCAGAGAGCATTGCATTAATAATAGAAAGGAATTTATTGAGTAAGCAACAGCAAGCAAAACAGCGCTGGGCGGCCGGGGAGTCTCGGCTCCGCCAACGGCGCGCACCTCACCCCCCCCCAGGGTCCCTTTTTATATCTTGGTGATTTCAGGATTACGCAGCATGTCCGGGTATGTTCTGCGACTGTGCGCACTGTTGCTAGGGGGTCGTCTCTGTCCCTCTGGTGGTCGTGAAGATGAAGGCCGTAGTCTTCCTCGGCGTTGTGGTTCAACTTCTTTCTTTATTTGGTCATGTTGGCCCAGCGTGAGACAGGAAGGCAAGATGTTGATACACTAGTTTAACAACTTATCAGGAGATGGTTACATGAACTTTGCAGCAGTGTTTTTTGAACAAAAGAGGCTACTGAGATGCAGAAGGAGAGAAGGGGAGAGGGTTCTTTTTTTTTGTTACATTAAGCAAAGGAATTTTCATAGTGTCTAGCTAAGCATTATACAGCTCCTTACTTCAGCAGGGAGTTTTCACAACTCCCGTTCCTCAAACAGAACTCCTTGTTTTTACAAAAGACAATGAACAAACATTTATTGTATATTACAGTCTACCTTGACTTCAGCAAGGCTTTTGACACAGTTCTCCACAGCATTCTCCTCAAGAAACTGGCTGCTCATAGCTTGGACTGGTGTATGCTTCGTAGCATATTCGTTTACTATAAGACATTGCACCTTTGAAACTGATGGCTTTAGTATTGTATTGCTACAAGGTGTTTCTCTGCCAACATTGGCCAGTAATATCATATAAGCTTGATAGTTAAGATTTTATAAGGCCACTTATGAGTTTCTGTAGCATGAAGTTCTAGTCCCAGAAGTGGAACAGCTCTTACTCATATGGCAAATTCAGAGGACCATCAAGCAAGCCAGACTGCTAATGTGGTTGTGCTTAGGCAATAATGAGTATCTTGTTTTATATCTTTATATCTTGTTTAATATTGATGTATCAGGCATCATAATTTTGCAGACCCCTATTATTTGACACTCTTATAGAAAGTCTCTATTTTAGTTTTGCATACTGCTAGTAACACTTATGTGACACTAACCAAGAGCATGGAAGTGCATTTTGATGTTTGCCATTGAGCAGTATACAAAACAACACTTACGTAGTAGTAATACCTTATATCACTGTATTGCAGGACAGATCACAAACAGAATCAGCTTATCTAATAGAGAGGCACAACAAATATAAATTCTTTTAGATTTAAAGATTCAGTGGCTCAGTGCCTGGATGACAAGAAGGATAAAGATCTCTTGATGTGACGTGTGTGACATGTGACAGGCAACTTTTTACATTTTTTATGGAAAAAAAAAAAAGCTAATCAACCAAAGATGGAAAATTTGAAAAATTACTATACCTTTATGGAAAACAATTAGCTGCCATTAATACAAATAGCAGATGTATTGTGTGTACTTGGTGCTCAATTCAAAGACACTCTGCGATGTCACTGGGCTTTAAAAGGAAAATCAAGACCAGTTACTGTTTGCATATTTCGTATGTAATCAAAGGTTGAATACAATCCAGAGATTCACATTCGCTGATATCTCTACTCAGACGAATGCTACTTGGTGATTGGCTGCAGTTGGCCTTCAAAAATTTAGTAAAATGATGTGTTTTTGAATGTACCAAACACAAAGCAGTATAGTCAGTGATGACTATACACTAAACAATTTTGCAACTATAAGCCTGCAGTTATAAGTGTGTTATTCATTTCTTGCTTTCAATAGGCTGTTTCACAGTATGTACCTATCTGTCTCAAATATTTGTCATGTATGTTTAAGAACCTGGGTTAAATAATGCTAGTTTACAAAACACTGAATGCACACAAAGTTATCCCGAGAAAGAGGTATGAAGAGGTAACGAGGAGTGAAGACTCCAAGCAGGGATTTTGGGCTGGGCAAGGAATAGATGAAACAGAAGAAATTTATGACTGAAACAGGGCAAAGACTGTTCCTTTTAGGAGTGGCTTTATTATAGAGCAGTTTGTGTCATGTATAAGTAGTTTATATTTTTAAAACATAGTACCCTTGCACTTCTGAAACAGGCCCCAAGCCAATCTTATCTGGTTTCAGATAACCATTATTAATTATCTCCTCTACTTCCAATGCGTCAGGAAAGAATAGGGGTCCATTATAATAGGTTTTATACAAATGGCTATTAAAAAAATTCTCCAACTGTAAATAGCTCACACATGGAAATGGTGGGGAAAGAAAAATAATATTCTTTGTTTACTCATAACCATCCTCAACATAATTAGTTTAGTAATTTAAAGAAAACCTTGAGCTGGAGGAATTAATAACTTCATGGTTATTCAAGTCATATGGCATGTGATATATTTCTTGATTACAGCAGGACTTGCTCCTAATATCTAAAACTTATTATGCCTCTGTGGCAATTAGGAATAAAACAGCTTCTGAGAAGTCTTTCATAAGCTACTCTACTTGTCATTAGTTCTTTAATTTTATGGTCTACACTACTCAAATACATGCATCATGATCATTGGCAAGAAAAATTCATAGACAGTACAAAGTCAAAGAACTGCATGTGAACAGTAGAGAATGAGCAACTGTCACACTGTCTCGGAAAAGATAAAAGTTATTGGGATCCTTAAACTCAGCTTTTACGTTTTTTTGTTTGTTTGTTTGTTTTTTCTGTTATTTATTATTATTATTATTATTACTATTATAAAGATAGCTTGAGGCATTACTATAATTATATGAACAGCAAATGAAAATCTTTGTAATCTCTTAGGACAACTACAAATACAATTTTATAAAGAGATGAATAGAACTTGCCAAATTCAATTTGTATAGACAACAAACAAGCAGCTGCTGCAAACAGCTTGCTGTCTGTTCATTTTCCATTTGCCATTTTCATTTAAAATGTTGTATGTCAGCTACTTTCTAGACAAATAACAGGTGCTTCTACAAAACAAATGGATGGAGCACCTGAGTAATTGCATACACTATGGAATTACACACAGCACAATAAATAAATAAATAAATAAATAAATAAACAAAGGCCCCCCAGTGTGATCATTTTAAATTCTACCTGAGTAAGTAGGTCCTTTTGTTCATATTTATTTACAGGAATTTGTATTTATTAAATTTGAGAAGTTACCTTATTATCCTAGATCACATTTAAAAAGACACTCTCTGTCTGTCTCTACATTACTGACTGTGACAATAAATCAAATAACAAAAGAATTAAAAATTCATCTTCCAATTTAAAACTGTACATATTCACTCTCAAAGCCTAAATTTACCAGCCCAGTTTTATTGATAGCTTTACTGTAAAAAAAAAAAAAAAAAAAAAAAAAAAAAAAGAAAGAGGGAGAGGAGAGAGCGAAGCAGTACTAAAATGGTCTAAAACAAATCTCTCTAAACTTCTCACATTACTGAAGAGAAACAATAAAACACTACCTATTTTCTGTTCACAGAAACTCACAACAAAACCCTGAACAGATACCTGAGGATCAGGGAATTGGCCCACAAGGCAGACATCCTGGTGGGCGTCTGTTGTAGACAGCCAAACCAGGATGAAGAGGTGGATGTGGTCTTCTATAAGCAGCTGGCAGAAGTCACTCAATCAACAGCACTTGTTCATAGAGGACTTTAAATTCCTGGAAAAATGCTAGAAATACTATACAGCTCAAAGGAAGCAGGCTAGGGGATTTCTAAAGTGCATGAAGACAGCTTCCCAGCTCAGCTGGTTAGTCAGCCGGCCAGAGGGGGTGCCCTGCTAGACCTGCTGTTCACAAACAGAGAAGGACTCATAAGGTGGACTGGCAGGGAAGAAGAACAGCATGACTGAACAGGGAACTTTTGCTGAGTGTCGGTGAGAAAAAGAGAGTTTATGTCCAGTGGAAGAAGGGGCAGGCAACATGGGGAGAGTACAGGGAAGTTGCCAACATATACAGAGAAAAAAACAGGAAGGTCAAAGCCCAGCACGAGCTCAACCTGGCCACTATGGTTAAGGATAACAAAAAATGTTTTTACAAATACAATTACAGCAAGAGGAGGAACAAGGAGAATCTTCATTATTTACTGGATGCAGGGGGGAACTGAAGATAAGGAAAAGGCTGAGGTTCTTAATGCCTTCTTTGCATCTGTCTTTACAGACAGATGTCTTTACTAGCCAGACCACTTATCCTTGGCATACTCAGCCTCCCAACCTGGAAGTCTGGGATGAGGAATAGAAGAAACCCCCCACAGTTCAGGTGGGAACAGAGACCTGCTGCTCCACCTGGACCGTCACAAGTCCATGGGGCCAGAAGGGATCCACCCGAGCTTGCTGAGGGATTTAGTGGGTGTGATTGTTGGGCCACTTTCCATCATCTATCAGCAGTCAAGGTCAACCTGAGAGGTGGACCATGATGACTGAGATGACTGGAGACTTGCTAATGTGATGCCCATACATAAGAAAGGTCGTAAGGAACACCCAGGGAACCACAGACCTGTCAGTCGGACCTTCGTGCCAGGAAAGGTGATGAAACCAGTGATCTTGAATGTAATCACACAGTATATGCTAGACAACCAGGGGATCAGGCCCAGTCAACGTGGGTTCATGAAAGGTAAGTCCTGCCTGACCAACCTTGTCTTCTTCTACGACCAGGTGACCCATGTGGTGGATGAGGTGTTGATGTAGTTTGCCTAGACTTCAGCAAGGCCTTTGACATGGTCTCCCATAGTATTTTCCTGGAGAAGCTGGCAGCCCATCGGTTGGACAGATACACTCTTTGCTGGGTTAAACACTGGCTAGATGGCCAAGCCCAGTGAGTGGTGGTGAATGGAGTGACACCCAGTTGACTACTGGTCACCAGTGGTGTTTTTCCACTGGGGGCTGGGGCCCATCTTCTTTAATATCTTTATTAAAGATATTAAAATAAAGATATTAAGGATATTAAAGATATTAAAGATTATTAAAAGATTATTAAAATTAAATTAAATTAATTAAAATTAAATTAAATTAAAGATTATTAAAATTAAAGATATTAAAGTGCACAGCTACATGGCTAGTGTAGCTGTGCACTGCATCAACAAGGTTCAAGTAATTCAGGTCAGTCCCTTTCTGCTTTTACTCCCCAGGTTTGGCTTGCAGGATCTTTTATCTGTCTTACAACATGCACTAACTTGCATAAAATAAACTTGATCTTTCTCTGAACTGTATTTTTGGAATCTTTTTATATTAAAGACTTTAAAAATGAAAATATAAATAATTTTTCATTTTTTCTGCTTCTTCCTCTTCCATACTCCATTAGTACTCATTTTATAAGAGAATAATCTCAAGAAGTCAGTCTCTGAAAACACAAAAAGCTGCAAGTTTCAGATCTATGTTTGATCTGTGAGAGTGTGTGGGTAAGTTAGTTACACTTCTCACTTGTCAAAAGGAGAAAAATTTTAACCTCTCCCTATTTTTCCTAGTACTTGAACCTATTAGAATGATTATCACAACTAGAATGATTATCACAACTTTAACCCAGATTCATAAAGCTTTGTACTCCCTTACACTTTTCAGTGGAAAAACTTTGCTGATTTAAATGAGCCTTCAGTGAGCTGAAGTCTCACTCTTTCAAACTTCAAAACTTCAAAAGCAAAGAACAATCAAGGAAAGAAGTTGGCACTCCTCTGCAATTGTGCATCTGTTGTATTGAATAGTCTTCACATTAATCTGAATAATAATCCTTTCCAATTTGCTGATAAAGTGACATTAAAGGCAGTGACACATTCAGCTTGGCCCCACAATTAATTTTTTGGCACTTTAGAGTTAATGCATCATCTCTGCAGAGCCTCTTCCAATAAAGTTTTTGCTGGCAGCAGTGTCTGTCCTTGTGAGGCATTAAGATGGTGAGAGGAGTCTCATGATGTAAAGGACAGCAGTGAAATTGCTAGACTGTCAGCCTGATGAGATCTTTCTGAAAAGAGCAAACAGTTCTGATTTAAATCCAGCTGGAATGTCATAGAGTTTAACTCACAACACATTGTTTATCTCACTCACAACACATTATGTTAATTAGATGGTGACAGCATCAGAAAAAAAATCAAAACAAACAAACAAAATCTTTTCTACAGGGGATGGTTTAGGATAGGATAAGACAGTGACACATGAAAACCTCTGAACAAAAGTACATCTGTTATTTGGCAGATTAAAATATTAAGGATTTGTCCATATATTTGTTGTTGTTGTTGCTTGTTTGTTTAGTTTGTTTTTATCTCATATACATACTGTCTGCATAACCATTTATTGCTGACAAGTTTTCACAAAACAAAAGCCAGCATAGACAGTACCGGGCAAGGAAGAGCAGAACTTTCCTGTCTCCTTCTGTGCCTAATGGCAAACAAAGAACTGTCTCACTGAGTCAACAGAGTCACACTGGTGTAAAATTAGGGAAAGTAAGGGGAAATATAGGCTTTGTGAACTATAAAATCTGGAGTCTAAAAGCTGTCCATTTGGCTCAGTGAACTAATACTGTAATCTCTCTGACTGCTAGTGAATACTCACCAAGTCAATGAAGAGCTCACATTGTCACCTGTGGATCAGCTAACAGCTCTTGATGTATGCTACAGAGAAATCATCAGATGTTACTGGAAAGAGTACTTGAGCACTTTACAATAATATTTAATTGTTTTTTTAAATAATTTAAGATGTAAAGACAATAATTTAAGATGTAGAGACAACTACAGAATGCTGTAGAAGCCAGCAGGGGATGGGAAGGACTGAATTTGCTGGTGACCATGCAGAACGTAAAACAAATGGAAATGTATCATGTTAACAGGGAAGTAGGTGAAGTAGAGAATGCCTCTTAAGGATTACAAGCCACATGCCAGTAAGGGAACACAGTCAAAAGCAAGAAGGAAATGTACTGTTTTTTGAATCTGAAATGTCTCACTGCATGGTAGCCTGTTAGTTCAGCATCACCAACAGGCATCAGCTGCTTTGTCAGATTCTGTTTTCCATCTTCCTGAGCATGTGGTGTGCTCGCTATGAATATTTTCAACATGTTGATTCCAGACCAGCTGGCACAGTACTTGCTGCGTATTGAATGTGGCAGACATACAAAATTGTTTCCAACATAGTGAAAGGGCCCTCAGTAAAAAAAGTGGATGCTTTAAAAGAGGATTGTTTTGTCCTTCAATCCTTTTTGATAGTCAAGCAAGCTGTAAGTAGGAGCTCTATGGTTACCAATGGTTACTCAATGAATAGTGCACTGGCTCTAGAAAGTTTGCTGAGATTCTCCAAATGCTCTACCAGAGCATGTGCACCAATTTATTTATCACCCAGTTTCAATAAATAACTTATCTCATGAAGCAGAAAGAATAAAGTAGACTTAGGAAAATCTTATATATATATATACATGTATATATGGAATAAATAGAAAATTTTAAAAACACATACAAGCTCATTGTAATTTGTGCCATATACACATTAAGCACAGACTCTCTCAAGAGAGGTTTGCTGCCTGCCTGTGGCCCGTATTCTTGACATCACAAGGAGGCTACCGAGACTGGTCAAGCCAGGTGGTTACAGCTGAGGCCATGACAAAGAGACTCGGAAACATCAAAAGGGACTTTATGTCCTTTGGAATGATGCTGAAGAGATCAGGAACACAAGCAGTGTTCTCATCAATCCTTCCAGCTGGAGACTGGGATCAGAGGAGGAGGCAGTGTACGGATCAGGTGAATGATTGGCTGCATAGCTCATGCCACAATCAAGGTTTCAGGTTCTATGATCTTGGCATGCTTTTGAGAGACGGAGCATTCTGACACAGGAGGGGCACACCTGACCACATGAGGCAAGAGCAGTTCGGGTAGCATGCTGGCTGGATTCACTAGCAGGGCTTTAAACTAGATTCGGAGGGGAGCAAGTAATATTGGGGGAATTCACATCAAATTGTAATTATGAATACTGTAATTCTGGTTATGGCCATACTACTTGTTTGCAGAAGACAGGAAAGAGTCAGGACAGTTTTATAGAAACATGTTCTGTTGTATTTAGGAAATTTACTGATTTTGTAAACACAAACCACTAAAAAATCTTAGTTAAATGGCTTATAAATGTGAAAGTAACTGTCAAAATTAATTGATTTTGTGTCTAAGGATAAACCATATGCCCTCCTGCACAGCAATGAAATTAGATTAGTTTCTGCAGAAGTGCAGGAGTAAAATTCTCTGAAAAAAAACTGTCCTCTATGCAGAGTTGATTTAGTGGGACAGTTTCTACCTTTTCTGACTACTTTATTGTCTATTCTTCTGTACAGTAAGACAGAAACCAAATATCAGGGTGCAAAGACGATCCATACTGTAATGAACAAAAATTCCTTTCCATTTCCTCATATAGTCAAAATTTCAGTGACAGAACTGTAGAACTGCAGAGAACATTAACCTTCCAGGAGTGACCCTGTCAGACATACAACCACTAGGTCAGGTAGGACCTGATTCCCAGCACCTTTATGTGGCAGCATTAGACTGCAGTCATGAGGTCTTCATGCAGAACCAAATTCTCCATTATTTGTCTTTTCCTACACTCTAAATCCTGTCTTTCCTCATGTTTTTCCTTATAATGAATAAAGACAACAGGAATAGACAGAGAATTTGGAAATTTTCTCTTGCTCAGCCAAGACTTCAGCACTTATGTGAGAAAGAAGAGGAAATGAGAGGCAGATAGTAAACAGGCTGGGGAAGCTGCAGTGGAACACATTCAGAAGAAAGAATGATGGATTAAGTCTTAGCATGGTACTCTACAAGTCATTCTTATAGTGTCACAAGTCTATCCGTTGATAGTTACATAGCAGATCCTAACAGGATTTATAATACGTGGAAATTCCAAATTCAAATACATCATTTGTCCAATAAATTGAATTATAGTCTATTGGTGCTGCAGAATGATAGCTAGCAGAACAACTCATGCTTTTTTAAGCTTCTTAATGCAAGGGCAGAATGTTTGCCTACCCAGATTTTTAATATTTTCTGTATATGTTAAAAAAATGGAAAAAAAAAAAAAAAAAGACAAATTTATGTGTACCTTGGTTCCTTTTATTTACTGCTTCAATTTTCAGCTCCTTAACTGGGTTTTTGCTGTCACTGTCACTCTACAGGTTTAAATCAACTGTCCCAGGTATGTGTAGTGGCAAGGCTTTTGTAGTGGGGGGCATAGGGGTGGCTTCTGTGAGAAGAATCCTGAAGCTGCCCCATGTTAGATAAGGGGCCAACCGCTGGCCAGAGCCAAGACAATAAGCGATGTCATTTGCATTTCTGTGAGAACAGATTTAAGAAATAAAAAAAAAGAAGTGATGAAAAACAAAAAGAGGTGATGGGCACATCACCAGAAAAAGAGGTAATGGGCACAAACGGGAACACAGGAACACAGGGGCTTCTCTCTGAGCATCAGGAAGCACTTCTCTACTGTGAGGGTGATAAAGCACTGGCATAGGTTCTCCACAGAGGTTGGGGGGTCTCTTTCCTTGGAGACCTTCAAAAGCCTTCTGGATGTGGTCCTAAGCAACCATCTTGAGCAGAGGTTTAGACCAGATCACTTCTAGAGGTCCCTTCCAACCTCAGCCATTCAGTGATTTTGTGAGATAAAAATGAGACACTTTGCCCAGTGATTTTGTGCCTTCATTGGTGAAAACATGTAATTTTGAGAGAAATGTAAGTTCTGTTCCAGGCTCTGGGAATAATACAATTAGAATCTAATTAGAGACAAGAATCTAATTAGAAAAATGAAATGGAAATAAATGGAAATTTAAAATATTATTCTATATTGTTTTTCAACATTAACTAATCTCTTTCTTGAGACGAGCCACACATGACAAAGAACTTGTCACAATTAGTGGCTTAAAACTCGTCTGATTTGACTTAAGTTGTTCTGCATCATTCACACTACCTCAGAACCTAAGCAGAAGAAATTTATGAATCTGAAGCTTTCCTGTTGTAAGACACTTTCTTACAGTTGAGATGCAACAACTAACAGTATGATGCTCTTGCCTCCTTTTTATCAGACCACAGCCCCAGTTCACACCCAGCACAGTTGGGTAATCAGTTAAAGAAGTGATTTCTGGTTCTTTATTGGACTACATTACTGTGTTACCTGATATACAGATGAATTTGAATTAACCATGTGCTATATTGTATAGGACAGTTTAAAATCTTTAGTGTCTCTAGGCAATGGAGTAAGACAAAAATGAGAAAACCCCTCACAGTTCTGATTCAGGTTTCCAGTAAAAGTTCCAGTCCCCTTTTCCGAAACTCCTCTTTGAATGTCATCACATTTCAATTCAATTCTTAATATTATCCCAGTGTCATGGGTGCACTTGGTTTCCTGCTGACCTTGTATCTGACTCCTAGTCTTACTGTAAGTTTATATTGCAGGAGTACATTTTTTTTTTCTTTAGAACTTTTTTTAAATCCTTTACTATTTTCGCTGAAATACTTCAGATCTCCAAGTCAGATCTACAGCATGAAAAACTTTAGTCTAAAAAAGATAAAAGCTCCTAACTGTCACAAATAGGATTTTATTGCAGAAACTCTTGGGCAACTTAAATAGACAATACGACGAGACCAGGATGAAATACTGTAAAGTATTTATTGTAAAGTATTGTAGACGCACTTAGAAAGAGTAATCTTTTATTTTTTTAAGGTGACAGCAGTTTCTCTTCTGAGGGCTAAATGTTTCTTTGACATCTTAAAGCATTATACTTTCTAAAAATATTTTTTAATTAGTCCTCTTGCCTACTGTCTGTAGGATCTCAGAGAATAGAATGTATATATATTAGAAGGAGGAAAATAAATCATTGTCTCCTGTGATTTTGATATCACTTTTATTAACGTGTAGTCTTAATCTCTCTCTCACGAAAGCCTTTGAATCACAGTTTGTAATGATGGCCTGATGACTCTTGTGATGAATGATTCTCACTGAGTTCCTCTATTCTAACAATCATGTAGTGTGCTTCAAGACATGTTCTTTGTTTTAATATACTTCCTAAATGTACTTGATTTCATAGAGCTATCTAGAATGAGTGCTTGGTTTAAAACAAACCACCCAGTACATCATGAAGTACAGACAAAAATCAGAACAGTCGCACACATGATAGAGACCTTCAGCCATCATGAGGTTTTGGTCTGCAGTGTGTTCCATGAGTGGTAGCACATTTTCAACGAAGCATTGTGGCTTTTCTCCAGTTCCCTAAAATGTGAATATACTGACTAGTAGAGAACTTCCATGTGGAACTAAAAAATCTGGATGATATCACCAGCAGTAAAAGGTAAGGAGTTATGAGAAGATTAAAATATCTTTATGAGTTTATGGTATTTAACCTCAGTCAGTGTTTTATGGGTATCCAACCTTTTTGGTTTTTGCTTTTATCTAAGGTAGTTGGCTCAGAAATTGCAGAGTCCAAGAAATAGTTTAGCAATAAATAAATCCTGTTAAAATTCTTAGACCTCATTTACTTCATTAACTGACAACCATTCTTTATTTCCTCTTCATCCAAAGCAGCCTGAATGCAATAAAATTCCATGCATTCTACAACTAAAAACAAATTTAAAGATAACAAAAATAAAAACAAACAAACAAAAAATGAAACCAAACCAACAACAACAACAAAAAATACAAACAAAAGGCAATGAAAAAACAACCCCCATTTTTTCCATTTTTCAGAGATTTTTGAAGAGGATAAGGAACTTTCATGAAAGGACAGAAAACCCTGAAAAGACTCTCTGGGAGTCCTTTCAATTATTATCTTTTTTTCATTGATGATTTCATTAATGGAAGAATTAGCTGTGTTTGAAGGTATGCAACATTTGTTCTTTTTTTTTCCTTTTTTTTCCAGATCTGTAGAGAATGGTTTACCAAGCTCTGCTGCAAGTGACAAGTTGATCGAGCTAGGAAAAAGAACATTTCATCAAGTCTTGGCAAAATAATTTTACAGTCATTTCTACAGTACTAAATTTCTTCCAGTACGAGAGAACAACAGTTTTCCCTGCACTGAGGTAACTTATGTTTGTGTATGAGTTTCAGCATTGGTTCATTTTGATTTATACAATAATTTAATTTCCCTGCTATGAGAATAAACAAGGAAAAATATTAGATCATGGCAATGGACCTTTTGGTAGGAATGAATATAATACTTATATAGAACAAAATCACTTTTTACAAGTTCTCAAAAGAGAACTGTTTTTGTGGTTGGTTTTCTGCTTGGGTCTTTTTCCTTAGGCAAGTATCAAAAAATCAGTTAGTCTGATTATATAGAAGTCAGAATGTGTGCTTCTGAGGAATGGAAGGAATACTTATAACTACAGCACCCCTACCATCATGGTAGAAAAATCTGCTTACTTAATCAGTGTGCAAATTCTGCTGACAACTATGCTGACAGCTTTTTAAGTTGTTAACATACTTCCCAGAAGCGCATCCTGTGGTCCCAAACTGAAAGGAACTGGTCTTGAAAAAGAACATAATGAAACTGTATTATTGTTTCAAATATTACACTTAAAGTCATTTTTCCTTCTTTCCTTCATCTTTTTTCTTTCTTCTCAGATTCAACCTGTTGACCTCAGAGTCCCTCCAATCACATCTATTCTACTCACACTGACATGGAAGAATTTGAAGAAACAGAAAGGTAAGAAAAACAGTCACTTGGGCATGTCTTTTTGCTGAAATCCTGGGGATATACCAAACTAAGTGACATCATGCACCAACATTTCTGAGAGGTGAAACTAAAGGTGAATGACCTGTTGATAAACTCAATCACAAGCAGTTGACAGATTTAATTATCTTGTCACCAGTTCAAGTGCTGCCTTATTGTACGTTTCACTGAAGCACAGGCTGACAGTAGCCAGAGGAACTGTGTCCCCACTTCTCCCATTCATCCATCATTAGTATTCATTCTGAGTTAAAAAAAAAAATAAAAAAATGTTTCTGGCACATTTATCCAAGTTGTCAGCAGAATTCCTAACATCTCTGTTACCTTCCAGGTGTCATGACTGCTCATTTCAAGTCAAGAAGCACTCATCTCCCTTAGTCATTTTTAAAAGTAGAGCAGATTACATGCCCTGACTTTAATTTTTTCCCTCATGGCACACAAAGTAATTTCTCTTAGGTTCACAGTAGTTCTTCTTGTCTTCAATACTTATTACTAAGAGATCAGACTAAAAAGAGGAGAAAAAGAGTGTTTCTGACAGAGGCTTTGATACAAAGCCCTAAATTCTTAGATGTTCCCAGCTTCTCAAGATAAAGTACAATATCTGCACTTACTTGCTAAGCAGTAGTAGATGCACAAGCCCAGACATCAGAGATAACAAAAGCATCTAGAAGAGCTGTGAAAACAAACACCAATACAAAAACAAGGCATATTTGTTGTTGGTTCATAAAAACAGGTGGATGTTCTGTGTTGGCCAATAACGAAAAGTCCTATTACATTAAGTATCTAGGTGTAAGCAAGAACTGGAACTTGACAAACCTTCCCCTGAACCTGTTCTTTCCCACAGAAGGACATGCCACTGTGCACCAACTACACCTTCTTTAAGGTTCACATGGTACACGATATGCATCCATGATGCATCAGCAATATTCTGTTATGACTAAGTAGAGAAGAAGCTATTGTTTCAAACTAAGTTACAAAAAAAGAAGATAGAGCAAGAGTAGCTTGGGAACAGAGAGAAGGCTAGTTTGAAGAACTGAAATTTTTAAGTAAAACAGAGAAAAGCTGGTCAAAAAGAGAACAACTACTCCAAGTGAGGAAAAGTCTGCCACTTTCATAATTTTTATCAGTGTAATAATTGTGAAGACTTAAAATTCAATTTATTCCATATGAAATGAGCCTATTTTCTACACATACTTAATGTTAGTTTGTAGAATTTGGCTGGTGTAGCCAGAAATCCACTGAAGATTATGAAAACTATTTTTAAGATTCCAGCTGCTTATGTATGCAAGAAATTAATCCGAAGCAGAATATCCTGAGCTTCATCCTTTTGAACTAGTTTTCAGAGCCAAATGAACAGGTCTTGGAAAACACTATAGAAGCTGATTGTGCCCATTAAGTTTTTCATGGACAATGCTGCATATTCCTGAGCACAATGAACTGTTACTTTATCTATGGAGATGTTCCTCCAGAAGAGTATTCCTGTATTCTCATGTCTGAATAGAAACATGAGGACAGCATTGTGGCGCTTTCAGGGGCTGTATGACAGAAGGATAGCTGTTCTTCAACTGTACATGCTGTATCTCTGGAGCTGCAAAATCCATTCTGAATACTTTTTTTTTTTTTTTTTAATAGAGTTTGTCCCATTCGAAATACATTTTTTAAAATAGTGTTTGCTTAGTCTTCATTCTTTAAATCTTGTGTTACCATTTTGCATATGTATACTAGCTATATCCAGTAACCTCATGAAACCCGTATGTATGTCATAGAAATTAAATTAAATCAAACAGAATACCTGGGCTTAAATTTCATTATTACCACAATGAAATAGAACATTGCCAGAGTTAACCCTCTGCTTAGAATACTTAGAGACATGACACAGCTCTAAAGAAAGGGAGACAGTGGTTAGGATACTTTGGAAGCCAGTCAGAGACAGTTGATGATAATCCAACCACAAAGCAATCTGTTGGGTCTGACATTAACTACCCCAACATCTAATAAATCCCAGTACCATTAAAGTACCCAACAGAAATCATGCAATAAGACTACATTTATGCTACATCTCCAGGGAGTGAACCAATGTCTGAGTGGTAGGGTGATATATAGGCCCAATTTCATTTCTCTGTATGGAGACTTGGCATTTTTTCTAGAGTAGTTTGCTTGTGGTTTGGGTTTGATACCTACTCTGTAGTCTCTATGTGGACATTCCCATGTAGTTCTTAGTTTCACAATCTGTAAGTCCACACTGGCCTGTTCACAAGTTTATCTGATACCCAAAGTAAGCTGCAATGATCTGCTTCAGTAACTTGCCCCATATGTTTTCTATGTAGATATCTCATCGCTCTTCTTCCATAAATACAACAACAGTAATATGTGACCATAGAGTCTTGATACAGCAAAGAAGGAAGCAAATATTTAATCATTACTGTTGCCAAAGTCTTTGGTAATGGTGGTTTTTTGTTTGTTTGTTTGTTTTAATAATAAAAAGAAAAAATTCAAGTGTTGAGGCACTTTCGAATGTAATCTCTCTCTTTTTATTAGAGACCACAGTGTTAACTAGCTCTAATGATTGAGATCACATGACAAAAAATTTTGCCATTTGACCCATTTTAGAAAAACTTTCTATTGAGATCCATTACATCATTTTATGCAAGAGTAGCATTTAATAAACAAATAAAATTACTAGAATGGTCTTTTTTTTTTTCTTCTTCTAAAACAACAGTATTTAAGCTAATTCAGTATTGATAAGCTTACATCATGCCATATCACAAGTGAAAGCAGATACACACGTGTAGATTCCCTTCTCTGACACCCAATATAAAGTGGCATTACATTGAGAAAAGCAAATGCAACATTAAAACTGTAGAATCTTTTCTTTGTCAAGGATTCTGGAGAATTTCAGGGAAAGTAATATGATTTTCTTGATTCTCAGCTGACAACTGGGGTTACGAAAGAAGACAGACCTTAGTCATGCAGTAAAGATGAACAGAATTACACTAACAAAGGTGAGTTCTAATGCTGCCCACTAGTAGAAATGAATGGATTTCTATTTCACTTGACTATATTTTTATACTTCCTTGGACTATGAAGTAGCTTATTGTCAAGAAGCATGTTCACTGAAAACTATCCAGGGAAAGCACAAATAATACTAAAAGCAAACAACAAAGCAAAAACAACCCTAACAATAAAAAGGAGCTCTGTCCTGTTACATCTCCAGCTTAGTTCTCTTGAAAAGCAAAATTCTCATTCTTTTAGTGAAAACCACACCCTGGTTTCTGAAAGGTTGATTGCAGTCTAACTGCTTTCTGGTACGTATGGTCAGCATCTGCCTTAGTAAACAATGACTAAAGAACTTTTTTTCTGTTAATCTTTAAATAAGTCTGTCCTCTTAATCTCAGTTAGCCAAATAGAGAATAACCTTACCTAACCTTATGGATATGAGAACAGTTGTAGTGCCAGGTGTTACTCTGTAAACTTCAAATGTAATCACTCTTTGAACAAAACTACAAAAATTTCAACTATGGTCTTAAAAAAAAAAAAAAAAAAAAGATGTTATACGTGCCCTAGCATACCAAAAAGATGGTCTGTATTGAAATTAATAAAATATTGATTCCTCAATAAATTGCAGAGTTACACTGTAGGAAGCTTTTAAATAAATATATAAATAGTTTTCAATATGCCAACTCATTAAGCTTAATTTGAACAAATCTCTTTGTGTCATAGCAGTGCATCAGTGATACAGCAGCACTTATCAATTAAATTACTTCTCATTAAATTTTTAAAAAGAAATGAAAACACAAGAGTTAAAAACTTCAGTACACCTAAATAACTAAACTTAATAGATACAACTTTAAGACAGTGCATAATTTATATATATAGGGAGAAAAACAACAGGAGAATACTTCCCATTTTTAATCAAATGGTATTGAAAGAGGAGGTGAGGCTGAGTACATCGATGACAGTAGAGAGGAGAGGGGGCAGATCCTCCTTTGGCATTGTATCTGAAAACAGTTTCTGCTCTAGTTTAGTTTCTAGACAGCCCTCTGTCTCCACTGACCGCACAAGGATCCTGGGGAGAATTGAAGTGCTGTATAACCTTTATGGCGTTGTCCCATTATCAGACCATGGGCAATCATAGGTGAATTTCTGATTAAAGGAAAGGGAAGTTCTATGTTCCCCTAAGTGGTATCAAGTGCTCAGTACTGAAGCCCAAACCCATAAAGTCCATTCTTCCTCCAGATGATAACAACATCATTTGTTTTTTATAAGCAGGTTCTTGCTGATATTTGATTTAAACAAAGAATAGAAAAGCACAGGATAAAAGTGTGTCACTTCCTTGCAAACCTAATTCTATCACTCTGCTTTCTCACTGTTGTTTTGACCAACATGTTTATTATTTCATAGAAGAGGAGTACTCATAGTAAAAATCTGAAGGAAAATGACATTTTTTCATTGTTTTTGTAATTGAAGTTATTGTTTTGCTACAAACTTGCAGTCTTCATTATTCTTATTTTTTGTCCTTGTGTGTTTACATCCCTCAGGTTTGGGGTGGAATAAATCATCAGGTGGAATAGCAGGTGAGGAGGAGAATATTGGCAGACAGATGATAATGCTGCTTAGCTTTCTGCACAGGAGATGCTTTTCTGGGCAGCACATTGCCACCTACCAGCAGCTTGGCTGAGCAGCACATTCCCCTTTATGGCTGAAGCATTTCCAACTGCACTGAAATGCAACGGGAACGGTGGAAATAACATGCAACACTGCAAGCTGCACTTAGCAAGTGCAGATGGAGATCTCCCTGGGCTCATGCAAAATAAGAAACTAAGGGCATGAGACTACCACATGAACTAGAGAAAGCCCAAATTTCAGCATCAACACTAAAAGGAAATTCAGTCTACCTTCATGGTGGTTTTGTAGCTTTACTTTTAACACCTTTCCATGCACAATCACTGAGTGCATTTGAGAGACCAGTAGCATTAGGGTTTTTAAGTAGTTGACCATGTTGCAAGGAGTAGTCTGATGCTTAGCAATTGTTTAGAAATTCAGACATAATTAGGCAGTTCCTCCAAATATACTGTTGTGCAGCAAATTGTTTAGGAGAATGCAGCTACAACAAAGAAGCTTCCAGAAAAATCTGAAAAATCTACCTGGCCATGTGATGAGAAATTCTAAACTGCGTGAGTCTTTAAAATGTGATCAACTTCTATTCCTTTCTTGCAGGGAAATAAGAAACTTTTTCAGTGTGCTCAGTGACCAAGGTGTATCTAGTTAAGCACATGGTTTCATAAATCCAAGCTCTTGAGGTGCTAGCTATTCTGAGAAAATAAGTCTTTGGAAATTTCTTTATGAAGTCTTCAATCTGAAAATATTTTATCTAAAAAATGCTACTTTTTAAAGTCTTCTGTGCATGAGCAGATTGACTATGAATCTCTTTTGTCACACCTGTAGAACTCTATTTACCATATATAAGCTAACAGTGACAAGCACTCCTTTGCTCTGCTCTGGGCTAAGAGCCAGCTGAAGTCAGCTGCAAGCAGCTGGCTTGGCTCCAGTGCACCTTACACTCTTTCCCACCATTGAATTATTACCAAATTCATCTTCTTAACAAGTCATCAATCCTTCATTCTGCTGCCCTGTGCTGCCCTGAGAAGCTGTCATCAGCCCAAGCTTTTCCTGTTGGTCTCTGCACATTCCCTAGTCTTTCCATTTTTTTTCCCAGCTGTGGATAACATATTGAAGAAGGATCCTGTAAACATCTGTGTCAGGTTTATCATTCATTTTAAATGAAGATACTGTTTTAGTATAATATCCAAGCTGGTAAATTCCTGACAGACTCTCTGAGATGCAGTTTCAGCACTAAAGCAAATAGGGAAACCAGAAGCTTCCTTATCAATTGCATTCTATAACAAAGAGAGAGACAAGAAAAAAAATGTTTTAACAGAGGGGAGCTTGCAGAATGACAGGCAAATGGAAGAGAATCTACTAGGAAATGCTACTACGGGAGTGTCTAAAAATAAGTATTTCTATTTTAAGATTGAAAGAAAGCACAAAGTACTGCACGACTACGTCCTTTTGTGCAACAAACGTGCCAAAGATCTATTTTTTGATGTGTTTGTTTTTTAAAGCAATTATTTATACAAATAAGAAAAATTGAAATATTGAAGTGAAATCTGCAGCTTAGGGGTTGAACAAGAGCAATTCAGTCCCTTATCCATAAGGACTGATTCACTGTCCTGGAACCGCCTCAAAATCCCAGTACATCCTACGCCTTCTTCCTCTTAATCAAGTAGCAGCAATAGTTCAGACCCATGGGCCATCTAGGTCGCAGCCAGAGAAAGGGATATCCAGTGCTATCCAACAGTCATTTGCAATATTCCACAAAGGAAAGGGCAGCCAGCCAACAGACAGTAGCCTGGATTTGGTCTGTAATTCACACTGATTAAGGGTACAACAATGATGACCTCTGTCTGATATCAACTACAGAACACTGACATCACTGTTCTATGCCTTAGCTTTCAGTTTGAGATGGCTAGACAATAGCTGTTGAGAAATACTATCAGCTAAGATAGTATATCTTAACATACAAAATAACTTTAACTAAGAAGCAGAAAGATTTCTTGGATTTTGGCAGTCCTGGCTACCAACTTGAAAGGAAATTGTAAATATAACAAACACTCAGGATAAGACCTGAGTTTCGTAAGAGGACTGTAGATTCCAGCCAGATATTTGATTGAAACAAGGAGCATCCTTCTATCACTAAGTTTCGTTAGCTAATAAATTTTCAAACTCCTATCGAGCTGATGAAAGTCACAAACAAAACACTGTTTTTGGTGGCCTTCCTTAAGCACAACGGCGGTTTCCCAGATAATATTCCTCACAGCCTCCTCATCGTCTAGCACTTATCTTCTGTTTGACTTTGACTATGCTATTATAATAAAATGCATTGCAGAGCACTTTACCATTAAGCTTTAAGTCTGTGAAGCATATTGCAATGATCTTTTTTGCTTGTGTTAAAGGACCATGCCAGATTTAAGAACATGACATCTCATGGCATACAACTTGTCATTTGGAACACAAATGCATGTTGCAGTATGTCTGGTCCAGAAGACAGAAGTTTCACACGGTGAAACTAGTAAATTAACCGATATTGCAAGATGACCTCAGATAGCTTCACTGCAAAACACTCCCTTTCAGTAGACTGATTTAAGTAGTCAGAAACAACTTTCGGAGAATGAACCACCAAAATAAATAAAAGCCTTTTGTGTCCCATATAACTTTAAAGAACCAAGAGCCATATCAAACAGGTTGCACATTTTTTATCTCAGGTGTTCCTTGGTAAAGAAAATATACCAAGTTTATATTATTTCCATAAAAGGTCAGCTTCAGTGAAATTTCATTTCTCAAAGGCTAAAGAAAAGAAAAAAAAAAAAAAAAAAACAACAGAAAAAGAAAAATTAATCCAGGCAAAGTTTAGCTACAGTTGCATATTGTACACAAAAACTACTCTCCGCCTCCCACCCCTACATCCACCTTTTAAAAATCAGCTTGCCAGTTGCTATCTCCAACACATTCCTTGAGAGTTGAGGCATATCTTCTAATTTTTGCTATTTTCTGAAGCACCGGACATGTGCCATTTGCAAGCACCTTTTAAAATAGAGTTCTCCAAGGACAGCTTATACAGCATGCATCCAAAGTTTTAATAGAAGTAAAGGCAAAGACAGCTATTTGAGAACAAGATACGGGTATTGATCCATTAATAGAGTTTTAATCTTCACATAGATTATGATTAGACATTTTTCCTGTTTTAATAATATATTACATGAAGGATGGAATAACATTATACTGAAAAAGTACATTTGCTTCCAATTTGATTAAACGTAGTCTGTCAAAAATACTTTATCTCCTCCAGTATTCTTCCCCTTAAATTTTTGTTTCTTTTGTTCTTAATAAGCACAAAGCCAAACGTTAGTGCCCTGAAATCCTTTAAGAAATGGAAATTCAATCCTCAGCACACATGCTTTTGTCACATGTTTCTGGTTTTATTTTATTACAAGCCACAGCACCAACACAAAGCTTGAGTACAAGCACAATATTTCATGAATGCTGCAAAGTAAGCAACAAAATATAAAAATCTGTTTAGTAAAAAACTCGAGCAGTGTCTGCCTAGCTATAGTGGTGCTTCAAATATCTTCGGATTAGTGCCAAAGTAGTGCAGTATATGATTTAACAAGCACTTCAAATGAAGTGTTTATTTCATTGGTTATTTTATTTCATACACCATTCCCCCTAGATCTGCTAAAACATTTGAGAAACAGTAAAATGTAGTGGCAGACACACTAAGCCATACAACAATCTACTGAGGACTTTCTCAGACAGAAACAGATGCTAAGCTTTCCAACAAAATTTACTCAAAGAAAACAACCTTTTTGTTTTGAAAATTAATTTATTAAATGCTCTTTTAAGGTTTTAGAAAATAAATACTTAGTGATCAACAACATATTTCCAACATATGGCTTAATTAAATCAAATTGATTTGTAATCTTACAAAGATACTAAGGAATAAAACTAGCTCCTTAGCATTTAGGAAGGTCGTTCTTTTTTCCCCTGATTAAAACTCATAATTAAATTACAGCAGCTATGTTTTTCATCAAGGAAGTAGTTAAATTACTAATTTTATATAAATACATTACATGCTAGCTCAATAAATTAGAAAGAACAAGGATAATCTGGTTAGAATCCAATTCAGAGGAAACTGTGGGCGGATGGCCATTTACATGAGAAAGCACAGGATAAATAAGGTTCATAAATTATTCACAGCTCACCAACAAAATTTAGGGCATCAAATCTTTTTAGAAATTAAATGAGAACTGCTGGCAGAGTGATTCAATTTATTCCCCCTGAAGGGAGAGAAAAAATAATTTCCAATCTTCTAATAATTCTGATTTCTTTATTTTGTCAAAATTACCCTAAAAAGGAACCAGTGACACATCACACTGTCACCAGTACTGGTATTAACCGTCTTGCTACAGTTCCGATGTTTCAAGGCAGATAACATAAGATTTTTTTGATTAAGTCTTTCATTTAATTAATGAATAAAAATGGCTGGTATTCCATTTTCTGTGTGAGTTACTCACATTAAATGGAATTTGGCCAATTCAAAAGCCAAATTTTTTTTGCAGCTTTAGAAAACTGCTGGTAGTGAAGTAACAGTCTGCAACCCTGTCAGAAAAGCAGTCTGTGGTGTGCATCAGAACATTCTAACAAGCTGGTTTTTAAGCTGTTCCTAAATCTTCCTCTGTTCAGGATCTGAATCTACCACTATTATACTATGTGAAAAGTTCCAAATTTAGGTGTTATCTTAAAACAGAGTAGGGCTTTTCACCTCCAGAATCTTTTTTTTTTCTTCTTTCAAAAGAAGAAGAGCAAGACTTTGCTCTCCCTCCTTCCAGCTAAGCTAAGGTTCTTTCTTCTTGTGCCGCAATAAAAGTTATGATGTAATCCTTATTTTTCCACATATACTATCAAGGCTTTATTAAATTAAATCTTATGATTAATATGGCAGTTACAGAAAGGAAGCTGCTGTCATCATACAAGGAAGCATTTCCAGAACCATTACTCTCTTCCTCCCTGCCCTGCCTTCTTTAAGCCCTTTCCTTCTTCATGCCCACACTGTTTACAGAATCTTTCTTCAATAGCTAGTTAAAGCCAAGAAATATCTAAAAGGGAACGAATTGTACCTGCTTCTTCAATGCCTGAAGAGGGTGCAAAGTTCTGCAAAATCTGTGAAGTGTGAAGTATAGGAAGGTATTTGAAGCACAAAATCTGTCATGAAAATGAAACAGGCTGAAAAGGCTTTGCTATTTTGAGGCACCTCACAGGACTAGTCAGATTAGTGAGTTAGTTCTGCACAGATTTGTTTAGAATTTGTTGATTTGTTTAGAATGTAGTAATTTCTTACCGTATTTACAGTACCCCCAAACCATGTATCTCTTCTCTTTCTTTTAGGAGGTAAATAATGGACAGAGAAAAATGGCTTCTCCTTTCCCATACAAACTAAGCCTGGGCCATAAAAACAAAAACAACCACAGATTTTACAAGTTTCTGAAGTTGTGTATTTTTTAATGTATTTGTTGTATCTGCACATACGGATTCAGTATTTATGTACTTGCAGACTGCTATGGTTTAATTTGACACTTCTCATCTTTCAAGTGGAAAATTTTTAATGATGTGTAAAAGTCAAACATAAAATTGTGAACAGGATGGGTTTGTTGTTGTTTGCTTTTTTGTTGTTGTTTGTTTGTTTTTGCAATCATTTTTAAGCATGTTTCTTGAAAGAATCTTCCCTTAGTCCTACCCATACTTAAAAAGGTTTTTCTATTTGTCAGTGTTTGCTTCATTTAAACAAGCTGGTACCTCGATTTTCTAGTGCACTTCAGCACACTGAAGTCATTCTGACTTCAAAAATTAATCTACCTGCCTGTCTATTTCATGAGTAATTAGTTACCAACTACTTTTATTAAGAAGCAAAACAAAACAAAACAAAATGTAATGTGTGCAATGAAGTGACCTGGATTGTTTTCTGATAGATAATCTATGCAAGTAGATTGAGGACAGTATCTACCCTAGACCTCCACTGTAGAAGAGCAAACTTGGCTAAGATACAGGCCTATGGCACCAGGTTTCATATTGGTCTATGCAGATTATGAGGTATTTTATCCTACAGAAATAAATTACTGTTCTAAATCTTCAGAGTACAGAAGAACAGATTGGAGTGCAGTTTTGTTACATTCAACAATAAGCAGCCCCATATCATTTTAGAGCATCTAACAAGTTTTTCCACCCTCAGCCTTTGACAAAGATTTCATTTTACAGACTTTTTACCTGTTGAAATCTTTTGGATACAGAACCAATGACTTGATTGATTCTTCTACTGATTTCTTGTGTAAGTTCATCCTTTGTATAACAGGAATAAAAAAAGATGAAGCACATAAGAATTCAGCCTCACCTTCACAACCAAAGTAGATTATTTGCTGACTCTCAATGTCCAATATGGACTGTGTGGGTATTTGCCAGGCTAGACTTAAACAGCAGAATATGAAACGTCATAAACTCATGTTCTGTTTCAATTTTTCCTCTTCTCAAAAGACTGACAGCAGAAGGTGGTCAAAATAATGGTATTTAACATGATCAAATGATTGCATCTGAACTTCCCAGCTAACCTTCTAAAGGGGCTAGTGCAATCTTTGGTTTGGGGCAGAATACAGAAAAAATAAATAAATTTTATTGAAAATTATCAGTGCACTTATGCTGCAGTCACTAACCTTTCAGATAACTGAAAACCCTTTCCAAATTGTGGAAACTACGTTAAAATACTTGAAGTCTTCACGGATTCTTGCCTGCTAGCTGTCTTAATCTCTGCTAATACAACTGTATACTTCTATACTACTAGCCCTGCTATGGAATGTGACAAATTAGTATTTTAATTTGGGACAGTCACAATAGCAGCTTCCACTGGCTATATGTATATTTGGTAATCATCATTTTCAACTCAGATAACAAGAACTGGAAAAAGAGTCAACCGCTCTGAGCAACCATATATTCATGATATGTCCATCCCTGGAGATATTAAAACTTGACTGGACAATTCACTTAACAAGCCAATCTAAACTGATCTGGCTTTGAATATGACAGTTAACAAGATGTCTTTCAGAGACCAAATTATATAATTCTGATTTCTGTTTTGTACAAGTCCAAGCAAACATTCCCAGCAAAGACATAATTTTTTCCACTTACAGGTTTGGTACTATAGAAATGGACTGTAGGAGCACACATATTGATGTGATGGAAATATAGAAGTTCCTGTATTGTGCCTTGAATTGGTGTTACAGCAAGACCACAGGGACAGACTCTGAAGAGTTGAAGACTTCTAACAGTATATAAAGGCAGTTCTCAGTGCTTTTGTATTCTAACATATGATGTTTGGATAGATATTATTTCCTCTCTTCATTTTCAAAATGCATCATTTTTCTCTACTCCTGCACAGAATTTGATACAACATGGATTTTAAGATATTTTATCTGCTGTATCCCAAACAAAAATTAATTTATTCTTTTCCATGGGTAGAGAAGGAAGGAGATGACATTGGCCTAAAGCACTTGACTTTGCCCTGCATCATGTAATATTTCAAAATGATGCAATAGGAATTTTCTTCAGATGGAATCATTCTGTCATCAATGGTCTTAGCCTCAGATGTATCATAGCATCTATCTTCAGTTCTCAAAAATGTCCATGTAATCTCAATGGAACAATGATCCTTGAATCACAGAATAGCAGGTGAGACTGGATACAAAAGAGCCTTTCAGCTTGTGCTCACCAAAAATGTTATGACTATATTTCACAAAGCCATCTTCATCACTTCTTTCCTATTATGTCCATCTCTAGCCTCTACCACGCCCACAACTCTTCCTCTTACTACCACAAACTCCGTTTTGAAGCCAGCCTATTCTATCTGATCACAACTGATAAGCACTGGCTGTTGATACTTGTCTCAGCTCAGCACAATGAGAAGCCAATGACAAGATAAAAAAAGATCTGTTCGAGAAGCAACTCAGATGATCTTCCAGTGGTACAAACTACAACTAAATATACACTCTTCCTTCAGCTGGAAAGACAAAATATATGAGCCAACCCTTGACAATCATAAACATGAGCTTTGAACTCGGCAACCAACACTACCCTATTAGCTTGCATATCAAACACATTTCCAGGGGTTCATAGACAGAGATCAGAAAGCCAGTCTAATAAATATAGTTCTTGCCTTTGAAGTTAGAAGTGTTGAGGCCTACTTTGATTTATTTTTGCTAACAGAAACTGCACACGTAGTTGAAAGGAAATAGTTAAAAAAAAAAAAATCAAAACAACAACAACAACAAAAACCCTGCTGAACTGCTGCTGGAAGGAAAACAGAAGATTACATGTATATGATTGATTACTAGCCAGCTACAGTACATTGCAGAGCAGCCATAACAATTGTAAAACAAAATAAAATCAAGTGCTACACATGCATAAAAAAAAAAAAAGAACAGACACTGTCAGAAAATAGAAGTGATGGGCATCAAGGGTTCAGTTATTCCTTGATGTTACAAGTGATACTGATGCACAGCATCTGGAGCATGCGCTGCCAAGTTCCTGCTATAGTTTGAGTAGAGAAGATGAAGGTTCCCCTCAGCTGCATTCACTTCCAAAAATGTATTTATATATCTCTCAAAACACTACGGAAAAATAGAGCCAATTATTCTGAAACAGAAAGGCCATGTCCTGGCTTAGTACCCATACAAACATAATGGATTATCCAGTTGATTTTAAAAGGGCTTTAAAATTTATGCCGCTGTTCTCCCTCTATTTTCTACAAAATTTTCTCTGCAAAGGTTTGCACTCAGCTTCAGGGTGGATATAAAATTCACACCACCTTATCTCCTTCCCTCAGCTACATCTGAAGCTGTGCTTAAAACCATAAATAATCCCATCAAGATGGCTATTTTACTGCAAGCTTTCAAACCTTCATACACATTTTAGAAAACATGGACAACCTGTGTATTGATTACTGTTTTGAGGTTCCATTTTGCATGGACCTAGCCAATTTTTTGGAAGGGTCCTCAAACCAGCTGCCCAGGTATACAGAAAAAAATCTGCATGGAAAATTCTTTGTACACTGTCCTCCCAGTTTCCTGCATTATCTGCTCCCTTGTGAGACTGACATAACACCTACATGCTGTTGCTTCTTTACTTTCTGTTCAGCATCACATGTTCTCTATCTACTGACTGTCACTGTAAATGAAGCAAGTTATATATTTTTGAATGACACACTAATTTTCAGAGCAAAACAGTCAAACTTAGGGACAAGGCTGGTGCAGGCCAAAAGTAATATTCCCCCTCTGCTGTACAGGTGACAGAGCACTGGCACAGGTTGTCCTGAGAGGTTGTGGGGTCTCCTTCCTTGGAGATCTTCAAAAGCTGACTGGGCATGGTCCTGGGCAGCCTGCTGTGGCCGACACTGCTTGAACAGCAGGTTGGACAAGATGACTGCTAGAGGTCACTTCCAAACTAAAATAGTCTGCAACTCTATGAGATGTGAGATAAAGTAGAGAAGAAAAAAATAAGTTCAATTTGGCAGGAATTTTGGATAATCTTCTATTTGTGAGAGAGATCAAAGTAACTGTTTACTATAAGTGATCAACTGTGCACTAAGGCAACAGACAATAGCTTGTAGGTGTTGGCTTTGTAGGTGTTTTTGTGGCTTTCTCCTATCACTGTCTATGACCAGAATAAGCATTTGCATGACTATATGAAAGAGGATTTTTTTGGTTTTCATCTTCATCATTAAGAAAGAAACCACTAACAATTTACAGAGATCACAGACAAAGGAACTAAATGACAGATGGTTCTGATTTTTAAGCGGCACAAAGTACCCCAAAACATTGGAAAGTAGAATTTACAAAAGGCCTGGCTGCTCAAACTAATGCTGAAATTGGTAAATTTCAGTCCCACAACTGATCATTCACCTGTGATACTACACATAGCTTTACAAGCAGCACCTGCTTCAGGTACAGTTTCAAAGAAGCACATTTCAAAAGTTTAATATCCTTTACTCAGGATTCATTTTGCACTGTTATAATTAATTGTGTGTGACCTGTACATAAGCTTAAAAGGTTCTAAGACATATTATCGACAGCTATGGCAGGCACAGAAGATTTTGAATATTGCACATTAGAAACTATTTTCTCCTTACATTTACACCTAAATTTAGCAGATTTGTTTTAAAGAAAAAGTTTAAGTACATGCCTATTTGTTGAGAAGCCTAGATTACAATTTTTTTCTTTTCCAATCTTCTGTTGCAGAGGTGGAACTAAGCAGTTGGTTGCTTCCAACCTTACTGAACTGATTCCATCTGTTTACAAAGAAAACAGCTTGACTTTTTTCCTCCTGGATGAAAAACAAGATTTTGTTTATAGCAGGATGGCATAAACCATCTGCAAGGCTCCTTCAGATCAGTGAGAGTGATTTAACTTCCGTTCAGTACAGCTGTAGATCTTGTACAAACTTAAAGCTGCTTTCATTTATAATTCATAAAGGATTGACCCCAGTTTTCCAGATGGATGTATATGCTGAAAAAATGTGTCACAGTCTTCAAAGGCTGTGATTTTGCCATAGCACACACTCGTTCAAGTTATGGCCTATTTTATGCTACTACCAGTTCAAAATAATTTAAATAGCTCTGACTAATTTAAACAAAGCAACAATAACATAGGCAAAAAAAAAAGCCCTCTCAGATGCCATTAGTATTTATGTAAGGTATCCTTCAGCTAGTGTATGTATTTTGATAAATAGATTCTTCATTTAGTTAAAAGAAATATTAGGGTACCCCAGTAAAACAAACCAAAAGTGAAACCATGAATTTGCAAAGTTGCTTTAGAATTTGACATTTCTGCTATTGGATTTCAAAACATATGTGGTATTTGACAACAATAAAACAAAATTAAAAGACCTTATAGTATACTGGGAATTACGCACTTATGATTGTATATATTCTAGAAAACAGCTTTATTTGTTGTTTTCATAACTACATACATTTATAAAACAACAGCAGAGAATCAGGAGGTAAGTACTGATATAAATATTTAGGTGTATCTCTTTAAATAAAAAGCAATTAGCCTTGATAATAATTTTGTTCTTCTGTCATATGTGAAATGTTGACTAAGATAATGGATGTCATTCCCATATGAATCATTATACTTACATATTTACAGAGGAGAAAGTTTCTTTGTTTTAGAGATAAAAACACTAAATTGTGATCCTACTTGCTTAGTCTTTGCATTGAATTGAATCGGAAAATTTTGTCTGACAATTCCAGATATTTAATACACATACAGCTGAGGAGCAAAAAAGTAAATAAACAAACAAACAAAAATCTGTAAGATCACTAGAACTACTAGTATAATACACAAAACAAAAAGTTTAAATATAGTTTTAGGATGAACAAGTAGATGTTTTAAATGAGTACATTTGGATGTCGGCATTCACACTGATCAGTTTAAAATGGCTTCTGTCAGAGAGGTAGAGATAATTGAGCTTTCTTTAGCTGGCAATCTTGAATCTGAGTATTAGTCACTTTTTCATTTCCAAAGTCATTCTTAGGGAGAAAAAAAAAATGTTTTTTTTTATTTATATATTCAGCTGTTCGAGACATTTATGCATTAATATAGAAATTAATGCGTTAATATGGAAAAAGCATTATGTTTCAGACTGAATATGTGTATGGAGAAAAAGCAATAGGAAGTTTTTATGATTAGAATAATCAGCTACAATGAAAATAAAATCTGTAACTAAAAGAAACCAGCAGAAATCTTTGAAAATTGCTACATAAACTGGTCTGGATGGATAAGTCTGTATGCACAATTAGCAAGAGGGCAAAGTTCTGATATGGACATTTACTGACTTGCTTCATGGAAACGCTTCTTCTGAAGAAGAAGCCAGCATACTCTCTTGTGTTAGAAAGGGCCAACTGCAGTGTGCTGTTTGACACCTATAGCAGTAACACTTTGGTATAAACATAAGCCATCAAGCCAATAGCAACAAAAAAAGTTAAATAAAAATTCACAGGAGATAATATATGCAACCAGTGCTTTGATGTGAATTTTTAGTTTTAAGGCCACAGTAGCTGATAAAATGTTAACAACAGAGCTATATGATACAGCTTGTAGAGTAACCTGGATAGGAATAATCATATTTTATGACACCTCTCCATCCCCACTACCTCTGGAATATTGGGTAATCCAGAAAGTATTAAGAGACCCATTTGAATTTCCTCTCTGTCACAGTGAAAATCACAAGGTACTAATAAATATTATATCACAGCCACCCACTATAAGTGTTACTATAACCCAAGGCACTGTATGTCCTTCTCTACTAGCACCATAAGTAACTGATTATGACACTCTAGGGAAGGTGGGTGGTTATTTTCAGTTATAAGCAGGATCCATGTTCAAAGAACAGATTACAGATAATTATGTGTGCATTTATCTCTATTAATTATTCATTAATAATTATGCATGTTTATGTCTCCTGTCAGCTCAGCCAGCAAATCACTGTTTTGAAGACAGTCTCATCATAAGACAGCTGGAAGCAAAATGAAGGCTTACACTCCATCTTTCAATAAACAGACACTATGCATTTTGTAGAACCTAGATATCTTCTAAATCAAAGTGTGTTCTACCTTACTAAAGTTTCACCTTCACCTTGTAAAATGCAAAAAGCTGAAACAGGAATACGACCAAAAACTTATATGCTTTCCTGATATTTAAAAAATAAAACATCAACATACATGTATATGCAAAATAATAACTACCAAACAAACAAACAAAAACACTTATTATGAATATTTGAAAGGGTCAAGCCAAAGAATTACTAGAACTTGACAAAACAGTAACAGTCCACAGTCACTTTACTGCAGAGTACTGAATTTCTTTTTAGATATCACTGAAAAGGAATGAAAAGGAATGAAGGGTACATCTGTCTTTTTTCCTGTTGGAAAGAACAGAATTTTTTTTGAGCCATAATTACTAGAAATGAGCAACAAAAAGGGAACAGGTCCTTCATATCACTCCCAGAGTCATCTATGCCACAGAACCACAAGTTCCAAGTCTGTGCTTACCAGCAGTAGCTGTAATGATAATCAGCCTCAGAATATTGCTGTGTCAGGACAGAACTGAAAATACGATGATTCAGCAAATCATGAAAAAGTTCACTGCTCTGTCAAGAGAATGTCACAAGATTTCACTGTTACATACTTTCCCATCTACTTCAATTATAATGTACATTTTAAAAATAATCTAGTTTATATTAATTAATACTAATTAAATATAAACACTTTACCAAATCAGAGCTATTGCTAGATAAATTTATTACATAAAATAAAGTGTAGGCAGTTTGTAGGTACTGAAATCTCTAAATCTTGTTAACAGTATGCACTGAGCATGTATGGTGAATGTGTAACAGGAAACTCTGTACCACAGCATGCCAGAAGATGAAGCATCTTATCTGCACAGTCCCTTCTCAGGACACTTCCCCAGCTGGCTCCAAAGGCAGAGTTGCTCATGGAACTGCCACCTAGGCTGGCCATGACAAGGTGCATGTGGAAAGATAATTGGGAAGTCCCAACATGCTAGTCTTGTGATTTCACCACTGAATTAGACAGTGAGAATCTGCTCTACAATTGTGCACTTCAAGCTTTATCTTTTAAAACTAATCTGAATGAGGTAGGCTTTTGTTTTTATATTACCCCATCAGCTGAAAAGAGTTTGATTCTATCATGCTGTCCTAACTTGGAAAACCTTACCTCTGCAGTCATTTACACAGAATAAGCAGATTCACTCTGCACAGACATCAACTGACATGATAGTTCAATCTCATTTCTCAACTTTTTTTGCTGGAAACAGTCTCTTTGTACTGTTGAAGAGAATTCCCCTGGAATATACTACTCAATTTTATTCAAATGTACTGTTACTTTTCAAGCATTTCCAGATAAACATACCTTCATTTTAAAAACAGCAACATAGTAACACAGAACACACAAAAGAGGAAGCCGGTGCGTAAAGGACATATGCCTTCAGTTATAAACCGAAATGATAAAGTTATGGGAAAAAAAAATCCAACTTGCAATGCTCTCTTCTTTACTCCACACCAATACATGTATAACTAATTAAAAGGGAAATTTATTATTTCTGTAGCTTCATTTCTTCTACTCTGTTACCACAGAATTTTGTTTTACTTCTGTTATTAACAAAAATGCTTAAGAATAGCAGTATTTATTATACAAATACTGTTGCTTAGTGCGTTTTCTAATACATTTACATTAATTAGGAGGAATTTATGCTTGCACAGAAAATTCAATATATCTTTCCCTGTTGCATTTTGTGTCTCTTAATATCTCTTAGTTTTCCTCCTCCTTTTTCTTCATTTCCAGGAAGTTTCTTGATCTTTGATTTAAAGTCAAAATCTTAAAAGTTTTGGCTCTCCTCATCAAATCATCATCATCATCTAGAAGAAACTGAGAACCATAGCTTGCTTTAGTTTTTTGAAAACATTTTGGGGAAGGAATGGAATAACAATCATTAAATATTTGTAGTCATCAATATAAAAATAAGCTTTGTTTCTGCTTCATTTCTCTCAGTCATTCTTCACGAATCTTCACCCATCACCACCACAACTAATACTTCATACTAACAGCATCTGCTTAGCATATTCTTTTCTATAAACTTCTTGTGGAAAGCTTTACCTGAACCTTGTTATGTAACTTAACATCAACTTTTCCTCAGAAGTCCATTTAATGACATTATTACTTGCAGTCTTGGAAGCAGAAGGCAATCTAATCCTTGTCTTTCGGTTCTACTCAGTATTTTCCCCAGTGAACAACTAGTCTGAGTACAACGATTTACAAATACTGAGCTAGTGTCTTCCTACACCTCCCAATTTGTCTCAGAAACTATCCTTTCTGAAGGTCTTATTGCCTGGCATAGGACGCTGGTGCAATTGCTAGGCCATCCCTTGTGAAAGCAGTAACTAATGCTCTTCTTTTAAGAAACGCAGCATTCCTCTGAGTTAATAAATACAACTTACCTTGCCTGAAATTCCCTTCTTTTAACTATTCTTGCCATCTTCTCCCAAGTCTGTAAAGCAACAGAGGCCATAAGTGAAGGAAGAAGAGGATAAAACATGGATGGAAACACAAATGGCAGTCACACACTGTGCAAGCAGAGATGCACTTTTCACACTGTGGGAGGCCTCAGTAGCTGTTCAAACAGCAGGGTCTGAGTAAATCTCAGCTAGTCTGCCATGAAGAGAGTTATTACTCCCATTTCCAGGGAATTATAGGCTACCTGGTATAAGAGACTAAGAAGCAAAAGAGGATGATGTCTCGAACTCTCAGCAGAAAAGGTTGTAGCCACATTTTAAATTGGCTTAGAAAAGAGCATCCTGCAAAAGCAGGAGAGCACTGTTCCAGGGCCAGCCTCCTGGAAACCATTTGAGACATCTCTGCAGCTGTGGTCCTGGCAGTGGGCAGAAGGGAAGGCCTTAGCAACACCTTTCTCCAAAGACCTTTCTAAAAGGTTCTGCACATGCAAAGTAATGGCTACTGGCTTATTAATGTGGTTATAGCTTGTTTTGTGATTACCTGAAATACATGAATACGGATATGCATGAGATTTTATGCCAGACCTCCACAAATCCACAAATGACTTCACTGTGAACTTCTACAGAAGAATTTTTTTTCTTCTAATAGAGAAAATAGTTTACTAAAAATAAATTTAACTGAAAAACACTTCTGAAGATCTAGCATGTTGGAACTTTGGATTTCCTGTCAAATGTCATTGAAGCATGAAACAGTAAGATTTGAATCCTGTTTTAATTGAAAATATTGCTACAATTTCAGCCAGGAAGCTGCTAACAAAGCTTTCATAATAAAGATTTTAAAACAAAATTGTTTGTTTCTAAACTCTACACATGCACTCAGTTTTATTTTGACTGAAAATGTAATTATATTCTTAAAGGCAAGAATTATATTCTCTTAAAACTGAGACTACTGCTGAATTATGCCAGTTATACAGCCATTTCAAATTCATATTGAGCTTTTTTTTTTTTTAAGAGAAAATAAATACTTCCAAACAATCCTTTGCTTCAGAAAATATAAGCATCCTTTCATGATAAATTTGTGTGTGTGTGCATGTACAAACACGTAAATGCATGAAAAAATAATTCTTCCCACAGTACTTGTCTTCAAGAATCTCACTGATCAATCCCTTATTCTATCATCCCTTATTCTATCATGGCAGCAACTAGGAATTAGTTTTATGCCTTGCAGTAGATGGCACCTTTTGTGTTAATCATGCTACAAAGCTTAAATTTTATAGCTAATAACTAAAATTCAACAATGTGAGGGATATGCTAAAGGCCACTTCAAACTTCAGAATAGCAAATCTATTTTCTGCTCATGGTTAAGTGTATTTACATTTCTGGAGGCCTGAATAAAGAGGTCCTATTTACACAAAGGGTCAGCCATTCTTGAATTCTGCATATTGAATGGCATATTTTCTTTTGTCACTCATGGTATGGGTACAGGACAAACAACTCAAGTTCAGGATTTCTACAGATATTCTTTACTTTTTGCAATGTGGAGGTGTGTCATTTCTCTGTTGTTAATATTTTTAATTCAACAACCTTCTTAGCAAAGAGGGAGTTGTTACATAAAATACAAGGACAGCAGTAACATGAAACTACTTAAATTTACAACTGAATTATGTTGTGATATTATTGCACACAGACATGAATTCAAGCAAGAAAATGAAACATTTAATAAAGCAAGATGAATAAAAAATAAAAATAAAAATAAAAATAAAAATAAAAATAAAAATAAAAATAAAAATAAAAATAAAAATAAAAATAAAAATAAAATTTGCAACTTGTCATGACCACACTTGCACTTCCTCTCAAATCACTTTTGAAACCTGTTTTCATAACTTAACCAAGACTCTAATCTTGACTTCCAAAGCTTGAAGTCATTTTAAAAAATAACCAACAAATCAAACAATGAACAAACAATTCACAAGAATCAACTCACTTAGTTTGCTACACTGTCCTGGGTTCAAATGATATGACTGAGTTTGGGGAATTACACATCCAATATTGGTATACTACAATTTGAACTTTTGAATTTTTTGAATTTTTGATTTTTTTTCATTTATTATTATTATTATTATTATTCCTATGGCTTCACAAAGATGGAAACAATTTTGTTTCAAGGGAAAAAAAAAAGTTTTTCTAGTTAGAAAACATTCTGGTTTAGGCCACTTACTTATTCACATTACACTAAAAGGGACCTCAGCATTTCACATGCTTCATTTCTCAGCACTATGACAGGAAAAGCTGTATCTCTAGATAGTCCTGACAATGATATTTCTAGAATTCTGGTAGGAAAAACTCTAAAAACTCATAGACACATGTAGCCCATTCCTGTATGATTCCATTACTTTTATATATATATTTTTTTTCTCCTGAAGTCTTGTCTGAAGTTCTTTCTTTCAGTTTATATCTGTTACATATCTTAAAATACATTGCCCAAATCTGAAATGGACACCTTTCTCTGTGTAGCAGACTTTTTTTATGGTCAAATATCTATGTTTCTAAATATTCAGAGTTTTTCTAAACTTCTTGGACTAAGCAGCTGCAATTCATTCACTTGTACCTAGCAGATAAAGATTTCTAGATCTCTGATCATGTTCATTTGTAGCTTTTGAGACACTGGGGATCAACTATCTGGGGGCTTGGCCAGAGTAATTCAGTTAAAATTCAAAGCTGAACTTTGAAAAAAAGCAATGCTGAGCACTTCCATTACCAGGGCTATAGCCCTGTTCATTCATCAGAGAAACAAATTTGCTAAACATTCCTTCTCTCAGTTAGTTTTTTTCTCTAGTTAGTTTGTTATTAAGCAGATAAATAAACAAATCTAATTCTTGTATATTATTCTAGCACTGGCAATTAAATAATTTCTTTCACATTTTTGTGTTTTGTTTTGTGTTTTTTTTTTTGTTGTTGTTGTTGCTGTTCTCAAAATCATGTTATTTTAAGTACATTCCATTTGTTCTATTTTTCCTATTTTTGTCACTTTGTTGACTTCTTGATTAGACAAGTCTGTCGCTAAAAATGAAGTTCTCAAGCCATCCACCTTTCTTGTTCTTGCTGTACAAAAGTTGACCTACAGTCTGCAGTATCTAATGTTTTATTTTCTACTTTCTAGTTAGGGATTAAATTCTAGACCTCCTGCTCTTAAATTTTCTCTGAACAGAATGATCCCTCTGGCGTTATTCTCATACAGCACATTTCTGAGTTCCTTGAAATCACCTGTAACCCCTGATGACTCTCATGGAAAAGCATGTTTATGTGTTAAAATATGTATGCTCAGAGACAGCTAGATAAAGAAGCCCACTTTATCATGCAACCTTAAATCTGTGTGTGTGTGGTGGTTCTACTGTGCTAGGCAGCCAAACACCACAACCGCTCTCTCACCCCACCCCCCCAATACAGTGTGCAACAGTGTTATCCACCTTTTCTAGGATGCATAACTTACGAGCATCACCTGCTATTAACAAGTAAGCAAACACTTTCAAGCTTGACATTTCTTACAAATTGCTATAATTGTCTCATACGCAGAAACAGAGCAAAACCTGCCTCAGTTGTTCTGTTCATGCTCTCTAATACAACAAAACAAACTAACCAAACATTTAATTTTACCATTTAACAAATACACTACTTACAAACACAGAGACCACAATACTGGCTTGTGAAATCAAACCCGATCTCCTGCTTGATTATTTACGTTTCAAAATCTGTCTTCCCTACTGAGACTCTACAGAGAGGTTCAAGTCATTGCAAGTTCTAGTGGAGACAATTGCCTATTCATTTGAAACCACATAAGCATATTTCATCTATACAGCTAAAAAAACCCCACCCATGAGATGGTAAGGTCTTGCTGTTTTATTACAGGGCTGCCTATGAATCAGTCGCTATACAGACAAAAAAGTTTCAGAAGTCTTTTATTATCTCTGAATCAGAAGTGATCCAAGAATCAGCATTTTCTCATTTATCTTCCTTCACTGAACATAATCAGGAATCCTCACTGATCAACAGAATTATTTTGCATAGGTTGGCACATCTGGAAAAAATGGATTGCATCACTCTTCATGCTGATAAATATTTTAAATTACAAACAAACTTTGATTATCATACTTATCCACTTATCCAAAGCATAGAGAAGCATAACTAGAAACATGGGAAAATTATATGCATAAAAGCAACAGACAAATGCAGCAAGCATAATTTAGGTGATTTAAAATGTAAGGATTTGGACCTAAGAAATATTCTGCCAAAAGTCTGTAAAATTTGGTTTTATTATTTACTGAACTATAAAATACAAAGTTCAGAAATGTAAATTTTGCACAGTGCAGATGACACACGATGTGAAAGTAAGCAAGTCACTATCACATTCCTTCAGAGACTGATGACGTCTAGTTGCATGATAAATGTGCCTTAGGGAGGCTGTGGTAAGCTCTCATAGGACTAACATGAAGATCAGTGTTTGCCTTGTGGCAAGCAGGTGTTGGAATAATTCGTTAAGTTTTCCTTTAAGAGCACTGTGTAAAAACAATAAGGCTATGCAAAGGAATAGTAAATGTTGTGAAATAAAAGGAAGCTGATTATGCTAGGTGAAAGGCCACAATCTCCTTTAAGCACCTGCAAGAACAACTGCAAAAATGCTGATGTTTATAAAGTAGCCTGCTGGGACTATAATGAAGATGTCAAAACCTCAGGCGGGCAGCCTTTCTTTAGTCCCCTTAAACCATCTGTGGATAATGTGTGGAGGGGGGGATGATCTCACAAACCATGTAATCACAAATTTCGTGTCTTTTAGTCTCTTAAAACAAATATATAAACAAAGATCAAAGCCACCATCTAGACTGTGCTGATTGACTTTTTGAAGAACAGCCCAAAGCTAGCATAAGCAAGCATTCAGAGTTCTAAACAATCAGTATCAAAAAAGACTAAACAAGAACATGTTTATCTACCAAATATCTTCTTGTATCCTTTTTCTGTTTAAATCTTCAGCCAGCTGGACATTCAATTTATTGAAAGCATGCCTTCATTTACTAAGAACATGAGTATATTCTTATGGATATGAAAATATATATTTATAGACAAAGAAGAGAGAAAATACATATTAAGCTGTACATAAAATGAGGCAAATGGCTGAGAAAATATGTACTCAGGCAATGCATCAGCTGGTTATCTTTATTTTTTCTTTTTTTTCTTTCTTTTTTTTTTTTTTTAAATGGGAAGTTTTTATTACAACTTATTACATAGCTTGTAAAGTAATGTAAAATCTCTGATGTAAAGTCTTATATTTCATATTGAAATGCAAAGAACCTGGAATTAAAACTACCACTTAAAGATGATATTTTTATGGAAACTTGAATCCTATCACTGTTTTTGATTCGAAGTGTTCTGAATCATTATTTCTCATAATTACATGCAAATTAACATCTCATATGAACACATGGATTTCTATTTTATTTCATTAAGAGACAGAAAATAGCAATCACAAACAAAAAGTAACTGAACTCTTTCCAAAGTCTGAAAGTCTACAGACAAAATTTGCTTTGGTCTTTCAATAACCTAAGCACTTGCCCAAATTTTTAATCTTTCTGGATCCTGCTTCTCTGCAAGTCTTCCAATGTTTTTGCTAGACATAGCCTGATTTCATATGGCAATAAATATTTAAAACAAGAACAGACCCAAAAGCACAGATTTCCTGCAACAGACACCGAGATTTAACTCTTAGTTTTTCACTAATCCAGGAGCTCCAATCGTCAAAAATAATTTACAGCCTTTTTTGTCTTGGTCCCTCATTAGCTATGCTAAATGTCCTTGGCATCAAGAAATGAAGTAGCCATTTGCTCACTGTAGTATCCTTTGAATGGCTGTAAACCAGTAACATCAGGAAAGGTACTGCTTTGCCTCATTAGATTTATTGAACTAGCAGGGAACCATTCTGTTGCATGACTGAAGTCACTATTTGACTAAGTAAACATTTAATGTATTTTAACTAATGTTTCATGCCTACTCACAGCTTACAACTATTGCAACTATATATTTCAGCCATTTTCCTTTTTTTTCCATAACTGCCTCTGATTTTCTTCAGTCTAAACAAGACAAACTATAAAAAGGTCTTGCTCTGCCAAACTGCCAACCTGCATTGGTAATTTACATATTAATAATTACATACATAAAAGAGTAAAGCATTACTTAGCACAATTCATTAACAAAAAGCAGTTTGCATGTTGCCAGAGTTGAACATCACACAAGAATTGCAAGACCTGTCGCCTTTACATTAATATGCAATGCAGGACTTCAGCAGGTGCTCTACCTCCTGAAATCATTTTCATGAACAATTCGTCATGAAAAGTACTCTGATGGAAATATAATTTGCAATAGAGACCAGTGAAAAAATCAGATGTTGTCTCTGGCAACTGTACCAAAATTTCCAGTCACTTGTATGGTTCAAAAAAAAAATTAAATCCAGTTCCATACCCTCACGTCAAATAAAAAGATAAACTTATTAAGTACTGTCCATAAGGATATGAGTGTTTTTATCTGCTTTTCATGAAAAACAAAGAAAGAAAAACACACGCACCCTATCCCAAAGTATCACCTCTCCTAAGGCTTGAAATTTGCTTTTAATTGAAGTTTTAACACATCTGTGCTCCATTCCTACCTCATCTCTGTGTGCCAATGGTGTCCATACAGAAATACATACTTCATAAGAGAAAAAGAAAGATGATGACAGTCCCCTTGATCAATTTTTAGCAGGCTCCTCTAGGCAGCTGTAGCTTTAATCCCAGAGTCAGAAATTAAGACTAAATCTGTGAAGAAGTGCATTAAACAAATTTCACCCACTATGAGGGTGGTGAGGCAGTGGCACAGGCTGCCCAGAGGAGCTGTGGGTGCCCCATCCCTGGCAGTGCCCAAGGCCAGGCTGGATGGGACTTTGAGCAACCTGGTCTGGTGGGAGGTGTCCCTGCCCATGGCAGAAGGGGTGGAACCAGGTGGTTTTAAGGGCCCTTCCAATCCAAACCATTCTGTGATTCTATGAATTGTTGGAACTGTACTGTAGCATTCCAGCCAAGCTTTGTGTACTGGGTACACATGGTAAGGGTTTGGCTGCAGGGGTGAGCAGAGCCCAGCAGCTGCCTCATGTCAGAGCAGAGCTAGCTCCGGCCGGCTCCAAAAGGTTCTGGCTGCTGGCCAGAGCTGAGCCAGAAAGTTTAAATCACGAATTTAAACTTTCCACTTACCACAGCAAACTTCTATGTATGTCACCTGTTGGTTGCTTAGATCTCTTCCTGATGCACAGTAGCGCAAGGCTCAATTTTAAAAAGTCCCTTATTAGGAAACCAGGATGAATGTGACAAGGAGGGAACAGTTTATCACTTCATTCTTTCTCTAACTATCTCCCATTCTTCACTTCTAGGGCAGGACGCTCAATTCACTATAAGCAGTAAAAAAAAAAAAAAAAAAAGGCAACAGGCTGTAGCCACCAGGAAAAAAACAGCTATGATGGAAAGCCTTCAAGGCAAATCATTAGCTCCTAGACCTTTTTAAGTCCAGTCAACTGATCTCGTCATAAAATGAAGATGAAAGACATGGTCAATACAAATTCAGAAAATGGTAGAACAATCTGTTTCTTCAGACACAGAACGTCTGCATCCAACTAGTTTGCAAGTAATCCAATGTGCACAGGAGGATCAGGTGGAGCAGTCAGTTTACTGCAATACTACTTTTCTCAACTTATAACTTTGTAAGTGCCTTGTTTTATCTCTGCTTGTCAAGCCTTTTGTACCAGGTATGTTTTTGTACCGTGCCTTCTGCCTATTCAGGAGAAAGCAGAATGATAAGGACAATATGCTTGCTTGCCTACTGCATGCTACAGTAGACAAATCATGGAAACCTGAAACATGGAAGTTAAAATTTTCATGAACGTCTTAAAAACAATAATAGGAAACTTCTTTAATAGTTGCTATGATCAATCTAAGCACAACTTTTAATTTCCAGACCACTTGTTTTCAATTTTTAATTTCTAGACTATGTCTTTCTAACTGTGGGATGGGAAGTGGACAATAAAATTAAAAAGAATCATGGATGGATTGAAGATAAATTAATACTGATGAAGATATATTTGTATTAACAGGCTGTGAGCTGTGTCTATTTTCAGATTAAAGTTTGCTATAAAAATACGAAGCCAGCATAAGTTTAAAGCCTTCAAATATATTTTGGGTATTTGCATAATTACACTTGCAAATTAAAATTCCACTATTAAATACATATACATACAAGCACACCTTTTTATTACTTTTTTTTTTTTTAATGGATTGGCACTGGACATTTTCTGTAACAAATCTTTAAATGATGTTTAGATGTAGAGCTTAGTGATATGGTTTAGTGGAGGACTTGTTAGTGTTAGGTCAGAGGTTGGAATAGGTGATACTGGAGTCCTCTTCCAACCTAGATGATTCTGTGATTTTGTAAAATATGAATGACCGTGATTTTACCACACTTATTACAAACAATTAAATATCATGCCAAGTTTATTACATCAAGGCACATATCTTTGTTGAAGAAGATAACCACAATGCAATTTTAACATTTAAATGATAGTACCCAGCACCTCAATTAACCTAGTGCTCATGGCACTGAAAGGAAAAAAAAAGACAAAGAACTCCATATGCATCTGCACATTTCTTAGCAAACAGCAAATTAATTCTGAGTGAGCAGTTTTGAAGTTAGATACATCATGCATTTGTGTCTCTTGGTATGAAGTCAGTTTCTCTCGTATGCACGGTTGAGCTACAAAATAAGGAATTACCAAGCACCTGACCTGTTGTATGTCCACACAGATATGGAAATCAAGCTGAATTGTTTGCAGTTTCTATCTTTTCTAGAAACCCTAACAGAACGCAATGAGGATAACACAGGTTTAATTCCTATTTTCCAGACAAATGGCAGTCCTCCCTCTAACATAGTCTATACTTACGGGTTTAGCTTTAGACAAGTGTACTTCAGAGAACTGAAAGGATTGGCCATCTTAATGGTAACAAAGGAATTTCTCAGAATTACTGACCACAGAGATTCATAGGAGCAAAGAGTAAGAAAAGATTTTGTAAAGGTTTGTGTACTCTAGGAGACCACAATCTCTTTGTCCCCTCCCCCCCCCCACCGCTATAGCCAGAATTGCAAATGGCTCTGTAAATGTTATGGAGAGCTTTTCTGAAATCAATTCTAATAGCTTTGAATATAACTATAATCAGATTTTGTTTAAAGCTCTTGATATGTTCTTTGCACAGGATGGCTATCGGGCACATATAATTGAACATTATATAATAAAGAAAAAATACATTGGCTTTTTGTTCTAGGCACTAGTTTCCATGGACTACTTCTCATTGTATATTACCATTTTCATAAAAGCAGCTCCAAACAGTTGCAAAGACTTATATATGTAGTCATTTTTTTGCAATGCCCACAAGCTTTAACATTTCAGTTGTTCAGAATCTTACTGGCCTATGCCCCTTTCCCCAACAAAGGAAATAAGGGCACAAAAATAATTTCTCTTCTTGTTTTCTAATGTCTTAGAACAACACATATTCTACCTACACCTGAAGAGGCAACAAGTCACCAAATTTCAGGAAGCATAAAGCATTTAAGCAGGGAAGTCATGCATACACTATTTGGCATGTGTGAAAACCATTCAATTTCAAACATTCTTATCTGTATGGAGAATTTAGGCACTTCAGCAATTCCATGCAAATGGTCCAATACTGCTTTCACCATGTTCTCTCTTAAATAATGTTAACCTCATTCATCTCCAGAATCACAAAATTGGTGCAGTTTACTAAAATTTTGAATGAATTCTCCACCTATTTCCAACACTTGCTTGGAAACAGAGCTGAGAGTGACACCTTACCAAATATGTTTCATTTAGAAAAGATTAGAAGACAAAACGTAAGTTTACTGCAAGGAAGTACATAAATTTTAAATTAGTTAGAAATATTAGTACACACAAAAAGCAATATACTATTTTGAATAAATTCCTGGTGCATTACTAAGTAACTTTAGGTAAAATCATGTTTATCTAAGAGAAACACGGAATTGCTTTACAGGCAAGGAGTAACCTGAAGAGGGGAGGCTTAGTTTAGATATAAAGAAGAAATTATTTGCTCTGAGGGTGGAGAGGTACAGCAACAGGTTGCCCAGAGAAGCTGTGGATGCACTTACCCACAGAGAAGATGTGGAACACTTCCCCACCCCTGGAAGTATTCAAGGCCAGGCTGGATGGGTCCTTGGGCAACCTGGTCCTTGGGCACCAGGGAGGTGTCCCTGCCCTTGTCAGGGGGCTTGGAACTCAATTATCTTTAAGGTACCTTCCAAACCAAACCATTCTATGATTCTGGGATTCTCACATCCTCTTTCCTTACTACCCTTTTGGAAGTCAGTACTCTTCAGACAGCTGCAGGCCCTCTTTCAACTTACATTTCTGGGAACAAAAACAAATTTTCATGTTGAATTTATGTCTCACTTTTGAGTATTTGGGCTCCTTAGTGTTGTATTTGTAAATATTTCATTTCTCTGAGTTTGCCCTTTAAAAACCAAGGGCATTAAAGATCTCTACCTGTTTACCCATTTAAGTTAAAGCAAATCAATAAAGATTCATAGGATCTAAAGTTCTTTTGTTTTTTCCTAAAATTTTTCTTAATCCTCAATATCAGATTTGTCATGGCAAAGAAATCAATGAAGATACTGGTTGAATGTCAGTACCTAGGCTCTTGGATTATTACTACCATTTTTTTCCCCATAATCCATATTTAGAAAGCTAAAATGTCATATATGACTAGAGTGAACACTCCTATCTACTTTTTTCCCTTTAATACTGTTAGAGAGATCTACAGTTTCCAAAAACTACCTCATCAGAAATTCCTTAGTATCTCTTCCAGACTTCACTGACTCAAGAAACAATGTTATTGACCACACATCTTAGCTTCCTTTCTATTTTCTCTGAACATCATCTTAATTTTTGTAATTACTTTCGTTAGTTAACCTATAGAGCTGGGGTTCAAGCAGATCAAGTTCCTATGTCTAGACATATGTTCCTATGTCTATGAGACTTCCCCCATTCCACACGAACACCTCTATAGTGGCATGCTGACCACAACTAATTAATAATCAAATCCATTCTTCAATGGAGTTACATATCTGGTTATCCCTATTATCAGTATTTATATCTTCCTTTTTCCCTTGCCATTTCTCCTATTACTCTTTTGCTATTTTTACTACATTTGCCATTTTCTTTTTTTAATTCTTCTTAAGTACTAAGTTAGTTTAAAAGAATTCATTACTTCTTCCGAAGTCTCATTTTTGACACTTTCTTTTACTATTTTTCCACTCTCAATTTGAAGATTACACTATTGCAGTGGAATCTATCCACCATGAAGAGCTTGATTTCGTTGAATGTTACCTTGTAGTCAAGTATTCTAAATGAATCTTGAAGTGATTTTTGTTTCTTTTTTAACTTTTATTTATTTATTTATTAAGGGGATTAAAATAATTTCACCCATATAGCCCCAGCACCTTTCCTAATCTTGGGCAATTACTCGTTAGAGCAAATAATTGTCATTTGTTCCAAGTACCAGTCTTTGCTAGTAGTGACATTGTTACCAGCTTACCGTCCCCCTCCATACTAGACACCCAAAATTTTCTTTTTAAGTGAAAGAATGTCCTTCTAGAGAATGGAAGTTTTTACCCTGACATCTTTTAAGGCACTGATCCTTTATTTCCGTCTTACTATTCTAATCTTACTAATTACTATTTAACCCCCAAACTACTCTTTCCCATTATGTTTTTGTTTGTTTGTTTGTTTTTTTAACATAATTTGCAAATTGCTTTCAGCAAAGCATTAAAGATAATGTTATTTCATTAATTTAAAATTAGTCAAGGTGATTCTCATGATATTTTCTGTTGTTCTTATGCACAAATTGCAAAACAACTTTTATTAGCCTCACACTGAATTACTTAATTACAGGATGAAATCATATTCAGTAATAACAACTAAAGCACTTAGCCGTGTTCAAGAATGAAGTGAAAATCATTTAGATTCTTGCAAGTGGGTTCTCAGAGTTCCAATACATTTTTAAAGATACTTTTATATCACATAAAACGCATTCTTTTATATGATAGGACAATCCATAACAGAAGAAAATGAAGATCTTCATCCACTACAGCACTCTTTACTCTGAAAGAGAATGTCATGCTATAACCATTACAAAGAATTTCATTATTCTCTCAACCACAGCAGCCACCCAGTGGCTACTCTTTTTAATACTCAGACACGCATAAAACCAGGAATTTAGGAGATGGTCAGAACCTGCAATTTTCAGTGATAGCCTCTTGCATTAAATAGTCCTTTTATGTGAAAGAGGAAATAAAGCCATCAACATTTTTTCTTTGGAAGCAGACTCTACACAAACATTCAGAAGAAGAGGAAGAAGAAAAAAACAAAGATATGGATGTAAATGTTGTGAGGCTCTTTTGTCATTACTGTTTATATATATATGTGTCGATATGCTCGAGGGTAGGAAGGCTCTGCAGGAGGATCTGGATAGGCTGCACCAATGGGCTGAGGTCAACTGCATGAAGTTTAACAAGGCCAAGTGCCAGGTCCTGCACCTGGGGCGCAATAACCCCAAGCAGAGCTACAGGCTGGGAGATGAGTGGTTGGAGAGCTGCCTGGCAGAGAAGGACCTGGGAGTGATGGTGGACAGTCGGCTGAATATGAGCCAGCAGTGTGCTCAGGTGGCCAAGAAGACCAACGGCATCCTGGCTTGTATCAGAAACAGCGTGACCAGCAGGGCTAGGGAGGTGATCGTCCCCCTGTACTCGGCTCTGGTGAGGCCGCACCTCGAGTACTGTGTTCAGTTTTGGGCCCCTCGCTACAAGAAGGACATCGAGGTGCTTGAGCGAGTCCAAAGAAGGGCGACGAAGCTGGTGAGGGGCCTGGAGAACAAGTCCTGCGAGGAGCGGCTGAGGGAGCTGGGCTTGTTCAGCCTGGAGAAGAGGAGGCTCAGGGGCGACCTTATCGCACTCTACAGATACCTTAAAGGAGGCTGTAGTGAGGTGGGGGTTGGCCTGTTCTCCCATGTGCCTGGTGACAGGACGAGGGGGAATGGGCTAAAGTTGCACCAGGTTAGATGTTAGGAAGAATTTCTTTACTGAAAGGGTTGTTAGGCACTGGAATGGGCTGCCCAGGGAGGTGGTGGAGTCACCATCCCTGGAAGTCTTTAAAAGACGTTTAGATGTAGAGCTTAGGGATATGGTTTAGTGGGGACTGTTAGTGTTAGGTTAGAGGTTGGACTCGATGATCTAGAGGTCTCTTCCAACCTAGAGATTCTGTGATTCTGTGATATATATAAACATATATATATATATATATAGTGTCTGTTTGCTTTTCTTTAAATAAGAGACTGTTAATAAGAAGATATATTGTTAATAAAGTTTTAATGGGAAAATATTTCTGTGATAGGCTATTTTTTTTCTTTAAACTATAAATCTAGAGAGAAAAAAAAAGTTATTAAATGGAAAAAAAGTTATTAATGGATGTTAAAAGTATCAAGAAATTTAGACCAACAGCACTGACAGATGTTTCTGAACTACATTATAACTCGTTATGAAAGTTTTGCAACAGTTCTCAATCTTGCAGGAACATAAGAGAATTTATTTCATGCCTTATTTAAGTGTCTTTTTGCGTAGGTGCCAGAAAATGGCTTCATATCCAAAAGCTTGCCTGTTTTTTTTAACTGTATTGGTCTAGCTAAAAATGTTACTCTCCCTGCCATTTTTGCCTTGAAGATATCCGTAAACCTTCACAGTTTCAATATTAGTGATTATTAGACACTTTAATATTTATAAAGCAATTATATACAGCCAAAGAGGAACTTAAATAATAAAATTCATTTAAGATGACAAGAAGCATGAAGTTCTTCATCCACATTCTTATGATCTTCCAAATACTCTACTTGAAACCACTTCTTTCCATTTTCTAAGTTCCAAGTTTAACAAAATCTGTGTACATAATGTTTCAATAATGAGGAAAACCTCTATAAAATTCAAAAACTATAACAAATATAAATTATTATCAATGAATAATGCATGTTACTACCAGACAAGAAGTGACAGACGATTACAAAGAAAAGAACCAATACACTTTGTTGTAAATGGCATCGGTTTCTGCTGTGCATACCTAAGTATGTTGGAAGATATATACTTATTGTTACAGGAGTTCCCTCCAGCAATCTTAATATTTGGAAACTGCTATAGTGCACTCTCATTTCAATTGAATGAATGCCATTCTTTGATATTCCTGTATAAGAAACAGAATCAGGAATGATTCTTTGAAATATAAACTTGTGTAATAATTTTGCATTCTTTCACGTTATTACTAGCCTCTACAACTGTATTACTTGTGCTTTCAGTAAACTGATAAAAATTTTTGCCATTTCATCTATAATGATAATGATCTCTAGGAAACAAAATACATAATTAAAAAATCATAAGCTGACCTTCAATGTATGTTTGACCAAAGTCTGGAATTTCTCTTTGAACTGAATCTGATAATTGTGTTCTGTGCTAGAGACGATCACGTACAGTCAGGACTATGCTGCAGCTTCCTTGACACAAAGCTACACAGTCAGTGTCACCAGTCTTCCATACATGTGTAGGACAAGCCCACTTTCTGCATCAAGCTGAGTGAAGGTCTACATGAAGTCTTTTAGCAGCACCTACAGATTCCTGTTTTTTTTTTGTTTGTTTTGTTTTGTTTTTCTCTCAGAGATAGCCACTTCTTTTTGTCACATTTTCTGCTTACTTAAATTTCTTTTTCTTCTCCATCATTATTAGTCCCCAACTTCAAGATGACCCATTTATTTCTGCCCATTTTAATTTGTAGAGGGTTCAGAACCTCTAACTGAGAACCCAGGAATCAAACATTTTGACACATCTACTTGTTGGTTTGACACCTGGAATTTGATATATAAGTTCAGGTTGAGGAACTGGTATGTTCTCCAAAGCAGACTGCAGGCAACACACAAAAAGTTAATGGAAATATGTAATTTCTTCATACATCATCCCTTCTCATGGAGGAAAGTAGTTACTAACTTATCTTTGTTCAACTCCTTAACCTGAAACTATTTGCTCTCAATAATTTATATTTGACTTTAATTACGTTTCAGTTCTAAGTTCCAATGAATTCTGATAGACCATATTACTGAAAACATTTGCTTAGTGTTTGCATCATTTAACCAAGGCTAGGGTAGATAAATATTAGCTAGCAGTAGGCCTACAGTCCTAATTTTTATTTTTTTTTAAATTCCTTCTGCTGGACTACAGTACTACCTGAAGCTATGACTTCAGTTTTTCCACTGCAACATGCTTAGCCACTGACAGACTAGGCTGTTGTATGGATAATACCCTTGCCAGAATTTTAAACCCTGCCCAGTGAGATTCAATTTTTATTGGACATTGGAATTAATAATGAAATCAGTTCTTAACTGAATTTAGCAAATCCCAAAGACCTTAAATTCTCTAATACTTGTTTTTTTATTTTCCACTTGGAGTTTCTGAAACAAAATGAGAATAATATTAATAAAGTAGTGGAAGTAAACAAAACCAAGCATTAATATTGGATTAATATTAATGATCCAATTAATGGAGCAGTTTGTCATTCACTGATGGATCATCAGATTAGCCATAAAACATGCAACATGTTACAAAGAAGGGTTCAACATATCCACTATTTAGAATAAACAACTGATGTAGTGTATGCCTCTGTACCTGATGTACGTAGTGTATAAGTGAATGAGAAATTTGGAAGAAGCAATAAAGTAGAGTGAGCCAGAGCACAAGACAGTATGAGAGATGAAGAGGGACAATGTGACTGTGTAAGAAAAAGACTTGGGCAAGCACACAAGACTAAGCATGAAGAAGCACGTGTGAGAAAGACAGAGCAAGAGAGCACGTGCCCATGACTGAACACAAAGGAGCATACAGAAGACTGACGAACAGCAAGTGAAAGGGCAAGAGCCAAGACAATGAGAGACAGCAAGTGAGCCAGAGGTAAAATGAAGAGAGGGCGTAACAGAGGGCACACGGGGGAAGGGGTGCACACCCAATGATGGCATGAGAGCACAACAGAGATACAGAGCACAAGGTCTCTTCTCTGGTATCTCTTTTAAAAATCAGCGCATTATAGCATCCAGATATTTTCTCATATTAGGAAAAATCAGGCAATGTTACCCACATGAGTGATCACCACTCAAACACTGTAACTTCGCATAGCATTTGGCATGAAAGGCAAATTACTGGTTTGGAAGGTGGGGGGGTTAAATCTGACAGCGAGCTAACACACACACAAGTGAAAGAGGAACTCTTCACAAGCTACTTTCGTGTACAAACAAGAATTTCATCACAGTGGAGCAAAAACATATAGTAGCAATAGCACAGGTGTCCTATGATCAGCAATATCAACAATAAAACCACAATCTTACCAAAGACAGGAGAGAATATTTAAGGTTTTAAAAACAGAGTCAAAAGTTAGTAATTATTTAAAAAAAAAGACTCACCCACTCACCTAGTGCATTTTAAATTGGAGAGCAAAGTTAGGAGAAAGACAGCAGCTGTCTCTTTCACCAATTACCTGCCAGTGCTAAAGTACTACATTTGCATCCGCAAAATGCAATGCAAAACTAAATTTTACTGCATTAAGAGAACTGCTTAGTCTATCGCTTCACAGTTCAGAGAAAACATAGAAGACCCAGAACAGAATCTTGATGCACTTCTGTTTTAAAATGCAAGTCCTGACAACCTGACAATGTTTCATGTAGCCCCTTTATCTCAAAAAATATATAATAATAATAAAAATTAAAATTAAAAATCTCTCTCTCATATGAAACTTGAGCTATCCCAGAATGTATTGTTTCATTTCCAGCACACATGAAATGTAACAAGATATTGCACTTTGGTTGCCTTTTAAAAACAGAAGCACAGCAGAACTCAACATTATCCATAATCCTTTCATTCACATATTTCCTCTCACCTCTTTCATTTTTTAATCAGAGAATTGAATTATTATTGGCCTTAAAAGGCTGATACTTTACCACATCTTGCAAAGTACAAAAGCAACTTTACCTTTTCCCTGCTGCAGCCTGCCTTTTGTTCTTCTTAATCTTTAGATTAGTCATTTTTAAAATCTTCTCCACTGTGAAATCAAATAAATACAATTAGATAACATTTCATTTACTGGGGCTAGCATACTTTATTATATTAACATCATGCTCAAATTTTTATTCTAAAGTTTATTTTAAAAAATCCATTATTTCTAATGATAAAAGAACATAAAGTGAAGGCATCCAGTATCTACCACACTGTGTTGGGTTTATGAGGCAAGGTTTTGGCAGAGATTGCCCTCCAGACTGTGGAGAAGACCACAGTGAAGCAGTCCTCCTGCAGACCACGTTGGTTGTGCTCTGAAAAATGCTGCTGCCCATGGAGAGCCCACACAGGTGTTTTTTTGGCAAAACTGTGGCCCAAGTTGGGCCCATGCCTGAGCAGTCTGCTGCTGGAGGACTGCACCCCACTGGAGCGTTCTTGAAGAATGGCAGCCAGGGAGAAAGGGGAACTTGTTAGGAGGAAGGAGTGACAGAGGCTACCTGTTACGAAGAGACCACAACCTCCACTGCCAGCCTCTCACACCATTCAGGGCTCAGGGTGCTGAGGTGGAAGAGTTGGGAGTGAAGTTGAGGCTGGGAAGAAGGAGCAGGTGAGGGGCAGCTGTTTTTGTTTTGTTTCTCACCACGCTTCTCTATTTTTACTTGACAATAAACTATAATAAATTTCCCCTAGTCAAGGGTTTTTTGGCCATGATGGTAACTGGTGATTTACATGTTCTTATCACAGGTTAGGAGCTTTTCCACCCTGCCCTGTCAAGGACAGGGTGTGGGAGGCTGGAGGAGGCTAGGTGGGCACCTGGCAGTTGCCACGGTCAAGCTGTTTTACTGGTAAATAATATTCATGGTGTATTTGGGTGACCCCTGAAGAGACACTCCAGAATACAGACCCAGGTCTGTATTTCCATGAAAAATACATGCCAAAACAAGCTCATTTTAAAAATCTTACCCCCTTTGCAGAAACATACCTGTCTCTAAAGGGAAAGAGGAAAAAAAGAAAGAATTAAATGAAGCATTTGCCCTGCCAATAACCATTATTTATTAATGGCAACACCTCACACATAGTATGAATTAATCATATTGCTTACAGAGTTTGCATTTACTGCAAGGTAAGTTTTAAATTTTTATAGATGGTTAAAATATAAATGTATCCTAAATTCTCAGAAAGTTGCAAGCATAGAGGAGTAATGACTCTAAATTTCTTTACGAGCATTACGTGGGCAAAAATATATGCTGGGTTTTGACTGCGGATTGGATTCTTGTTAGAGAGAATACTTTTCTTCTTTTTTTTTTTTTTTTTTGAGCAGAATAATAAGGGTGTATTCTTATAGCTCCCTTTCTACCTCTACAATTACTTTAAAATGTTGTGAAGACTCAGCTTCTCAGCACAAGCTAAATAGGCAGTTCTTTGCCAAGATCCCTGTCCATTGTGCATTCATGAAAGCAAACATGAATGCCATTGATCCCAGCAGGAAGGCTTGCAGGCTTGACACACTCTGTGCCAAAGCAAGGGCTCTAATTAGTGATCCTTCCAGCTGGACAGTAAAGGCCTTACCCTTCCTTACGGAATAATAAGACAGGCAATGTCTGAAGTCCCCAAGTAAGCTTTATAGAATAGGGAGCATGCAGAGAACTGCATTAAAGGCACTAAACCAGCCGACACAGGTGACCGAACAGTGAACTGTGCACTTGGCAATGAACAGAAAAATGCCTGCTACACAAGCATCATCTGGTCTTTGGTTCCTCCTGTTTGCCTGAATTACTGTCAGAATTCAAAGGACTGTAATGGATGGCACAACTATTTAAAAGAAAGCAATAGATTTGTTGCAACAGTGATAGTTTTGAATATCTTCAAACCTTTTCTTCAAAAACAATGCTTGTTGACAATATAACATACCAATTCATAACATCACCATTCTTTGCAGAATAATGATAAAAAACTCATTAGCAGTAACAGGCTTTGAAAAATAGGCAGCATGTGTAATTTCAGCACTTCAAAACTGTTTGCAATAAAGTCACTTTTAATTATATTTCTTTATAAAGAAAAATTATCTAAAGGATTAAAAATAGAAAGTCCTTTCATAGTAAAGATTACTAGCACTAGACTGCAAACACTGTAACCAGAGAAAAGCACTTGTACATATATGCAAAGTGTACATCTAGGTTTCTGTATATAAAAGATCTTATACAACTTCTTTTATTGCATTGCTGCTTCAGAATTCTGACAACCACAATATTCAAAACGAGAGTTTCACTGAAAAAGCAGGATCTACTGAAAACAGTGGCTTATTTAAACATACTTTACATATAAGCGCATGAAATGTATAAAGAAGCATTGACATCTTGAAAGATTACAATGCCAAAAATTGCGTGAAGCTACAGTAGAAAAAAAATCCAAATGGTATATGCATATCCATTGTATACATCAATTATCTATTAACAAATTCCCAACGTAGATAAATTCCTCCTCTGTTAAAAAATAAAAATAAAAAAATCATAAGTTAACACTTTCAAAAATAAACTAGAACGTACAAGTTTACACCCTTCTAATCCAACCACATTTGCTTTTTGAAAGCAAATGCAAATTCTAAAAGTGAAATATTAAAAGTATTTAAAAATGAAAATTTTTCACTTAGAATTATTATCCTACCTTGAGAACTGCAGTTTCTTTAGCCAAGCAAAATGCTTGGTCCTTCTGATGTTTGTTCCATTTTCACATCAAGTGGATATTAATTTTAACTACTAGCTTTCACTGAGAATCTTTCATTCTTGAAGAGAAATAAGAAAATTACTTATTGAAAACAAACAAGTCTCATTTCAAGATAGCAGCTTTTAGCCAATAGTTTTCTGATTTTCTACCTTTTGTTTAATACTGGTTATTCTTACTTGCCTGAAAGACTGCTACATTTCTCTTATCAGTAACATTATTATATTTTTTCTAAAAATAAGATTGAAAAAAGAGAGGAAGAAAGGCTGTAAACAAAAAGCTGTAGAATACAAAGGCAGTTACAAGTTGGCTTCACAGCTCCTCAAAATAAATACTGAAGGATTATGATTCTGTAACCACAATCAGGATCTTTTTTACATCAAAGCTAGAGAAAAAGTAATGATATTAGTGCTTTGGACTCTAAATGGAACATACTGTTATTGCTGGGCAATAACTGTCCTTGTGCTGAGTGACAAAAAAAAAAAGGGGAAAAGGCGCACTTCCCCTCCCACATTCCCTGTATATCTCTAAAAATAAAGGACAGGTGAATATTCAAGGTGAAAATCAATATAATTTTTAAGATAGCCAGGAAGCCTTTAAATTACCTGAAGCACATTCTGTGCTCATTTAGAGTACATTCTGTATGCAGGCTGTAGTAAGAAAAGTATCTGTAGAATTAAGCAAAAGATCAATGAACAAATTTTCAGTGTACCACAAACACAAAGAATCCATAATGTAATAGTTATAAAACAATTGACTTTATGATTGTTTAATATTATCACAGGCTCATAGAGATGTATATTCAAGGTATTATAAGGTTGCATTAAAGAAGGTCACATTAAAGTGAGGACAATAGCTCTGAATCTCAAAGGATTTGGTCTAAGAATGTATTGAAAACGAGAGATTCATAATAGTTTTTTCAGCCTGTTTTAGCATGTTTTCTAATACCATGAAGTCTTATGACATATTTAAAGTCAGTTTAAAGCTTATTTTTCTTCATTAAGACAATAAAGTGTGTTTTTCCTACATTCATGCTATCTATAGCACTTTGGTTTGCACTTCCGGATGCAGCCCAGCTACTATGCATTTTCTTCTACATTCACTAATGAGGTGGTACAAAAATAAAAATAAAAATCAGGGAATAAATTAGGAGACTAAAATGCAACCTACAGTGAGATGCAATCTACAGGTGGAAAAACATAAAAATTGAGAAGTATGTCAGCGTAAATTCATAGAATCATAGAATCATAGAATATCCTGAGTTGGAAGGGACCCTTAAGGATCATCAAGTCCAACTCTTGACACCGCACAGGTCTACCCAAAAGTTCAGACCACGTGACTAAGTGCACAGTCCAATCTCTTCTTAAATTCAATCAGGCTCGGTGCAGTGACCACTTCCCTGGGGAGCCTGTTCCAGTGTGCAACCACCCTCTCTGTGAAGAACCCCCTCCTGATGTCAAGCCTAAACTTCCCCTGCCTCAGCTTAACCCCGTTCCCGTGGGTCCTGTCGCTGGTGTTAATGGAGAAAAGGTCTCCTGCCTCTCGACACCCCCTTACTAGGAAGTTGTAGACTGCGATGAGGGCGATTGTTAATTGATTGTTAATTGATTGTTATGCTCTGGTAAAAGACGTATTCAAGTGGAGAGAATATCTGTCCAGGCTTGGAGTCAATCATATGCAGTCAGTAGAACCTGGCTCAAATAACAAAACCAGTTTCTGACACTAGGTCCTTACTGCTTCAAAAATGAGCAGCTAGGTTCATTTGATGCTAGACACTGCCCCTCTGGTAGTCTACCCAGGGCCTAGAAGGGACATACCTCCAATCTCTAATGACCTAATAGGTGGGCTGGCAGGAAACTGGCCATCCAGAAAATGACAGGTCCAAGTTTGAGGTTTGATAGGAAGGTTTTGAGAGCTCTCGCTTTGTCACAGCCTGCCAGTTTTCTATGCCCAGGAGAGAGCTCTACTCTTTTTCTTCTCATGGTTTTATTCTCCATCTGAACACATAGAAACTGGCTTCAAAGTCTCAATTCTCCCCACACTGTGATCAAATAAATGAAGTAGTATCGAGGCTCATTCTGATCTCTCCACTCTAATTTATGTACCAGAGCTCTCTAAATGGCATCTGACAGACAAACTCCCTCTGCACCCATGTCTCTGGCTGGACAGCAATTCAAATTCAAATAATAATAATAATAATAATAATAATAAAGCTCTCTGTCTTTCCTTCCTTTTTTGAAAACTAAGCAGTTATCACAATGACAAAGAAAAATGACTGCCCTCCTTAAGACATATGCAAACAACAGATGATTGATGATTATAGAATTTGGCTTACAGAACCTTAGTAACCAGTCAGAAGAACTGCCAATGGCATATACATGTATACAATTTTACCACATGGCATCAACTTGTACCCACCTCTGACTGCCACACACCTTAAGTTAGCACCACTCAGTCTGCAGGAAGGGGCTGTTACCTGCCTTTAATGTTAAATGTTTAATGTCTAAAAAACACACTACTGTGTATAGAACTTGTTGGAAGTCTCTCACCAAACATAAGAAACTTAACTAGCTTAGAAAACGAGCCAACCTTTCAGACTTTATGTTTATCCCTACTACTGAGAGCAGTACCACCACGATGAGGCAGAGCTGAGAAGCCTGCATGTGTGGAAAGAAACCTCACTAATGTACTGCATGAGCACTAAGCTTTACATACTGCTCAACATGAGCATTAAAATAATGGTGTGCTTTGCAAGCCCTATAGTTTTTAACAAATAAAAGAATCTGAAAAGCTGAATTAGTAAGTATTTTAGGAAAGACTTAAGTGTTAAATATTCTGTATCACTGAATTAAAGCTGAAAGGTTCCCATGTTATCCACTCTAAAAATATCCACTACCCTGCTTTACAGCCTTTTGGAGGCTGTTTTCAGCTACGATGGGGGAATAGACCCCAGCTAGACCTCACACGTATCAGACAAGCCTCAACTCCAATGCAAACGGAGCTGTCTGACCACCAACTAAGGCTTATGAAGTGACTAAACACTTCCTTGACAAGTGCCAAACGCTGATCTAAAATTCCAGATATAAACATGTAGGTAACATAGAGCCACCACTGTGGGCTCTTTATACATACAGCAATTACTTTTTTTTTTTTTTTTTTTTTTTTTTTTACTAATTCAGACACCTTAGCAATTACCTAAACTATAAACTTTAACGCTCCCACAATCTATTCCCTTTAGGTTTATTACAAATTTTCATTTGAAACAGAACACCAGAAGCAATAAAACTGCTAAGCACTCATATCTATCTTGAGAACAGTAGTTTCCTAAAACTACTATGAAAGAGCCCACTATATGAACTGCACTGTTCAAACCTTACACTAACCTACAGCTTTTGGGGATTTATAAAACTCCTTGCAGAAGAGAATGTGCAGCATTTGTACACTTGGCATGGATTCTGCTATTCATTAGAAAAACTTTATAAACACTGAGTTTTTTCTGACACCACAATGATCATTCATGTACATACACATATACATGCATGCATATAAAATGGGTGAAACCTATAATGCTTAAAAATACAAAAAATTGAATGTACTTATGTGTATTCTTCATGATGTCAGCCAGGTCCTTAGAAGTATACTGACCAGTCAAAAATAACAGTATTTTTTACAGTGCTTATTAACAGTTACATCAGTACAGACTTCTAGAGAAGTTTCATGGTTAAACTTCTGACTTTAAGATCACATTTTGTTTTTTGCTTGTTTGTTTGTTTGAACTGTTCGTCTGTTCATGCTGAAATTTAAGATCTGATTTCACAAATTCAACTTTCCAGATGCCTTAAGAGCCAAGAATTAAATTCTGGATAGCCTTACTGTCCACTATATTATGCATATATTGAAACAGACAGCCTCTTAATTAGCTGATTATACAGGGAGTTAACATCCCCTTTTTTTGCATGGAGTTACCTCATTTGGATACTCACGTTGCAGTCACATATTCCTCATGTTTCTAGCAGAAATACTTTATAGACTAGTCCATATAGGCAGCCTATAAGAAGGACTACACGAGGACCTACATGAGAAACCAGAAAATAATTTCTCTGCCATGCCATCTTGCAGGACGGAGGGGGAAGGAACCACCACCAAAAAACACTTCAGTTTCATCTCCTGTTTTCTAAAACACTGCCACCCCCCAGAGGCAGCGGTTCGCGAGCTGCAGCTCTGTCAGCTAAAATTTGCAAAATTCGAGCAAAATTTGAGCGCCTGAGAAACATTGCTGGGCGTTTTCGTGTTAACCGGTGCAGACAGAGGTAACCGTGATAACATATAATGGAAAACCAGCCTCCGTGAGCAACATCACACCGCAGGTTAGACATGATTTGTTCCCAGGTATTGCTACCTAACCACACACGGATGGGATGGCTGCAGCTGTATTTCTGCCTCTTTGGGCCCCGGTATTAGTTATGGCAATAACGGGGTGTCACGGCGAAGAAACGTGTCCGCCCCGGGACTCGAACCCGCAACCCCTGGGTCTGGAACCGCCCCGCCCCGCCCCACTGCCCTCTGCGTGCGCACCGAGCGGGCCTTCCAGGCGCATGCGCACTGGGAGCCTCCACCCCCCCCCCACACACACACCCTCATGGCCGTGGGCGGTGGCCGCGCATGCGCAGTTGCAGCCGGGGGCAGCGCTCTGGGTGTCTGGTGCCGTGGGTGGTGTTCCCACTGGATCGGTCTGGGCAGATACACATGCAACCCCATTAACTCTTTTAGAGTAGAGCGAGGGGTTAAGCCATCACCTTAAGGCTTATTCTGTCTCGATTCGTAGAGGCTTGTTTTGTCTCTATTTTGAGTTGTAAGTGACTTTGCTACCGGCTCGGTATGCGAAGATACATCGGAGGACACGCGTCTCTATGTAGCTGCCAGGACCCAAAACAGGCTCCGCCGGTAGGGCGAGGTAGGGGAGAGGGGGGCGTGCGCATGCGCGGTGCGTCCGCGTGAGGCCGGCCAGCCCTGTGAGGGGGGTGCGGGCGCGGCCGCCATGGGGAAGCTGAACGTGGCCGTGCTGCGGTACCTCAGCGGGCAGCACTTCAGGGTGCTCACCGCGGTGAGACGGGACGGGACGGGGACAGGGGAAGGGAAAAGGGAAGGGAAAAGGGAAGGGAAAAGGGAAGGGAAAAGGGAAGGGAAGGGAAGGGAAGGGAAGGGAAGGCGCAGCTCCCCCCCCTCCCCTCCCGTCCCCTCCCGTCCCCTCCCCGCTGATGCCGCCGACCGTTCCCTCTCGCCCCCCGGCAGGTGGAGATGGGCATGAAGAACCACGAGATCGTGCCTGGCAGCCTGGTGGCGCCCATCGCCAGCCTGAAGCACGGCGGCTGCAACAAGGTGCTGCGGGAGCTGGCCAAGCACAAGCTCCTGGCCTACGAGCGGACCAAAAGTGAGTGTGGGGCCTGCGCTGGGAGCCTCCTCCCGGCCCTCCCGGTTCTTCAGCGCCACAGAAGTGCGGTAGCTTGGTCATTAGGGTATCCGGGGCGTTTGTGAGCCCCGTCTCGCCTTGGGGCTAGCTGGGGAATGTGAACTCCTTCAGCAACAAATGGTGTTGGTGATTTCTGAAATTCATGGATTCGTTCGTCCAAATTCGTGGATAAAATAAATAATTGTTAGCTAAGGTAGTATTTAAGTTCACATAGGGATCAGCCCAAATGTGTTACAGTCTTACAGCAGACAAACTGGAGCGGACTGCAAAAACCTTATACCTTCAGCCAGTCAGGAACGATCACTAAAGTAGTATTTATTCTGTCCCATTCTGTTAGTAGCGTTGGATTTCCTTTAGTCTTGCACTTGCATCTGGCTTTGCAAGCACAATGTGGGAGTCTTCATGAAATTCATCTCCTTTTTGTCTCCATTTTTCAGACCATTAAGGTTTGGTTTAGGTCTTTGAAACAATCCTGAATCCTTGCCGTGTCTCCTAAGTAATCATCTTTCAAAGTAATCCTATGCAATTTGAACCATTGTCACTGCCTGCGTTACCAAGGGGCTAACAAAATGTCTACTTTTTATCCAGTTAGTTTTCAAAAGGCTTGCACGAATTTAAACTTACTGTCAAGTTGGGTTGATACTAGCCAACAGTGAAAATACTATTTGAGTGTTGTGTACCATAAGCAGGAAAAAAAAAAAAGAGAGACCAAAATGAAACTTCTTTTAAAAGAAATACATGCATAATATGGAATGAAATGTTGTGTAATTTATTTTTTCCTAGCTGTCCAGGGCTATCGGTTAACTAATGCAGGATATGATTACCTTGCCTTGAGAACTCTGTCTTCCCGGCAAGTCATCAGTTCTGTTGGAAACCAGATGGGTGTTGGCAAAGAATCAGGTAATTTAAAAAAGTGTTTTCAGTATATAATTTTTTTTTTAGAAGAAATGGGTCTGTATTTTTGTTAATTTGTTGGAAACTTGGTGAATTTACCTTTGGATAGTCATATCAGTTAATCTGTCAAACACCAAAATTTATGGTCACTTCAAGTTCTGTGTGAGTCTTGACTACATCTGATTTTTTTCACAAGTGTTGTTCCACTTTGACCATTTTGTACAATTCTTGGATGGTTCCTTAAAAGGTATTTTGCAAACAGGTGACAGTTGTCTTGTGACTTGCAAAGAATTTTGAAGCCTTCTGTCAAAAAAAAATAACATCAAATGTTTCATCCCACCTAAAAAAAAAAAAAAAGTAATATACAGTCCAAACTATTGGAGTGCTATCTTGGTTTCTCATGCTCATATGTTGATTGTAATTTGGCACAGCATGTCTTTTGACATTAAAAAACGACGAAAAAAAAAAAAAGAGGATTATTGGGGACAAATGGTAAAAATGAAACATAGCCAATTGCTAACACTGTTTTAAAGTAAGAGGTACCTTGAGTTTTCTGTCCAGTCAAGAGAAGTCTTTTCTAGTGTGCAATTAAGTTACTTCTTATCCCCTAGTCTGAAATATGTTTCAGATCAGATGGATTGTTCAACCAGATGATCTTGGAGGTCTTTTCCAACCGTAATGATTCTATGATATTCTACTAGTGGAGCAGCATAATCTCTTCACCAATGACTTCTTCTTGTTCAGATTTGTAATACATAATATACAAATTTGGTTGTCTTTTCTGTTAAAAGAAGTGTAGTAGACTTTGCTATTCCAGAAATAGCAGTTACATGAAGTCAAGTAACCGATTTCTCACTGCACTGTTGCATTATATACCTGTCAGATACCATTTATTTCTCAGATCTGTGCTGCTGTTTTTTCTCCTAGATATTTATATTGTTGCAAATGAAGACGAGCAGCAGTTTGCAACGAAATTGCACAGGCTTGGAAGAACTTCCTTTCGCAGCCTGAAAAATAAGCGTGACTACCATAAGCACAGGCACAAAATGTCATGGCTGTATTTATCCCGGCTAGCAGCAATAAAAGAGTTTGCCTACATGAAGGTAGGTGGTTGTTTGCACCATATTAACAACGATGTAATAGTCTGGAATGTACTTCTCAGATTATCTTCTCATCACTTCATATTTGCAGTATATGTTAGGATGTATGCTTTTTATTTGTTTTTTTTAGTGGACTTAAAGTATACATTTCAGAGAATGACAGTGCTGATGCATTTTGTATACTTTCAAGTGACAAAATCAAACTTTGCCATGGAAGTCGTATGGAACTGAAGCAATTTCCATAAAATTTCAGGTGAAGCTGTCCAGTCATCTGAGTCTTAATAAAGGCAGTGAATAAACTATCGCCATTTCACTTAACCTTGTCTTAGGAAAGACTATATGCTAGGGAAAATTCGTGAAGTATCTACTAGTATTTTAGTCTTGTCAATTTGGATCACTTCCACAAACATAATTACAGAGTATTTGTTAGGTCTGTAAGCGATGAGTTTCAAACTGGGGGGAGAGCACACTGAGAGCAGCCCTGCAGAGAAGGACTTGGATGTTCTGGTGGATGAAAAGCTTGACATAAGCCAGAAGTATTTGTTTGCATCCCTGAAGGCCAGCAGCCTCCTGAGCTGCATCAACAGAGGAGTGGCCAGCAGGTGGAGAGAGGTGATTGTCTCCCTCTGCTCTGCCCTTGTGAGGCCCCACTTGGAGTGCTGCATCCAGGTTTGGGGCCCCCAGCACAAGAAGTATGTGGAGCTGTTAGAGTGGGCCCAGAGGAGGACCACAAAGGTGATCAGAGGGGTGAAGCATCTCTCCTGTGAAGAAAAGCTAAGAGTCAGGGTTATTTAGCTTGGAGAAGAGAAGGCTTAAGGGAATGCTAATAGCAGCCTGCAGTACTTAAGGGGGCCTACTGGTAAGCTGGGGAGGGACTCTTTCAGGGAGTGTTGTGATAGGACAAGGAGTAACAGTTTTAAATTAAAATAATGGTAGATTGAGATTAGATACTAGGAGGAAATTCTGTGCTCAAGATGGTGAGGCACTGGCATAGGCTGCCCAGAGAAGCTGTGGATGCCCCATCCCTGGAGGTGTTCAAGGCCAGGATGGATGGGGCTTTCAGCAGCCTGGTCTAGTGGAGGTGTCCATGCCCATGGCAGAAGGGGTGGAACCAGGTGGTCTTTAAGGTTCCTTCCAACCTGAGCCATTCTGTGAATCAAGTGAATGATTTGGTAAATATGGTTAGAGCAAGCTAACAGAGCTACAAAATACTATGGCCTACCTTTAGTTAATCTTTAATGTAGTGTAATACTGGATATTAATATTTAAGAAGTAACTTTTGCCTTACTGAGACTGAGTGTGGATTACCTGACCAGGCCAAACTGTATTTACAAGAACTGTTGAACCTTTTTCTAACACCCTATTCCCAATTATCTGCTGGTGGTTTCTTAAGCTAACAGACCAGATACGATTCTGCTGTTTTTCTATCCCGTTGTGTTTTCCTGCCACCTGCAGGATAACTAAACTCTGGAAAATACAGAAGCATAGTTAGTAGTGAAAGTTCAGATTGCTCTTCCTCCTTAAGCACATGATTTGACTTTTACAGTTAGCAGTTGAATAATGTGTAGGATGCTGCTTCCGCAATGGTGCTTAACTGCTTATCTTATATTTGTAGTTTGTCATGTATGTAATGTTTTCTTAATGGTTATCTTTTATTTTTTCAATATGTTGTCTCTTTCCAGGCTTTGTATGACAGAGGATTTCCTGTTCCAAAACCTGTAGACTACAACAGGCATGCAGTTATTATGGAACTCCTTGATGGCTACCCTTTGTAAGTTTGGAAGCTTGAAGTCTGTTTTACAGAAACCCTAACAACGATAGGTTCAGTAAGACAGCAGGGATGACGTTTTTCCTTATCGTGTGAGTCAGTTCTGATCATGCTGAATAAAGCATGAATAAAGTCAGGCCCAGAACGGCTAGGGTTCTGCTTCATTATATTTGGAGAAATTGGTGAGAGAAGGAAAACTAAAAACATACTCTCTTTGTCCAAAAAGACTGGTGGAAATAGACTTTTTTTTTTTAAGTACGGAATACATCAGAGGAGCAATGTGATACAGAGGTTAGTGCTACAACCATTTTCTACACAGAAATTTTATGTTCTATATGTTATCTATTCAATGATATTCAATATTGATATATTCAGTATATCAAATATTCAGTATTGAGTTGTGTATCCTCCACGTTCTGAGCTCCAGTTCATGATCCATGTTGTGGTAAAGATTCAGGTAGGATTACAACTTGTACAGTTGCCATTGTAGAACTTCTGTGTTGATTTTTTTGGGGGGTGTTTGTTTTTTGTTTGTTTTATTTTTTATTTTATGTATTTGTGTGCATTGAACGCTGTTTTTTGCTCAAGGAAGATTACTTTTCTTCAGTTTTTCAACATCCAGAAACATGAAAAAATGTTGAATTTTGTATGTGAATGAATGGCTTGTTTTGTTTCCATAGCAGAATGCAAAATAGCTATTTCATAGAATCATAGAATATCCTGAGTTGGAAGGGACCCTTAAGGATCATCAAGTCCAACTCTTGACACCGCACTATTTGATACTCTATATAATGTACAGTAACAAAGGTTCAGTGTAATTAATCCCAAAGTATACAGTTGAAGAGTTAAATTGAAGAAGTGCCTTTTAAGACTTTATTCTATCCCGTTTCCCCGCCTTTGTTAAATAGTTCCACATCTGTCCTGTAGACAGAAAGCTTTAAAGTTACATGTGGGCATTGCAGGTGAGGCTTACCATGCTATCCCAGTTCTGCAATTTTAACTAAGCATTTCCTGAAGGAGATGCTGTACTAGATGAGAAATTATTTCAGGTGATCAGCATCTCAGAAGATATCAGTTTAGATGACTTCCAAATTCAAAGAACAAATGATATATTTTATGATACAGACCTCTGGCTATAAGAAATGTCACCAATTAATTTTGCTGTTAATATGAAAATATTCAACAGCAGCCTATTACAGAGCTGCTTGAATTCCATTGTGTTTTGTTTGTATGTGCAACTGATATGTTCTCATAACACTACAGTGTTGCATTCAGGCCAAAATATATCACAAATTAGCTGTAAATGACGGCTTCTTGACAGCTCCTGGTATAATAAGACAGCTGCCTATTTATTCTGCTTGTAAAAATAAGGTGATGTCTATTGTGCGCACTTTTGGGGCAAAACATATACTTTGCTTTTATTCTGGAGTTTATGCTGGAGTATATTCTGGAGTGCTTTAAGCTTTTTTTTTTTTTTTTTTTGGCTTTGCCTTATCCCCAGCTTAGTCTTGAAAACACTTTTTTGTGAGACATTTGAATGGCATTTGAATACAAGAAGACCTAAGTTACCTAAAACAATCCAGACATAAAAATTTGCTGATCCATTGTTTAAATTAGGCAGCATAACCATCGTGTTTGATAGGAGTACAAGAGACAAAGGGCTTTAGTTAAAATGAGGGATTTAACCTGGAGATAGGAGAAGCTTTCTCCCCATGAGGGCAGTGTGGTGGAGATTGCACAGTATGTTTCCATCCCTGGAAACTTTCAAGCCCGCATTGGTAGAGCTCTGATTAGTCTCATCTAATCTCAGAATTGACATAGCTGTGAGCAGAGTATTGGACTAGTAACCTCTGGAGATCCCTTACGACTCAAATTGTGACCCTGTCATTCTCTCAGATGTAACTCATACGCCTTGTCTATATTTTTAAATTAATTCCTTCAGGGTTCAGGATATTTTCTTTTTTATTTAACTTTACAGATGCCAAGTACACCACATCGAAGACCCTGCTGCTGTCTACAGTGAATTAATGGATCTAATTGTAAAACTTGGCAATCATGGTTTGATTCATGGGGATTTCAATGAATTTAATCTCATACTGGATAATGATGATCATGTCACTATGATTGATTTCCCTCAGATGATATCAACATCACATCCAAATGCTGAATGGTACGTACAAATGATGTATGCAAAATAAACCAGTTAAGTGCTGATAACAACAAATAGTCAACCATGATTTGTTTTCATAAGCCTGCTTCAAATTCTTTTTCTACTGTTTTCACCATACATTACATATACATCCAAATGCCGTAAATGTTACGGTGACGCAGAATTAGTTTCTCTGACTCTTAAAACCATATTTAACAGTCCTGGGGGATCAAGTATTAACTTAGTTTTTAATTTTAAATTTAATTTTCAAAATGCTAGTACATGTGGTGACCGCCTCTTCAAATATTATCTTCAAAATTTTTCTACTGTAGTTTGTCCCTTTTGAAAAGCAAACAATTTTCTCACATATTTTAAGAGCAAAGCTGATTCAGTTAAAAGGGTTTTATATCACTCTGAGCCCTTTCTCAAAGGGGAATTGTCTGTGTGTGTGTCAACATGTCCTTCATCGTTCTGTTTGCACAAGCATAATTTAAGTATTATATTTGTTAAAATCAAATTGTTTGCTTTCAGTAAGTGCTGATTATGAAGATGGAATCATCTTGTATGAAAGTCTGGTTCTGTCAGGCTACATTCTGCTAACTACCCAAAGCCCTGCACTGTAATATGTTACCTATGTTCCAATGGAGTATACTCTTTTTGTTAATAGCATGGTAATTATAGTCTAACTTGATAGTATTTTTAATCCAAAATACAGCATAATGATTTGATATATTAAAAGAAAGCTCACTTCTATTTCTTTCAGGAGAGAGAGTTCTCTTGACATAGAGATTGCTGCCAGTGGTTATACAAAGGAAATGCAGGAAGATGATGAGCTGCTTTTCCCAGAGTGCTCTGATGAGGATGATCATACAACAGAGGAGAGGGAATTTGTAGAAGATGCTGAAAGTAACGCCAACTTCCTCAGCCAAGATAAAGAAAACAATGCAGACTTCATATATGAAGTGGTTTCTGAAAGCATAACCTCTGAAGACTTGTTATCACAGTGAAGATGCTGAAGCCACAGAAAGTAGTGAAAATTCACAAGGACTGAGTATGTCAGAGTTGAGTTCAGCCTTAGAAAAGGTTGAAGGGCAGCCTGTGCTTTCGAAGTCCAGTGAAGATGCAGAGAGTTGTGCACTTGGTTTTTCTGAGCACAAAAGAATACCTGACAATGCTGCTGAAAATCAGACAGAGGGCAGCAGTGATAAGGACAACGATGAATGCCCTGATCTGGTTGACTTGTCAACTTTAAATAAGGAATTGAGACCTTACAGGTAAATACTTATATTTACTGTCTAGTGGTGTGGTGAAATTTTCTTCTTTTTTCTTTATTTGTAGTAATAATGTGAGTAAAAGTTTTTTTTTTTTTATATTAAAACGCTGCTGCTGCTAAGTAGCTTTGACAAGTGAGTTTATAATTAGAGTGCTCTTTCTCAGCCTCTGCCCCTCATTCGGCTGAAATTAGCAAGAACAAGCTCTTTGGAATATATTATTCAAATATATTTTACTGAACGTCATACCATGTGGCTTTTAATGCCTTTACTGACACACTTGGAAATTCCTTCTTACCTTTAAGCTAACCCCTTCTTATATAAAATTCAAACTATTAGTTTGCAAGCTCCCCATGTACCTGAATGCATATATAAAGTTCATATACCCTGTTTTCTTTTTGAATTTTTCCTTTTTCATGAAATTCTACGCCTAGGCAATGTACAGAATCTGAATTAATCTTTTTAGTGTTCTGAAGCTTCTTTTTCTTACACTACTTTGTGTAGTATGTATGTGGCTATTGCACTATAATCCTTCCTGTCATAAAATGTGTTTTTTGAACTAGTGTTAATATTTCAAATGTAAATGTTCTTTCTGTAGTACTCAAATGTTCTGCTAGCACTTTTGATTGTATATCAAAAAAAATGACTGAAACATGATGCTCACTGAATGGAATAAAACATTAATTTACATATTTTAGAAATGAAGACAGTATGGTTCATATTGCGGAGCACAGAACAAGAACTAAAAGTACGTCAGCCAGCAGTGTTGGGAGCTGTTCAACCATTCCACCGGTAATTATTACTGCTACTGTCTAGTTTACTCTGATACCATCTTAGGACGTAGCTGTTGAAGATATTTTTACAAATACCTAGTTAGCAGTAACTGTCTTTAATTGATTACTACTATGTACATCTTTGGTTTGTAGTTCCATGTTCACAGAAAATAGGTCTGATGCTTTCTACATGTTTACAAGTGAATTATATCCAGTGCTGTACTTCATGTGTTGTTCTTTGCTCTTTCACAAAAGCTCTACTCCGGCATTAGCAACTTTAATTTCATTTCTGTTGCTAGAAATCAATTCTGTTGCCCATAATTAATGTTTTTGTATTTTAAATTTGCATGCGTGAGTAAAGATTTAACTTGGCCTTTTTTCATCTGTCTTTTTAACACATCTCTTACCACATTTCTGAAACATAGATATGAATTCATTGTAGTCATGGTGTCTTTGGCAATATGAATTTGACTTTCAGCATTACATAAATCAATACTTTGTGGCAGAATTTTACATCTTTCTTCATCCCTACTCAGTATACTATCCATTATGGCTACCTCTATCACATTTTAAAGAGTGTGTCTAAATTTTAAATGGAAGAAAGGCCAGTTTTATGCATAAATAAATGTGTTAGGGAACAGCATGTTTGCAAGTTGTGTAAGACTTTTACAGGACTTCGTGTGAAGGAAAGAGAGACTTTTGTTAGTCATCCCTGTTCTTACTGTAGGACATGGCCTTGTGCCTTATTAAGGAGAAAAAGAATTGAATTATGAAATGAAGTAAAGAAGAGCTAGGATAAATGCTAGGATAAATGCTAGGAATCGCCTGGCTTCTGATCCATGCGATACATATTTTTTCCCTTTCAGTTTGCTAACCTAAATGTGTAGGATTTCTTTTTAAATCGCCTATAGATCCCTATTTGAAATTATATTTCTGTACACCAGTAGGTGGTAGCAGTGGTCACTCACTGTAGAAACCTTCCTGATTGTTTAGCGAACACATGTTTTTTCTGTAGGCAGACACATCAAACTTGTTAAAATATTCAAATGGCATTTAAGTACCTAATATTCTGTTCTAAAAGAAAGATAAAAGCAGAAGCAGCTTTCAAGAGATTCAGCCACATAAACATCCTGTGTCAATTTACTTTGTGTAATCTTTCCATTTATATGCTCTTACGCTAAGTAAAATGTTTCTGCCCATTGTTAAATCTTATTTGAACTTTTGAATACTAGAACTAAAAGGATATGCATGATGAGCTATTTGTAACATCAGAACGTGATTGCAAAACTAAAAACACAAAAGGCACTGCAGTAAGACCCACTGAGCTGCTTAGAGCCAATGCCTGTTACTGCTTCTAGCACTTCTCTGTTGTTTATATAGCTTTCTCAATGAAGAAACACATTAAAACATAAGCAGGTTTCCAGATTAAACACACAGAAGGAATTCATATGGGCATGTATAAACAATAGCAGTAATAGCAGTAGGTGCAGTCATAGCTGGGTGACTGTGCCAAAAAGAAAGCCTTATGAGTTACAGACAATAAGCTATTCCAGACAAAATAAAATGTCTTGTTGTGCTTGTACAAATCTTTGTAGGGACTGCTGCAATTTAATTATAGGAAATAATGCAAACTATGCAAAAATTTAAATAATAAATGATAGATTTGTTTATTCATTTTGCTTACAGTCAGGCTTAGGATGATGGAGAGACTAGTGAGACTTGCATGCTGTGGTTGAGCAGTAGTATTTTGTGAATTTACATTTTTTGCATAGTGAAAATATCTGGTATTTGTATTGCAAAGTTTCTTCTAGCGAGCCTTGTATGAACTGTGAAGGAAGTCATCTGTCCACTGAAGTGGGAGAAGTAGAGAAGCCTTCTTTCAGAGCTCTGCCTATAAAAAGCAGAGGATGACAATTGTCTTACTGACAGAAGAAAAACATCAGTGGCCCAGTTTAAACTAGTTCTTACCAGCTTTCCTCAGGAATTTCTTCTGGAATATTTTTAAAGAGCATTCACAGATTTAATTTCCAAAATGCTCTTGTTTAAATACTGAGTTCTGCTAAGCTTCCGAGGAAAGAAAGACAGATCTTATACTACTCTTTTTATTCACATTTTTGATAGTCAACCTGCATGTGGTAAAGCTTAGGAAACTACTATTCAGGTGAATACTATGTAATTACTACAGCATTCTTACTGAAATCAGGATTGGGTACCTGGATTTATATACTACCTTGTATTTGCATAATTTAGTTGTATTAGTCACAGCAGTTTTTAAACAGTGCCAAAAGAATTCTTTCTGGTTCCTGACTTAACTACCAACTTACTACTTAATGTGCTGACAGTATCATAAACAAAAAACAAGGCAAGAGAAATTGGGGTAAATGCAAAAGAAATGTTACTAGATTGTGGGGTAATTTTGCACCAGCAGGTCAAATTATTTATTTATTTAATTATTTATTTAATTATTTATTTAGGTCAATTGCCAGGGCAGGCCTGGGCAAACTCGAGTTAACCCTGGTGTGGATCACCAGCTGCTCAGCGCATGGTGGTTTTCTCGACAGGTTCACTACCACATGTTCATGTTAGTACTGAGAATACAGTATCATTATGGTAATGTTAGTACTAAATGATGTTCAAAAACTTTTGATACTGAATTGTTTATTTATTTGTAGGAACTGGTGAAAAGGAAGATAAAACGTCAGCTGACAAAACAGCAGAAGTCTGCTCTGAGGCGACGACTACAGAAAGGAGAGGCAAACGTTTATACCAAACAACGTCGAGAAAATATGCACAACATTAAGTCAAGCTTGGATGCAGCTAGTTTCTGGGGATAATTTATCATAGCTGCCACCGAACATGAGAAAACTCACAGTACATACAGCTAAAACAGTTACCTAATAACCAAGCATCCTTTTATACAGTGGAGGAAAAAGTTCTTAACAATACCGTGTATTTTTGGAAACTAATAAACATCATGCTGGTTCCTCTGGTTTTGTTTGCATGATTTTATTTTGTGTTCCTAGTTAAAAATATCGACTGTGATTTAAAATAAATTAGTAGTACTAGGTACGATCATTTAAGTACAGTATTTCCAACAGTATCTTGTTTTAGGTCAATTTTACTGTTTTTGTATAGATTAAGAATCTTCTGATGTGCAGAGGATTCCTCTTTAAAAATTTTCCTTTGTTCCTACAACATAAAATTTAAATGTGAAATTCTGCCCTCAGGTTACAAACAGATATTTGTTTGATTTAATTAAAAATCAAAAGGAAATAAAAACTGATAGCTTTTAACACTCTAAACTTTCTTTTGAACCTGTACAAGGATCATCAAACAACATGATAATGTACATTCTTTGAACCAAGCAATTCTTACTTGTTTTTCCTTTCACTCCAGGATCTTGTATAGATCTTGAAAAGATCTATAGATAAGAGAAAAGGAATAAATCAGTGCTGTAGAGATCTGGCAGTCACTCAGGTTTTGAATTTGGCTGTGCAGTTACCAATAAATCTAATTCATTTAACAATTTACATAAAGTGGTGAGCATTCTGAACTTCTCTTTTTAAAAAATATTACCATGTTTTTTTTTTTTTTTTTTGTTATTTTGGGTCTCTGAAGACCTAGAAAAACAAGTATCTTGATGTATCTGTGATTTAGGTGAAGAGCCTTCCTAGAGACGTATGACATGGTAAAGTTTGTCATCAACCCATAGTTTGCAACGTTTTAAATCTTTTACTTGGCTGGGGAAATGAGGAAGTTTGGATTTGAGGTTGATTTTTTACTCACACCTGATACTATCTATATTCTACTTTACCCTAACTGAAAATCAGCTTTTAGTCTATTGAGAATTACAGCCTCTGTCCTGTCTTGCAGCATGCTCTGCTTTGAAAGTTTTCAACTTCTGTCTTTTTGCTCTTACAATAAAAAACCTAGTCTTAGCTAGCAGCGGTATACATTCTTAAAAGCATGGCAGGCCAGAGCAGAGATGTAATAGATAAGTGTTTCTTTTAGCATCAAAGCTGCAGGAAGGTCTGGTGACAGAAGTAAGGAAGTCCAATTAAATCTTAAATGTGATTGTTATCAAGGTATGTAGGGCTGTTTCCTGATGCAAATAGCTCTTTTTAGCACGGGCAGAAAAGCAGCCTAATTGAATTTAATTTTATTTCCATTTTAAATGTAAAGGGAAAAAACATATTTTTATGTTTCTACACTCTTATCTGTTAAGGGGTTGTTTCAGTGACTGCTTAATAAGATTTCAGTTGAAGCTCTTTGCATAAGATGTGCACACACTTTTTGGCTTCTAATTTAGAGCTTTTCACAGTGGGTGAGTTCTTTCTGGTGCATGACCTTAAGTCTGTCTTGGTAATGGGTTCCAAAAATATACAAAGCCTGTCCCGTTTGATTGTGCTCCATGAGAATAGAAAGGATGGAATGATGGAAATCCATGCTGTTTATTTTCAAAATGTTCCTTTAAAGCATCCATTAACTCTTTTAAAGGTATTCTAATGGATGGCTGTAAGTTACCATTTTCATTTACTCTGCCAGACGAGACTTTTCAGAGAGTAGAGTAAGTGAGGGAGTTACAGCTTAATATATCTTTATTAAGCCTTTTTTTTTTTTTTTTTTTTCAAAGCAGCAGAATTCCTGAAATATCTGAAGTCATCAAAGGTCGCCACAAAGTTTACACATGGGATGAAGTTTAGAGTTCTCTTAGAGTGAACTTGGAAAATGCAGAGGTTAAGACAATAGCATTATTGATTATCTTAGCGAATTCACCTAGCAAGGAATGTGCGGGTAATAACAAAATGGGTTTTAAATGTTTTAGTAAACAAACACAATGTTATTTCATTAATTTGTAAACAAAACATGAAGATAAAGAGTAGATACACCTTGTGCAATGCACACTCTATAAATGAAACAGTATGTACTGAAACTTGCAAGTGATGGAGATAAAAGGTTGCCCAGCAGTTACTGCTGCATCTTTAAAAAGAAAAAAAGAAAAAAATAATTTTTCTTTGGGAAAGACTGTACAGTAATTAAAGAACACACATCCTTACTTTGGGATTTTTTCCAAATCAAAAAGAAGACTTTACTGGAATTGAAATAAAAGTAAGCTGAGCAAAGCAACTATTTTGTACAGTTTATGACTCTTACACAAATGTGTGTGACAGCAATGTATTTACATTCGTGCTTCAAGCTTTTGCCACTGCATCTGTGTTTGCCTTGATTGGAGTGCCTCTTCAGACCTCTGCATATCCCACAGGTCCTTTTAGATGTAAACAGTTTAATTCACTGGTATTTTAATACATTTATTGTATAGGGAGTAAGGAAACTGCTTTTCAGGAAACCAGATTCAAATTGGGTTAACCTAATATATCACAAGTTTAATTTTGCTAATCGGATTAATTTTCTGTTTGCCATTAATATCCTTCTTCTCCAGTTACATAGTTACAGGAAGAAAAAAAAAAAAAAAACACCATACTTTTTATCGAATTTGTTGTTTTTAAACAAGAGCCTGCATGCTGCTTTCAGGCTATCACGTTTAGTATAGCTTTACATAAGTATTTCCTTATATTTGCAATCTTTTCCATAATTTGAGGGTTTGGGTGAGCAAGAGAGTCTCTTTATTCATTTGGTATGAACCAGAGAGGTCTTTGCCTCAGCACATCGCCAATAAACCGATGAAACAAACTTCTTTCTGGTGATTAGCTTCTCTCCCTGGCCTGTAGGTGGGTGTGTTTAACAGAAGGAAGGAGTAGGAATGCGCCTGTCAGCCTGCCTTTGCAGCTAATTAGCTCAGCATACAGCAAAGATAAGCAGTCCGGGGAGGTGGACCCTGCGGAGGGTCGTGGGGTTTGAGGCAATGCCTGATTGGGAGACGTGGGGAGATTCCTCAGGAATCCAGCGCATCAATGAGCTGCGGAAAGTTGGTACAGGACTTGCCTGACTCAGGCATGAGGGCAGCTTGTGGCTGCTTTCTGGAAAAGCAGAGCAGAGATGGACAGAACCTTGGAGTCTCTGCAACTTGTAATTGCCCAAGTTCTGCCTCATCGAGACCCTGCCCTGGTTTTTAAAGACTGTAAGTACCAAAGATAATGATTTTATTTCCCTGATAGTGAGTGTATTTAATTCAAATGTCTGTTGTACCCAACAAATTAAGAGAGAGAAGTAATTAACATGCTTGTACATGTATTCGTGTGCATACCACAAACTATCATTATTTTATCTTGCCTATTTGAAGGCAGTGTTGCTGCTTATTTTTTAAGTTTGCATTTCAGAAAACTGATTCACAACTTTTACCTAGGATATTTAATTACATTCTAATAACATGGTAAAAACTTTACTGCTTGACAATTTTGGAAAACTTTATGCCAACTCTCTTTCTGTGGTTAGTTTGTCCTATAAATTACCTTTCTTGACTGTAGTACTGCAAAATATCAAATATTGCAATCTTAAAACATAAGATGTTTTCCTGCAAGTATATGGAATGTGATTTCTCTCCCCCCCCCCCCATATCAGACTTGACTATGGATGCACTTTTTAAACCTGGCCAAAACACTTATTTATTCTCTCTTTCTCTCTCATTTTACAAACTATCCCTTGTGAAATGTTCTGAAGTACCTTTCAGTAGATGGCACATAATAAACTGGCCTGATGCATCCCTTGAAACAGAGTTCAATGCAACTCACATCACAGAAATAAGAGTATTTAAATTTGAATTTATGATTTGAGTGGGGCTATGCATGGAACAAAGTGCTATTTAATTAGTAATTTCTTAGAAAATACATCCACAGATTTCATACAATGGAAAAAACCCTCTTCAACAGATCAAATGAAACAATAGTTAAATTCCATTGTTCTCAGTTTTCTTCACAGGTGAATAAGATCTCTTGATGTCATGCCCCCAAATCCGATCCTACATAAACAATTTGATTGTAAAATTAGTATTTTGCTGGGTGTCATTTCAGTCTGAATCACCTAGTCAATCATTTAACATGCAAACAATGCTGGAACAATGTTAGATTTTTAGAAGGGAGTTTTATTTATTTATTTATTTAACATTCACTTCTAATTGTAATCTCCCGTGTGACCTGAGGCACACTGCAGAGACATTTATTTAATCTCCACTTCATTCTTTTGTCAACAGCTGTTAGAGTTAATAAAATCAGTCTCATACAGTCAACTGTTGCCTTCTAAACTTGCTGTAAAAGGAATAAAGACTTAAAGACATGGCTAGTGATGGACCTAGGGGAAAAACCCATGTACATCTGCATTAAACAACTCCACTTGCCAGATTCTTATGCTCATAGCCACACTGAAAAGTCAGAGGCTGACCCAGTAGTTCCCTGGAACTAAGTTGGATTTACTCTTGTAGAAGGATGCTACTCTTGTGTGAATGTAGCATAAGGATCTGTCCCAGAGCTTAGGAGTCTGACATCTGTTTCTCAGGCCATCCTGCAGGAGGTTTGTATGCTGCTGGGTAGGTTTGTATTACTGTTGCAGTCTTGGGACCTCGTGGAGCAGTCTGTGAATGTACACACATCACAGGAACAAAGAATTTGATCGGGGTGCAGTGTGGGGGGTGGGCTCAAGGAGAGGGGCATTCCCTTTCATAAGTTTCCACTGGTAACCAGTTCCTGCAGGTCTACTGACAAGGCTTTTATTGAAAGTGTACGTACAAGCTGCTTGGACAATGCATTTGTGACCACCCACAGATCTAAGGGAGGGAGAGATGATTAAATAGAAACAAAAGTGCGAGTGGATTCGAGTAGGTTTTTTTTTTTTTTCTACTTTAGATTTTCTGAGGTATGAAAAGAATTTTGAAGGCATTCTAATATAAATTTAACCTATACAGGCTTGAAGTTGCTGTGAGTGTGTGCCACTAATTCTGACTGGTGACAGACATTCATAGTGCTTTGTCTGTAAGTCAGATGAGAATTTACATGCATTCTTTTTATCTTCAGCAAAAAGTCATCTTTAGATCTAGGTGGTGTCCATCTCTGACTTTTAATCAGATTTAAATACAGCAAGCAAGTATTAGACTAGAAAGAACATAGTGTCTAATGTTTCCCCATGGGACCACGTCCACATCTCTTACAAACGCATTACTTTCAGACCTTATTGGAAAGAACAAAGTAAGAATGAAGTCCATTCAGGATCTACTTTGTTGCAGCAGCATCTACCCTTTTCACAATGTGGTGTGACTCAGTATGTCAACAGGACTGAGTTTTGCTAGGGCAAGATGTCAGAGCAAGTCTGCTCATCACTGCTCAGCACCACATACACTTTTTGTTCCCATTCCAACCTAGAGGTCTTGGCTTGCACTGTCCCAACACTTTGTTCTGTTGGGAATGTCTCACAGAGGGCTTTCTTCAACAGCAGCAGGGAGAGACAAGATGTTCAAAAGTCCCTGCCCTCCTGGGTGCAGCTTGCAGGAGCAAATACAGTGAGTGGTGCTGTGCCTGCTGCAGCAGTGCTCCTTCTGGGCTAGCATCTGCCCAGCAGAGGCAGAGATGATGGGATTTGGGAAAGATGCAAGATCATGGCTAGGTGCCCTGGCAACAAGACAGCAGGGATAATCTGTTTCTCACAAGTTCCTCCCTGCCATGAGAATGCTTTATCCTTATAGTGGTAGACAATCTTTGGCAGAGAGCAGGGGTCTGAGCAAGGCCCCGTGGTGCAGGCCTGTCACCAGCCCACCGATGGGGGACGGGGAACAGTGGGCTGCAGAGGGGCTGGCAGCTCCAGCAAGAATGGGACAGGCAAAGACATGGAGGAGGAAGGCAAGAAGAAGGAGCCCAGTGCTCAACTCATGCTACTGCAAGAGTGTTTGCTTTTTGGTGTGTGTGTTTGCCTGAACTGTGCGCTGTATGTAGCTTCCATCCCAGATAACATGATAAAAAGATAATGCTTTCTACCATGCAGACCTAATTAACCCCAGCACTGGTCTAATCCATATGCTGACCTTATTACGACTTCGTTTTCATATCAAAAAATATTATGGTATCAGGTAGGAGTTACGATAAAGCTTGGAAAAAAGCTAAGTACTTCCAGAAAGTCTTTTTAAGCCCTGACTTGAATTTATGGTTCCTAGCTGGATTGCTACTTGGTTGGTTTGTGAACATTTAGCAAAGTGATTTTACATCAGCTGAACAGCACTGTGTCTCCATTTCTTTTTACTGGTAGCAACAAATCGCACATTTTCCTTTGCACGTTTTGCCAGCAAAGATTTCAGGTCAGCAATAGATGGACAGGTTAGACTGTAGAGTTTTTAATAAGAAAGTATGTTAACTTATGGGGATCTGCCCATAATTTTTGGTAGAATCAGCCCAGCTCACTTTTCTTCATTTAACATTGAAATAGATTTGTCAGTGGGTACCATACTAGCTCTCTGATACAAGCTGTTAAATTGAAGTGCACTATAGCCAGAGTAAGTCAGTTGCCTTGGAGAAATATTACAAGATTAAAAGTTTTATCAAACAAACAGTCTTTTCCTTTCTAGATTAATGTTATTATTACTATACTATTCCTGTGCGAATCAGTTATACTTCTGATTATCACAAGAGATTGACCAATTTATAATTCTTTATTGCTATATTCAGATGCTGAAATTATACCAAAGTTCTTATCATTTTCCCATGTAATGCTACATAAGAATGTAGACCAAGCCAAGCTGTTCGGCAATGATTAACAGTTGTCTTCAGACTATCAGCTTAAAAACACCTGACTTTAGTATGTTTACTCATTCTGTTCCAAGTGATAACCTGCTTACTCAATTCATAACGCTGCAGGGATTGACTTTTTGCCTCAGTCCAACGGTGGTGTCAGTGAAACCCTCCCAGTCTCTACCCTTCCTTTCCCTAGCTGCATCTAAATCTGCTGTGACTACAAACATACCAATGGTTCACAAAGCCTACACCATTCTCTGAGCTGCTTGCCTCCAACATCTTCTTCTTTCTTCCTTTACTTGGTAACACGTTCAGAATGGCTCTTGAGGAGGCCATCCAGTTCATTTATTTAATTTTATTTTGTTCTTTTTCCAAATCCTTGAAGTCTAGGAACTGTCAGTCAGTGCTGGATTTAAGGTAGTCATTGCCAATTAAAGATGTTGCTTCTCACAAGTGGAATCTCACCCCACAATCAGATCTTCTTTTCCTGAAACAACATCTTGCTACTTTTTGTGCTTTTTAAGGGTTTTAGACAGAATCACCTAGTAGTCCACTGCTAGATCAGCTCACTCATATAGCATCCAAATCCATCATGGAGAAGGAAAAATGCCCCTGAAGTCCTCTCAGCATATTGTTGGTGTCCCAGTACATGATACTTAATAATGTTTTTATATATATTTAACAATATACCTAATTTCATTAGGTTTAGTAAGGATATGGGGCTTTTTATTTTTGTACATAAACATGGAGAACAGAATAGTATAGCATATGGACCAGAATATCCTAACAAAATCACTGCTAACATGCTAATACATAACATAATATATATGATAAATGCATAGTAAGATCATGGGAAAATTAATTGATATTGCCTACTCACATTTGTACCTTTTTTTTCCTAAAGCTATTATTTATATGTTTAAAAATATGCAAAATAAATCAAAAGAGAAGCAATAAAACCTTCCCTCAAAACAGCTGGATCCCACTCCAGTTGCTGCCTTTTTTTTTTTTTTTTCTAGAGATTTAAACAGTATCTCTTTGCTAGCCTGAGCCCAATTTAACAGCTTCCCTAAGATGTATGCATTAAGTTACAAGCCTTAATAGGCTGCAGCTGGGGAAGGGTGCACTTGTAACTTATGAACTTTGTTTAAACGATATAGTTTTACTGATTATGTGCCATGGCTTGATTTAAGACATGTAAGGGAACTTTACTAGCCTCTCACTGAAGAATCTTCTTTAATAGATTTCATATTACATATTTCTTTCATTCAAAAAGCTTGTATTTTTCTTCTGCATTCACGTATTAAATTAAATCCACGAAGGCAGTTAAAAGGACTTTTAGAAACAGCTGTTTTAAGTTTTAAAATGACAAAGTAGGTGGTTATCTTGTGTGTGTGTTCTTTATACTCCACTCTCTCGGCAGTGAGACGTTGTCAAGTATATGACTCCATTCCACTTCAGTGGCAGAGTCACTTGGCTCCCACTCCGATTTGCCCTTCCAGTCTTGGCCAAAACACCCCCCTCCCAGTTGGCCAGCCTCCTGTTTATGGCATTGTTTGTTTGCCTTGGTTGAGGTGAATGCCTAGCCAGTATTTTTAGCAGTAATTCACAGAAACCTGGTGCTATTTTTCTTCTGGCATCAATGCAGTGCAAACTTACTGACATAATCCAAGTTGGAGAGTTCTGTTTCCCACTTAGAATGATATTTAATTTGACTCACAGACTTCCTTGAGCAGAGGCAAGACAGTTGCTACTGAAAGGTGAGAAATTGTCTGGAAAACAATGTTGTGTTATAATAAATGTGTTATCATTTAATCCTCTTTCAAACACAGTTCACATCAAACTGTATTTCTGAACTCTCAAAAGAGCTCAGGGTTCATTTAGGGTAAATGCAGCTGTATAACCCACATATTTGTTGTTCCACAGAACTCGCAGCCTGTCCTAAATTCAAATATATATATATATAAATAAATAAATAATAAAAAGTCCTTAGAGTCTAGGAAAACTTCAAGAACTCTACCAGGATTTGCACTTGGGGACAGCTTCATTTGGTACAATGCTCAGCCCCTGGGCAAGAGGCTTTTCCAGCTGAGTAAGAAGCAAAGTAGAGAAGAAAAATCATCTTCTCACCTCGTAACTAGGCATTACAGCCAGCATCAAATAGACTGTTGTGGAACCATTAATATTCACAGATGGGAGAGTACTAAAGGAGGGTATATGGAATTCTTGCTCTTGACATGGTGATGCACGTACTACTATGAAACTCTAACTGAGAAAGATCTGAGGTATAAAGTGGATAAAATATTGTCTGAATGGGGTCTTGGCATTGCCTACAACAAAATCAATACTGTTAACTAATTCAGCAACTGACAGTGTACAAAATAAATTGTTTTAAAGCATGGATGATTTAATCCTGAAGAAAATTGTTTGTCGTTGCATACAAATACTATAAGCATTATCTTAAAAACTCAACCACATCATAGGCATCTTTCAAAATACGAAAGTCAATTACAATGAGAATGTCCTTTCAAAATGAGACGTAAATTACAGTATTTTGCTGCATTAAACCATGAATCTTGTTGTTTCATTTATGTACTTCTGAAAATTCTCATTGTTTTCCATACTGCATTTTTAGACTTAAGCCAGTTGGATGCCAAATACTGATATACAGCATAGAGACTGAACAACATTCTGCCTAGAATGTTTAGAAATGAAGGCAAACAATGCATGTGATTGCAGGAAAAATGAATATTGAGAGATCTTAATACAACATTAGTAATCATCATATTAGTAATCATTAGTTACTACCTTAGAATAGTAACTTAGTATATTTGATTGTGCATCTGATCATATGTATACATTTTTCACATCTTCCTAAACTACTACAAATCCATGTGATACATAATGAAGGAAAAAAAAAATAATAGTGGCTGTAGTGGCTGTTAAGCATAAATAAAATCTTTTTTTTTTTTTTTTTTTTTAGTAGAGAACTGTTTTCACACACACCGAATTTTTACAAGTTTAGCTGAAATTGTTTTAATTATATATTTGAGATTGATATGCTGTTTTAATTTAATGATGATAAACATACTGATTCAAGCTAAACAGTTGAGTAAAATAAAATTAATTAAATCAAAACATAAAGAATTCTTGGGGAAAAAAAAGTTTGAGGCTTTGATATCATGGCTGCATTCTGTAGTTTAACCTGATGCATCTTCATGTTCATCACTGTTTTGAGGTGCTAGTTTTGGCTAGGATTGAAAAAATCACAGCAAAAACTGCAGTGATAATTTGATGCTGCCACTACATACATACCACCAAGTATTTCCTGCTACCATCCTCACAGCTAAGCCAGGTTTTATGTTTATCCAATTCAGTACAAACCCAGGCACTTTTAATTACTTAATTACAGAGATATCCAGCTGCACTGTGGGATAGGCACATAGCTTTCATTTGACAGAAATTCTAAACAGAATAAAAATGATGCTGCTCAGCTACTGTTTCTGTGTTAGTCATACACGTATTAGTTTAATCTGTAGCAGCTACTCACTGCTTACTAGTCCTCTGGTAAAATATTGCTTTATCTGTAAAATTTGAGACAGCTTAAGGCATGTTTCAGGATTTCAGGAAAAGAAGGGAAATATATTTCTGTTGGTGTATTGCAGTGAAAGTAGATACCTCTCTATAGCTCTAAAAAGTCTTTTGAATATTAGTTTTCAGAGTGGAAACTTTCAGCCAAGTGAGAGATGCAGGCTGTCTAAATGCTGAATTACCATCGAAAGGACTCATGAACAAGAATGGAAATTAAAACAGAAATTTTACACTCTGAACTCTTAATTTCTGTAAAACTAACAACAGAAGAGAAGCAAGGATCAGACACACAGCAATTTAGGTCACTTATTGCTATCATTGGTACTAAACAGTTTAAATACCTGTTTCTTTTATAGACCACTATACCAGTATAATTTCCTCTTGGTAAGCAAAAGCACGCATGATATTTATGGGTAGTTTCCCCTCCATCAATGAGGGGCATAGGATACTAAAATCTAGGGACTTGGACTGGACAAAAAATGATCATGCTTGGGATTTCCCTGTGCAGCTTTGCCAATTGCATTGTACATCTTCTTAGAAGACTCAGCAGTTTATTACCTACAGAATAATCGATCTCATCATGATGTGGGAGAAATCAAGCTTTATTAAAATTTATTTATTTATTGTTTTACCAAAAGTTGTATCATACAGGCTGAATGATGAGACCAGAAAGAGTACTGTGGGTTACCTACACCACCAAATTCATTATTCCTGTGGACTTTGCATTATTGTTTTTAAGGACTGCACTCTTGGACAACAGTTGTTTCAAAAACCAAAGCACTTTAAGGAAACATCCTAAATCAGTGATATTCTTAAAGCTGATACTTTCTGTTGCTATCTATTTCAATACCAGTAAAGGACTGAATGTCACCAATACCATTCTCACACTGAAGCAACAGCTCCTACTGAATTGTCATGTTTAAACTTGGAAATTTTACATTCATGAATTTTATGTTCAAATATCAGTTTTCACTTAATGGGTTTAAAATTAGATTGTTACCCAATGTGTGCATGCTCTGTGGAGCAGAAGGTCTCATAAAAAAGAAAAAAAAGAAGAAAAAAAAAAAACACTCAGATGTTTACATCAGTGAGGTATTCAGCCAGAGACCAGTTTCTGAAGGTGGATTACCATTTGGAGTCCATACTGGTAGCAGTTTCCCTGGCTAGTAGACCAGTTTTTCTCCCACATTCATCATCATTTAGAAAAGCAGAAGTCAGTTTCTGTGGTTAAGAGTTCCTCAATATTTCAGTTTTTTCTCACAGCTGCACTGAGACAGTGGTTATCCCAACATGTTTCCTGTTACAAATACAAAATTTATTCAGATAGCTTTCTTCTTTACGGTGAAGCAATATTCCAATGCCATGAGAGTTCTGCAGCTTTAAATGCCCACAATGCCAGAACTGGTAGGAGCCAACACTGCTGCTGCATCCGTGACACCATCCAGTGGCAGACAGCAGTGTGCTCCAAACACCCTGCCTCGCCTCCCCAGAGCTCAGACCACGCCACCCGCACTTCCTCATGGCTTGAGCACAGCAAAAAGGGAACTGGTGATGACCACACTCTGTGTGTCTCCCCTTGTCATGGCTAAATGCCAAGAAAAGCTGTTGTCTGTGAGAGCAGTGCAGCTGCCAGAAGTCAGGAAACAGGCGGTGACAATATTGGAGCTCACATTGCTCACCCTGCAGCAAACAGAGCAATGCCCTGTCCATAGATTGCATGTAAGCTACCACCAGGGTGACACTGTCTCAAAATGGATCACTTCTACATTATTCCACTACTAACAAGGTCAGACGAGATGAAGAAAGAGGAAAATTATACATGTATGAGGAAAATTATCTCTGCCACTGATTCCTGTATGCACTAATACTTGATACTGAACCGGTATCAGTACTCTGAAGGACCCATACTGCTGCCTAGGGCTTCCATACTTCCACTGGAAGGTCCAAATTAAGAAACATACTTCTTACCTTCTGAATTTAAATTTTCAAGTGAGAAATGATGAACATCATACACAGCTGGTTTTTTTTTGTTTGTTTGTTCATTTGTTTGTTTTTGCATAGTGTTGTGGTTTAACCTATCAGGCAGCTAAGCACCATGCAGCCATTTGCTTACCCTCCTCCCTCCCTCTGTGGGATAGGGGAGAGAATCAGGAAAAAGAAAAAAAAAAAAAAAAAAAAAGGAAAGAAAGCCTGTAGGTTGAGATAAAGACAGTTTATTTGGAGAGAGGAAAAAAAAAAAAAAAAAGAAGAAGAAAAAAAAGGAAAATAATAATAATGATGATAAGAGTATTAATACCACTAATGTGTACAAAACAAGTGATGCACAATGCAATTGCTCACCACCTGCTGAACGATGCCCAGAAAGAAAGAAAATTATCTCTAAGCTACACATGGCTCTGTAAGAGGAGTCTAGATAAACTATACTAAAATTCTTTTTGAGTCCAAGCTGAAAAGTGTTGAGAAAACCCCAACACAGAACGTAAAACTTTGGAGTACTGGCTCAATAGTCATGATGTCAATTGGATTTCTGGTTTTCACATTTCTATTTTCACATTAGCCTGCAACTATTATCATCATAATATACAACACCTTTTTTTCCAGCTACTTCATAAAGTTTTGCATTAAAAGTCAGCTGCTTTCCTTGCATGACCATGTGTTTTTGTTTTTGTTTTGTTTTTTTTGAGAATGGAAAAGAGGAATCTGAGTATAACATTTTCTCATGTTTGAAAGTGAGCAGCTTAATGGCTGCTGTGATATCAAAGTTCCAACACATTGACTTAATAGTACAATATTGCTGACCTGCAATTTATGTACTACAGTAGCCTGCAATCCCAGAAAGTCCAAAATTGCCACAAAATCATATTTTTCACACCAGCAGAGATAATCACAGACATTTTATTATCAATAATAAATGTATCAAGCTCATATGTCTGCATTTCTTGTGTAACACAGAAAACACTAAGATCAAGGACATGTATGCATCCTACATTCAGCATTTTTATGTCTTTGACAGTGAATGTCGTAGCAATATTGCAGGAGTTCTGGGAAAGCAAACAGAAGCAGAAGGCCATATTCCCAAGCGAAGGCATCATTGTGTATGAATCACTGAGCTCCCTGGGCCCACCATTTGTGAGCTATGTTACCTTGCCGGGAGGAAGTTGCTTTGGTAACTTTCAGGTAAGTGTCAGCTTCCAATCTTTGCCAGGGGAATTTTATCTATTTATTTATATATTTATTCAGGAAAATTCTTTTGCCATAGAAGATACAGGACAACTACTTCTGTAACAATGAATACTACACTTGACTTTTCCAATCTCATTCTGTCCCAGCCCTCACCGACTTGAGAGACAAGGTACCTGAAGGAAAACAACACAGAGTTCTAGGAATGATTTTACCAGTCTTGTCTCTGGTTTCCAGTCATATCTACAATGAAGTGAAACATTATGAGTAACTCAAGCATTTCTGTCAGTTGAATCTAAGACCAAGGTGTTTGTAGTTTCTTTCTTTCAGAAAACAATAATATATTTTATGGTGGAGAAATAGCTTAGTATTTTATTTTATTTTATTTTATTTTATTTTATTTTATTTTATTTTATTTTATTTTATTTTATTTTATTTTATTTTATTTTATTTTATTTTATTTTATTTTATTTTATTTTATTTTATTATGTTTTCCTTCAAAACAAGGGTCTGATTTGCGATCCGTAAAGTAGAATGACACTGAATTTCTTCCTGGTTCTGTGCTTCGTTTCTTTTAAACCAAATATACTGTGAGGAATTTTGAGGAGGTTTGACCACTGGAAAGGACAACTTGAAACAAGGTTGTCACCCACTGTTGTTCATTCCACCTGGCTGCAGAGCTGCTTAAGCTGGCAGTTGCTTGTGCTACCAGCTGCTGGTAGCTGCTGTCCTTGCACAGCTTACAGGGGGCTACTCACCAATTACATGTAAGTCTAACCTTCAGAAGCTCCAGCTCGTGTTAAATTTCTGTTTTTGTAATAAGTTATGAACAATTCTTAGCTTTTTCAACAAGCAATGCTCTTCATGGGCCGCAGCCTCCTCCAGGCCACATCCACCTGCTCCACCGGGGGCTCCTCCACCCATGGGGGGGCTGCAGCGTGGAGATCTGCTCCATGGGGGACCCATGGGCTGCAGGGGGACAGCCTGCTCCACCAGGGGCCTCTCCCTGCACAGCCCGCAGGGGAACTGCTGCTGCCTGCCTGCAGCACCTCCTGCCCTCCTGCGGCGCTCACCTGGGGGGCTGCAGGGCTGCTTCTCTCACGCTTTCACAATCCTCTCTCCCAGCTGCTGTTGCACAGCAGTATTTTCCCCCCTTCCTTAAATCTGCTCCCCCGAAGCCCACCCAGCAGCACTCCCTGCCTCGGCTCTGGCCAGCAGCAGCTCCTTTTTGGAGCCATCTGGAGCTGGCTCTGCTCTGATGCTGACAAGATGGGGCTGCATTCATTTCCAAACTGTCTGTCATAAAGGCCTTCACCTTTGCATTACATTGAGGCAGCGGTGATCTCAGCCTTATTGTATTGCTCTGCGTAATGTAGCTCCCAAAAGAGATCCCAAGGTCCAGAACAGACATGGAAATAACTGGGGGGTTGTAAGGAAAACAATTGTATTCCATCCTACAGCAACACCAGAGCTGTCTGGAGAGTTTTGTTTCATTTGCTCTGTTCTGTTTTGTTTTCTCAGTAAGGTTTCTTAGAGAGAGAAGATTGAAGTGATCGTATTGCATGCCCATCCAGCCCTCCCCTTTGCTTGTCCAGAGCTTTTACCTTGTCTAGCACGATGCATGAACTTGGTCATAGGCACAGTTGTTTCAAAGACATTCTGCTGCTCGACCTGTTGTGAAAACAGAGAGCTAAGTATTTGGACGAGAACATGCTTCCACCTGCACTATGACCTCCACAACTAGATATGGAGCCATATCAGCCAGAAGGAAGTTTCCTTCACAGCTGCTGCTTCTTACACTATCTGGACTCTTACTTTTACTCTTACTTGCCTTTCCTGCATTAGCACAAAAAAAAATAAAAAAAATAAAAAAATTTGGGAGATTACCTTTGCCATCTGATGTCTTCGTTTCCAGAAACTACACGGAATCACCTTTATGAGAACTGTCCCACACTGCGAGCATGGGTGTTGCAGTCAGGCCAGATATGTCCCTTCCACGTCAATAACCAAACCTGTCAAGTTAAGAACATGGAATTAATGAAAAGGAAATCCTTCTATTTTGATCTGAGTTCACTTTTTTTTTTTTTTTTTTTTTTTTTTTTTTTTTCTAGACCAAGAAGAACCAGCAAAAGTCGGGTGAAAAATGAAATGAAAAATGTTAAGGCCAGGCAGCTTGCTCACTGCAAGTGCTAATCTGAAAGCAGATGGAGTGCATCTTCATACACTCCATCCTGAGACACTCCACTCAACAGGCCAGACCAGCTGATGAAGTGCATTGCTGTCCTGAAGTTTAATGTGATGGGCTACTTTTAAGTCTCTTGTTTATGCTGTAGTACTTGAGGTCTATGGCAGGACCACAGCACACTCTTATTTGTCTACCCTTCTTTCTTGATCGTGTGTGGGAAAGAGAGAACATGCAGAGGCCCTCAGCCACATGTTGCACCTGTCACTCTGTGCAGCTACATCCCTGAGCCAAAGTACCAAACTTCATGCTTGTGAAAGGACTTTACACAAACTACAGAAATCTAAAATGAAGCATCCAAACACTTACAGAAGGGTGGGCCCTCTCGATGCACCTCAACGTGGGATCCACAAGTCCTCACGTGGTTTCATCCAGCACACTTCTCTGTCCCTCCTCGCTAAACTTGCTCAGAGGCAGCCGTTACCAAGGTGTCACAGTGACATCATTCAATTCTGTTTCTGAAGTCATCACCGTAGGCCCCTGGCAGCGGCAACACAACACTCTCTGTTGCTAATGCGAATGTCTCAGAAACAAGTAGAGAAGTACCACTCTCCCCAAGCTGACTTTAATTGGAGTAGTTCCAAAATTATTCTCTGCCCCCCTACATCTGGGGAAGGTGTGTGAGAAATCTTTTCCTTAAGAAAGGATTACAAGCCAAAAAAAGCTTGCTTCTGATATGTTCCCCTTCCTTTTAGAGCTGTTCACCTTTGATTTCCAAGGAAGAAAAAAGAAAGTGAAATCAACAATTCTCCTCCTCCGAGTTGGGAATATGAAATAAGCCCAATTATTTAGGAAGCCTGAAAAAGGAAACTATACGTGTCCTTGTTAAACACCTTGTTGCTTCTGAAAACTTTTCCAGTACTTTGCAGCTGCAGTGCTTTTCGGTGGGTGGGCAGCCGAGCTCCATCACGGCCACTCTCTCCCTCCCCCTCCTCAAAGAGAAAGGGAGAGAAAATACGATGCAAAGGGCTCAAGGGTTGAGACAAGGACAGGGAGATCGCTCAACAAGGATCGTGATGAGCAAAGCAGACTCAGCATAGGGAGACAGTAAGATTTCCTGCCTAACTACTACTGCTACCAGGCTAGACAAGTGAGAACCAAAGGAAAGAAACCAAAAACACCTTCCTTCCCCCCATCTGAGCTCTTCCAGCTCCTCCCCCCGTGCAGCGCAGGGGAACAGGGGGACTGGACTGGGGGTTGTGGTCAGTCTGTAGCACTTCATCTCCACCACTCCTTCTCGGTCCCTCTCTGCCCCTGCTCCACGTGGGCTCCTCTCCACGGGCTGCAGCTCCGGCCCGGGGCCTGCTCCTGCGGGGGCTCTCCATGGGCCGCAGCCTCCTCCAGGCCACATCCACCTGCTCCACCGGGGGCTCCTCCACCCATGGGGGGGCTGCAGCGTGGAGATCTGCTCCATGGGGGACCCATGGGCTGCAGGGGGACAGCCTGCTCCACCGGGGGTCTCTCCCTGCACAGCCCGCAGGGGAACTGCTGCTGCCTGCCTGCAGCACCTCCTGCCCTCCTGCGGCGCTCACCTGGGGGGCTGCAGGGCTGCTTCTCTCACGCTTTCACAATCCACTCTCCCAGCTGCTGTTGCACAGCAGTATTTTCCCCCCTTCCTTAAATCTGCTCCCCCGAAGCCCACCCAGCAGCACTCCCTGCCTCGGCTCTGGCCAGCAGCAGCTCCTTTTTGGAGCCATCTGGAGCTGGCTCTGCTCTGATGCTGACAAGATGGGGCTGCATTCATTTCCAAACTGTCTGTCATAAAGGCCTTCACCTTTGCATTACATTGAGGCAGCGGTGATCTCAGCCTTATTGTATTGCTCTGCGTAATGTAGCTCCCAAAAGAGATCCCAAGGTCCAGAACAGACATGGAAATAACTGGGGGGTTGTAAGGAAAACAATTGTATTCCATCTACAGGCTTGGGTGTTATTAACAGAGCTTTGTATACTGAGCTGGTGCTTGGTAGGAGAAAAACCATAAATCTTCCCTGGGAAAGTTGGACCCTCTCAGCTACATACTGCTATGAGCAAACTCAGATGTAAGAACATACTTCAAAAATTGGTGCTCTCTACAAACCGGTTAAGGGTTTGGGACCTGCAGGTGCTGCCTACACCTGTGTGCGTTGCAGTCGTGCCTGTTGCCACTGAGCAAAACGGGGAGAGCTGCTTTGTCGAACGCGGCGTGTTAAAGCACGTGCCGCTGCCTGGAAGAAAAGCACGGACTTCTTCCCTCGTGTGGGACTTCTTCCCTAGCGATCTGTGGTTTACCTGATGGTTTCCCATAAGCTGTGAATGTTTAAAAGAAAAAAAAAAAAAACAAAACCAAAACCCAACCCCAGCGTTGAGAGTGGTGAGGCAGATCCTCACCTGGGGCCTCAGAATCAGCGGTGACATCACCATGCGAAGCATTGTGTGCGCTTCGGGTCGGGGCTGCTGCGAGCCTCGCAGCGGGGAGGGAGAGCGGATCCGGGGTGCCTCTGTGTCAGGCCTGTGCCCTGGTGGCTTCGTGAGCACTGAGAGTTTGACTCCTGTGTTCCCAGCTTTCGCTTGCGCACCTGCGGTGTGGCAGAGCCAGCGAGCTGCTTCCTCAGCTGGAGGAGGAAGAGGAGTGACCTCAACGTTGCCGAGGTAAAGCACAATTATTGAAAAGATTTGGCAAAGATGTGGGTTGTAGCAGCGCGGCTGCTGCTGCAGCTGCAGCAGATCCTGGAGTATTGGAGAAGATAGAGAGGGGTTTCTTGGTGAAAAGAATGCTGTTAAAAGTGTTTTCATGCCAGAAATTAGGAGAAACGCCTCTGTTGTTTGACATCCTCTATTGACCTGGCACATTGGCATTACAGCGTACCCTGGCACGCTGTTTGTATGGAAAAAAAAGGTCTTTTAGTCAGGGCAGGCCAGAAACCTGCCTTGGCACTTCCACATCGCAGCAATGCTTACAGACCCTGCATCCTGGCTGCCAGGCCAGGATCTAAATCCGATGGTGCTGTTGGTAAACTGAAGCTCAGGAAGCGCTTCTGGGTTTTTCTGTACTTCCATGTGAATTTTTACCCTCTGAAGATGGTGTATTAAGCTATTTTTGTAACAACAACTAGGTTTAAAAGCAGTTTCAGTTTAACATCTACATGCTTGGGTGTTATTAACAGAGCTTTGTATACTGAGCTGGTGCTTGGTAGGAGAAAAACCATAAATCTTCCCTGGGAAAGTTGGACCCCCTCAGCTACATACTGCTATGAGGAAACTCAGATGTAAGAACACACTTAAATAACACATCAGCAGAGCTGTTGTGCTCCTGACCACCAAAGGCACCTTTTTCCAACACCGTCGTACTGGAAGTTGATGCAGCTGGTTCCATCCTTAACGTGGGACTGTACAGTGCTGTAAAAGAAATATTTTTTCACAGCTTTGGAGAAAGTGAAGCAGAGAAAACCCCACCTAACCACTGATACCTGGACCCCAAACTGCCACAGACTGACAGCGATGCCCACTGGATATCTCCTGCTGCCTTCTGACTGCTCCAGCAGAAGTCCCGTTTGAATTAGCCAGCAGGTCCCTCTGAGTGGCTTTGCTGAAACTCCTGCCGTAGGAAGTATCCTACGGGAGCCAAGTTGCTAAACTGATGTGTGGTTTTCCCTTAACCCCCTCAGCCCTGACTTTGCAGCTCCTGACGACACTGCCAACGTGTGCAGTGTCACCGTGTGCCAACTAGGTGCCAGCTGCCATGGTTTATAGATTGTAAAATGAGTGATTTGGGACTCGTGAGCACTGAGAACAGGTTAGCAATTGCTTAAGAGCTTTACTTGTGTCGCTCTGGGGCAGGGAGATGGGTGAAACATCTTAGGCTTGAAAGTGATTCCCTGCAGAGGGACGTGCTCAGATCTGCACAACAGATCTGTCGTTTTGGTCACCTTATTAGATCCCTGCTTGAGAGGTTGCTTGCAAGAATCGATTCCTCTTCACCTTGATGTGTCAAGCTAAAGACAAATCTGTGCCGAAGCACTGTCTGATCAGACGAGTGCCTCAGTTCAGGATTGTTCTTGGACAGCTCCAGAAACACCAGGACGATCAGCGCCTTCAGGAACAGATTAATTGGATCTCGAGGCTGTCATAAAACAGGTCCCTGAAGTTTGAAGACTCTTCCAATAGTTTGGGCCAGCAAGGAGCAGCTGTAGCTGGCGGCTGCGGTAACTCGGGGCTCAGAGTCTCAGAGAGCGTGCTGAAAGGTGACCCCCCGCTGGCTGCTGGAGGAAGCTGAGGCAGCGTTCAGCTCTAACCTTTGCCTTCTTGGCTGTCATCTTTGCACTCCTGCTGTCAGTGGGTGTTGAGTGTCCTTCCCCCCAGCCTCAGCACGTGCCCTCAGATGTAGGCAGCGTTTAGCAGCTAGAATTCACTCCAATATAAAGAGTACAAATCATGCGTTTTCTGCTTTTGCTTTGGAACTCTTAGCTTGAGGTTTTCCTGCAGGCCATGAGGTTTCTTGCAGCAGCAGGGATGAGTTCTGTTAGCAAGAGGCTGTTCTGTGCTTCGACTGTGGGAAGATGAATGGTTACCCGTGCACCGTTAAATAGAACTTGACACCTAGCACACCGCACTTGCAGCCTGTGGGGTGCTTTAACAAGCAGGTAAATCAGCAGAGGCTGTTTTGCAGCCGGGGTGATGCTGGGTGATTAAAAAGCAGGGGCAGAACAAGGAGTTTCTAGTGTTTGTTCTTGCTTGTCATCTGACTCTCCACTTCCACTGTTCGTTAGAAAAAAGAACAAAAACAAAACAAAACAAAACAAAACAAAACAAAACAAAACAAAACAAAACAAAACAAAACAAAACAAAACAAGGGGTAAGCATCTTAATACCTTTATTATAAATGGAAGGCACAAAACAGACCAGCTACAGAGACTGTCCAAGAGAAATACTTGGTGCTTTATAAACAAACAAGGAAGTACCCTTAGGTGGGTGTGATAATCCTCCTCTAATGCGTTTTTGGAGTGCAAAAATAGATTTGTTCTTGCTCTTCTCTCCAGGACAAAGGCAGAATAGGCAACTGCAAAGTTAGACCAGGGAGGTCAGTTTGTTCCATACTGAGAAAGACAAGCCTGTAAAACAAACTAGACAGATTTTCTTGGTACTATTCATCTTCCTTCAGCAAAGGCAAAGCTTATGACACTTGTTGGTGTGTGTATATATATTTATCCAGTGCTCTCACAACAAAATTTTGATTTGAAGAGGGCACACAGATCTGATTTTTTTTTTTCTTTTCCAGTAACTAGTATAATAAGCACTGGTATTTTTGTATAAAAACAGAAAAATACAAAACAAAAGACTGAATATTATGTGGTATGCATGACATTAAAAAAAATGGTGGTTTCAAAGCAATATGTACCCTGGTGTGTTTGCCATATCCTAGAGTCCAGCTTAAAGTGCATCTGATCTGTATTGCATTTTGATATTAATCTCTGTGTACAATGTTTTGCATGTAATTTATATAGTTCTTGGGAGAAAAAAAAAAAAAAAAGAATGAATTGTCAGTTAGCTTCTTCTGAGAAAACAGACTCCAAGCAGAGATATTACTCAAATCAGAAGTGGACGAGCAGTTGAGGGGTGGGAAAAGGGATACGTATACAAAATTTAAAAATAAATAAATAAATAAATAAAACATGCTGGGGGTGGGGGAGAAGGGAAATGGTTTTGAATCAATAAAGCTTTGGCTGTTGAGCAGAAACAATGCGCGAGTGCATCCAGAGAATAAAATGTGCCCACATGTAACTGTGACGTCCTCAGTGTGTCCACCAGCTTGTGAAATCAATCCCACATCTTCTCGTGGTGCTGGATGAATGGCTGAGCTTCCCATCTGAGCAAGGCAGAGCGTGCAAGTAGGGCCTGCAGGGTGGAAAGAGGGATGGGGCTCAAGAAGCAAGCCCACTGCTATGACAGAGTCCCTATAGGCAGTGTGGGTTTTCTCTCTATGCAAGCCTCATTATTCAGAGGCAGAATATGGCTTCGTCCATTCAAGGTCCAGAATCAGTTGTCAAATGCTAGCCAAAGCCAGTGGCTCCTGGGCTATGTGACAAACTAACCCTAGAGCAAAAACCCTCCTTGTCCTCTTACCTGGTGCCCTTTCTGCGATGCCTTTAGGGTGAGTCAAGGCTATGATCTCCACCTTCTGGGGCTGGTGTTTGAGCTATGTCCTACCTCAGTGCTGAGACTCTTTTGCCTCTGTAGAGGCCCTTTGCCATGACACGAGTGACGATGAGAACTAAAATCAACTAGCCTCTGAAACGTTCTTGTTCCCAAGCACAGCTTTTTCACTGGATTGCTTGAACTCCTCGTTTTTGGCCGAGAAGCTATTGTTTCTCTGTGCCTTTAATAAGAGGCTTTCTCTGGAGCCAAGTCAGGATGGCAAGATTGAGCTGGGCAAGGCTATCGAGGAGGAAATTCAATCTTCCCAGCTGGGTGTCTGACCCTTGGAGCCCGGGCCAACTGATCTGAAGCGGCTGTAAAAGCTTTATTTCACAGCATCGCTGTCTTCCCTGCTCGCATTCTAGGCACGGTGTTTCTGCTGACAGCATCTTCCACCTCCTCAGCAGAAGCTGCTTCTGTCTTTAAACGTAGTACAGGCTGGACGCAAAGAAAGAAACTGCTAGCGGTGCTTTTAGCTATTTAAATGGGGAGAAAAACAGCCACTGTTTCTTTCTTTGTCCAGGGCAGCCACGAATGCTTGTGTGACGTGGGCTCCTCTCCCATGTCCTTAATTGCCAAGCCGATAGCGGCTCTGGTGACGTGTCCCATGGGTGTCTGCGCAGTGACGGGGCTGCCTCACCCCTGTGTACCCCAGGACAGACATTTGGGGGGCTCTTTGCTGCTACCACAGGGCGCAACCTGCGGGTCCTGGGGCAGGCAGGATGAGTGCTGCTGGGCCCGGAGGGTAGGCCTGGCCTGAGAGGAGACAGTAAAGGAGGCAGGTTTGGGGCTTAAAGCAGGCTTGTCCTGCCCCAGCCTTCTCCAGAACCTGTGTGCCTGGCTCTGGAAAGCCGTGACAAGACATAAAATGACTCGCAGCTTGCCAAGAGAGCTGTGGTGGTGGAGGAATGGCCGCCTCAAGGGGCTGAGGCCAGGCACCATCACGGGCAGGACTCGAGAGACGAGGCACGATCTTGGCACAGACAGAGAAGGGAAGGGGAAGCACTGCTCTGCTGGCCCTGAGCGGTGCAGCCCCAGGAGAAAAGAAAAATCTGTGTTTCCTTCCGCTGATGTCCACGCTGAAGGTGCAGAAGGGTTCCGTGCTGTTGCTTGGGTCAGCCTTGTTGCCAGGTTGGGAATGTTTAGCCTCCCGGTGCTTCGGTGCTGTTGGGCTGCACTCAGAGTGTGAGCTCTGGGCGTTATTTCTCAACTACTGCGTTATTGGAGCGTACAGACCCGAGATATTCTGCGGATAGGTGATTTAAGCCACGTCAGAAACACCGCTGTGGCGTGTGCCAGCGTCGGACGCCCGTTCGACTGATCGGGCGGAGCAGGTGAATTGAATTTGGTGCTGGATGGCAAGGTGGTGTTGGGAGAAGAGCTAGGCTAAGGAGAGCTTCCTCTTGCTCTACCCCTTCCCATCTCAAATGGCCGCTTCCTGGGGAGATGGGTTCGTTGGGAGGTTAACTACAACGTTACAGTGAGGATGAGGAATCCTCTTTAGTCCCGTAGGTATTTGCTGCCAGGCGGCAGCGTTGATTTCAGAAATTGTATTTCAAAAGGGAAAAAGAAAGGAAATCTGTATTCTTTGACATACTCTCTTTTCTCGGAGAGTAGATGTAGGAGCTTCAGCAGTGCCCTTCCTCCAGAAACGATTCCCAGTGTCTGCTCAGACACTGAGGAGGAAAATGGAGGAGAGCCACCCGCTATAAATAAAGGAAAGAAGGGGTCATGGATTAAGGGAGAGCCACTACTTCAAAAATTGGTGCTCTCTACAAACCGGTTAAGGGTTTGGGACCTGCAGGTGCTGCCTACACCTGTGTGCGTTGCAGTCGTGCCTGTTGCCACTGAGCAAAACGGGGAGAGCTGCTTTGTCGAACGCGGCGTGTTAAAGCACGTGCCGCTGCCTGGAAGAAAAGCACGGACTTCTTCCCTCGTGTGGGACTTCTTCCCTAGCGATCTGTGGTTTACCTGATGGTTTCCCATAAGCTGTGAATGTTTAAAAGAAAAAAAAAAAAAACAAAACCAAAACCCAACCCCAGCGTTGAGAGTGGTGAGGCAGATCCTCACCTGGGGCCTCAGAATCAGCGGTGACATCACCATGCGAAGCATTGTGTGCGCTTCGGGTCGGGGCTGCTGCGAGCCTCGCAGCGGGGAGGGAGAGCGGATCCGGGGTGCCTCTGTGTCAGGCCTGTGCCCTGGTGGCTTCGTGAGCACTGAGAGTTTGACTCCTGTGTTCCCAGCTTTCGCTTGTGCACCTGCGGTGTGGCAGAGCCAGCGAGCTGCTTCCTCAGCTGGAGGAGGAAGAGGAGTGACCTCAACGTTGCCGAGGTAAAGCACAATTATTGAAAAGATTTGGCAAAGATGTGGGTTGTAGCAGCGCGGCTGCTGCTGCAGCTGCAGCAGATCCTGGAGTATTGGAGAAGATAGAGAGGGGTTTCTTGGTGAAAAGAATGCTGTTAAAAGTGTTTTCATGCCAGAAATTAGGAGAAACGCCTCTGTTGTTTGACATCCTCTATTGACCTGGCACATTGGCATTACAGCGTACCCTGGCACGCTGTTTGTATGGAAAAAAAAGGTCTTTTAGTCAGGGCAGGCCAGAAACCTGCCTTGGCACTTCCACATCGCAGCAATGCTTACAGACCCTGCATCCTGGCTGCCAGGCCAGGATCTAAATCCGATGGTGCTGTTGGTAAACTGAAGCTCAGGAAGCGCTTCTGGGTTTTTCTGTACTTCCATGTGAATTTTTACCCTCTGAAGATGGTGTATTAAGCTATTTTTGTAACAACAACTAGGTTTAAAAGCAGTTTCAGTTTAACATCTACATGCTTGGGTGTTATTAACAGAGCTTTGTATACTGAGCTGGTGCTTGGTAGGAGAAAAACCATAAATCTTCCCTGGGAAAGTTGGACCCCCTCAGCTACATACTGCTATGAGGAAACTCAGATGTAAGAACACACTTAAATAACACATCAGCAGAGCTGTTGTGCTCCTGACCACCAAAGGCACCTTTTTCCAACACCGTCGTACTGGAAGTTGATGCAGCTGGTTCCATCCTTAACGTGGGACTGTACAGTGCTGTAAAAGAAATATTTTTTCACAGCTTTGGAGAAAGTGAAGCAGAGAAAACCCCACCTAACCACTGATACCTGGACCCCAAACTGCCACAGACTGACAGCAATGCCCACTGGATATCTCCTGCTGCCTTCTGACTGCTCCAGCAGAAGTCCCGTTTGAATTAGCCAGCAGGTCCCTCTGAGTGGCTTTGCTGAAACTCCTGCCGTAGGAAGTATCCTACGGGAGCCAAGTTGCTAAACTGATGTGTGGTTTTCCCTTAACCCCCTCAGCCCTGACTTTGCAGCTCCTGACGACACTGCCAACGTGTGCAGTGTCACCGTGTGCCAACTAGGTGCCAGCTGCCATGGTTTATAGATTGTAAAATGAGTGATTTGGGACTCGTGAGCACTGAGAACAGGTTAGCAATTGCTTAAGAGCTTTACTTGTGTCGCTCTGGGGCAGGGAGATGGGTGAAACATCTTAGGCTTGAAAGTGATTCCCTGCAGAGGGACGTGCTCAGATCTGCACAACAGATCTGTCGTTTTGGTCACCTTATTAGATCCCTGCTTGAGAGGTTGCTTGCAAGAATCGATTCCTCTTCACCTTGATGTGTCAAGCTAAAGACAAATCTGTGCCGAAGCACTGTCTGATCAGACGAGTGCCTCAGTTCAGGATTGTTCTTGGACAGCTCCAGAAACACCAGGACGATCAGCGCCTTCAGGAACAGATTAATTGGATCTCGAGGCTGTCATAAAACAGGTCCCTGAAGTTTGAAGACTCTTCCAATAGTTTGGGCCAGCAAGGAGCAGCTGTAGCTGGCGGCTGCGGTAACTCGGGGCTCAGAGTCTCAGAGAGCGTGCTGAAAGGTGACCCCCCGCTGGCTGCTGGAGGAAGCTGAGGCAGCGTTCAGCTCTAACCTTTGCCTTCTTGGCTGTCATCTTTGCACTCCTGCTGTCAGTGGGTGTTGAGTGTCCTTCCCCCCAGCCTCAGCACGTGCCCTCAGATGTAGGCAGCGTTTAGCAGCTAGAATTCACTCCAATATAAAGAGTACAAATCATGCGTTTTCTGCTTTTGCTTTGGAACTCTTAGCTTGAGGTTTTCCTGCAGGCCATGAGGTTTCTTGCAGCAGCAGGGATGAGTTCTGTTAGCAAGAGGCTGTTCTGTGCTTCGACTGTGGGAAGATGAATGGTTACCCGTGCACCGTTAAATAGAACTTGACACCTAGCACACCGCACTTGCAGCCTGTGGGGTGCTTTAACAAGCAGGTAAATCAGCAGAGGCTGTTTTGCAGCCGGGGTGATGCTGGGTGATTAAAAAGCAGGGGCAGAACAAGGAGTTTCTAGTGTTTGTTCTTGCTTGTCATCTGACTCTCCACTTCCACTGTTCGTTAGAAAAAAGAACAAAAACAAAACAAAACAAAACAAAACAAAACAAAACAAGGGGTAAGCATCTTAATATCTTTATTATAAATGGAAGGCACAAAACAGACCAGCTACAGAGACTGTCCAAGAGAAATACTTGGTGCTTTATAAACAAACAAGGAAGTACCCTTAGGTGGGTGTGATAATCCTCCTCTAATGCGTTTTTGGAGTGCAAAAATAGATTTGTTCTTGCTCTTCTCTCCAGGACAAAGGCAGAATAGGCAACTGCAAAGTTAGACCAGGGAGGTCAGTTTGTTCCATACTGAGAAAGACAAGCCTGTAAAACAAACTAGACAGATTTTCTTGGTACTATTCATCTTCCTTCAGCAAAGGCAAAGCTTATGACACTTGTTGGTGTGTGTATATATATTTATCCAGTGCTCTCACAACAAAATTTTGATTTGAAGAGGGCACACAGATCTGATTTTTTTTTTTCTTTTCCAGTAACTAGTATAATAAGCACTGGTATTTTTGTATAAAAACAGAAAAATACAAAACAAAAGACTGAATATTATGTGGTATGCATGACATTAAAAAAAATGGTGGTTTCAAAGCAATATGTACCCTGGTGTGTTTGCCATATCCTAGAGTCCAGCTTAAAGTGCATCTGATCTGTATTGCATTTTGATATTAATCTCTGTGTACAATGTTTTGCATGTAATTTATATAGTTCTTGGGAGAAAAAAAAAAAAAAAAAGAATGAATTGTCAGTTAGCTTCTTCTGAGAAAACAGACTCCAAGCAGAGATATTACTCAAATCAGAAGTGGACGAGCAGTTGAGGGGTGGGAAAAGGGATACATATACAAAATTTAAAAATAAATAAATAAATAAATAAAACATGCTGGGGGTGGGGGAGAAGGGAAATGGTTTTGAATCAATAAAGCTTTGGCTGTTGAGCAGAAACAATGCGCGAGTGCATCCAGAGAATAAAATGTGCCCACATGTAACTGTGACGTCCTCAGTGTGTCCACCAGCTTGTGAAATCAATCCCACATCTTCTCGTGGTGCTGGATGAATGGCTGAGCTTCCCATCTGAGCAAGGCAGAGCGTGCAAGTAGGGCCTGCAGGGTGGAAAGAGGGATGGGGCTCAAGAAGCAAGCCCACTGCTATGACAGAGTCCCTATAGGCAGTGTGGGTTTTCTCTCTATGCAAGCCTCATTATTCAGAGGCAGAGTATGGCTTCGTCCATTCAAGGTCCAGAATCAGTTGTCAAATGCTAGCCAAAGCCAGTGGCTCCTGGGCTATGTGACAAACTAACCCTAGAGCAAAAACCCTCCTTGTCCTCTTACCTGGTGCCCTTTCTGCGATGCCTTTAGGGTGAGTCAAGGCTATGATCTCCACCTTCTGGGGCTGGTGTTTGAGCTATGTCCTACCTCAGTGCTGAGACTCTTTTGCCTCTGTAGAGGCCCTTTGCCATGACACGAGTGACGATGAGAACTAAAATCAACTAGCCTCTGAAACGTTCTTGTTCCCAAGCACAGCTTTTTCACTGGATTGCTTGAACTCCTAGTTTTTGGCCGAGAAGCTATTGTTTCTCTGTGCCTTTAATAAGAGGCTTTCTCTGGAGCCAAGTCAGGATGGCAAGATTGAGCTGGGCAAGGCTATCGAGGAGGAAATTCAATCTTCCCAGCTGGGTGTCTGACCCTTGGAGCCCGGGCCAACTGATCTGAAGCGGCTGTAAAAGCTTTATTTCACAGCATCGCTGTCTTCCCTGCTCGCATTCTAGGCACGGTGTTTCTGCTGACAGCATCTTCCACCTCCTCAGCAGAAGCTGCTTCTGTCTTTAAACGTAGTACAGGCTGGACGCAAAGAAAGAAACTGCTAGCGGTGCTTTTAGCTATTTAAATGGGGAGAAAAACAGCCACTGTTTCTTTCTTTGTCCAGGGCAGCCACGAATGCTTGTGTGACGTGGGCTCCTCTCCCATGTCCTTAATTGCCAAGCCGATAGCGGCTCTGGTGACGTGTCCCATGGGTGTCTGTGCAGTGACGGGGCTGCCTCACCCCTGTGTACCCCAGGACAGACATTTGGGGGGCTCTTTGCTGCTACCACAGGGCGCAACCTGCGGGTCCTGGGGCAGGCAGGATGAGTGCTGCTGGGCCCGGAGGGTAGGCCTGGCCTGAGAGGAGACAGTAAAGGAGGCAGGTTTGGGGCTTAAAGCAGGCTTGTCCTGCCCCAGCCTTCTCCAGAACCTGTGTGCCTGGCTCTGGAAAGCCGTGACAAGACATAAAATGACTCGCAGCTTGCCAAGAGAGCTGCGGTGGTGGAGGAATGGCCGCCTCAAGGGGCTGAGGCCAGGCACCATCACGGGCAGGACTCGAGAGACGAGGCACGATCTTGGCACAGACAGAGAAGGGAAGGGGAAGCACTGCTCTGCTGGCCCTGAGCGGTGCAGCCCCAGGAGAAAAGAAAAATCTGTGTTTCCTTCCGCTGATGTCCACGCTGAAGGTGCAGAAGGGTTCCGTGCTGTTGCTTGGGTCAGCCTTGTTGCCAGGTTGGGAATGTTTAGCCTCCCGGTGCTTCGGTGCTGTTGGGCTGCACTCAGAGTGTGAGCTCTGGGCGTTATTTCTCAACTACTGCGTTATTGGAGCGTACAGACCCGAGATATTCTGCGGATAGGTGATTTAAGCCACGTCAGAAACACCGCTGTGGCGTGTGCCAGCGTCGGACGCCCGTTCGACTGATCGGGCGGAGCAGGTGAATTGAATTTGGTGCTGGATGGCAAGGTGGTGTTGGGAGAAGAGCTAGGCTAAGGAGAGCTTCCTCTTGCTCTACCCCTTCCCATCTCAAATGGCCGCTTCCTGGGGAGATGGGTTCGTTGGGAGGTTAACTACAACGTTACAGTGAGGATGAGGAATCCTCTTTAGTCCCGTAGGTATTTGCTGCCAGGCGGCAGCGTTGATTTCAGAAATTGTATTTCAAAAGGGAAAAAGAAAGGAAATCTGTATTCTTTGACATACTCTCTTTTCTCGGAGAGTAGATGTAGGAGCTTCAGCAGTGCCCTTCCTCCAGAAACGATTCCCAGTGTCTGCTCAGACACTGAGGAGGAAAATGGAGGAGAGCCACCCGCTATAAATAAAGGAAAGAAGGGGTCATGGATTAAGGGAGAGCCACTACTTCAAAAATTGGTGCTCTCTACAAACCGGTTAAGGGTTTGGGACCTGCAGGTGCTGCCTACACCTGTGTGCGTTGCAGTCGTGCCTGTTGCCACTGAGCAAAACGGGGAGAGCTGCTTTGTCGAACGCGGCGTGTTAAAGCACGTGCCGCTGCCTGGAAGAAAAGCACGGACTTCTTCCCTCGTGTGGGACTTCTTCCCTAGCGATCTGTGGTTTACCTGATGGTTTCCCATAAGCTGTGAATGTTTAAAAGAAAAAAAAAAAAAACAAAACCAAAACCCAACCCCAGCGTTGAGAGTGGTGAGGCAGATCCTCACCTGGGGCCTCAGAATCAGCGGTGACATCACCATGCGAAGCATTGTGTGCGCTTCGGGTCGGGGCTGCTGCGAGCCTCGCAGCGGGGAGGGAGAGCGGATCCGGGGTGCCTCTGTGTCAGGCCTGTGCCCTGGTGGCTTCGTGAGCACTGAGAGTTTGACTCCTGTGTTCCCAGCTTTCGCTTGCGCACCTGCGGTGTGGCAGAGCCAGCGAGCTGCTTCCTCAGCTGGAGGAGGAAGAGGAGTGACCTCAACGTTGCCGAGGTAAAGCACAATTATTGAAAAGATTTGGCAAAGATGTGGGTTGTAGCAGCGCGGCTGCTGCTGCAGCTGCAGCAGATCCTGGAGTATTGGAGAAGATAGAGAGGGGTTTCTTGGTGAAAAGAATGCTGTTAAAAGTGTTTTCATGCCAGAAATTAGGAGAAACGCCTCTGTTGTTTGACATCCTCTATTGACCTGGCACATTGGCATTACAGCGTACCCTGGCACGCTGTTTGTATGGAAAAAAAAGGTCTTTTAGTCAGGGCAGGCCAGAAACCTGCCTTGGCACTTCCACATCGCAGCAATGCTTACAGACCCTGCATCCTGGCTGCCAGGCCAGGATCTAAATCCGATGGTGCTGTTGGTAAACTGAAGCTCAGGAAGCGCTTCTGGGTTTTTCTGTACTTCCATGTGAATTTTTACCCTCTGAAGATGGTGTATTAAGCTATTTTTGTAACAACAACTAGGTTTAAAAGCAGTTTCAGTTTAACATCTACATGCTTGGGTGTTATTAACAGAGCTTTGTATACTGAGCTGGTGCTTGGTAGGAGAAAAACCATAAATCTTCCCTGGGAAAGTTGGACCCCCTCAGCTACATACTGCTATGAGGAAACTCAGATGTAAGAACACACTTAAATAACACATCAGCAGAGCTGTTGTGCTCCTGACCACCAAAGGCACCTTTTTCCAACACCGTCGTACTGGAAGTTGATGCAGCTGGTTCCATCCTTAACGTGGGACTGTACAGTGCTGTAAAAGAAATATTTTTTCACAGCTTTGGAGAAAGTGAAGCAGAGAAAACCCCACCTAACCACTGATACCTGGACCCCAAACTGCCACAGACTGACAGCGATGCCCACTGGATATCTCCTGCTGCCTTCTGACTGCTCCAGCAGAAGTCCCGTTTGAATTAGCCAGCAGGTCCCTCTGAGTGGCTTTGCTGAAACTCCTGCCGTAGGAAGTATCCTACGGGAGCCAAGTTGCTAAACTGATGTGTGGTTTTCCCTTAACCCCCTCAGCCCTGACTTTGCAGCTCCTGACGACACTGCCAACGTGTGCAGTGTCACCGTGTGCCAACTAGGTGCCAGCTGCCATGGTTTATAGATTGTAAAATGAGTGATTTGGGACTCGTGAGCACTGAGAACAGGTTAGCAATTGCTTAAGAGCTTTACTTGTGTCGCTCTGGGGCAGGGAGATGGGTGAAACATCTTAGGCTTGAAAGTGATTCCCTGCAGAGGGACGTGCTCAGATCTGCACAACAGATCTGTCGTTTTGGTCACCTTATTAGATCCCTGCTTGAGAGGTTGCTTGCAAGAATCGATTCCTCTTCACCTTGATGTGTCAAGCTAAAGACAAATCTGTGCCGAAGCACTGTCTGATCAGACGAGTGCCTCAGTTCAGGATTGTTCTTGGACAGCTCCAGAAACACCAGGACGATCAGCGCCTTCAGGAACAGATTAATTGGATCTCGAGGCTGTCATAAAACAGGTCCCTGAAGTTTGAAGACTCTTCCAATAGTTTGGGCCAGCAAGGAGCAGCTGTAGCTGGCGGCTGCGGTAACTCGGGGCTCAGAGTCTCAGAGAGCGTGCTGAAAGGTGACCCCCCGCTGGCTGCTGGAGGAAGCTGAGGCAGCGTTCAGCTCTAACCTTTGCCTTCTTGGCTGTCATCTTTGCACTCCTGCTGTCAGTGGGTGTTGAGTGTCCTTCCCCCCAGCCTCAGCACGTGCCCTCAGATGTAGGCAGCGTTTAGCAGCTAGAATTCACTCCAATATAAAGAGTACAAATCATGCGTTTTCTGCTTTTGCTTTGGAACTCTTAGCTTGAGGTTTTCCTGCAGGCCATGAGGTTTCTTGCAGCAGCAGGGATGAGTTCTGTTAGCAAGAGGCTGTTCTGTGCTTCGACTGTGGGAAGATGAATGGTTACCCGTGCACCGTTAAATAGAACTTGACACCTAGCACACCGCACTTGCAGCCTGTGGGGTGCTTTAACAAGCAGGTAAATCAGCAGAGGCTGTTTTGCAGCCGGGGTGATGCTGGGTGATTAAAAAGCAGGGGCAGAACAAGGAGTTTCTAGTGTTTGTTCTTGCTTGTCATCTGACTCTCCACTTCCACTGTTCGTTAGAAAAAAGAACAAAAACAAAACAAAACAAAACAAAACAAAACAAAACAAGGGGTAAGCATCTTAATATCTTTATTATAAATGGAAGGCACAAAACAGACCAGCTACAGAGACTGTCCAAGAGAAATACTTGGTGCTTTATAAACAAACAAGGAAGTACCCTTAGGTGGGTGTGATAATCCTCCTCTAATGCGTTTTTGGAGTGCAAAAATAGATTTGTTCTTGCTCTTCTCTCCAGGACAAAGGCAGAATAGGCAACTGCAAAGTTAGACCAGGGAGGTCAGTTTGTTCCATACTGAGAAAGACAAGCCTGTAAAACAAACTAGACAGATTTTCTTGGTACTATTCATCTTCCTTCAGCAAAGGCAAAGCTTATGACACTTGTTGGTGTGTGTATATATATTTATCCAGTGCTCTCACAACAAAATTTTGATTTGAAGAGGGCACACAGATCTGATTTTTTTTTTTCTTTTCCAGTAACTAGTATAATAAGCACTGGTATTTTTGTATAAAAACAGAAAAATACAAAACAAAAGACTGAATATTATGTGGTATGCATGACATTAAAAAAAAATGGTGGTTTCAAAGCAATATGTACCCTGGTGTGTTTGCCATATCCTAGAGTCCAGCTTAAAGTGCATCTGATCTGTATTGCATTTTGATATTAATCTCTGTGTACAATGTTTTGCATGTAATTTATATAGTTCTTGGGAGAAAAAAAAAAAAAAAAGAATGAATTGTCAGTTAGCTTCTTCTGAGAAAACAGACTCCAAGCAGAGATATTACTCAAATCAGAAGTGGACGAGCAGTTGAGGGGTGGGAAAAGGGATACATATACAAAATTTAAAAATAAATAAATAAATAAATAAAACATGCTGGGGGTGGGGGAGAAGGGAAATGGTTTTGAATCAATAAAGCTTTGGCTGTTGAGCAGAAACAATGCGCGAGTGCATCCAGAGAATAAAATGTGCCCACATGTAACTGTGACGTCCTCAGTGTGTCCACCAGCTTGTGAAATCAATCCCACATCTTCTCGTGGTGCTGGATGAATGGCTGAGCTTCCCATCTGAGCAAGGCAGAGCGTGCAAGTAGGGCCTGCAGGGTGGAAAGAGGGATGGGGCTCAAGAAGCAAGCCCACTGCTATGACAGAGTCCCTATAGGCAGTGTGGGTTTTCTCTCTATGCAAGCCTCATTATTCAGAGGCAGAGTATGGCTTCGTCCATTCAAGGTCCAGAATCAGTTGTCAAATGCTAGCCAAAGCCAGTGGCTCCTGGGCTATGTGACAAACTAACCCTAGAGCAAAAACCCTCCTTGTCCTCTTACCTGGTGCCCTTTCTGCGATGCCTTTAGGGTGAGTCAAGGCTATGATCTCCACCTTCTGGGGCTGGTGTTTGAGCTATGTCCTACCTCAGTGCTGAGACTCTTTTGCCTCTGTAGAGGCCCTTTGCCATGACACGAGTGACGATGAGAACTAAAATCAACTAGCCTCTGAAACGTTCTTGTTCCCAAGCACAGCTTTTTCACTGGATTGCTTGAACTCCTCGTTTTTGGCCGAGAAGCTATTGTTTCTCTGTGCCTTTAATAAGAGGCTTTCTCTGGAGCCAAGTCAGGATGGCAAGATTGAGCTGGGCAAGGCTATCGAGGAGGAAATTCAATCTTCCCAGCTGGGTGTCTGACCCTTGGAGCCCGGGCCAACTGATCTGAAGCGGCTGTAAAAGCTTTATTTCACAGCATCGCTGTCTTCCCTGCTCGCATTCTAGGCACGGTGTTTCTGCTGACAGCATCTTCCACCTCCTCAGCAGAAGCTGCTTCTGTCTTTAAACGTAGTACAGGCTGGACGCAAAGAAAGAAACTGCTAGCGGTGCTTTTAGCTATTTAAATGGGGAGAAAAACAGCCACTGTTTCTTTCTTTGTCCAGGGCAGCCACGAATGCTTGCGTGACGTGGGCTCCTCTCCCACGTCCTTAATTGCCAAGCCGATAGCGGCTCTGGTGACGTGTCCCATGGGTGTCTGCGCAGTGACGGGGCTGCCTCACCCCTGTGTACCCCAGGACAGACATTTGGGGGGCTCTTTGCTGCTACCACAGGGCGCAACCTGCGGGTCCTGGGGCAGGCAGGATGAGTGCTGCTGGGCCCGGAGGGTAGGCCTGGCCTGAGAGGAGACAGTAAAGGAGGCAGGTTTGGGGCTTAAAGCAGGCTTGTCCTGCCCCAGCCTTCTCCAGAACCTGTGTGCCTGGCTCTGGAAAGCCGTGACAAGACATAAAATGACTCGCAGCTTGCCAAGAGAGCTGCGGTGGTGGAGGAATGGCCGCCTCAAGGGGCTGAGGCCAGGCACCATCACGGGCAGGACTCGAGAGACGAGGCACGATCTTGGCACAGACAGAGAAGGGAAGGGGAAGCACTGCTCTGCTGGCCCTGAGCGGTGCAGCCCCAGGAGAAAAGAAAAATCTGTGTTTCCTTCCGCTGATGTCCACGCTGAAGGTGCAGAAGGGTTCCGTGCTGTTGCTTGGGTCAGCCTTGTTGCCAGGTTGGGAATGTTTAGCCTCCCGGTGCTTCGGTGCTGTTGGGCTGCACTCAGAGTGTGAGCTCTGGGCGTTATTTCTCAACTACTGCGTTATTGGAGCGTACAGACCCGAGATATTCTGCGGATAGGTGATTTAAGCCACGTCAGAAACACCGCTGTGGCATGTGCCAGCGTCGGACGCCCGTTCGACTGATCGGGCGGAGCAGGTGAATTGAATTTGGTGCTGGATGGCAAGGTGGTGTTGGGAGAAGAGCTAGGCTAAGGAGAGCTTCCTCTTGCTCTACCCCTTCCCATCTCAAATGGCCGCTTCCTGGGGAGATGGGTTCGTTGGGAGGTTAACTACAACGTTACAGTGAGGATGAGGAATCCTCTTTAGTCCCGTAGGTATTTGCTGCCAGGCGGCAGCGTTGATTTCAGAAATTGTATTTCAAAAGGGAAAAAGAAAGGAAATCTGTATTCTTTGACATACTCTCTTTTCTCGGAGAGTAGATGTAGGAGCTTCAGCAGTGCCCTTCCTCCAGAAACGATTCCCAGTGTCTGCTCAGACACTGAGGAGGAAAATGGAGGAGAGCCACCCGCTATAAATAAAGGAAAGAAGGGGTCATGGATTAAGGGAGAGCCACTACTTCAAAAATTGGTGCTCTCTACAAACCGGTTAAGGGTTTGGGACCTGCAGGTGCTGCCTACACCTGTGTGCGTTGCAGTCGTGCCTGTTGCCACTGAGCAAAACGGGGAGAGCTGCTTTGTCGAACGCGGCGTGTTAAAGCACGTGCCGCTGCCTGGAAGAAAAGCACGGACTTCTTCCCTCGTGTGGGACTTCTTCCCTAGCGATCTGTGGTTTACCTGATGGTTTCCCATAAGCTGTGAATGTTTAAAAGAAAAAAAAAAAAAACAAAACCAAAACCCAACCCCAGCGTTGAGAGTGGTGAGGCAGATCCTCACCTGGGGCCTCAGAATCAGCGGTGACATCACCATGCGAAGCATTGTGTGCGCTTCGGGTCGGGGCTGCTGCGAGCCTCGCAGCGGGGAGGGAGAGCGGATCCGGGGTGCCTCTGTGTCAGGCCTGTGCCCTGGTGGCTTCGTGAGCACTGAGGGTTTGACTCCTGTGTTCCCAGCTTTTGCTTGCGCACCTGCGGTGTGGCAGAGCCAGCGAGCTGCTTCCTCAGCTGGAGGAGGAAGAGGAGTGACCTCAACGTTGCCGAGGTAAAGCACAATTATTGAAAAGATTTGGCAAAGATGTGGGTTGTAGCAGCGCGGCTGCTGCTGCAGCTGCAGCAGATCCTGGAGTATTGGAGAAGATAGAGAGGGGTTTCTTGGTGAAAAGAATGCTGTTAAAAGTGTTTTCATGCCAGAAATTAGGAGAAACGCCTCTGTTGTTTGACATCCTCTATTGACCTGGCACATTGGCATTACAGCGTACCCTGGCACGCTGTTTGTATGGAAAAAAAAGGTCTTTTAGTCAGGGCAGGCCAGAAACCTGCCTTGGCACTTCCACATCGCAGCAATGCTTACAGACCCTGCATCCTGGCTGCCAGGCCAGGATCTAAATCCGATGGTGCTGTTGGTAAACTGAAGCTCAGGAAGCGCTTCTGGGTTTTTCTGTACTTCCATGTGAATTTTTACCCTCTGAAGATGGTGTATTAAGCTATTTTTGTAACAACAACTAGGTTTAAAAGCAGTTTCAGTTTAACATCTACATGCTTGGGTGTTATTAACAGAGCTTTGTATACTGAGCTGGTGCTTGGTAGGAGAAAAACCATAAATCTTCCCTGGGAAAGTTGGACCCCCTCAGCTACATACTGCTATGAGGAAACTCAGATGTAAGAACACACTTAAATAACACATCAGCAGAGCTGTTGTGCTCCTGACCACCAAAGGCACCTTTTTCCAACACCGTCGTACTGGAAGTTGATGCAGCTGGTTCCATCCTTAACGTGGGACTGTACAGTGCTGTAAAAGAAATATTTTTTCACAGCTTTGGAGAAAGTGAAGCAGAGAAAACCCCACCTAACCACTGATACCTGGACCCCAAACTGCCACAGACTGACAGCGATGCCCACTGGATATCTCCTGCTGCCTTCTGACTGCTCCAGCAGAAGTCCCGTTTGAATTAGCCAGCAGGTCCCTCTGAGTGGCTTTGCTGAAACTCCTGCCGTAGGAAGTATCCTACGGGAGCCAAGTTGCTAAACTGATGTGTGGTTTTCCCTTAACCCCCTCAGCCCTGACTTTGCAGCTCCTGACGACACTGCCAACGTGTGCAGTGTCACCGTGTGCCAACTAGGTGCCAGCTGCCATGGTTTATAGATTGTAAAATGAGTGATTTGGGACTCGTGAGCACTGAGAACAGGTTAGCAATTGCTTAAGAGCTTTACTTGTGTCGCTCTGGGGCAGGGAGATGGGTGAAACATCTTAGGCTTGAAAGTGATTCCCTGCAGAGGGACGTGCTCAGATCTGCACAACAGATCTGTCGTTTTGGTCACCTTATTAGATCCCTGCTTGAGAGGTTGCTTGCAAGAATCGATTCCTCTTCACCTTGATGTGTCAAGCTAAAGACAAATCTGTGCCGAAGCACTGTCTGATCAGACGAGTGCCTCAGTTCAGGATTGTTCTTGGACAGCTCCAGAAACACCAGGACGATCAGCGCCTTCAGGAACAGATTAATTGGATCTCGAGGCTGTCATAAAACAGGTCCCTGAAGTTTGAAGACTCTTCCAATAGTTTGGGCCAGCAAGGAGCAGCTGTAGCTGGCGGCTGCGGTAACTCGGGGCTCAGAGTCTCAGAGAGCGTGCTGAAAGGTGACCCCCCGCTGGCTGCTGGAGGAAGCTGAGGCAGCGTTCAGCTCTAACCTTTGCCTTCTTGGCTGTCATCTTTGCACTCCTGCTGTCAGTGGGTGTTGAGTGTCCTTCCCCCCAGCCTCAGCACGTGCCCTCAGATGTAGGCAGCGTTTAGCAGCTAGAATTCACTCCAATATAAAGAGTACAAATCATGCGTTTTCTGCTTTTGCTTTGGAACTCTTAGCTTGAGGTTTTCCTGCAGGCCATGAGGTTTCTTGCAGCAGCAGGGATGAGTTCTGTTAGCAAGAGGCTGTTCTGTGCTTCGACTGTGGGAAGATGAATGGTTACCCGTGCACCGTTAAATAGAACTTGACACCTAGCACACCGCACTTGCAGCCTGTGGGGTGCTTTAACAAGCAGGTAAATCAGCAGAGGCTGTTTTGCAGCCGGGGTGATGCTGGGTGATTAAAAAGCAGGGGCAGAACAAGGAGTTTCTAGTGTTTGTTCTTGCTTGTCATCTGACTCTCCACTTCCACTGTTCGTTAGAAAAAAGAACAAAAACAAAACAAAACAAAACAAAACAAAACAAAACAAAACAAAACAAAACAAGGGGTAAGCATCTTAATATCTTTATTATAAATGGAAGGCACAAAACAGACCAGCTACAGAGACTGTCCAAGAGAAATACTTGGTGCTTTATAAACAAACAAGGAAGTACCCTTAGGTGGGTGTGATAATCCTCCTCTAATGCGTTTTTGGAGTGCAAAAATAGATTTGTTCTTGCTCTTCTCTCCAGGACAAAGGCAGAATAGGCAACTGCAAAGTTAGACCAGGGAGGTCAGTTTGTTCCATACTGAGAAAGACAAGCCTGTAAAACAAACTAGACAGATTTTCTTGGTACTATTCATCTTCCTTCAGCAAAGGCAAAGCTTATGACACTTGTTGGTGTGTGTATATATATTTATCCAGTGCTCTCACAACAAAATTTTGATTTGAAGAGGGCACACAGATCTGATTTTTTTTTTTCTTTTCCAGTAACTAGTATAATAAGCACTGGTATTTTTGTATAAAAACAGAAAAATACAAAACAAAAGACTGAATATTATGTGGTATGCATGACATTAAAAAAAATGGTGGTTTCAAAGCAATATGTACCCTGGTGTGTTTGCCATATCCTAGAGTCCAGCTTAAAGTGCATCTGATCTGTATTGCATTTTGATATTAATCTCTGTGTACAATGTTTTGCATGTAATTTATATAGTTCTTGGGAGAAAAAAAAAAAAAAAAGAATGAATTGTCAGTTAGCTTCTTCTGAGAAAACAGACTCCAAGCAGAGATATTACTCAAATCAGAAGTGGACGAGCAGTTGAGGGGTGGGAAAAGGGATACGTATACAAAATTTAAAAATAAATAAATAAATAAATAAAACATGCTGGGGGTGGGGGAGAAGGGAAATGGTTTTGAATCAATAAAGCTTTGGCTGTTGAGCAGAAACAATGCGCGAGTGCATCCAGAGAATAAAATGTGCCCACATGTAACTGTGACGTCCTCAGTGTGTCCACCAGCTTGTGAAATCAATCCCACATCTTCTCGTGGTGCTGGATGAATGGCTGAGCTTCCCATCTGAGCAAGGCAGAGCGTGCAAGTAGGGCCTGCAGGGTGGAAAGAGGGATGGGGCTCAAGAAGCAAGCCCACTGCTATGACAGAGTCCCTATAGGCAGTGTGGGTTTTCTCTCTATGCAAGCCTCATTATTCAGAGGCAGAGTATGGCTTCGTCCATTCAAGGTCCAGAATCAGTTGTCAAATGCTAGCCAAAGCCAGTGGCTCCTGGGCTATGTGACAAACTAACCCTAGAGCAAAAACCCTCCTTGTCCTCTTACCTGGTGCCCTTTCTGCGATGCCTTTAGGGTGAGTCAAGGCTATGATCTCCACCTTCTGGGGCTGGTGTTTGAGCTATGTCCTACCTCAGTGCTGAGACTCTTTTGCCTCTGTAGAGGCCCTTTGCCATGACACGAGTGACGATGAGAACTAAAATCAACTAGCCTCTGAAACGTTCTTGTTCCCAAGCACAGCTTTTTCACTGGATTGCTTGAACTCCTCGTTTTTGGCCGAGAAGCTATTGTTTCTCTGTGCCTTTAATAAGAGGCTTTCTCTGGAGCCAAGTCAGGATGGCAAGATTGAGCTGGGCAAGGCTATCGAGGAGGAAATTCAATCTTCCCAGCTGGGTGTCTGACCCTTGGAGCCCGGGCCAACTGATCTGAAGCGGCTGTAAAAGCTTTATTTCACAGCATCGCTGTCTTCCCTGCTCGCATTCTAGGCACGGTGTTTCTGCTGACAGCATCTTCCACCTCCTCAGCAGAAGCTGCTTCTGTCTTTAAACGTAGTACAGGCTGGACGCAAAGAAAGAAACTGCTAGCGGTACTTTTAGCTATTTAAATGGGGAGAAAAACAGCCACTGTTTCTTTCTTTGTCCAGGGCAGCCACGAATGCTTGCGTGACGTGGGCTCCTCTCCCACGTCCTTAATTGCCAAGCCGATAGCGGCTCTGGTGACGTGTCCCATGGGTGTCTGCGCAGTGACGGGGCTGCCTCACCCCTGTGTACCCCAGGACAGACATTTGGGGGGCTCTTTGCTGCTACCACAGGGCGCAACCTGCGGGTCCTGGGGCAGGCAGGATGAGTGCTGCTGGGCCCGGAGGGTAGGCCTGGCCTGAGAGGAGACAGTAAAGGAGGCAGGTTTGGGGCTTAAAGCAGGCTTGTCCTGCCCCAGCCTTCTCCAGAACCTGTGTGCCTGGCTCTGGAAAGCCGTGACAAGACATAAAATGACTCGCAGCTTGCCAAGAGAGCTGCGGTGGTGGAGGAATGGCCGCCTCAAGGGGCTGAGGCCAGGCACCATCACGGGCAGGACTCGAGAGACGAGGCACGATCTTGGCACAGACAGAGAAGGGAAGGGGAAGCACTGCTCTGCTGGCCCTGAGCGGTGCAGCCCCAGGAGAAAAGAAAAATCTGTGTTTCCTTCCGCTGATGTCCACGCTGAAGGTGCAGAAGGGTTCCGTGCTGTTGCTTGGGTCAGCCTTGTTGCCAGGTTGGGAATGTTTAGCCTCCCGGTGCTTCGGTGCTGTTGGGCTGCACTCAGAGTGTGAGCTCTGGGCGTTATTTCTCAACTACTGCGTTATTGGAGCGTACAGACCCGAGATATTCTGCGGATAGGTGATTTAAGCCACGTCAGAAACACCGCTGTGGCATGTGCCAGCGTCGGACGCCCGTTCGACTGATCGGGCGGAGCAGGTGAATTGAATTTGGTGCTGGATGGCAAGGTGGTGTTGGGAGAAGAGCTAGGCTAAGGAGAGCTTCCTCTTGCTCTACCCCTTCCCATCTCAAATGGCCGCTTCCTGGGGAGATGGGTTTGTTGGGAGGTTAACTACAACGTTACAGTGAGGATGAGGAATCCTCTTTAGTCCCGTAGGTATTTGCTGCCAGGCGGCAGCGTTGATTTCAGAAATTGTATTTCAAAAGGGAAAAAGAAAGGAAATCTGTATTCTTTGACATACTCTCTTTTCTCGGAGAGTAGATGTAGGAGCTTCAGCAGTGCCCTTCCTCCAGAAACGATTCCCAGTGTCTGCTCAGACACTGAGGAGGAAAATGGAGGAGAGCCACCCGCTATAAATAAAGGAAAGAAGGGGTCATGGATTAAGGGAGAGCCACTACTTCAAAAATTGGTGCTCTCTACAAACCGGTTAAGGGTTTGGGACCTGCAGGTGCTGCCTACACCTGTGTGCGTTGCAGTCGTGCCTGTTGCCACTGAGCAAAACGGGGAGAGCTGCTTTGTCGAACGCGGCGTGTTAAAGCACGTGCCGCTGCCTGGAAGAAAAGCACGGACTTCTTCCCTCGTGTGGGACTTCTTCCCTAGCGATCTGTGGTTTACCTGATGGTTTCCCATAAGCTGTGAATGTTTAAAAGAAAAAAAAAAAAAACAAAACCAAAACCCAACCCCAGCGTTGAGAGTGGTGAGGCAGATCCTCACCTGGGGCCTCAGAATCAGCGGTGACATCACCATGCGAAGCATTGTGTGCGCTTCGGGTCGGGGCTGCTGCGAGCCTCGCAGCGGGGAGGGAGAGCGGATCCGGGGTGCCTCTGTGTCAGGCCTGTGCCCTGGTGGCTTCGTGAGCACTGAGAGTTTGACTCCTGTGTTCCCAGCTTTCGCTTGCGCACCTGCGGTGTGGCAGAGCCAGCGAGCTGCTTCCTCAGCTGGAGGAGGAAGAGGAGTGACCTCAACGTTGCCGAGGTAAAGCACAATTATTGAAAAGATTTGGCAAAGATGTGGGTTGTAGCAGCGCGGCTGCTGCTGCAGCTGCAGCAGATCCTGGAGTATTGGAGAAGATAGAGAGGGGTTTCTTGGTGAAAAGAATGCTGTTAAAAGTGTTTTCATGCCAGAAATTAGGAGAAACGCCTCTGTTGTTTGACATCCTCTATTGACCTGGCACATTGGCATTACAGCGTACCCTGGCACGCTGTTTGTATGGAAAAAAAAGGTCTTTTAGTCAGGGCAGGCCAGAAACCTGCCTTGGCACTTCCACATCGCAGCAATGCTTACAGACCCTGCATCCTGGCTGCCAGGCCAGGATCTAAATCCGATGGTGCTGTTGGTAAACTGAAGCTCAGGAAGCGCTTCTGGGTTTTTCTGTACTTCCATGTGAATTTTTACCCTCTGAAGATGGTGTATTAAGCTATTTTTGTAACAACAACTAGGTTTAAAAGCAGTTTCAGTTTAACATCTACATGCTTGGGTGTTATTAACAGAGCTTTGTATACTGAGCTGGTGCTTGGTAGGAGAAAAACCATAAATCTTCCCTGGGAAAGTTGGACCCCCTCAGCTACATACTGCTATGAGGAAACTCAGATGTAAGAACACACTTAAATAACACATCAGCAGAGCTGTTGTGCTCCTGACCACCAAAGGCACCTTTTTCCAACACCGTCGTACTGGAAGTTGATGCAGCTGGTTCCATCCTTAACGTGGGACTGTACAGTGCTGTAAAAGAAATATTTTTTCACAGCTTTGGAGAAAGTGAAGCAGAGAAAACCCCACCTAACCACTGATACCTGGACCCCAAACTGCCACAGACTGACAGCGATGCCCACTGGATATCTCCTGCTGCCTTCTGACTGCTCCAGCAGAAGTCCCGTTTGAATTAGCCAGCAGGTCCCTCTGAGTGGCTTTGCTGAAACTCCTGCCGTAGGAAGTATCCTACGGGAGCCAAGTTGCTAAACTGATGTGTGGTTTTCCCTTAACCCCCTCAGCCCTGACTTTGCAGCTCCTGACGACACTGCCAACGTGTGCAGTGTCACCGTGTGCCAACTAGGTGCCAGCTGCCATGGTTTATAGATTGTAAAATGAGTGATTTGGGACTCGTGAGCACTGAGAACAGGTTAGCAATTGCTTAAGAGCTTTACTTGTGTCGCTCTGGGGCAGGGAGATGGGTGAAACATCTTAGGCTTGAAAGTGATTCCCTGCAGAGGGACGTGCTCAGATCTGCACAACAGATCTGTCGTTTTGGTCACCTTATTAGATCCCTGCTTGAGAGGTTGCTTGCAAGAATCGATTCCTCTTCACCTTGATGTGTCAAGCTAAAGACAAATCTGTGCCGAAGCACTGTCTGATCAGACGAGTGCCTCAGTTCAGGATTGTTCTTGGACAGCTCCAGAAACACCAGGACGATCAGCGCCTTCAGGAACAGATTAATTGGATCTCGAGGCTGTCATAAAACAGGTCCCTGAAGTTTGAAGACTCTTCCAATAGTTTGGGCCAGCAAGGAGCAGCTGTAGCTGGCGGCTGCGGTAACTCGGGGCTCAGAGTCTCAGAGAGCGTGCTGAAAGGTGACCCCCCGCTGGCTGCTGGAGGAAGCTGAGGCAGCGTTCAGCTCTAACCTTTGCCTTCTTGGCTGTCATCTTTGCACTCCTGCTGTCAGTGGGTGTTGAGTGTCCTTCCCCCCAGCCTCAGCACGTGCCCTCAGATGTAGGCAGCGTTTAGCAGCTAGAATTCACTCCAATATAAAGAGTACAAATCATGCGTTTTCTGCTTTTGCTTTGGAACTCTTAGCTTGAGGTTTTCCTGCAGGCCATGAGGTTTCTTGCAGCAGCAGGGATGAGTTCTGTTAGCAAGAGGCTGTTCTGTGCTTCGACTGTGGGAAGATGAATGGTTACCCGTGCACCGTTAAATAGAACTTGACACCTAGCACACCGCACTTGCAGCCTGTGGGGTGCTTTAACAAGCAGGTAAATCAGCAGAGGCTGTTTTGCAGCCGGGGTGATGCTGGGTGATTAAAAAGCAGGGGCAGAACAAGGAGTTTCTAGTGTTTGTTCTTGCTTGTCATCTGACTCTCCACTTCCACTGTTCGTTAGAAAAAAGAACAAAAACAAAACAAAACAAAACAAAACAAAACAAAACAAAACAAGGGGTAAGCATCTTAATATCTTTATTATAAATGGAAGGCACAAAACAGACCAGCTGCAGAGACTGTCCAAGAGAAATACTTGGTGCTTTATAAACAAACAAGGAAGTACCCTTAGGTGGGTGTGATAATCCTCCTCTAATGCGTTTTTGGAGTGCAAAAATAGATTTGTTCTTGCTCTTCTCTCCAGGACAAAGGCAGAATAGGCAACTGCAAAGTTAGACCAGGGAGGTCAGTTTGTTCCATACTGAGAAAGACAAGCCTGTAAAACAAACTAGACAGATTTTCTTGGTACTATTCATCTTCCTTCAGCAAAGGCAAAGCTTATGACACTTGTTGGTGTGTGTATATATATTTATCCAGTGCTCTCACAACAAAATTTTGATTTGAAGAGGGCACACAGATCTGATTTTTTTTTTTTCTTTTCCAGTAACTAGTATAATAAGCACTGGTATTTTTGTATAAAAACAGAAAAATACAAAACAAAAGACTGAATATTATGTGGTATGCATGACATTAAAAAAAAATGGTGGTTTCAAAGCAATATGTACCCTGGTGTGTTTGCCATATCCTAGAGTCCAGCTTAAAGTGCATCTGATCTGTATTGCATTTTGATATTAATCTCTGTGTACAATGTTTTGCATGTAATTTATATAGTTCTTGGGAGAAAAAAAAAAAAAAAAGAATGAATTGTCAGTTAGCTTCTTCTGAGAAAACAGACTCCAAGCAGAGATATTACTCAAATCAGAAGTGGACGAGCAGTTGAGGGGTGGGAAAAGGGATACATATACAAAATTTAAAAATAAATAAATAAATAAATAAAACATGCTGGGGGTGGGGGAGAAGGGAAATGGTTTTGAATCAATAAAGCTTTGGCTGTTGAGCAGAAACAATGCGCGAGTGCATCCAGAGAATAAAATGTGCCCACATGTAACTGTGACGTCCTCAGTGTGTCCACCAGCTTGTGAAATCAATCCCACATCTTCTCGTGGTGCTGGATGAATGGCTGAGCTTCCCATCTGAGCAAGGCAGAGCGTGCAAGTAGGGCCTGCAGGGTGGAAAGAGGGATGGGGCTCAAGAAGCAAGCCCACTGCTATGACAGAGTCCCTATAGGCAGTGTGGGTTTTCTCTCTATGCAAGCCTCATTATTCAGAGGCAGAGTATGGCTTCGTCCATTCAAGGTCCAGAATCAGTTGTCAAATGCTAGCCAAAGCCAGTGGCTCCTGGGCTATGTGACAAACTAACCCTAGAGCAAAAACCCTCCTTGTCCTCTTACCTGGTGCCCTTTCTGCGATGCCTTTAGGGTGAGTCAAGGCTATGATCTCCACCTTCTGGGGCTGGTGTTTGAGCTATGTCCTACCTCAGTGCTGAGACTCTTTTGCCTCTGTAGAGGCCCTTTGCCATGACACGAGTGACGATGAGAACTAAAATCAACTAGCCTCTGAAACGTTCTTGTTCCCAAGCACAGCTTTTTCACTGGATTGCTTGAACTCCTCGTTTTTGGCCGAGAAGCTATTGTTTCTCTGTGCCTTTAATAAGAGGCTTTCTCTGGAGCCAAGTCAGGATGGCAAGATTGAGCTGGGCAAGGCTATCGAGGAGGAAATTCAATCTTCCCAGCTGGGTGTCTGACCCTTGGAGCCCGGGCCAACTGATCTGAAGCGGCTGTAAAAGCTTTATTTCACAGCATCGCTGTCTTCCCTGCTCGCATTCTAGGCACGGTGTTTCTGCTGACAGCATCTTCCACCTCCTCAGCAGAAGCTGCTTCTGTCTTTAAACGTAGTACAGGCTGGACGCAAAGAAAGAAACTGCTAGCGGTGCTTTTAGCTATTTAAATGGGGAGAAAAACAGCCACTGTTTCTTTCTTTGTCCAGGGCAGCCATGAATGCTTGCGTGACGTGGGCTCCTCTCCCACGTCCTTAATTGCCAAGCCGATAGCGGCTCTGGTGACGTGTCCCATGGGTGTCTGCGCAGTGACGGGGCTGCCTCACCCCTGTGTACCCCAGGACAGACATTTGGGGGGCTCTTTGCTGCTACCACAGGGCGCAACCTGCGGGTCCTGGGGCAGGCAGGATGAGTGCTGCTGGGCCCGGAGCGTAGGCCTGGCCTGAGAGGAGACAGTAAAGGAGGCAGGTTTGGGGCTTAAAGCAGGCTTGTCCTGCCCCAGCCTTCTCCAGAACCTGTGTGCCTGGCTCTGGAAAGCCGTGACAAGACATAAAATGACTCGCAGCTTGCCAAGAGAGCTGCGGTGGTGGAGGAATGGCCGCCTCAAGGGGCTGAGGCCAGGCACCATCACGGGCAGGACTCGAGAGACGAGGCACGATCTTGGCACAGACAGAGAAGGGAAGGGGAAGCACTGCTCTGCTGGCCCTGAGCGGTGCAGCCCCAGGAGAAAAGAAAAATCTGTGTTTCCTTCTGCTGATGTCCACGCTGAAGGTGCAGAAGGGTTCCGTGCTGTTGCTTGGGTCAGCCTTGTTGCCAGGTTGGGAATGTTTAGCCTCCCGGTGCTTCGGTGCTGTTGGGCTGCACTCAGAGTGTGAGCTCTGGGCGTTATTTCTCAACTACTGCGTTATTGGAGCGTACAGACCCGAGATATTCTGCGGATAGGTGATTTAAGCCACGTCAGAAACACCGCTGTGGCATGTGCCAGCGTCGGACGCCCGTTCGACTGATCGGGCGGAGCAGGTGAATTGAATTTGGTGCTGGATGGCAAGGTGGTGTTGGGAGAAGAGCTAGGCTAAGGAGAGCTTCCTCTTGCTCTACCCCTTCCCATCTCAAATGGCCGCTTCCTGGGGAGATGGGTTTGTTGGGAGGTTAACTACAACGTTACAGTGAGGATGAGGAATCCTCTTTAGTCCCGTAGGTATTTGCTGCCAGGCGGCAGCGTTGATTTCAGAAATTGTATTTCAAAAGGGAAAAAGAAAGGAAATCTGTATTCTTTGACATACTCTCTTTTCTCGGAGAGTAGATGTAGGAGCTTCAGCAGTGCCCTTCCTCCAGAAACGATTCCCAGTGTCTGCTCAGACACTGAGGAGGAAAATGGAGGAGAGCCACCCGCTATAAATAAAGGAAAGAAGGGGTCATGGATTAAGGGAGAGCCACTACTTCAAAAATTGGTGCTCTCTACAAACCGGTTAAGGGTTTGGGACCTGCAGGTGCTGCCTACACCTGTGTGCGTTGCAGTCGTGCCTGTTGCCACTGAGCAAAACGGGGAGAGCTGCTTTGTCGAACGCGGCGTGTTAAAGCACGTGCCGCTGCCTGGAAGAAAAGCACGGACTTCTTCCCTCGTGTGGGACTTCTTCCCTAGCGATCTGTGGTTTACCTGATGGTTTCCCATAAGCTGTGAATGTTTAAAAGAAAAAAAAAAAAACAAAACCAAAACCCAACCCCAGCGTTGAGAGTGGTGAGGCAGATCCTCACCTGGGGACTCAGAATCAGCGGTGACATCACCATGCGAAGCATTGTGTGCGCTTCGGGTCGGGGCTGCTGCGAGCCTCGCAGCGGGGAGGGAGAGCGGATCCGGGGTGCCTCTGTGTCAGGCCTGTGCCCTGGTGGCTTCGTGAGCACTGAGAGTTTGACTCCTGTGTTCCCAGCTTTCGCTTGCGCACCTGCGGTGTGGCAGAGCCAGCGAGCTGCTTCCTCAGCTGGAGGAGGAAGAGGAGTGACCTCAACGTTGCCGAGGTAAAGCACAATTATTGAAAAGATTTGGCAAAGATGTGGGTTGTAGCAGCGCGGCTGCTGCTGCAGCTGCAGCAGATCCTGGAGTATTGGAGAAGATAGAGAGGGGTTTCTTGGTGAAAAGAATGCTGTTAAAAGTGTTTTCATGCCAGAAATTAGGAGAAACGCCTCTGTTGTTTGACATCCTCTATTGACCTGGCACATTGGCATTACAGCGTACCCTGGCACGCTGTTTGTATGGAAAAAAAAAGTCTTTTAGTCAGGGCAGGCCAGAAACCTGCCTTGGCACTTCCACATCGCAGCAATGCTTACAGACCCTGCATCCTGGCTGCCAGGCCAGGATCTAAATCCGATGGTGCTGTTGGTAAACTGAAGCTCAGGAAGCGCTTCTGGGTTTTTCTGTACTTCCATGTGAATTTTTACCCTCTGAAGATGGTGTATTAAGCTATTTTTGTAACAACAACTAGGTTTAAAAGCAGTTTCAGTTTAACATCTACATGCTTGGGTGTTATTAACAGAGCTTTGTATACTGAGCTGGTGCTTGGTAGGAGAAAAACCATAAATCTTCCCTGGGAAAGTTGGACCCCCTCAGCTACATACTGCTATGAGGAAACTCAGATGTAAGAACACACTTAAATAACACATCAGCAGAGCTGTTGTGCTCCTGACCACCAAAGGCACCTTTTTCCAACACCGTCGTACTGGAAGTTGATGCAGCTGGTTCCATCCTTAACGTGGGACTGTACAGTGCTGTAAAAGAAATATTTTTTCACAGCTTTGGAGAAAGTGAAGCAGAGAAAACCCCACCTAACCACTGATACCTGGACCCCAAACTGCCACAGACTGACAGCGATGCCCACTGGATATCTCCTGCTGCCTTCTGACTGCTCCAGCAGAAGTCCCGTTTGAATTAGCCAGCAGGTCCCTCTGAGTGGCTTTGCTGAAACTCCTGCCGTAGGAAGTATCCTACGGGAGCCAAGTTGCTAAACTGATGTGTGGTTTTCCCTTAACCCCCTCAGCCCTGACTTTGCAGCTCCTGACGACACTGCCAACGTGTGCAGTGTCACCGTGTGCCAACTAGGTGCCAGCTGCCATGGTTTATAGATTGTAAAATGAGTGATTTGGGACTCGTGAGCACTGAGAACAGGTTAGCAATTGCTTAAGAGCTTTACTTGTGTCGCTCTGGGGCAGGGAGATGGGTGAAACATCTTAGGCTTGAAAGTGATTCCCTGCAGAGGGACGTGCTCAGATCTGCACAACAGATCTGTCGTTTTGGTCACCTTATTAGATCCCTGCTTGAGAGGTTGCTTGCAAGAATCGATTCCTCTTCACCTTGATGTGTCAAGCTAAAGACAAATCTGTGCCGAAGCACTGTCTGATCAGACGAGTGCCTCAGTTCAGGATTGTTCTTGGACAGCTCCAGAAACACCAGGACGATCAGCGCCTTCAGGAACAGATTAATTGGATCTCGAGGCTGTCATAAAACAGGTCCCTGAAGTTTGAAGACTCTTCCAATAGTTTGGGCCAGCAAGGAGCAGCTGTAGCTGGCGGCTGCGGTAACTCGGGGCTCAGAGTCTCAGAGAGCGTGCTGAAAGGTGACCCCCCGCTGGCTGCTGGAGGAAGCTGAGGCAGCGTTCAGCTCTAACCTTTGCCTTCTTGGCTGTCATCTTTGCACTCCTGCTGTCAGTGGGTGTTGAGTGTCCTTCCCCCCAGCCTCAGCACGTGCCCTCAGATGTAGGCAGCGTTTAGCAGCTAGAATTCACTCCAATATAAAGAGTACAAATCATGCGTTTTCTGCTTTTGCTTTGGAACTCTTAGCTTGAGGTTTTCCTGCAGGCCATGAGGTTTCTTGCAGCAGCAGGGATGAGTTCTGTTAGCAAGAGGCTGTTCTGTGCTTCGACTGTGGGAAGATGAATGGTTACCCGTGCACCGTTAAATAGAACTTGACACCTAGCACACCGCACTTGCAGCCTGTGGGGTGCTTTAACAAGCAGGTAAATCAGCAGAGGCTGTTTTGCAGCCGGGGTGATGCTGGGTGATTAAAAAGCAGGGGCAGAACAAGGAGTTTCTAGTGTTTGTTCTTGCTTGTCATCTGACTCTCCACTTCCACTGTTCGTTAGAAAAAAGAACAAAAACAAAACAAAACAAAACAAAACAAAACAAAACAAAACAAGGGGTAAGCATCTTAATATCTTTATTATAAATGGAAGGCACAAAACAGACCAGCTACAGAGACTGTCCAAGAGAAATACTTGGTGCTTTATAAACAAACAAGGAAGTACCCTTAGGTGGGTGTGATAATCCTCCTCTAATGCGTTTTTGGAGTGCAAAAATAGATTTGTTCTTGCTCTTCTCTCCAGGACAAAGGCAGAATAGGCAACTGCAAAGTTAGACCAGGGAGGTCAGTTTGTTCCATACTGAGAAAGACAAGCCTGTAAAACAAACTAGACAGATTTTCTTGGTACTATTCATCTTCCTTCAGCAAAGGCAAAGCTTATGACACTTGTTGGTGTGTGTATATATATTTATCCAGTGCTCTCACAACAAAATTTTGATTTGAAGAGGGCACACAGATCTGATTTTTTTTTTTTCTTTTCCAGTAACTAGTATAATAAGCACTGGTATTTTTGTATAAAAACAGAAAAATACAAAACAAAAGACTGAATATTATGTGGTATGCATGACATTAAAAAAAATGGTGGTTTCAAAGCAATATGTACCCTGGTGTGTTTGCCATATCCTAGAGTCCAGCTTAAAGTGCATCTGATCTGTATTGCATTTTGATATTAATCTCTGTGTACAATGTTTTGCATGTAATTTATATAGTTCTTGGGAGAAAAAAAAAAAAAAAAGAATGAATTGTCAGTTAGCTTCTTCTGAGAAAACAGACTCCAAGCAGAGATATTACTCAAATCAGAAGTGGACGAGCAGTTGAGGGGTGGGAAAAGGGATACATATACAAAATTTAAAAATAAATAAATAAATAAATAAAACATGCTGGGGGTGGGGGAGAAGGGAAATGGTTTTGAATCAATAAAGCTTTGGCTGTTGAGCAGAAACAATGCGCGAGTGCATCCAGAGAATAAAATGTGCCCACATGTAACTGTGACGTCCTCAGTGTGTCCACCAGCTTGTGAAATCAATCCCACATCTTCTCGTGGTGCTGGATGAATGGCTGAGCTTCCCATCTGAGCAAGGCAGAGCGTGCAAGTAGGGCCTGCAGGGTGGAAAGAGGGATGGGGCTCAAGAAGCAAGCCCACTGCTATGACAGAGTCCCTATAGGCAGTGTGGGTTTTCTCTCTATGCAAGCCTCATTATTCAGAGGCAGAGTATGGCTTCGTCCATTCAAGGTCCAGAATCAGTTGTCAAATGCTAGCCAAAGCCAGTGGCTCCTGGGCTATGTGACAAACTAACCCTAGAGCAAAAACCCTCCTTGTCCTCTTACCTGGTGCCCTTTCTGCGATGCCTTTAGGGTGAGTCAAGGCTATGATCTCCACCTTCTGGGGCTGGTGTTTGAGCTATGTCCTACCTCAGTGCTGAGACTCTTTTGCCTCTGTAGAGGCCCTTTGCCATGACACGAGTGACGATGAGAACTAAAATCAACTAGCCTCTGAAACGTTCTTGTTCCCAAGCACAGCTTTTTCACTGGATTGCTTGAACTCCTCGTTTTTGGCCGAGAAGCTATTGTTTCTCTGTGCCTTTAATAAGAGGCTTTCTCTGGAGCCAAGTCAGGATGGCAAGATTGAGCTGGGCAAGGCTATCGAGGAGGAAATTCAATCTTCCCAGCTGGGTGTCTGACCCTTGGAGCCCGGGCCAACTGATCTGAAGCGGCTGTAAAAGCTTTATTTCACAGCATCGCTGTCTTCCCTGCTCGCATTCTAGGCACGGTGTTTCTGCTGACAGCATCTTCCACCTCCTCAGCAGAAGCTGCTTCTGTCTTTAAACGTAGTACAGGCTGGACGCAAAGAAAGAAACTGCTAGCGGTGCTTTTAGCTATTTAAATGGGGAGAAAAACAGCCACTGTTTCTTTCTTTGTCCAGGGCAGCCATGAATGCTTGCGTGACGTGGGCTCCTCTCCCACGTCCTTAATTGCCAAGCCGATAGCGGCTCTGGTGACGTGTCCCATGGGTGTCTGCGCAGTGACGGGGCTGCCTCACCCCTGTGTACCCCAGGACAGACATTTGGGGGGCTCTTTGCTGCTACCACAGGGCGCAACCTGCGGGTCCTGGGGCAGGCAGGATGAGTGCTGCTGGGCCCGGAGCGTAGGCCTGGCCTGAGAGGAGACAGTAAAGGAGGCAGGTTTGGGGCTTAAAGCAGGCTTGTCCTGCCCCAGCCTTCTCCAGAACCTGTGTGCCTGGCTCTGGAAAGCCGTGACAAGACATAAAATGACTCGCAGCTTGCCAAGAGAGCTGCGGTGGTGGAGGAATGGCCGCCTCAAGGGGCTGAGGCCAGGCACCATCACGGGCAGGACTCGAGAGACGAGGCACGATCTTGGCACAGACAGAGAAGGGAAGGGGAAGCACTGCTCTGCTGGCCCTGAGCGGTGCAGCCCCAGGAGAAAAGAAAAATCTGTGTTTCCTTCTGCTGATGTCCACGCTGAAGGTGCAGAAGGGTTCCGTGCTGTTGCTTGGGTCAGCCTTGTTGCCAGGTTGGGAATGTTTAGCCTCCCGGTGCTTCGGTGCTGTTGGGCTGCACTCAGAGTGTGAGCTCTGGGCGTTATTTCTCAACTACTGCGTTATTGGAGCGTACAGACCCGAGATATTCTGCGGATAGGTGATTTAAGCCACGTCAGAAACACCGCTGTGGCATGTGCCAGCGTCGGACGCCCGTTCGACTGATCGGGCGGAGCAGGTGAATTGAATTTGGTGCTGGATGGCAAGGTGGTGTTGGGAGAAGAGCTAGGCTAAGGAGAGCTTCCTCTTGCTCTACCCCTTCCCATCTCAAATGGCCGCTTCCTGGGGAGATGGGTTTGTTGGGAGGTTAACTACAACGTTACAGTGAGGATGAGGAATCCTCTTTAGTCCCGTAGGTATTTGCTGCCAGGCGGCAGCGTTGATTTCAGAAATTGTATTTCAAAAGGGAAAAAGAAAGGAAATCTGTATTCTTTGACATACTCTCTTTTCTCGGAGAGTAGATGTAGGAGCTTCAGCAGTGCCCTTCCTCCAGAAACGATTCCCAGTGTCTGCTCAGACACTGAGGAGGAAAATGGAGGAGAGCCACCCGCTATAAATAAAGGAAAGAAGGGGTCATGGATTAAGGGAGAGCCACTACTTCAAAAATTGGTGCTCTCTACAAACCGGTTAAGGGTTTGGGACCTGCAGGTGCTGCCTACACCTGTGTGCGTTGCAGTCGTGCCTGTTGCCACTGAGCAAAACGGGGAGAGCTGCTTTGTCGAACGCGGCGTGTTAAAGCACGTGCCGCTGCCTGGAAGAAAAGCACGGACTTCTTCCCTCGTGTGGGACTTCTTCCCTAGCGATCTGTGGTTTACCTGATGGTTTCCCATAAGCTGTGAATGTTTAAAAGAAAAAAAAAAAAACAAAACCAAAACCCAACCCCAGCGTTGAGAGTGGTGAGGCAGATCCTCACCTGGGGACTCAGAATCAGCGGTGACATCACCATGCGAAGCATTGTGTGCGCTTCGGGTCGGGGCTGCTGCGAGCCTCGCAGCGGGGAGGGAGAGCGGATCCAGGGTGCCTCTGTGTCAGGCCTGTGCCCTGGTGGCTTCGTGAGCACTGAGAGTTTGACTCCTGTGTTCCCAGCTTTCGCTTGCGCACCTGCGGTGTGGCAGAGCCAGCGAGCTGCTTCCTCAGCTGGAGGAGGAAGAGGAGTGACCTCAACGTTGCCGAGGTAAAGCACAATTATTGAAAAGATTTGGCAAAGATGTGGGTTGTAGCAGCGCGGCTGCTGCTGCAGCTGCAGCAGATCCTGGAGTATTGGAGAAGATAGAGAGGGGTTTCTTGGTGAAAAGAATGCTGTTAAAAGTGTTTTCATGCCAGAAATTAGGAGAAACGCCTCTGTTGTTTGACATCCTCTATTGACCTGGCACATTGGCATTACAGCGTACCCTGGCACGCTGTTTGTATGGAAAAAAAAGGTCTTTTAGTCAGGGCAGGCCAGAAACCTGCCTTGGCACTTCCACATCGCAGCAATGCTTACAGACCCTGCATCCTGGCTGCCAGGCCAGGATCTAAATCCGATGGTGCTGTTGGTAAACTGAAGCTCAGGAAGCGCTTCTGGGTTTTTCTGTACTTCCATGTGAATTTTTACCCTCTGAAGATGGTGTATTAAGCTATTTTTGTAACAACAACTAGGTTTAAAAGCAGTTTCAGTTTAACATCTACATGCTTGGGTGTTATTAACAGAGCTTTGTATACTGAGCTGGTGCTTGGTAGGAGAAAAACCATAAATCTTCCCTGGGAAAGTTGGACCCCCTCAGCTACATACTGCTATGAGGAAACTCAGATGTAAGAACACACTTAAATAACACATCAGCAGAGCTGTTGTGCTCCTGACCACCAAAGGCACCTTTTTCCAACACCGTCGTACTGGAAGTTGATGCAGCTGGTTCCATCCTTAACGTGGGACTGTACAGTGCTGTAAAAGAAATATTTTTTCACAGCTTTGGAGAAAGTGAAGCAGAGAAAACCCCACCTAACCACTGATACCTGGACCCCAAACTGCCACAGACTGACAGCGATGCCCACTGGATATCTCCTGCTGCCTTCTGACTGCTCCAGCAGAAGTCCCGTTTGAATTAGCCAGCAGGTCCCTCTGAGTGGCTTTGCTGAAACTCCTGCCGTAGGAAGTATCCTACGGGAGCCAAGTTGCTAAACTGATGTGTGGTTTTCCCTTAACCCCCTCAGCCCTGACTTTGCAGCTCCTGACGACACTGCCAACGTGTGCAGTGTCACCGTGTGCCAACTAGGTGCCAGCTGCCATGGTTTATAGATTGTAAAATGAGTGATTTGGGACTCGTGAGCACTGAGAACAGGTTAGCAATTGCTTAAGAGCTTTACTTGTGTCGCTCTGGGGCAGGGAGATGGGTGAAACATCTTAGGCTTGAAAGTGATTCCCTGCAGAGGGACGTGCTCAGATCTGCACAACAGATCTGTCGTTTTGGTCACCTTATTAGATCCCTGCTTGAGAGGTTGCTTGCAAGAATCGATTCCTCTTCACCTTGATGTGTCAAGCTAAAGACAAATCTGTGCCGAAGCACTGTCTGATCAGACGAGTGCCTCAGTTCAGGATTGTTCTTGGACAGCTCCAGAAACACCAGGACGATCAGCGCCTTCAGGAACAGATTAATTGGATCTCGAGGCTGTCATAAAACAGGTCCCTGAAGTTTGAAGACTCTTCCAATAGTTTGGGCCAGCAAGGAGCAGCTGTAGCTGGCGGCTGCGGTAACTCGGGGCTCAGAGTCTCAGAGAGCGTGCTGAAAGGTGACCCCCCGCTGGCTGCTGGAGGAAGCTGAGGCAGCGTTCAGCTCTAACCTTTGCCTTCTTGGCTGTCATCTTTGCACTCCTGCTGTCAGTGGGTGTTGAGTGTCCTTCCCCCCAGCCTCAGCACGTGCCCTCAGATGTAGGCAGCGTTTAGCAGCTAGAATTCACTCCAATATAAAGAGTACAAATCATGCGTTTTCTGCTTTTGCTTTGGAACTCTTAGCTTGAGGTTTTCCTGCAGGCCATGAGGTTTCTTGCAGCAGCAGGGATGAGTTCTGTTAGCAAGAGGCTGTTCTGTGCTTCGACTGTGGGAAGATGAATGGTTACCCGTGCACCGTTAAATAGAACTTGACACCTAGCACACCGCACTTGCAGCCTGTGGGGTGCTTTAACAAGCAGGTAAATCAGCAGAGGCTGTTTTGCAGCCGGGGTGATGCTGGGTGATTAAAAAGCAGGGGCAGAACAAGGAGTTTCTAGTGTTTGTTCTTGCTTGTCATCTGACTCTCCACTTCCACTGTTCGTTAGAAAAAAGAACAAAAACAAAACAAAACAAAACAAAACAAAACAAAAAAAAACAAGGGGTAAGCATCTTAATATCTTTATTATAAATGGAAGGCACAAAACAGACCAGCTACAGAGACTGTCCAAGAGAAATACTTGGTGCTTTATAAACAAACAAGGAAGTACCCTTAGGTGGGTGTGATAATCCTCCTCTAATGCGTTTTTGGAGTGCAAAAATAGATTTGTTCTTGCTCTTCTCTCCAGGACAAAGGCAGAATAGGCAACTGCAAAGTTAGACCAGGGAGGTCAGTTTGTTCCATACTGAGAAAGACAAGCCTGTAAAACAAACTAGACAGATTTTCTTGGTACTATTCATCTTCCTTCAGCAAAGGCAAAGCTTATGACACTTGTTGGTGTGTGTATATATATTTATCCAGTGCTCTCACAACAAAATTTTGATTTGAAGAGGGCACACAGATCTGATTTTTTTTTTTTCTTTTCCAGTAACTAGTATAATAAGCACTGGTATTTTTGTATAAAAACAGAAAAATACAAAACAAAAGACTGAATATTATGTGGTATGCATGACATTAAAAAAAAATGGTGGTTTCAAAGCAATATGTACCCTGGTGTGTTTGCCATATCCTAGAGTCCAGCTTAAAGTGCATCTGATCTGTATTGCATTTTGATATTAATCTCTGTGTACAATGTTTTGCATGTAATTTATATAGTTCTTGGGAGAAAAAAAAAAAAAAAAGAATGAATTGTCAGTTAGCTTCTTCTGAGAAAACAGACTCCAAGCAGAGATATTACTCAAATCAGAAGTGGACGAGCAGTTGAGGGGTGGGAAAAGGGATACATATACAAAATTTAAAAATAAATAAATAAATAAATAAAACATGCTGGGGGTGGGGGAGAAGGGAAATGGTTTTGAATCAATAAAGCTTTGGCTGTTGAGCAGAAACAATGCGCGAGTGCATCCAGAGAATAAAATGTGCCCACATGTAACTGTGACGTCCTCAGTGTGTCCACCAGCTTGTGAAATCAATCCCACATCTTCTCGTGGTGCTGGATGAATGGCTGAGCTTCCCATCTGAGCAAGGCAGAGCGTGCAAGTAGGGCCTGCAGGGTGGAAAGAGGGATGGGGCTCAAGAAGCAAGCCCACTGCTATGACAGAGTCCCTATAGGCAGTGTGGGTTTTCTCTCTATGCAAGCCTCATTATTCAGAGGCAGAGTATGGCTTCGTCCATTCAAGGTCCAGAATCAGTTGTCAAATGCTAGCCAAAGCCAGTGGCTCCTGGGCTATGTGACAAACTAACCCTAGAGCAAAAACCCTCCTTGTCCTCTTACCTGGTGCCCTTTCTGCGATGCCTTTAGGGTGAGTCAAGGCTATGATCTCCACCTTCTGGGGCTGGTGTTTGAGCTATGTCCTACCTCAGTGCTGAGACTCTTTTGCCTCTGTAGAGGCCCTTTGCCATGACACGAGTGACGATGAGAACTAAAATCAACTAGCCTCTGAAACGTTCTTGTTCCCAAGCACAGCTTTTTCACTGGATTGCTTGAACTCCTCGTTTTTGGCCGAGAAGCTATTGTTTCTCTGTGCCTTTAATAAGAGGCTTTCTCTGGAGCCAAGTCAGGATGGCAAGATTGAGCTGGGCAAGGCTATCGAGGAGGAAATTCAATCTTCCCAGCTGGGTGTCTGACCCTTGGAGCCCGGGCCAACTGATCTGAAGTGGCTGTAAAAGCTTTATTTCACAGCATCGCTGTCTTCCCTACTCGCATTCTAGGCACGGTGTTTCTGCTGACAGCATCTTCCACCTCCTCAGCAGAAGCTGCTTCTGTCTTTAAACGTAGTACAGGCTGGACGCAAAGAAAGAAACTGCTAGCGGTACTTTTAGCTATTTAAATGGGGAGAAAAACAGCCACTGTTTCTTTCTTTGTCCAGGGCAGCCACGAATGCTTGCGTGACATGGGCTCCTCTCCCACGTCCTTAATTGCCAAGCCGATAGCGGCTCTGGTGACGTGTCCCATGGGTGTCTGCGCAGTGACGGGGCTGCCTCACCCCTGTGTACCCCAGGACAGACATTTGGGGGGCTCTTTGCTGCTACCACAGGGCGCAACCTGCGGGTCCTGGGGCAGGCAGGATGAGTGCTGCTGGGCCCGGAGGGTAGGCCTGGCCTGAGAGGAGACAGTAAAGGAGGCAGGTTTGGGGCTTAAAGCAGGCTTGTCCTGCCCCAGCCTTCTCCAGAACCTGTGTGCCTGGCTCTGGAAAGCCGTGACAAGACATAAAATGACTCGCAGCTTGCCAAGAGAGCTGCGGTGGTGGAGGAATGGCCGCCTCAAGGGGCTGAGGCCAGGCACCATCACGGGCAGGACTCGAGAGACGAGGCACGATCTTGGCACAGACAGAGAAGGGAAGGGGAAGCACTGCTCTGCTGGCCCTGAGCGGTGCAGCCCCAGGAGAAAAGAAAAATCTGTGTTTCCTTCCGCTGATGTCCACGCTGAAGGTGCAGAAGGGTTCCGTGCTGTTGCTTGGGTCAGCCTTGTTGCCAGGTTGGGAATGTTTAGCCTCCCGGTGCTTCGGTGCTGTTGGGCTGCACTCAGAGTGTGAGCTCTGGGCGTTATTTCTCAACTACTGCGTTATTGGAGCATACAGACCCGAGATATTCTGCGGATAGGTGATTTAAGCCACGTCAGAAACACCGCTGTGGCATGTGCCAGCGTCGGACGCCCGTTCGACTGATCGGGCGGAGCAGGTGAATTGAATTTGGTGCTGGATGGCAAGGTGGTGTTGGGAGAAGAGCTAGGCTAAGGAGAGCTTCCTCTTGCTCTACCCCTTCCCATCTCAAATGGCCGCTTCCTGGGGAGATGGGTTCGTTGGGAGGTTAACTACAACGTTACAGTGAGGATGAGGAATCCTCTTTAGTCCCGTAGGTATTTGCTGCCAGGCGGCAGCGTTGATTTCAGAAATTGTATTTCAAAAGGGAAAAAGAAAGGAAATCTGTATTCTTTGACATACTCTCTTTTCTCGGAGAGTAGATGTAGGAGCTTCAGCAGTGCCCTTCCTCCAGAAACGATTCCCAGTGTCTGCTCAGACACTGAGGAGGAAAATGGAGGAGAGCCACCCGCTATAAATAAAGGAAAGAAGGGGTCATGGATTAAGGGAGAGCCACTACTTCAAAAATTGGTGCTCTCTACAAACCGGTTAAGGGTTTGGGACCTGCAGGTGCTGCCTACACCTGTGTGCGTTGCAGTCGTGCCTGTTGCCACTGAGCAAAACGGGGAGAGCTGCTTTGTCGAACGCGGCGTGTTAAAGCACGTGCCGCTGCCTGGAAGAAAAGCACGGACTTCTTCCCTCGTGTGGGACTTCTTCCCTAGCGATCTGTGGTTTACCTGATGGTTTCCCATAAGCTGTGAATGTTTAAAAGAAAAAAAAAAAAACAAAACCAAAACCCAACCCCAGCGTTGAGAGTGGTGAGGCAGATCCTCACCTGGGGACTCAGAATCAGCGGTGACATCACCATGCGAAGCATTGTGTGCGCTTCGGGTCGGGGCTGCTGCGAGCCTCGCAGCGGGGAGGGAGAGCGGATCCGGGGTGCCTCTGTGTCAGGCCTGTGCCCTGGTGGCTTCGTGAGCACTGAGGGTTTGACTCCTGTGTTCCCAGCTTTTGCTTGCGCACCTGCGGTGTGGCAGAGCCAGCGAGCTGCTTCCTCAGCTGGAGGAGGAAGAGGAGTGACCTCAACGTTGCCGAGGTAAAGCACAATTATTGAAAAGATTTGGCAAAGATGTGGGTTGTAGCAGCGCGGCTGCTGCTGCAGCTGCAGCAGATCCTGGAGTATTGGAGAAGATAGAGAGGGGTTTCTTGGTGAAAAGAATGCTGTTAAAAGTGTTTTCATGCCAGAAATTAGGAGAAACGCCTCTGTTGTTTGACATCCTCTATTGACCTGGCACATTGGCATTACAGCGTACCCTGGCACGCTGTTTGTATGGAAAAAAAAGGTCTTTTAGTCAGGGCAGGCCAGAAACCTGCCTTGGCACTTCCACATCGCAGCAATGCTTACAGACCCTGCATCCTGGCTGCCAGGCCAGGATCTAAATCCGATGGTGCTGTTGGTAAACTGAAGCTCAGGAAGCGCTTCTGGGTTTTTCTGTACTTCCATGTGAATTTTTACCCTCTGAAGATGGTGTATTAAGCTATTTTTGTAACAACAACTAGGTTTAAAAGCAGTTTCAGTTTAACATCTACATGCTTGGGTGTTATTAACAGAGCTTTGTATACTGAGCTGGTGCTTGGTAGGAGAAAAACCATAAATCTTCCCTGGGAAAGTTGGACCCCCTCAGCTACATACTGCTATGAGGAAACTCAGATGTAAGAACACACTTAAATAACACATCAGCAGAGCTGTTGTGCTCCTGACCACCAAAGGCACCTTTTTCCAACACCGTCGTACTGGAAGTTGATGCAGCTGGTTCCATCCTTAACGTGGGACTGTACAGTGCTGTAAAAGAAATATTTTTTCACAGCTTTGGAGAAAGTGAAGCAGAGAAAACCCCACCTAACCACTGATACCTGGACCCCAAACTGCCACAGACTGACAGCGATGCCCACTGGATATCTCCTGCTGCCTTCTGACTGCTCCAGCAGAAGTCCCGTTTGAATTAGCCAGCAGGTCCCTCTGAGTGGCTTTGCTGAAACTCCTGCCGTAGGAAGTATCCTACGGGAGCCAAGTTGCTAAACTGATGTGTGGTTTTCCCTTAACCCCCTCAGCCCTGACTTTGCAGCTCCTGACGACACTGCCAACGTGTGCAGTGTCACCGTGTGCCAACTAGGTGCCAGCTGCCATGGTTTATAGATTGTAAAATGAGTGATTTGGGACTCGTGAGCACTGAGAACAGGTTAGCAATTGCTTAAGAGCTTTACTTGTGTCGCTCTGGGGCAGGGAGATGGGTGAAACATCTTAGGCTTGAAAGTGATTCCCTGCAGAGGGACGTGCTCAGATCTGCACAACAGATCTGTCGTTTTGGTCACCTTATTAGATCCCTGCTTGAGAGGTTGCTTGCAAGAATCGATTCCTCTTCACCTTGATGTGTCAAGCTAAAGACAAATCTGTGCCGAAGCACTGTCTGATCAGACGAGTGCCTCAGTTCAGGATTGTTCTTGGACAGCTCCAGAAACACCAGGACGATCAGCGCCTTCAGGAACAGATTAATTGGATCTCGAGGCTGTCATAAAACAGGTCCCTGAAGTTTGAAGACTCTTCCAATAGTTTGGGCCAGCAAGGAGCAGCTGTAGCTGGCGGCTGCGGTAACTCGGGGCTCAGAGTCTCAGAGAGCGTGCTGAAAGGTGACCCCCCGCTGGCTGCTGGAGGAAGCTGAGGCAGCGTTCAGCTCTAACCTTTGCCTTCTTGGCTGTCATCTTTGCACTCCTGCTGTCAGTGGGTGTTGAGTGTCCTTCCCCCCAGCCTCAGCACGTGCCCTCAGATGTAGGCAGCGTTTAGCAGCTAGAATTCACTCCAATATAAAGAGTACAAATCATGCGTTTTCTGCTTTTGCTTTGGAACTCTTAGCTTGAGGTTTTCCTGCAGGCCATGAGGTTTCTTGCAGCAGCAGGGATGAGTTCTGTTAGCAAGAGGCTGTTCTGTGCTTCGACTGTGGGAAGATGAATGGTTACCCGTGCACCGTTAAATAGAACTTGACACCTAGCACACCGCACTTGCAGCCTGTGGGGTGCTTTAACAAGCAGGTAAATCAGCAGAGGCTGTTTTGCAGCCGGGGTGATGCTGGGTGATTAAAAAGCAGGGGCAGAACAAGGAGTTTCTAGTGTTTGTTCTTGCTTGTCATCTGACTCTCCACTTCCACTGTTCGTTAGAAAAAAGAACAAAAACAAAACAAAACAAAACAAAACAAAACAAAAAAAAACAAGGGGTAAGCATCTTAATATCTTTATTATAAATGGAAGGCACAAAACAGACCAGCTACAGAGACTGTCCAAGAGAAATACTTGGTGCTTTATAAACAAACAAGGAAGTACCCTTAGGTGGGTGTGATAATCCTCCTCTAATGCGTTTTTGGAGTGCAAAAATAGATTTGTTCTTGCTCTTCTCTCCAGGACAAAGGCAGAATAGGCAACTGCAAAGTTAGACCAGGGAGGTCAGTTTGTTCCATACTGAGAAAGACAAGCCTGTAAAACAAACTAGACAGATTTTCTTGGTACTATTCATCTTCCTTCAGCAAAGGCAAAGCTTATGACACTTGTTGGTGTGTGTATATATATTTATCCAGTGCTCTCACAACAAAATTTTGATTTGAAGAGGGCACACAGATCTGATTTTTTTTTTTCTTTTCCAGTAACTAGTATAATAAGCACTGGTATTTTTGTATAAAAACAGAAAAATACAAAACAAAAGACTGAATATTATGTGGTATGCATGACATTAAAAAAAAATGGTGGTTTCAAAGCAATATGTACCCTGGTGTGTTTGCCATATCCTAGAGTCCAGCTTAAAGTGCATCTGATCTGTATTGCATTTTGATATTAATCTCTGTGTACAATGTTTTGCATGTAATTTATATAGTTCTTGGGAGAAAAAAAAAAAAAAAAGAATGAATTGTCAGTTAGCTTCTTCTGAGAAAACAGACTCCAAGCAGAGATATTACTCAAATCAGAAGTGGACGAGCAGTTGAGGGGTGGGAAAAGGGATACATATACAAAATTTAAAAATAAATAAATAAATAAATAAAACATGCTGGGGGTGGGGGAGAAGGGAAATGGTTTTGAATCAATAAAGCTTTGGCTGTTGAGCAGAAACAATGCGCGAGTGCATCCAGAGAATAAAATGTGCCCACATGTAACTGTGACGTCCTCAGTGTGTCCACCAGCTTGTGAAATCAATCCCACATCTTCTCGTGGTGCTGGATGAATGGCTGAGCTTCCCATCTGAGCAAGGCAGAGCGTGCAAGTAGGGCCTGCAGGGTGGAAAGAGGGATGGGGCTCAAGAAGCAAGCCCACTGCTATGACAGAGTCCCTATAGGCAGTGTGGGTTTTCTCTCTATGCAAGCCTCATTATTCAGAGGCAGAGTATGGCTTCGTCCATTCAAGGTCCAGAATCAGTTGTCAAATGCTAGCCAAAGCCAGTGGCTCCTGGGCTATGTGACAAACTAACCCTAGAGCAAAAACCCTCCTTGTCCTCTTACCTGGTGCCCTTTCTGCGATGCCTTTAGGGTGAGTCAAGGCTATGATCTCCACCTTCTGGGGCTGGTGTTTGAGCTATGTCCTACCTCAGTGCTGAGACTCTTTTGCCTCTGTAGAGGCCCTTTGCCATGACACGAGTGACGATGAGAACTAAAATCAACTAGCCTCTGAAACGTTCTTGTTCCCAAGCACAGCTTTTTCACTGGATTGCTTGAACTCCTCGTTTTTGGCCGAGAAGCTATTGTTTCTCTGTGCCTTTAATAAGAGGCTTTCTCTGGAGCCAAGTCAGGATGGCAAGATTGAGCTGGGCAAGGCTATCGAGGAGGAAATTCAATCTTCCCAGCTGGGTGTCTGACCCTTGGAGCCCGGGCCAACTGATCTGAAGTGGCTGTAAAAGCTTTATTTCACAGCATCGCTGTCTTCCCTACTCGCATTCTAGGCACGGTGTTTCTGCTGACAGCATCTTCCACCTCCTCAGCAGAAGCTGCTTCTGTCTTTAAACGTAGTACAGGCTGGACGCAAAGAAAGAAACTGCTAGCGGTACTTTTAGCTATTTAAATGGGGAGAAAAACAGCCACTGTTTCTTTCTTTGTCCAGGGCAGCCACGAATGCTTGCGTGACATGGGCTCCTCTCCCACGTCCTTAATTGCCAAGCCGATAGCGGCTCTGGTGACGTGTCCCATGGGTGTCTGCGCAGTGACGGGGCTGCCTCACCCCTGTGTACCCCAGGACAGACATTTGGGGGGCTCTTTGCTGCTACCACAGGGCGCAACCTGCGGGTCCTGGGGCAGGCAGGATGAGTGCTGCTGGGCCCGGAGGGTAGGCCTGGCCTGAGAGGAGACAGTAAAGGAGGCAGGTTTGGGGCTTAAAGCAGGCTTGTCCTGCCCCAGCGTTCTCCAGAACCTGTGTGCCTGGCTCTGGAAAGCCGTGACAAGACATAAAATGACTCGCAGCTTGCCAAGAGAGCTGCGGTGGTGGAGGAATGGCCGCCTCAAGGGGCTGAGGCCAGGCACCATCACGGGCAGGACTCGAGAGACGAGGCACGATCTTGGCACAGACAGAGAAGGGAAGGGGAAGCACTGCTCTGCTGGCCCTGAGCGGTGCAGCCCCAGGAGAAAAGAAAAATCTGTGTTTCCTTCCGCTGATGTCCACGCTGAAGGTGCAGAAGGGTTCCGTGCTGTTGCTTGGGTCAGCCTTGTTGCCAGGTTGGGAATGTTTAGCCTCCCGGTGCTTCGGTGCTGTTGGGCTGCACTCAGAGTGTGAGCTCTGGGCGTTATTTCTCAACTACTGCGTTATTGGAGCATACAGACCCGAGATATTCTGCGGATAGGTGATTTAAGCCACGTCAGAAACACCGCTGTGGCATGTGCCAGCGTCGGACGCCCGTTCGACTGATCGGGCGGAGCAGGTGAATTGAATTTGGTGCTGGATGGCAAGGTGGTGTTGGGAGAAGAGCTAGGCTAAGGAGAGCTTCCTCTTGCTCTACCCCTTCCCATCTCAAATGGCCGCTTCCTGGGGAGATGGGTTCGTTGGGAGGTTAACTACAACGTTACAGTGAGGATGAGGAATCCTCTTTAGTCCCGTAGGTATTTGCTGCCAGGCGGCAGCGTTGATTTCAGAAATTGTATTTCAAAAGGGAAAAAGAAAGGAAATCTGTATTCTTTGACATACTCTCTTTTCTCGGAGAGTAGATGTAGGAGCTTCAGCAGTGCCCTTCCTCCAGAAACGATTCCCAGTGTCTGCTCAGACACTGAGGAGGAAAATGGAGGAGAGCCACCCGCTATAAATAAAGGAAAGAAGGGGTCATGGATTAAGGGAGAGCCACTACTTCAAAAATTGGTGCTCTCTACAAACCGGTTAAGGGTTTGGGACCTGCAGGTGCTGCCTACACCTGTGTGCGTTGCAGTCGTGCCTGTTGCCACTGAGCAAAACGGGGAGAGCTGCTTTGTCGAACGCGGCGTGTTAAAGCACGTGCCGCTGCCTGGAAGAAAAGCACGGACTTCTTCCCTCGTGTGGGACTTCTTCCCTAGCGATCTGTGGTTTACCTGATGGTTTCCCATAAGCTGTGAATGTTTAAAAGAAAAAAAAAAAAACAAAACCAAAACCCAACCCCAGCGTTGAGAGTGGTGAGGCAGATCCTCACCTGGGGCCTCAGAATCAGCGGTGACATCACCATGCGAAGCATTGTGTGCGCTTCGGGTCGGGGCTGCTGCGAGCCTCGCAGCGGGGAGGGAGAGCGGATCCGGGGTGCCTCTGTGTCAGGCCTGTGCCCTGGTGGCTTCGTGAGCACTGAGGGTTTGACTCCTGTGTTCCCAGCTTTTGCTTGCGCACCTGCGGTGTGGCAGAGCCAGCGAGCTGCTTCCTCAGCTGGAGGAGGAAGAGGAGTGACCTCAACGTTGCCGAGGTAAAGCACAATTATTGAAAAGATTTGGCAAAGATGTGGGTTGTAGCAGCGCGGCTGCTGCTGCAGCTGCAGCAGATCCTGGAGTATTGGAGAAGATAGAGAGGGGTTTCTTGGTGAAAAGAATGCTGTTAAAAGTGTTTTCATGCCAGAAATTAGGAGAAACGCCTCTGTTGTTTGACATCCTCTATTGACCTGGCACATTGGCATTACAGCGTACCCTGGCACGCTGTTTGTATGGAAAAAAAAGGTCTTTTAGTCAGGGCAGGCCAGAAACCTGCCTTGGCACTTCCACATCGCAGCAATGCTTACAGACCCTGCATCCTGGCTGCCAGGCCAGGATCTAAATCCGATGGTGCTGTTGGTAAACTGAAGCTCAGGAAGCGCTTCTGGGTTTTTCTGTACTTCCATGTGAATTTTTACCCTCTGAAGATGGTGTATTAAGCTATTTTTGTAACAACAACTAGGTTTAAAAGCAGTTTCAGTTTAACATCTACATGCTTGGGTGTTATTAACAGAGCTTTGTATACTGAGCTGGTGCTTGGTAGGAGAAAAACCATAAATCTTCCCTGGGAAAGTTGGACCCCCTCAGCTACATACTGCTATGAGGAAACTCAGATGTAAGAACACACTTAAATAACACATCAGCAGAGCTGTTGTGCTCCTGACCACCAAAGGCACCTTTTTCCAACACCGTCGTACTGGAAGTTGATGCAGCTGGTTCCATCCTTAACGTGGGACTGTACAGTGCTGTAAAAGAAATATTTTTTCACAGCTTTGGAGAAAGTGAAGCAGAGAAAACCCCACCTAACCACTGATACCTGGACCCCAAACTGCCACAGACTGACAGCGATGCCCACTGGATATCTCCTGCTGCCTTCTGACTGCTCCAGCAGAAGTCCCGTTTGAATTAGCCAGCAGGTCCCTCTGAGTGGCTTTGCTGAAACTCCTGCCGTAGGAAGTATCCTACGGGAGCCAAGTTGCTAAACTGATGTGTGGTTTTCCCTTAACCCCCTCAGCCCTGACTTTGCAGCTCCTGACGACACTGCCAACGTGTGCAGTGTCACCGTGTGCCAACTAGGTGCCAGCTGCCATGGTTTATAGATTGTAAAATGAGTGATTTGGGACTCGTGAGCACTGAGAACAGGTTAGCAATTGCTTAAGAGCTTTACTTGTGTCGCTCTGGGGCAGGGAGATGGGTGAAACATCTTAGGCTTGAAAGTGATTCCCTGCAGAGGGACGTGCTCAGATCTGCACAACAGATCTGTCGTTTTGGTCACCTTATTAGATCCCTGCTTGAGAGGTTGCTTGCAAGAATCGATTCCTCTTCACCTTGATGTGTCAAGCTAAAGACAAATCTGTGCCGAAGCACTGTCTGATCAGACGAGTGCCTCAGTTCAGGATTGTTCTTGGACAGCTCCAGAAACACCAGGACGATCAGCGCCTTCAGGAACAGATTAATTGGATCTCGAGGCTGTCATAAAACAGGTCCCTGAAGTTTGAAGACTCTTCCAATAGTTTGGGCCAGCAAGGAGCAGCTGTAGCTGGCGGCTGCGGTAACTCGGGGCTCAGAGTCTCAGAGAGCGTGCTGAAAGGTGACCCCCCGCTGGCTGCTGGAGGAAGCTGAGGCAGCGTTCAGCTCTAACCTTTGCCTTCTTGGCTGTCATCTTTGCACTCCTGCTGTCAGTGGGTGTTGAGTGTCCTTCCCCCCAGCCTCAGCACGTGCCCTCAGATGTAGGCAGCGTTTAGCAGCTAGAATTCACTCCAATATAAAGAGTACAAATCATGCGTTTTCTGCTTTTGCTTTGGAACTCTTAGCTTGAGGTTTTCCTGCAGGCCATGAGGTTTCTTGCAGCAGCAGGGATGAGTTCTGTTAGCAAGAGGCTGTTCTGTGCTTCGACTGTGGGAAGATGAATGGTTACCCGTGCACCGTTAAATAGAACTTGACACCTAGCACACCGCACTTGCAGCCTGTGGGGTGCTTTAACAAGCAGGTAAATCAGCAGAGGCTGTTTTGCAGCCGGGGTGATGCTGGGTGATTAAAAAGCAGGGGCAGAACAAGGAGTTTCTAGTGTTTGTTCTTGCTTGTCATCTGACTCTCCACTTCCACTGTTCGTTAGAAAAAAGAACAAAAACAAAACAAAACAAAACAAAACAAAACAAAAAAAAACAAGGGGTAAGCATCTTAATATCTTTATTATAAATGGAAGGCACAAAACAGACCAGCTACAGAGACTGTCCAAGAGAAATACTTGGTGCTTTATAAACAAACAAGGAAGTACCCTTAGGTGGGTGTGATAATCCTCCTCTAATGCGTTTTTGGAGTGCAAAAATAGATTTGTTCTTGCTCTTCTCTCCAGGACAAAGGCAGAATAGGCAACTGCAAAGTTAGACCAGGGAGGTCAGTTTGTTCCATACTGAGAAAGACAAGCCTGTAAAACAAACTAGACAGATTTTCTTGGTACTATTCATCTTCCTTCAGCAAAGGCAAAGCTTATGACACTTGTTGGTGTGTGTATATATATTTATCCAGTGCTCTCACAACAAAATTTTGATTTGAAGAGGGCACACAGATCTGATTTTTTTTTTTCTTTTCCAGTAACTAGTATAATAAGCACTGGTATTTTTGTATAAAAACAGAAAAATACAAAACAAAAGACTGAATATTATGTGGTATGCATGACATTAAAAAAAAATGGTGGTTTCAAAGCAATATGTACCCTGGTGTGTTTGCCATATCCTAGAGTCCAGCTTAAAGTGCATCTGATCTGTATTGCATTTTGATATTAATCTCTGTGTACAATGTTTTGCATGTAATTTATATAGTTCTTGGGAGAAAAAAAAAAAAAAAAGAATGAATTGTCAGTTAGCTTCTTCTGAGAAAACAGACTCCAAGCAGAGATATTACTCAAATCAGAAGTGGACGAGCAGTTGAGGGGTGGGAAAAGGGATACATATACAAAATTTAAAAATAAATAAATAAATAAATAAAACATGCTGGGGGTGGGGGAGAAGGGAAATGGTTTTGAATCAATAAAGCTTTGGCTGTTGAGCAGAAACAATGCGCGAGTGCATCCAGAGAATAAAATGTGCCCACATGTAACTGTGACGTCCTCAGTGTGTCCACCAGCTTGTGAAATCAATCCCACATCTTCTCGTGGTGCTGGATGAATGGCTGAGCTTCCCATCTGAGCAAGGCAGAGCGTGCAAGTAGGGCCTGCAGGGTGGAAAGAGGGATGGGGCTCAAGAAGCAAGCCCACTGCTATGACAGAGTCCCTATAGGCAGTGTGGGTTTTCTCTCTATGCAAGCCTCATTATTCAGAGGCAGAGTATGGCTTCGTCCATTCAAGGTCCAGAATCAGTTGTCAAATGCTAGCCAAAGCCAGTGGCTCCTGGGCTATGTGACAAACTAACCCTAGAGCAAAAACCCTCCTTGTCCTCTTACCTGGTGCCCTTTCTGCGATGCCTTTAGGGTGAGTCAAGGCTATGATCTCCACCTTCTGGGGCTGGTGTTTGAGCTATGTCCTACCTCAGTGCTGAGACTCTTTTGCCTCTGTAGAGGCCCTTTGCCATGACACGAGTGACGATGAGAACTAAAATCAACTAGCCTCTGAAACGTTCTTGTTCCCAAGCACAGCTTTTTCACTGGATTGCTTGAACTCCTCGTTTTTGGCCGAGAAGCTATTGTTTCTCTGTGCCTTTAATAAGAGGCTTTCTCTGGAGCCAAGTCAGGATGGCAAGATTGAGCTGGGCAAGGCTATCGAGGAAGAAATTCAATCTTCCCAGCTGGGTGTCTGACCCTTGGAGCCCGGGCCAACTGATCTGAAGTGGCTGTAAAAGCTTTATTTCACAGCATCGCTGTCTTCCCTACTCGCATTCTAGGCACGGTGTTTCTGCTGACAGCATCTTCCACCTCCTCAGCAGAAGCTGCTTCTGTCTTTAAACGTAGTACAGGCTGGACGCAAAGAAAGAAACTGCTAGCGGTACTTTTAGCTATTTAAATGGGGAGAAAAACAGCCACTGTTTCTTTCTTTGTCCAGGGCAGCCACGAATGCTTGCGTGACATGGGCTCCTCTCCCACGTCCTTAATTGCCAAGCCGATAGCGGCTCTGGTGACGTGTCCCATGGGTGTCTGCGCAGTGACGGGGCTGCCTCACCCCTGTGTACCCCAGGACAGACATTTGGGGGGCTCTTTGCTGCTACCACAGGGCGCAACCTGCGGGTCCTGGGGCAGGCAGGATGAGTGCTGCTGGGCCCGGAGGGTAGGCCTGGCCTGAGAGGAGACAGTAAAGGAGGCAGGTTTGGGGCTTAAAGCAGGCTTGTCCTGCCCCAGCCTTCTCCAGAACCTGTGTGCCTGGCTCTGGAAAGCCGTGACAAGACATAAAATGACTCGCAGCTTGCCAAGAGAGCTGCGGTGGTGGAGGAATGGCCGCCTCAAGGGGCTGAGGCCAGGCACCATCACGGGCAGGACTCGAGAGACGAGGCACGATCTTGGCACAGACAGAGAAGGGAAGGGGAAGCACTGCTCTGCTGGCCCTGAGCGGTGCAGCCCCAGGAGAAAAGAAAAATCTGTGTTTCCTTCCGCTGATGTCCACGCTGAAGGTGCAGAAGGGTTCCGTGCTGTTGCTTGGGTCAGCCTTGTTGCCAGGTTGGGAATGTTTAGCCTCCCGGTGCTTCGGTGCTGTTGGGCTGCACTCAGAGTGTGAGCTCTGGGCGTTATTTCTCAACTACTGCGTTATTGGAGCGTACAGACCCGAGATATTCTGCGGATAGGTGATTTAAGCCACGTCAGAAACACCGCTGTGGCATGTGCCAGCGTCGGACGCCCGTTCGACTGATCGGGCGGAGCAGGTGAATTGAATTTGGTGCTGGATGGCAAGGTGGTGTTGGGAGAAGAGCTAGGCTAAGGAGAGCTTCCTCTTGCTCTACCCCTTCCCATCTCAAATGGCCGCTTCCTGGGGAGATGGGTTCGTTGGGAGGTTAACTACAACGTTACAGTGAGGATGAGGAATCCTCTTTAGTCCCGTAGGTATTTGCTGCCAGGCGGCAGCGTTGATTTCAGAAATTGTATTTCAAAAGGGAAAAAGAAAGGAAATCTGTATTCTTTGACATACTCTCTTTTCTCGGAGAGTAGATGTAGGAGCTTCAGCAGTGCCCTTCCTCCAGAAACGATTCCCAGTGTCTGCTCAGACACTGAGGAGGAAAATGGAGGAGAGCCACCCGCTATAAATAAAGGAAAGAAGGGGTCATGGATTAAGGGAGAGCCACTACTTCAAAAATTGGTGCTCTCTACAAACCGGTTAAGGGTTTGGGACCTGCAGGTGCTGCCTACACCTGTGTGCGTTGCAGTCGTGCCTGTTGCCACTGAGCAAAACGGGGAGAGCTGCTTTGTCGAACGCGGCGTGTTAAAGCACGTGCCGCTGCCTGGAAGAAAAGCACGGACTTCTTCCCTCGTGTGGGACTTCTTCCCTAGCGATCTGTGGTTTACCTGATGGTTTCCCATAAGCTGTGAATGTTTAAAAGAAAAAAAAAAAAACAAAACCAAAACCCAACCCCAGCGTTGAGAGTGGTGAGGCAGATCCTCACCTGGGGACTCAGAATCAGCGGTGACATCACCATGCGAAGCATTGTGTGCGCTTCGGGTCGGGGCTGCTGCGAGCCTCGCAGCGGGGAGGGAGAGCGGATCCGGGGTGCCTCTGTGTCAGGCCTGTGCCCTGGTGGCTTCGTGAGCACTGAGGGTTTGACTCCTGTGTTCCCAGCTTTTGCTTGCGCACCTGCGGTGTGGCAGAGCCAGCGAGCTGCTTCCTCAGCTGGAGGAGGAAGAGGAGTGACCTCAACGTTGCCGAGGTAAAGCACAATTATTGAAAAGATTTGGCAAAGATGTGGGTTGTAGCAGCGCGGCTGCTGCTGCAGCTGCAGCAGATCCTGGAGTATTGGAGAAGATAGAGAGGGGTTTCTTGGTGAAAAGAATGCTGTTAAAAGTGTTTTCATGCCAGAAATTAGGAGAAACGCCTCTGTTGTTTGACATCCTCTATTGACCTGGCACATTGGCATTACAGCGTACCCTGGCACGCTGTTTGTATGGAAAAAAAAGGTCTTTTAGTCAGGGCAGGCCAGAAACCTGCCTTGGCACTTCCACATCGCAGCAATGCTTACAGACCCTGCATCCTGGCTGCCAGGCCAGGATCTAAATCCGATGGTGCTGTTGGTAAACTGAAGCTCAGGAAGCGCTTCTGGGTTTTTCTGTACTTCCATGTGAATTTTTACCCTCTGAAGATGGTGTATTAAGCTATTTTTGTAACAACAACTAGGTTTAAAAGCAGTTTCAGTTTAACATCTACATGCTTGGGTGTTATTAACAGAGCTTTGTATACTGAGCTGGTGCTTGGTAGGAGAAAAACCATAAATCTTCCCTGGGAAAGTTGGACCCCCTCAGCTACATACTGCTATGAGGAAACTCAGATGTAAGAACACACTTAAATAACACATCAGCAGAGCTGTTGTGCTCCTGACCACCAAAGGCACCTTTTTCCAACACCGTCGTACTGGAAGTTGATGCAGCTGGTTCCATCCTTAACGTGGGACTGTACAGTGCTGTAAAAGAAATATTTTTTCACAGCTTTGGAGAAAGTGAAGCAGAGAAAACCCCACCTAACCACTGATACCTGGACCCCAAACTGCCACAGACTGACAGCGATGCCCACTGGATATCTCCTGCTGCCTTCTGACTGCTCCAGCAGAAGTCCCGTTTGAATTAGCCAGCAGGTCCCTCTGAGTGGCTTTGCTGAAACTCCTGCCGTAGGAAGTATCCTACGGGAGCCAAGTTGCTAAACTGATGTGTGGTTTTCCCTTAACCCCCTCAGCCCTGACTTTGCAGCTCCTGACGACACTGCCAACGTGTGCAGTGTCACCGTGTGCCAACTAGGTGCCAGCTGCCATGGTTTATAGATTGTAAAATGAGTGATTTGGGACTCGTGAGCACTGAGAACAGGTTAGCAATTGCTTAAGAGCTTTACTTGTGTCGCTCTGGGGCAGGGAGATGGGTGAAACATCTTAGGCTTGAAAGTGATTCCCTGCAGAGGGACGTGCTCAGATCTGCACAACAGATCTGTCGTTTTGGTCACCTTATTAGATCCCTGCTTGAGAGGTTGCTTGCAAGAATCGATTCCTCTTCACCTTGATGTGTCAAGCTAAAGACAAATCTGTGCCGAAGCACTGTCTGATCAGACGAGTGCCTCAGTTCAGGATTGTTCTTGGACAGCTCCAGAAACACCAGGACGATCAGCGCCTTCAGGAACAGATTAATTGGATCTCGAGGCTGTCATAAAACAGGTCCCTGAAGTTTGAAGACTCTTCCAATAGTTTGGGCCAGCAAGGAGCAGCTGTAGCTGGCGGCTGCGGTAACTCGGGGCTCAGAGTCTCAGAGAGCGTGCTGAAAGGTGACCCCCCGCTGGCTGCTGGAGGAAGCTGAGGCAGCGTTCAGCTCTAACCTTTGCCTTCTTGGCTGTCATCTTTGCACTCCTGCTGTCAGTGGGTGTTGAGTGTCCTTCCCCCCAGCCTCAGCACGTGCCCTCAGATGTAGGCAGCGTTTAGCAGCTAGAATTCACTCCAATATAAAGAGTACAAATCATGCGTTTTCTGCTTTTGCTTTGGAACTCTTAGCTTGAGGTTTTCCTGCAGGCCATGAGGTTTCTTGCAGCAGCAGGGATGAGTTCTGTTAGCAAGAGGCTGTTCTGTGCTTCGACTGTGGGAAGATGAATGGTTACCCGTGCACCGTTAAATAGAACTTGACACCTAGCACACCGCACTTGCAGCCTGTGGGGTGCTTTAACAAGCAGGTAAATCAGCAGAGGCTGTTTTGCAGCCGGGGTGATGCTGGGTGATTAAAAAGCAGGGGCAGAACAAGGAGTTTCTAGTGTTTGTTCTTGCTTGTCATCTGACTCTCCACTTCCACTGTTCGTTAGAAAAAAGAACAAAAACAAAACAAAACAAAAAAAAAAAGAAACAAAACAAAAAAAAACAAGGGGTAAGCATCTTAATATCTTTATTATAAATGGAAGGCACAAAACAGACCAGCTACAGAGACTGTCCAAGAGAAATACTTGGTGCTTTATAAACAAACAAGGAAGTACCCTTAGGTGGGTGTGATAATCCTCCTCTAATGCGTTTTTGGAGTGCAAAAATAGATTTGTTCTTGCTCTTCTCTCCAGGACAAAGGCAGAATAGGCAACTGCAAAGTTAGACCAGGGAGGTCAGTTTGTTCCATACTGAGAAAGACAAGCCTGTAAAACAAACTAGACAGATTTTCTTGGTACTATTCATCTTCCTTCAGCAAAGGCAAAGCTTATGACACTTGTTGGTGTGTGTATATATATTTATCCAGTGCTCTCACAACAAAATTTTGATTTGAAGAGGGCACACAGATCTGATTTTTTTTTTTTCTTTTCCAGTAACTAGTATAATAAGCACTGGTATTTTTGTATAAAAACAGAAAAATACAAAACAAAAGACTGAATATTATGTGGTATGCATGACATTAAAAAAAAATGGTGGTTTCAAAGCAATATGTACCCTGGTGTGTTTGCCATATCCTAGAGTCCAGCTTAAAGTGCATCTGATCTGTATTGCATTTTGATATTAATCTCTGTGTACAATGTTTTGCATGTAATTTATATAGTTCTTGGGAGAAAAAAAAAAAAAAAGAATGAATTGTCAGTTAGCTTCTTCTGAGAAAACAGACTCCAAGCAGAGATATTACTCAAATCAGAAGTGGACGAGCAGTTGAGGGGTGGGAAAAGGGATACATATACAAAATTTAAAAATAAATAAATAAATAAATAAAACATGCTGGGGGTGGGGGAGAAGGGAAATGGTTTTGAATCAATAAAGCTTTGGCTGTTGAGCAGAAACAATGCGCGAGTGCATCCAGAGAATAAAATGTGCCCACATGTAACTGTGACGTCCTCAGTGTGTCCACCAGCTTGTGAAATCAATCCCACATCTTCTCGTGGTGCTGGATGAATGGCTGAGCTTCCCATCTGAGCAAGGCAGAGCGTGCAAGTAGGGCCTGCAGGGTGGAAAGAGGGATGGGGCTCAAGAAGCAAGCCCACTGCTATGACAGAGTCCCTATAGGCAGTGTGGGTTTTCTCTCTATGCAAGCCTCATTATTCAGAGGCAGAGTATGGCTTCGTCCATTCAAGGTCCAGAATCAGTTGTCAAATGCTAGCCAAAGCCAGTGGCTCCTGGGCTATGTGACAAACTAACCCTAGAGCAAAAACCCTCCTTGTCCTCTTACCTGGTGCCCTTTCTGCGATGCCTTTAGGGTGAGTCAAGGCTATGATCTCCACCTTCTGGGGCTGGTGTTTGAGCTATGTCCTACCTCAGTGCTGAGACTCTTTTGCCTCTGTAGAGGCCCTTTGCCATGACACGAGTGACGATGAGAACTAAAATCAACTAGCCTCTGAAACGTTCTTGTTCCCAAGCACAGCTTTTTCACTGGATTGCTTGAACTCCTCGTTTTTGGCCGAGAAGCTATTGTTTCTCTGTGCCTTTAATAAGAGGCTTTCTCTGGAGCCAAGTCAGGATGGCAAGATTGAGCTGGGCAAGGCTATCGAGGAGGAAATTCAATCTTCCCAGCTGGGTGTCTGACCCTTGGAGCCCGGGCCAACTGATCTGAAGCGGCTGTAAAAGCTTTATTTCACAGCATCGCTGTCTTCCCTGCTCGCATTCTAGGCACGGTGTTTCTGCTGACAGCATCTTCCACCTCCTCAGCAGAAGCTGCTTCTGTCTTTAAACGTAGTACAGGCTGGACGCAAAGAAAGAAACTGCTAGCGGTGCTTTTAGCTATTTAAATGGGGAGAAAAACAGCCACTGTTTCTTTCTTTGTCCAGGGCAGCCACGAATGCTTGTGTGACGTGGGCTCCTCTCCCACGTCCTTAATTGCCAAGCCGATAGCGGCTCTGGTGACGTGTCCCATGGGTGTCTGCGCAGTGACGGGGCTGCCTCACCCCTGTGTACCCCAGGACAGACATTTGGGGGGCTCTTTGCTGCTACCACAGGGCGCAACCTGCGGGTCCTGGGGCAGGCAGGATGAGTGCTGCTGGGCCCGGAGGGTAGGCCTGGCCTGAGAGGAGACAGTAAAGGAGGCAGGTTTGGGGCTTAAAGCAGGCTTGTCCTGCCCCAGCCTTCTCCAGAACCTGTGTGCCTGGCTCTGGAAAGCCGTGACAAGACATAAAATGACTCGCAGCTTGCCAAGAGAGCTGCGGTGGTGGAGGAATGGCCGCCTCAAGGGGCTGAGGCCAGGCACCATCATGGGCAGGACTCGAGAGACGAGGCACGATCTTGGCACAGACAGAGAAGGGAAGGGGAAGCACTGCTCTGCTGGCCCTGAGCGGTGCAGCCCCAGGAGAAAAGAAAAATCTGTGTTTCCTTCCGCTGATGTCCACGCTGAAGGTGCAGAAGGGTTCCGTGCTGTTGCTTGGGTCAGCCTTGTTGCCAGGTTGGGAATGTTTAGCCTCCCGGTGCTTCGGTGCTGTTGGGCTGCACTCAGAGTGTGAGCTCTGGGCGTTATTTCTCAACTACTGCGTTATTGGAGCGTACAGACCCGAGATATTCTGCGGATAGGTGATTTAAGCCACGTCAGAAACACCGCTGTGGCATGTGCCAGCGTCGGACGCCCGTTCGACTGATCGGGCGGAGCAGGTGAATTGAATTTGGTGCTGGATGGCAAGGTGGTGTTGGGAGAAGAGCTAGGCTAAGGAGAGCTTCCTCTTGCTCTACCCCTTCCCATCTCAAATGGCCGCTTCCTGGGGAGATGGGTTCGTTGGGAGGTTAACTACAACGTTACAGTGAGGATGAGGAATCCTCTTTAGTCCCGTAGGTATTTGCTGCCAGGCGGCAGCGTTGATTTCAGAAATTGTATTTCAAAAGGGAAAAAGAAAGGAAATCTGTATTCTTTGACATACTCTCTTTTCTCGGAGAGTAGATGTAGGAGCTTCAGCAGTGCCCTTCCTCCAGAAACGATTCCCAGTGTCTGCTCAGACACTGAGGAGGAAAATGGAGGAGAGCCACCCGCTATAAATAAAGGAAAGAAGGGGTCATGGATTAAGGGAGAGCCACTACTTCAAAAATTGGTGCTCTCTACAAACCGGTTAAGGGTTTGGGACCTGCAGGTGCTGCCTACACCTGTGTGCGTTGCAGTCGTGCCTGTTGCCACTGAGCAAAACGGGGAGAGCTGCTTTGTCGAACGCGGCGTGTTAAAGCACGTGCCGCTGCCTGGAAGAAAAGCACGGACTTCTTCCCTCGTGTGGGACTTCTTCCCTAGCGATCTGTGGTTTACCTGATGGTTTCCCATAAGCTGTGAATGTTTAAAAGAAAAAAAAAAAAAACAAAACCAAAACCCAACCCCAGCGTTGAGAGTGGTGAGGCAGATCCTCACCTGGGGCCTCAGAATCAGCGGTGACATCACCATGCGAAGCATTGTGTGCGCTTCGGGTCGGGGCTGCTGCGAGCCTCGCAGCGGGGAGGGAGAGCGGATCCGGGGTGCCTCTGTGTCAGGCCTGTGCCCTGGTGGCTTCGTGAGCACTGAGGGTTTGACTCCTGTGTTCCCAGCTTTTGCTTGCGCACCTGCGGTGTGGCAGAGCCAGCGAGCTGCTTCCTCAGCTGGAGGAGGAAGAGGAGTGACCTCAACGTTGCCGAGGTAAAGCACAATTATTGAAAAGATTTGGCAAAGATGTGGGTTGTAGCAGCGCGGCTGCTGCTGCAGCTGCAGCAGATCCTGGAGTATTGGAGAAGATAGAGAGGGGTTTCTTGGTGAAAAGAATGCAGTTAAAAGTGTTTTCATGCCAGAAATTAGGAGAAACGCCTCTGTTGTTTGACATCCTCTATTGACCTGGCACATTGGCATTACAGCGTACCCTGGCACGCTGTTTGTATGGAAAAAAAAGGTCTTTTAGTCAGGGCAGGCCAGAAACCTGCCTTGGCACTTCCACATCGCAGCAATGCTTACAGACCCTGCATCCTGGCTGCCAGGCCAGGATCTAAATCCGATGGTGCTGTTGGTAAACTGAAGCTCAGGAAGCGCTTCTGGGTTTTTCTGTACTTCCATGTGAATTTTTACCCTCTGAAGATGGTGTATTAAGCTATTTTTGTAACAACAACTAGGTTTAAAAGCAGTTTCAGTTTAACATCTACATGCTTGGGTGTTATTAACAGAGCTTTGTATACTGAGCTGGTGCTTGGTAGGAGAAAAACCATAAATCTTCCCTGGGAAAGTTGGACCCCCTCAGCTACATACTGCTATGAGGAAACTCAGATGTAAGAACACACTTAAATAACACATCAGCAGAGCTGTTGTGCTCCTGACCACCAAAGGCACCTTTTTCCAACACCGTCGTACTGGAAGTTGATGCAGCTGGTTCCATCCTTAACGTGGGACTGTACAGTGCTGTAAAAGAAATATTTTTTCACAGCTTTGGAGAAAGTGAAGCAGAGAAAACCCCACCTAACCACTGATACCTGGACCCCAAACTGCCACAGACTGACAGCGATGCCCACTGGATATCTCCTGCTGCCTTCTGACTGCTCCAGCAGAAGTCCCGTTTGAATTAGCCAGCAGGTCCCTCTGAGTGGCTTTGCTGAAACTCCTGCCGTAGGAAGTATCCTACGGGAGCCAAGTTGCTAAACTGATGTGTGGTTTTCCCTTAACCCCCTCAGCCCTGACTTTGCAGCTCCTGACGACACTGCCAACGTGTGCAGTGTCACCGTGTGCCAACTAGGTGCCAGCTGCCATGGTTTATAGATTGTAAAATGAGTGATTTGGGACTCGTGAGCACTGAGAACAGGTTAGCAATTGCTTAAGAGCTTTACTTGTGTCGCTCTGGGGCAGGGAGATGGGTGAAACATCTTAGGCTTGAAAGTGATTCCCTGCAGAGGGACGTGCTCAGATCTGCACAACAGATCTGTCGTTTTGGTCACCTTATTAGATCCCTGCTTGAGAGGTTGCTTGCAAGAATCGATTCCTCTTCACCTTGATGTGTCAAGCTAAAGACAAATCTGTGCCGAAGCACTGTCTGATCAGACGAGTGCCTCAGTTCAGGATTGTTCTTGGACAGCTCCAGAAACACCAGGACGATCAGCGCCTTCAGGAACAGATTAATTGGATCTCGAGGCTGTCATAAAACAGGTCCCTGAAGTTTGAAGACTCTTCCAATAGTTTGGGCCAGCAAGGAGCAGCTGTAGCTGGCGGCTGCGGTAACTCGGGGCTCAGAGTCTCAGAGAGCGTGCTGAAAGGTGACCCCCCGCTGGCTGCTGGAGGAAGCTGAGGCAGCGTTCAGCTCTAACCTTTGCCTTCTTGGCTGTCATCTTTGCACTCCTGCTGTCAGTGGGTGTTGAGTGTCCTTCCCCCCAGCCTCAGCACGTGCCCTCAGATGTAGGCAGCGTTTAGCAGCTAGAATTCACTCCAATATAAAGAGTACAAATCATGCGTTTTCTGCTTTTGCTTTGGAACTCTTAGCTTGAGGTTTTCCTGCAGGCCATGAGGTTTCTTGCAGCAGCAGGGATGAGTTCTGTTAGCAAGAGGCTGTTCTGTGCTTCGACTGTGGGAAGATGAATGGTTACCCGTGCACCGTTAAATAGAACTTGACACCTAGCACACCGCACTTGCAGCCTGTGGGGTGCTTTAACAAGCAGGTAAATCAGCAGAGGCTGTTTTGCAGCCGGGGTGATGCTGGGTGATTAAAAAGCAGGGGCAGAACAAGGAGTTTCTAGTGTTTGTTCTTGCTTGTCATCTGACTCTCCACTTCCACTGTTCGTTAGAAAAAAGAACAAAAACAAAACAAAACAAAACAAAACAAAACAAAAAAAAACAAGGGGTAAGCATCTTAATATCTTTATTATAAATGGAAGGCACAAAACAGACCAGCTACAGAGACTGTCCAAGAGAAATACTTGGTGCTTTATAAACAAACAAGGAAGTACCCTTAGGTGGGTGTGATAATCCTCCTCTAATGCGTTTTTGGAGTGCAAAAATAGATTTGTTCTTGCTCTTCTCTCCAGGACAAAGGCAGAATAGGCAACTGCAAAGTTAGACCAGGGAGGTCAGTTTGTTCCATACTGAGAAAGACAAGCCTGTAAAACAAACTAGACAGATTTTCTTGGTACTATTCATCTTCCTTCAGCAAAGGCAAAGCTTATGACACTTGTTGGTGTGTGTATATATATTTATCCAGTGCTCTCACAACAAAATTTTGATTTGAAGAGGGCACACAGATCTGATTTTTTTTTTTTCTTTTCCAGTAACTAGTATAATAAGCACTGGTATTTTTGTATAAAAACAGAAAAATACAAAACAAAAGACTGAATATTATGTGGTATGCATGACATTAAAAAAAAATGGTGGTTTCAAAGCAATATGTACCCTGGTGTGTTTGCCATATCCTAGAGTCCAGCTTAAAGTGCATCTGATCTGTATTGCATTTTGATATTAATCTCTGTGTACAATGTTTTGCATGTAATTTATATAGTTCTTGGGAGAAAAAAAAAAAAAAAGAATGAATTGTCAGTTAGCTTCTTCTGAGAAAACAGACTCCAAGCAGAGATATTACTCAAATCAGAAGTGGACGAGCAGTTGAGGGGTGGGAAAAGGGATACATATACAAAATTTAAAAATAAATAAATAAATAAATAAAACATGCTGGGGGTGGGGGAGAAGGGAAATGGTTTTGAATCAATAAAGCTTTGGCTGTTGAGCAGAAACAATGCGCGAGTGCATCCAGAGAATAAAATGTGCCCACATGTAACTGTGACGTCCTCAGTGTGTCCACCAGCTTGTGAAATCAATCCCACATCTTCTCGTGGTGCTGGATGAATGGCTGAGCTTCCCATCTGAGCAAGGCAGAGCGTGCAAGTAGGGCCTGCAGGGTGGAAAGAGGGATGGGGCTCAAGAAGCAAGCCCACTGCTATGACAGAGTCCCTATAGGCAGTGTGGGTTTTCTCTCTATGCAAGCCTCATTATTCAGAGGCAGAGTATGGCTTCGTCCATTCAAGGTCCAGAATCAGTTGTCAAATGCTAGCCAAAGCCAGTGGCTCCTGGGCTATGTGACAAACTAACCCTAGAGCAAAAACCCTCCTTGTCCTCTTACCTGGTGCCCTTTCTGCGATGCCTTTAGGGTGAGTCAAGGCTATGATCTCCACCTTCTGGGGCTGGTGTTTGAGCTATGTCCTACCTCAGTGCTGAGACTCTTTTGCCTCTGTAGAGGCCCTTTGCCATGACATGAGTGACGATGAGAACTAAAATCAACTAGCCTCTGAAACGTTCTTGTTCCCAAGCACAGCTTTTTCACTGGATTGCTTGAACTCCTCGTTTTTGGCCGAGAAGCTATTGTTTCTCTGTGCCTTTAATAAGAGGCTTTCTCTGGAGCCAAGTCAGGATGGCAAGATTGAGCTGGGCAAGGCTATCGAGGAGGAAATTCAATCTTCCCAGCTGGGTGTCTGACCCTTGGAGCCCGGGCCAACTGATCTGAAGTGGCTGTAAAAGCTTTATTTCACAGCATCGCTGTCTTCCCTACTCGCATTCTAGGCACGGTGTTTCTGCTGACAGCATCTTCCACCTCCTCAGCAGAAGCTGCTTCTGTCTTTAAACGTAGTACAGGCTGAACGCAAAGAAAGAAACTGCTAGCGGTACTTTTAGCTATTTAAATGGGGAGAAAAACAGCCACTGTTTCTTTCTTTGTCCAGGGCAGCCACGAATGCTTGCGTGACGTGGGCTCCTCTCCCACGTCCTTAATTGCCAAGCCGATAGCGGCTCTGGTGACGTGTCCCATGGGTGTCTGCGCAGTGACGGGGCTGCCTCACCCCTGTGTACCCCAGGACAGACATTTGGGGGGCTCTTTGCTGCTACCACAGGGCGCAACCTACGGGTCCTGGGGCAGGCAGGATGAGTGCTGCTGGGCCCGGAGGGTAGGCCTGGCCTGAGAGGAGACAGTAAAGGAGGCAGGTTTGGGGCTTAAAGCAGGCTTGTCCTGCCCCAGCCTTCTCCAGAACCTGTGTGCCTGGCTCTGGAAAGCCGTGACAAGACATAAAATGACTCGCAGCTTGCCAAGAGAGCTGCGGTGGTGGAGGAATGGCCGCCTCAAGGGGCTGAGGCCAGGCACCATCACGGGCAGGACTCGAGAGACGAGGCACGATCTTGGCACAGACAGAGAAGGGAAGGGGAAGCACTGCTCTGCTGGCCCTGAGCGGTGCAGCCCCAGGAGAAAAGAAAAATCTGTGTTTCCTTCCGCTGATGTCCACGCTGAAGGTGCAGAAGGGTTCCGTGCTGTTGCTTGGGTCAGCCTTGTTGCCAGGTTGGGAATGTTTAGCCTCCCGGTGCTTCGGTGCTGTTGGGCTGCACTCAGAGTGTGAGCTCTGGGCGTTATTTCTCAACTACTGCGTTATTGGAGCGTACAGACCCGAGATATTCTGCGGATAGGTGATTTAAGCCACGTCAGAAACACCGCTGTGGCATGTGCCAGCGTCGGACGCCCGTTCGACTGATCGGGCGGAGCAGGTGAATTGAATTTGGTGCTGGATGGCAAGGTGGTGTTGGGAGAAGAGCTAGGCTAAGGAGAGCTTCCTCTTGCTCTACCCCTTCCCATCTCAAATGGCCGCTTCCTGGGGAGATGGGTTCGTTGGGAGGTTAACTACAACGTTACAGTGAGGATGAGGAATCCTCTTTAGTCCCGTAGGTATTTGCTGCCAGGCGGCAGCGTTGATTTCAGAAATTGTATTTCAAAAGGGAAAAAGAAAGGAAATCTGTATTCTTTGACATACTCTCTTTTCTCGGAGAGTAGATGTAGGAGCTTCAGCAGTGCCCTTCCTCCAGAAACGATTCCCAGTGTCTGCTCAGACACTGAGGAGGAAAATGGAGGAGAGCCACCCGCTATAAATAAAGGAAAGAAGGGGTCATGGATTAAGGGAGAGCCACTACTTCAAAAATTGGTGCTCTCTACAAACCGGTTAAGGGTTTGGGACCTGCAGGTGCTGCCTACACCTGTGTGCGTTGCAGTCGTGCCTGTTGCCACTGAGCAAAACGGGGAGAGCTGCTTTGTTGAACGCGGCGTGTTAAAGCACGTGCCGCTGCCTGGAAGAAAAGCACGGACTTCTTCCCTCGTGTGGGACTTCTTCCCTAGCGATCTGTGGTTTACCTGATGGTTTCCCATAAGCTGTGAATGTTTAAAAGAAAAAAAAAAAAACAAAACCAAAACCCAACCCCAGCGTTGAGAGTGGTGAGGCAGATCCTCACCTGGGGCCTCAGAATCAGCGGTGACATCACCATGCGAAGCATTGTGTGCGCTTCGGGTCGGGGCTGCTGCGAGCCTCGCAGCGGGGAGGGAGAGCGGATCCGGGGTGCCTCTGTGTCAGGCCTGTGCCCTGGTGGCTTCGTGAGCACTGAGAGTTTGACTCCTGTGTTCCCAGCTTTTGCTTGCGCACCTGCGGTGTGGCAGAGCCAGCGAGCTGCTTCCTCAGCTGGAGGAGGAAGAGGAGTGACCTCAACGTTGCCGAGGTAAAGCACAATTATTGAAAAGATTTGGCAAAGATGTGGGTTGTAGCAGCGCGGCTGCTGCTGCAGCTGCAGCAGATCCTGGAGTATTGGAGAAGATAGAGAGGGGTTTCTTGGTGAAAAGAATGCAGTTAAAAGTGTTTTCATGCCAGAAATTAGGAGAAACGCCTCTGTTGTTTGACATCCTCTATTGACCTGGCACATTGGCATTACAGCGTACCCTGGCACGCTGTTTGTATGGAAAAAAAAGGTCTTTTAGTCAGGGCAGGCCAGAAACCTGCCTTGGCACTTCCACATCGCAGCAATGCTTACAGACCCTGCATCCTGGCTGCCAGGCCAGGATCTAAATCCGATGGTGCTGTTGGTAAACTGAAGCTCAGGAAGCGCTTCTGGGTTTTTCTGTACTTCCATGTGAATTTTTACCCTCTGAAGATGGTGTATTAAGCTATTTTTGTAACAACAACTAGGTTTAAAAGCAGTTTCAGTTTAACATCTACATGCTTGGGTGTTATTAACAGAGCTTTGTATACTGAGCTGGTGCTTGGTAGGAGAAAAACCATAAATCTTCCCTGGGAAAGTTGGACCCCCTCAGCTACATACTGCTATGAGGAAACTCAGATGTAAGAACACACTTAAATAACACATCAGCAGAGCTGTTGTGCTCCTGACCACCAAAGGCACCTTTTTCCAACACCGTCGTACTGGAAGTTGATGCAGCTGGTTCCATCCTTAACGTGGGACTGTACAGTGCTGTAAAAGAAATATTTTTTCACAGCTTTGGAGAAAGTGAAGCAGAGAAAACCCCACCTAACCACTGATACCTGGACCCCAAACTGCCACAGACTGACAGCGATGCCCACTGGATATCTCCTGCTGCCTTCTGACTGCTCCAGCAGAAGTCCCGTTTGAATTAGCCAGCAGGTCCCTCTGAGTGGCTTTGCTGAAACTCCTGCCGTAGGAAGTATCCTACGGGAGCCAAGTTGCTAAACTGATGTGTGGTTTTCCCTTAACCCCCTCAGCCCTGACTTTGCAGCTCCTGACGACACTGCCAACGTGTGCAGTGTCACCGTGTGCCAACTAGGTGCCAGCTGCCATGGTTTATAGATTGTAAAATGAGTGATTTGGGACTCGTGAGCACTGAGAACAGGTTAGCAATTGCTTAAGAGCTTTACTTGTGTCGCTCTGGGGCAGGGAGATGGGTGAAACATCTTAGGCTTGAAAGTGATTCCCTGCAGAGGGACGTGCTCAGATCTGCACAACAGATCTGTCGTTTTGGTCACCTTATTAGATCCCTGTTTGAGAGGTTGCTTGCAAGAATCGATTCCTCTTCACCTTGATGTGTCAAGCTAAAGACAAATCTGTGCCGAAGCACTGTCTGATCAGATGAGTGCCTCAGTTCAGGATTGTTCTTGGACAGCTCCAGAAACACCAGGACGATCAGCGCCTTCAGGAACAGATTAATTGGATCTCGAGGCTGTCATAAAACAGGTCCCTGAAGTTTGAAGACTCTTCCAATAGTTTGGGCCAGCAAGGAGCAGCTGTAGCTGGCGGCTGCGGTAACTCGGGGCTCAGAGTCTCAGAGAGCGTGCTGAAAGGTGACCCCCCGCTGGCTGCTGGAGGAAGCTGAGGCAGCGTTCAGCTCTAACCTTTGCCTTCTTGGCTGTCATCTTTGCACTCCTGCTGTCAGTGGGTGTTGAGTGTCCTTCCCCCCAGCCTCAGCACGTGCCCTCAGATGTAGGCAGCGTTTAGCAGCTAGAATTCACTCCAATATAAAGAGTACAAATCATGCGTTTTCTGCTTTTGCTTTGGAACTCTTAGCTTGAGGTTTTCCTGCAGGCCATGAGGTTTCTTGCAGCAGCAGGGATGAGTTCTGTTAGCAAGAGGCTGTTCTGTGCTTCGACTGTGGGAAGATGAATGGTTACCCGTGCACCGTTAAATAGAACTTGACACCTAGCACACCGCACTTGCAGCCTGTGGGGTGCTTTAACAAGCAGGTAAATCAGCAGAGGCTGTTTTGCAGCCGGGGTGATGCTGGGTGATTAAAAAGCAGGGGCAGAACAAGGAGTTTCTAGTGTTTGTTCTTGCTTGTCATCTGACTCTCCACTTCCACTGTTCGTTAGAAAAAAGAACAAAAACAAAACAAAACAAAAAAAAAAAGAAACAAAACAAAAAAAAACAAGGGGTAAGCATCTTAATATCTTTATTATAAATGGAAGGCACAAAACAGACCAGCTACAGAGACTGTCCAAGAGAAATACTTGGTGCTTTATAAACAAACAAGGAAGTACCCTTAGGTGGGTGTGATAATCCTCCTCTAATGCGTTTTTGGAGTGCAAAAATAGATTTGTTCTTGCTCTTCTCTCCAGGACAAAGGCAGAATAGGCAACTGCAAAGTTAGACCAGGGAGGTCAGTTTGTTCCATACTGAGAAAGACAAGCCTGTAAAACAAACTAGACAGATTTTCTTGGTACTATTCATCTTCCTTCAGCAAAGGCAAAGCTTATGACACTTGTTGGTGTGTATTTCCAGACCCCCAGCTACTGGCACTGTAGCGCATCTCTAATTCTTTGGTAGAAAACATTCAAAATCTCTTAATGCAAACATTTTACCAGCACCCTGGAGCAAAAAAAAAGAAATCTAAAAATCTTACCAACTTCTATTACAGACCTGCTGAATGCACCAGAGTTACTCATTTTTATTCAGGCTTTCAGGGACAACTTCAGCTGGTTTAGCGCCCGGATTGCCGTGTTAGCAGGTGTCAGTTTAAAAAAAAAAAAAGCTTTTGAGGTCCTTTTTAAAATGAGACTGCTTTTTTGGAATTTAGGGCTGCGAGGTATGCTTGGTTTTGCTTTCTTCCTATTCCTTAGACCAGATCTATTCAGATTCTGAACAGTGTTCCCGGTCTGTTCAGGAAACTGGAAGGCAACAAGCAAAATGATGAGCTCCTTGGGCAGTCAAAAGAGCTAAATCTGGAGAGTGTTTTGAGTCAAACTTCCATGCTAAGGAGCACCAGTAATTGTTAGAAGTAGATGCAGAGGAACCTGCATGGCACTGGGTGTGTTTCTGAAGGTGCTAAAGGTGTGAAGTGACGATTCCTATCCATAGTAAAGAAGAGAAGGAAAGCTTGCACTTAACTACTGTTTTTATTCCCTTTGCCCAGCAGTCAAAAGCAGTAACTAATATGAGAAGCCAACTTTTCCTCTCTTTATCTTAGATTTGGGAAAATTCCCTGCCAAAAAAATATTTCCTGGAAAATTCACTAGTGTTTGTGTGAGTAAAAGGTTCCAACCTTTGATTATTAATTTGTAAGAACTATTTCATCCACTTTTGTCCAGAAGAGTCAGAAATAATTTGCACAGAAATGTGCAGCGTTTTAATGAAAGGATTCAGAATCACTCTAATTTGAACTTTATCTGGTCTGGTTGCAGGTTTTGTGTTTAGTGTCTTTAAAAAAAATAATAATTAAAATTTCTGACTTCATCTCAGAAAAAAGAAAAAAAAATGCTTGTGGCTAAATAAAATCTGTTGCAGCTCTGCTCATCGAAAAATCATTGGCTGTTAAATTGGACCTAAGTCGTCTTCTCTAACCTTTCATGATCCTGAAGCAATGGATGAGGATGGATATATGGATTAGGGAACAGCACCTGGTGGCAAACCTGTGGTATTTGCTACAGCGCAGAAAGAAAAACCCAATTGCTTCCAAAAAATCCAACTAATTCAAAATCCTTGGCATCATGCAGTCATGCCACTGGCAAAGTGAGCATTCCCCTGCCTCTCAAAGCTTGCTGTACCCTTGATCTGCTGTCTTCCTGCTGTTAATTGATTGCAACTCTACGTGTCTGATCAGGGCTGATCAGGGCTACGAGTTGTTCTCGCTATGGAGATCATACAACATATACTGTGCACGCTTGTGTGTATAGATCTGTTTATCCTGTATGCATGTACATACGTCTGCATATTTGTGTGGTGGCCCCCAGATCACTCATGTTACAAAGCATCGGCCTCGAAGGCATACTCATCAAAATCTTTTGTAGAGCCTCCATTTTTTTCTAGTTCCCTCAAAATGAGAGAATTTTTACGCGCTCTCTGTGTCGAAAAGGCAAAAATTCTGATTTTCACTGTCGCTCTCACTAACTTTCTCTCACTCCCTCCTCGTGTGTGTATAAACACAGATGTGTGTATGCGTATGCACATCTGTGGATTTATATGCACTGGTATGTTTTTTGCTGTACAGGTAATAAAGACGGGGAAAGGTTTTTGTGTTTTCTTAATAGGTGAAGAAATCTTGAAGACCAGAGATTGGAACATACCGAATTTTAAATTAAAAAAAAAAAAAAAAAAGTTAAATTGTCCGGCTGTGGAAGATGGAGCCTCATTTTTGCAGCCACTTTGAATCACGAGTTCATCTCTAAATGCGCTGGGTTTTTTGTTTTTGTTTTGTTTTGTTTTTTGGTTTTTATTTTTTTGAAGAGCTAACTAACCCTGGCTGTCTCCAGTCTGAGAGAGCATTCAAATGGACTTGCTTCCTCTATTAGTTATAAGCTGTTTAAAAGCACATCCTATGTTTGAATTGTGGATGAGAGGTTCCCTTGGCAAAGTGAGGAGGAAAATTCTTCCTACCCCTTTATTATTAATTCACGGATTCAGTCTTGGTTTGGCCTACAGGAGAAGTTAACTGGAAGTCTTTGAAGATCGATAACTTTGCTGAGGTTGTCCAGGTAGGTGAAATGGAAGACCCACAGTGCCTGGAACGTGCTGTTTAATGCGTCCTAACTGTGTTCTAGAGAAGTTATTTGTAGCCAGAGTTGATTATTGACTTGCATGTATGATCAGGTGGTTTTTTAAGGAGTGACTCCGTTTTCAGGCTTCCAGATGTGCTCCAAGTCATCTTACTGAGGATGTGGAAGAGAACACTTGCTGACAAAGCTCCTGGCAGCTTTACGGAACTTTCATATTTAGTTAGTTCATGTAACAGCTGATTTCAAGGCTTTGCTCTCTTCGAGAGACTGATAACTTGATTTGATGAACTGAAGAAAGCTGGAAAAATGTTGGTTCCTCATTATTTTTCACTTGTTACTTTCTTTAGGGTTACTTTTCAAAAGAAGATTTCCCTGCTCACAAGCCAGTAGAAGACTTTCAGCCCAAGCAAGGGTGAAGACAGCTCTCTCCAAGAGCAGAGGAAGGCCCTGTGGAGAGAAGCCGAGCTTGTTAGCAGAACTCGTCGGCATGTCTAAACAAGGAGACGATTGCTACTTCTATTTCTATTCTACCTGTACCAAGGTATGGCTGGCTTTGCTTTGCTTTGCTTTTTTTTCCCATTTTTTTTCAGGAAGGAGTAGATTAGGAGGAGGAAGCACACTGGTCTTTGGTTAACTTGAGAACCAGATAGATTCTGAATTCAGTTGTAGCAACATTAGGCAGCAGCATGGCCATTTTTGAGGCTGTACTCTATTTTCCTCGTTGGTTTCCTTTTGGTTCCAGGGAGACAAATGTGCCTACCGCCACTGCGAAGCTGCTCTGGGCAATGAGACGGTCTGCAAGCTGTGGCAGGAGGGTCGTTGTTTCAGGAACGTCTGCCGATTCAGACACATGGAAATTGACGTGAGTGCCTAACGATGTGTTCTCAAAATCAATCAACAAAAGCATTTTTCAGTGCCGTAGGTGTACTGATTGTGCTTTTGCAGGATAGATTTGTTTGCTTCAAAATCATACTGGTTTCTGTTACCAAGAGAGGGGGTGGGAGGAAGCAGAGGAAAATAAAATCAATGCCTTAGGTATGTCTTAGCAATATATATATTTTTTTTTATTAGATGCTGACAGTTTTCTCAACAGATGCAGAATAGCTGTTAAATAGACTGCTAAAACCTGCTGGAGCAGGGGGGTAATAAACAGGCTGTTCTATCGTCATGGGAGCAGGCTTGATAATGAACTCTCAGGTCTCTTCTGACCCACAGTCCTTCTGATAACGCTGTTCTAGCTGCCTGGGGTAGGAAGTGGGGAAAGTTAAAGGTGCAGAAGAACTAAGTCTCCAAGAAGTAGTTCTAGACGGGGTTAACCTAGGCAATTTCGGATGTTCTTTTTCCCTCTGAATAATCCTAGTATAATCCTAGGTGTATTAGTTTAACCCACCCTCAACTGGTGTCTGAGAGTGCCTGTCTTCTCTAACTGAATGATGACAAATCTAAATGTGCATAGTGGTTCCAGCTTATGCAAACTTTGTGAATATGCCCAGAAATACTCCACTGAACTGAGAAACTGACCTTTGGAATGATGTTTCAGCACTGTGTTGTGACAGCTGTCATGATCTGGAGCTGCGCATCTCTTTGCAAGCCTCAGGTGCATGTTATCACGAGCTTTTCTTTCTTTCTGTCTTCAGAAAAAGTGCAGTGAGATTCCTTGCTACTGGGAGAAGCAGCCGGGAGGCTGTCAGAAAGCCAACTGTGCTTTTCATCATGCAAAGGGATGTTACATCGATGGACAATTCTTCCCACCAAGCAAGAGTGAGTTTAGGTCCTTTTTCTTTAAGCGCTGAAGACTTAATTTGGAGTATTACTTAGTGGGTGCCAATCCTGTAGGGGGCATCAGGTAACTGTTCATTTGTGAGTACAGGAAAAGGTCTGCAGTCATAGGTGTATTGCACCGAGTGTACTGCTGGTGTTTGTTTTCTGCTTTCGTGCTCAGCTTCTCTTTGCTTTGTGTGATGTTTGCCTTGCAGTTTGCTTCCTGTTGTTTCATCTTTTGCTGGGTGGTAGGGAGATGTGTTGTTGTTCGAAGGGAAGTCATTGTTGACGGTGTAAACAGTGATGGGATGGGCAAAAGGAGATGCTGAATTCGTTGTCTGTGCGGGTTATCTGCCTTTCCTACCACCTCTTTGCTAAATTGTGGTCAAAGTTTTAAACTGTCATATTACCGATGATCCTCCTCTTCCTCTAGCTACACTGCCAAGTCCGCCTGAGTCCACGGACGATGCTTTGAAAGTGGCTCAGATGTCACTGCAGCAAAACAAACTTTCTGTCCAGTCAAATCCCTCTCCACAGCTAAGGGGGTGATGAAAGTGGAAAACTCTGAAAATGTCCCAAGCCCTACACACCCTCCAGTTGTAATCAATGCTGCAGATGATGATGAAGATGATGATGGTGAGCATGTTTTGGTTCTTGGAAGGAATTTGTGCTGTAAATGATTGTGTAAATCTTTGTTTCTTGAAGGAATCTGTGCTGTAAAGGAATGTAGAAATCACAGATGACCTGAGGTCTGACTAGCGATAGGGCAGGCAGTGTGGCCAGGTCACTGGTGGCTTTGTCCGGCAGTCAGTGGACAGAACCTGAAACGTTGGAGGAAAGCTTGGAACCACTCCTGGCTTTAGCTGGTCTGTTGTGTAAAGTTCTATGTGAAACTAGGAAGGAAATTTCTTTTTTCTGTCTGAAGAGCAATGTGTTGTGTAGTAGTTAAAGCTGCAGAGAGAATCTAGAGTCCTAGATGTTTTGTCCTAGTGTATTCTACTTAGGAGTTCATCAGGTCAACGTAGCTCTTTAAAAAACAAAACAAAACAAAAGAGCAACAAAGTTTTTTATATGAAGCATGGGCTGAAGTGTCACTGCATGAGCTACGTAATCATGAACAATCTGGTCTATGCATAACTGAATAGATTTTTCCCCTTCAGACCAACTTTCTGAGGAAGAAGAAACTAGAACTCCCGTCCAGCAACCAGCTGTGGAAGGCAAAAATGGATTACGGGTGATTTCCACTCGCAAAGGCAGTTCTACTGCTACTAAACAAGGTATTCCAGCACCTTAGTAGGATAAATCAGAAGAACTTGACAGTTAACTCAAAAGCAGTGTGGTGTAAAAACACAACAAAATGTAGGGGTGCTGAATGGACTCGGTTATTTCCATGATCTCATTTCTGCCATGAATACCATCATGTGCCCATTGGGTCAGAAAGGTGAACTCCTTTTCTTTACTTTTGGAGAACAAAACAGGGCCACAGCATGGAGTTGAAATGGCTGCACATGCAGCCTTGCAACCACTGTTGATAAGCCATATCTAACGATAGAGGGATCTAATATCGTGTAAATGGATTAAAATTAAAACTACATTTTTAAGCCTGAAGGATGAAAGGAGGGGCAAAATGCCCTTGGTTCTCTGGCTCTTTCACTTGTGAGGAGTGTTGCCAGGCTTTATTCTAAATACTTCAGAAAGTTGCTGAGCGCTAAGAAGCCTGAGGAGCTGTGGTCCTCAGTTAGTGCCTCTAAGCCAGTCTCATGAACTGTTTCCTATTTTCAGAGGGCAATCTGAATTTTGGAATAAAAACACTTGAGGAAATCAAATCTCAGAAGATGAAGGAAAAAAATAAGAGACACAGTGGTGAGTTAGTACAGTCAGTACTTTAGGTGTTAGCTGAGCACGTGTTTCGATGATAGATGGTGGCAAATAAGCATGTTAGTAATAGACACAAGGAGACAGCGTGTGGGAAGATGCTCTTTTCAAAGTTCTTGGAAATCTGTGGCTTTATTAGTTTAGTTGAAGATGGAAGTGGTTCAAGAAGAACTGAGTTGTGTTTTTGGGCTATTCAGCGTATTTTCCTTGAAACAGTAGATCACCGTATTTAAAGCTATGTGGTTATTCCACAAATGCTTGAAAGTCTGCTCCTAACGTCAGCCTAGAGTCCTAAATTGTGATGTGCTGCTCATTTCTTTGTGGTGTTTGAACATTTGCCAGTTAACTGTAAATTCATGCATGTATAAAAAGCTGTACGCAGACCAGGAAGCTGCTGATGCTCCAACTGAGTTTCTGGGTGTGCATTACGCTCCTCTTAACATGTGTGTTGGGGGCTTACAGCAGTGCTTACAGTAGAGCTATTTGACCTGCAGTGTGGGTTAAGGTGGGTAACATAGAAAAGGGATTCGGTGTTACTGAAACACTGGATATGTTACTTTTATTATAGTTAGCTTTGTTACATCATGTCTAAAACTAGACTGAAGCTCTTCAGGGCATTGTCCTGTCTTCTGTTTCTGAGAAGTACTTAAATGCTTTAGGGAACTGAAGCTAGAAATACACCCTTTTGTTTCAGTCATTTCACAGTTTAGCTTTCTAAATGTCTCTTTGTTTATCAAGTCTTTAGGGTGGAGTAAGCTCTGTGTACTTACAAATTGCTGCATCAGACATGCTAAAGCAGTGTTCCATGTCATTAGTGGGACCGACTTGGTCTTATCTGTTGTTTTAATATAAAAATCTGAAATAATCCATTCACGTATGCTGACATGGTTTGTAGAAAAGCATGACCTACAAATGAGTAAAGCACTAAATAAATAAATAAATAAATTACTACTTGCTAGAAATAACCATTGCTATAATGTTGCCTTAAAATTATATGGTACATGTATATAATGCTCATCTTCTGTTGGTGATGCATGAATCTGAGTAACAGGTACTTTTGGCTGCAGGAGCTGTGTTCACAACTCTTACTGCTTGGAGCAGACTGCACAGAGAGTTGCACTAACAGCCTGCTAGTGATATGCAGATCAGAACGTTTGGGAACTGGGTCATTTATGGGAGCTGTCAATCCATGCCATGATGGTGTTGCAACTTGGATTATTGAGGGCTCTTTTTGTAACGGGGTTACTTACTTCCTTGACACATTAGTGAAAGTCTTCTCTCAAGACTGTGGCTCTTGCTAATATATAACACAAATGGAAACAATTTCAAATACTTGCCAGCAGGCTTTGCTTCCTTTTACCTTCATGCGGATTTTTCCTGTAGCCTATGTAGTAGGGAATATTGTGTTCAGATAAATAGGGTTTGGGCAACAGGCTGTTATTTACTTCCAATATTTTACCGCACTTCAAAACTCTTCCTTGAAAACTACTGTAGAAGTTGAAATAATGCTTCAGGTCATAGTTTGATCTGTGGAATTATGAAACTCCTTGTGGTATTTGATTAAGGAGGCAGTGGGGAGGCATTGGGGAGGCAAGGACAATCCCCAGACAAGGACTGTATATCTCGAAACAAGACGCTGCAACTCATGATAAGGAAGCGGCAGACGGACAGAGAAACAAATGGAAGGACTATAAATCTCAAAACTGGACATTGGAATTCATTATAAAGATACAACAAATGGAAGAATTAGCAACAACCAGCGCTTGCAATTAAGAAACATGCCAGCTCAGCAGATTCCTGACCAAAGGTGAAAAGTACACTGTGAGGAAGACTCGGGGTCTTCCTCCCAAAGACCCCTGCCCACGTCCCAAAGACCCCTGCCCACAATTCTTGGGAGGCTCTACGCAGGCGCAAGGTGCCAAAAGGCTAATTAGCATGAGAAGCGAGGGAAGGCGGGGATAGGTAAGGAATATGTATAGGCGCTTGTAGAATATTGATAGATTGATTGTATAAATTCAAGACTGCTTTCCACCTTGGGTATGCACGACAGGTGGAGAGATCCCCTGTGCATCATCCAGCGCTGCAATAAAGAATATACCACTTAAGGAAATTTCGGCTTTGATCTTTAAATCAACAGCTTTCTTATTTGACGCTTCAGGAGTAATTAAAACATTCTTCCCCAGCCATTCACAGACACATCTATAGCAGTGTTAAGTTAATCTCGAAGAAGACAGGAAAAAAAGGCTGTAACTGTTAGAAATAGAAGTCCAGAATAACAAAAGCAAACAGGTTCATAAATTTAAGGAGTGTTTTCTGAAGACGTGATAAATTGACTAGAATGAGGGGGAGACTGGGACACACTGCATCTGTGGTTCAAGAATTAAATTGCCAGTGCAGGACCCAGAGGCAGACAGGATTCAAACAGAATTGTTCTTTATGGACACGAATTGTTAACACATTCCTCACAATGCTCATCTTCTGTTGGTGATGTATGAATCTGAGTAACAGGTACTTTTGGCTGCAGGAGCTGTGTTCACAACTCTTACTGCTTGGAGCAGACTGCACAGAGAGTTGCACTAACAGCCTGCTAGTGATATGCAGATCAGAAAGTTGGGAAACTGGGTCATTTATGGGAGCTGTCAATCCATGCCATGATGGTGTTGCAACTTGGATTATTGAGTGCTCTTTTTGTAACGGGGTTACTTACTTCCTTGACACATTAGTGAAAGTCTTCTCTCAAGACTGTGGCTCTTGCTAATATATAACACAAATGGAAACAATTTCAAATACTTGCCAGCAGGCTTTGCTTCCTTTTACCTTCATGCGGATTTTTCCTGTAGCCTATGTAGTAGGGAATATTGTGTTCAGATAAATAGGGTTTGGGCAACAGGCTGTTATTTACTTCCAATATTTTACCGCACTTCAAAACTCTTCCTTGAAAACTACTGTAGAAGTTGAAATAATGCTTCAGGTCATAGTTTGATCTGTGGAATTATGAAACTCCTTGTGGTATTTGATTAAGGAGGCAGTGGGGAGGCATTGGGGAGGCAAGGACAATCCCCAGACAAGGACTGTATATCTCGAAACAAGACGCTGCAACTCATGATAAGGAAGCGGCAGGCGGACAGAGAAACAAATGGAAGGACTATAAATCTCAAAACTGGACATTGGAATTCATTATAAAGATACAACAAATGGAAGAATTAGCAACAACCAGCGCTTGCAATTAAGAAACATGCCAGCTCAGCAGATTCCTGACCAAAGGTGAAAAGTACACTGTGAGGAAGACTCGGGGTCTTCCTCCCAAAGACCCCTGCCCACGTCCCAAAGACCCCTGCCCACAATTCTTGGGAGGCTCTACGCAGGCGCAAGGTGTCAAAAGGCTAATTAGCATGAGAAGCGAGGGAAGGCAGGGATAGGTAAGGAATATGTATAGGCGCTTGTAGAATATTGATAGATTGATTGTATAAATTCAAGACTGCTTTCCGCCTTGGGTATGCACGATAGGTGGAGAGATCCCCTGTGCATCATCCAGCGCTGCAATAAAGAATATACCACTTCAAGGAATTTCGGCTTTGATCTTTGAATCATATTTGAACACTTTCTTTGTGTGATCAAAAAGCTTCCTTAAACACAGCCTCAAGCTCAATTACACCAGTGTGTTTTTAATTTTCTACGGCTGGTTATTTCTATAGCAATACAGAATAACACTGCTCATAATTCCTGAGGTGGGGGGAACTATACCAGCCTCTGAAAGGGTGCTAGCAAGCACCTCTAATTAGCTGAAAGCTTTTGAGGTATCAGCCCATTGTTTTTTCAGGGAGGGGGGAATGGGAGCCATACTTTGAAACTGAAGTGCTAGGTGCTTAATAAAATGGGTCTGCCAGAATTGTAGGTGTGGTGCTAAAATATGAAGCCTGGCATGGTGGTAGGCCTTGGTGAATCACTGGATCCATCTTTAGGTGTTGCAGAAGTGGGATAATTTGATCCTGCTGTAATATGAATAGTATTGAAATGTCCTACCAACTGAATTAGCAATGTTAACAACTATCTGCGACTCATCTAGAAAATAACCTGCAATCTCATGTATTTGCAATTCACTTTATAAACTCATTGCCATCCATTATGATGATGATGATGTAGAAACACCGAATTCAGGAATAAGGTTTTGTAAATTGATATCATGTTGTCACTGTAGTATTTCAGTGAATTGGAACAGCAGAATTCCATGGGTAGTACTTGTTAAATGTACTTGTCAGCTGGGCTCTTAATTGCATGCCAACTACGATAAGACAGCAAAGGTATACTTACTGGTGTATTTATATTGGTGTATTTATAGACGAAAGAAGGGAGTTTGCAGCCACTTTATGTACCTGTGTAGAGGTTCAGCTACGTGTAATTGTTTTCAGATTGTATGTGCAAAAAGAAGGATTTGGCAGCATTAGCCACTGCTGCCACTGTACAAATAAAGACTGTTGTGCCGTTGTACTGTTTACATTAACTATAAATACACCACAGTAGAGAGAGACTAGAAATTCCAAGCTTTTACTGAAGAGTCATACTATAGTTCTTTTTTTTTTTTTTTCTTAAGCCAAGCACAGCAGGGAGTCTGCAGACAAAACTTTGAGTGTTGTCTGCTTTAGAGCAACATCCAGCATCATAAGTTCTTGTGGAACATGACTGAGCACTTTTATCTGGTGCTTTTTCTTGCTGTAAAGATGCACCTGTAATCTTTTCTCTGAGCTTCAAGTTTCAACATATTTTGTGTCCAGCTAGTAAGAGCATGAAGTCTCTCAACTTTAACTAATTTCCTCAGCTGGTTAACTATATAGTTATTTAGCATTAAAATATTTGTCAATGTATGCACACGTGTGCATATGTGCACAGTCTTGTCTGCACAAAAATCCAAATGTATCCTGTTCTGTCATTTAAAGAGTGACAAATATGAATTACTTATGATGTAGATATGATTGACCTGTATTTTCTAGATACATAGTTGTGGTCTGATCAGCTAATCTGAATATCAGCATCAAGTAGATTCACAGCTCAATGGCCGTTTTCTCCTAAGAATGACCAGCTTCATTTTCTCTTCTTTTGAGAGAAATGGAGTTGAGTAACTTTGTGTGATGAGAATGCTCTTTTCTGTAACCTTTTTGTCTCCTGTAAACTTAAGAGTAGAGCATGGTTCTTTCATCTCTGGTAAGTGAAATGACATATTCCTTTTAAATCATTATTTTGGGGAATGGTCTCTGCCATGCTATTGTTGCATGTTGACATACCTGAGTATATATGGAGCACCTATACAATTTTGGACTGGAGAAATTCTGGAGTTAAGTGGTAAAGAGAGCCTGTGGAAACTTCTGCAGAGTCTCATGTTCTTTTGTAATAGTACTTAATAAGGAACAGATTTGTAGGTTATCTAAGCAGATAACTCAAGAACTTGTTTCAAACTCTAAAGATCCCTTTTGAACAGTAATTTCAAGAAGTATGTATTATCTCACTACACCTCTGTCATAATATGTCAGCATATCTAGATGTCTGTTTTCTATGAAATTTGTAATCAGAGATGGATATCATCACTTTCAATACTCTGCTAATTGACCAAACTCTGCATGGAAAAACTGCAGTTGGACAAACATAGATATACCCAGGATCTAGCTTTAATGCTAGGTAAATGATTTGATCTTTAGAATGGTGCCCCAGGGATGTACATGTTGCTTTTAGCTACAGGCAACAACAGAAGGCATAAGTGTTACTTAGTTCTGTCTCCTCCCAACGTATCCTCTGTGTCTTGCTGTAAGAACAGGTGAACTTGATGTTTGTGGACGGTACCAGCTGAAATGCTGGGTTCACCTCCCTGTGGAGAAAACTGCTTGCTGAATCTCCAGTGCATTGCAAACAAAATTAAACTTCTTGTAAAAGAAGAGATAAGGCTCCTTACCCCAAACTGGAGCTTGCGTATGTGTATTATCTACTTCATTTTTAAATTGTGTTTGTCGAGGCTCTGGGGATGGCATCTGAAATAGTTTTTAAGCACTAAATTATTCTATTCTATTCTATTCTATTCTATTCTATTCTATTCTATTCTATTCTATTCTATTCTATTCTATTCTATTCTATTCTATTCTATTCTATTCTATTCTATTCTATTCTATTCTGTCTATTTCCACCCAGAACATGAAGACCAGCTTCTTGTAGAGCCACCTTTTTTCCACGAAATCTCTCAAGAGCGAATGTATTAGCCTAAAATGTGTTTGGTAGACAGTTTTTTTTTTTTTTTTTTTTTTTTTTTTTTTAATGTAATTCTTCTTTAGTTACCTAAGGTAATACAGTGTAGTCGGTTAAAATATAAATAAATTATACTGTATCTTTTTGATTTCTCCGTCATTCCCCCAATTCCAGCCCTGTCTTATGCTTTCTGAGCCAAAAAAAAGCCACTTCTGTGGTTTAATGATATGAATTATTGCTTGTTTGATCAAACAATGTTTTCATTCTACCTTCTGTGCTACTTTCCCAGGAAACTGATAATTAAAAGAAGCCAGCTCCCTAGAATTTCAGACAATGGCAATGGAATCTGCTCTAATCAGTTCAGTCCCTACCACTGCATCTCGTTTTGCCTTACTACAACTGGAAAGTGATACTGATTCAGAGCCTGGAAAAGGCAGAAGTGGCCGACGTGCTGGTAAATCTCTAGCTTCAGGGTGTAGATCTATAAATGTGAAGAAAAGAGAGAAAAGAAGAAAAAGGAGAGAACAGCAGCAGAGTGAGGTCAATGATGTAAAGGGATTGTATTTTCAACAGTGAGTAAGGTTGTTGTCTCATCAAGAGTTTTTGCTGTCCCTGAAAAGTCATTGGTTTTGGTTTTCCCTGTGAAAGAAGAACTACTTAATCGCAGATTACATCTTTACATTGTCCTGTCTTATGTTTCTGAGAAGTACTTACACGCTTTAGGGAACTGAAGCTGGAAATACACCTTTTTGTTTCAGTCATTTCACAGCTTAGCTTTCTAAATGTCTCTTTGTTTATCAAGTCTTTAGGGTGGAGTAAGCTCTGTGCACTTACAAATTGCTAAAGCAGTGTTCCATGTCATGAATGGGACCGACTTGGTCTTACCTGTTGTTTTTCATATACAAATCGGACAGAATCCGTTCGTGTTTTGCTCCTTGAGCTCTGTCGGCATTGTGTCTACAGATGTGTCTGTGTGGACGTGTGCCTGGGCACTCCCGGCGGCTGCTGGGCCAGCAGCTGCGAGCAGTTGTGAGCGTGGCTCGCCTACTTGGAGACCGCTTGTGTTTGAGGGAAAACTCAGCCTTTACCGCTGAGCTCCACCGGAGCCGTAAGGAGACGCTCTCCTCCATGACGAGCGCGGCGATGGAAGCCGCATTTCGCACCCCTGCTTTGACCACAAGCAGACGGCCCCCTCCACCCTCCCCAGGACTCGAGGGCGAGCTGTGCGCGTCCCTGGGGGCCGGGGGCTGCCCCCCGCTGCCCTCCGGTGTCCCCTCACACCCACCCCTCAACCCCCGCTCCGCCCGCGCCCTCCTGCCGCGGGGGGCCGCTGTGCGCGGCGGGGCGGCGCCGCCGAAGGTTGCGGCCGTTGCCTAGCGAGGCGCTGTCACCAGCAGCTCGGGCGGCCCAGGCGCGGCCCGCCGGCCCCTCAGCCCGCCCGGAAGCTGCCTCCCGCCGCCCGGAGCAGGTTTGGAGCGGGGAGCGACAGGGCCGGGGCTGGGGCTGGGGGGAGCCACCCCACAGCGCCGCTGAGCCGGCATTTTGCTTGGTGTTTGTTTGAGGAAGTAGGAAATGGGATCTCTCCCCTCCTCCGCCCCTCCCCTCCCGCGACTGGTTTGGGTGTCATTTTGGGAGGGGGGGGCGGGGGGGGGGAGTCAGTAAGTTTTCAGTATGTGCTCGTGATTGCCGTGCCCTTTCTGAAATGAGCAGGATTTCAGGCTCTTGCTTCTCTTTCTTGGTTTCCCTTTGCTCTGTTCTGTACAACAAGGCTTTTTGTCAGCTTCCAATGTTTCTCAGCTCTGAATGGACAAGCCCTCAATGCAAATGGGTGTGAGTGAAATGCCAAAACTCTTCTCTTTGCAACCACAGAAGACTTGTGTTTCAATCTGGTTGCATTTTCATGCAGGCTGAATTTGATGTGCTTAGCTGGTGAGTCCTGCCAGTTGGGTAACAGAGCAAAAAGGCTGCGTGGGAGTTGAGCAAGAAGGAAGTTCAGCAAACTTTCCTTTGCATGGCAAAGCCTCCTTGACTGAGAATCATCAAGAGCAGAAGATGTGTTTGGGATCCGGCAGCATTTGATACCCATCGAGGCTTTGGAGTGTTTCTGGTAGACATTTGTAAAGAAATCCTATTCGATGCTTCTTCTTGTGCTTCAGAATTAATAGATGGGGGGCAGTATAAGGAACCATGGTTGCTGAAATATATAACTAATAAAAAATAGTTCCATATGGGCATAAAGAGACGGATTAAAATCAGAGGAATGCTTGGTGTGTAGTAATCACAACTATTTAAAATCATACCCACCATGTAAGCAACACGACAGCTTTCTGTGCTTCTGAAATTCTAAATACTTGGCCCTTGTAAGCAGAAGATGGCTTTCAAGCACGTGTGTGTCTATAGGTATAAATTCAGGATAAAAAGGTTTTGTTTGAATAATTTCTGTTGCCTATGCATCGGTACTGTAGCAGTGAGAAAATAAGGTTCATTGTAAGTCTATGCTTTATCAAGAGTTCATTAACAAGATCTTACAATATTGTTGCTTCATCCGGCAGTATAACATCCAAACAGAAAGTCTGACCACTTTCAGACCAAAGGTTAAGTCTGCTAGCTTAGAAGGTAATAGAAGCAAAATTAGTTTCTGCACTGGTTTAACAGTTGTTAACATATCTGCTTTTTTATCACAGTTCCTTTCCAGGGTGTAATGATGCTTATGTATTCTTTGGGAAACTCTTCAACATTCTGTTTCAGCAGGGAGTTAATTCTTTATTATTTAACTCGGAGAACATTTTTTCTTAGGTGCAGAAAATTGCAAATGAGGTGAACAGAGGAATTGTAACAGATCTCGTAATGACTTCCTGAATACCGAGTGGGGAGCACAGAGATGGAGGCCGGCATGGAGGAGATCCTGGTTAAAGTTGCAGTAAGGGTCAGACCTCTGCTTTCCAAGGAAGTACTTCATAACCACCAAGTATGCGTGAGATTAGTCCCAAATACACAACAAATAATCATTGGGAAAGACCGTGTCTTCACTTTTGATGTTGTATTTGGCAAAAACTCAACCCAAGAAGAAGTTTATCCAGTTTGCATTAAACCTCTTCTAGTGTCTTTGGCTGAGGGATATAATGCTACAGTATTTGCATACGGACAGACAGGTTCTGGGAAGACTTACACCATTGGAGGTGGTCACATTGGTACGTTGTAAAAAGTCTTTTTTTGTGTGTGTGTGAACAATGTAGTTCTGCAAATTAAGTATTTAATACATAACAGATGATGCTTGAGAATTTTTAAGAGATAATGAAAAAATGTATAGCAAAAAAAGACATATATATTCCAAAGTTTATGTGATGGTTGTGTTCTAAACACAAATTCTGTGTCCGTTAGGCTATACCAAAAGTATGAGAGAAAAAAAAAATAAAAAAAAATTAAAGTGCTCTTTCCCATTCTCTATTCTAACAGGCAACTTACACTACTTTCTGAAACACAGTGCTTTAGAAATTTTGGCTACATTTATCCTACTTAGAAAGTATCTGCTTTAGGTAATTGTATGAAGCAAACTCACTCTTGGACTTTTTTCAGAGTCTGACAAAGAGATTTCATAGATAAATTTCATGGAATAGAATCCTAGAATGGTTTGGGTTGGAAGGGACCTTAAAGACCACCCAGTTGCAACCCCCCGCCACGGGCAAAGATGTCACCCACTAGACCAGGTTGCCCAGGGCCCCATCCAGCCTGGCCTTGAACACCCCCGGGGATGGGGCATCCACTGCTTCTTTGGGCAACCTGTGCCAGTGCCTTGCCACCCTCTGAGTAAAGAATTTCTTCTGAATATCTAATCCAAATCAACCCTCTTTTAGTTGGAAAGCCATTCCTCCTTGTCCTATCATTACACCACCTGCCAAAGAGTCCCTCCAGAGTCCCTCCCCAGCTTTCCTGTAGGCCCCCTTTAGGCACTGGCAGGCTGCTGTGCCTAAAGCCTCTTCTCCAGGCTGCACAACTCCAACTCCCTCAGCCTGTCTTCGTAAGAGAGGTGCTCCATCTCTCTAAGTATCCCTGTGGCCCTCCTGGACTCTCTCAAATACTTCCACGTCCTCGTGCTGGGGGACCCAGAGCTCCAGGTGGGGTCTCACGACAGCAGAGCAGAGGGGGACAATCACTTCCCTCCCCCTGCTGGCCATGCTGCTTTTGATGCAGCCCAGGATATGGTTGGCTTTCTGGGCTGGAAGCACACATTGCTGGCTCAGGTGGAGATTCTCATCATCCAACACCGCCAGGTCTTTCTCCTCAAGGCTGCTCTCAATCTGTTTTCTGTCCAGACTGTAGTTGTGCTTGGAACTGTTCCAGCACAAGTGCAGAACCTTGCATATTGGCCTTGTTGAACTTTATGTGGAATTCAAATTTTGCTTTTTTAAAGGCAGATATCTGAAACTCTACTATTCGACTTACTTGGTATTTCCAAGTCAGTGTTTCTCAAACACCTGAGACTGGAAACTACTATTTTTCTGTATTAGTTCGCAGAAGAATTCTTCAGCTTCTGCATGTATACAATTTTGCTTTCTGACTTTCCCTGAAATCCTGTATCACCAGCTCTGGTTATCTTCCCTTCCGTATCGAGAAGTCACAATTTGTTTGTCTGTTCTGCTGAATAAGAGAGAAGAAGTGGAGTAGCAGGAATTAGAAGACTACCTGGATTTTTCTTGGTCCTTGATTCTGAATTTGAAACCCTGAAAATTATGTATTCGTTCTTTTTGCATAAAGGATTTGAAGTTTTATCATTAATTCATTAGCAAGTTCAAAATATTTTTTTCTTCTAGCGTGATTTTTTACTAATTTAATTTTCTTGTAGTCTCGTACCCGCAGAAAGTAGTAAAGTTCTGTATCATTTCCATGCATTTCTGATCAACAGAAAAGCAAATCTTTACATGAAAACTTGGGAAAACTGAGCTCTTCCTATTCCTTATTATATTGAGTGATAAACCTCGCAGACTTCTCTTTAGTTTTAGTCTTTGTAATTTGTGTGACAGAATGACTGCAAGTATCTGTGACATCTGTGTTTATATTTTAGCATCATTTTCAGAGGATGAAAAAGGCATAATCCCACGGGCTATTCAGGAGTTATTTCAGCATATTTCTGAAAACCATAACATCAATTTCCGAGTGAAGGTATCTTATATAGAGGTTTACGAGGAAGAACTTTGAGATTTATTGGAGTTGGAGACCTCTGTGAAAGATTTACATATCTGAGAAGATGAAAAGGGAAATACAGGTAGGATTTCAGCTCTAGAACTTTGTGCATTTGATTTCTGTTGTGTGCACAAATTATTGTTTCCATCTCTTGAAAAGAGAGCTTACCGATGACTAATACTAGACGAAGTCACGTTTTCAAAATATCAATTCAGTTTAGCTGATCTGAAGCAGCCTTCATTTGAGATTCCTATGAACAATATCAATGTTCCTCCAGAAGCAGCATCAGGTGGTAAGGTAGTACTGTTACTGTTTCTGCAAATTCAGCATAGAAACACAATTGTGCATGATTATTCAGTTGAATGAATGCTTTAAGATTAAGCCTTTGCTTCTCACTTCAAAGTTATATTTGTTAAGCTACTTATGCTGTAAATATCTGCTTCCATTCCACTAAGAACTATGTTCTTAACATAGGCTGGGAGTCACTTTTACTACAAACTTTCAAAATTTCTGTCTTTTTTTTTTTTTTAACTGACAAAGTAAGCTTTGAGCTAGGTTTGCTCATACTTTTTTTCTAGATAGCACTAGGTTGCAAATTGCATAAGACGATGTGTAAACACCTAAGTGTATTCTGTGTATTCTGTTTACAATACTGTTTCAAATGGTGTGACAAAATACACCCATATATTCTATTTCTGCAGGTTTCAGATGTGTTGTACTTCATGCTTTCCACATACTGTTTTATTTTATTTAGCTATGTGCTACGACCTTATAATAATGCAGGCTGGTATGCTTCTGTGATTTGTGTTTATAGATTGACTCTTCATAATTGCAGTAAACTTTTACTGAAAAGTTTAAAATTAATGTAATTATTCTGATTTTCTTTTGGTGTTTGAAGTGATTGTTGGTGCTAAGGAATTCCTAGTAGAATGTGCAGATGAAGTGATGAGCCTGTTGGAAAGTGGCAATGCAGCTCGTCACGCAGGCACAACACAAATGAACGAACACTCTAGTCGATCACATGCCATTTTTACTATCAGTATTTGTCAGAAACAATCTGCAGAGTCTCAAAAAAAATAGTGATCCACAGGATTCATCTTGGAAATCAGTCCAGATGATTGCTTCAAAGTTCCATTTTGTGGATTTGGCAGGATCAGAGAGGGTGACAAAGACTGGAAATACCAGTGAAGGATTCAAAGAATCAATTCAAATCAATAGTGGTTTGTTGGCCTTGGGAAATGTCATCAGTGCTCTTGGAGACCCAAAAAGGAAAAGCGTACATATTCCATACAGGGATGCTAAAATCACTCGCATTCTGAAAGACTCCCTAGGAGGGAACGCCAAGACTGTCATGATAACATGTATAAGTCCATCCTCATCAGACTTTGATGAATCTGTAAATTCGCTCAAATATGCAAACAGAGCCAAAAACATTAGAAATAAACCAGTTGTCAACTACAACCCTGATCAAGACCGGATTGATGAAATGGAACTTGAAATCAGATTGCTCTGAGAAGCTTTGCAGAACCAACAAGTTGGTAATCAGTGTTGACATGACTTAAATCAAGAAAGAACCTGAATCAGTTTGCTAGAAGAACAGCTCACCCAGCTTCAAGTTCAGTGCTTCAGCTACAGAAACTGTTTGGACGAAGCCTTCCCATTCCTGGTTGATTTGAATGATGATGTTAGCTTAAAAAGCAGGAAGCTCTCACCGTGCAGCAAATTGACAGTGGAACTGGCACCATGCAAGAGCCCCATCATATCACAATTCTTCAGCTGAGGAGAGAACTAAAGAACTGCCAGGTATTTCTTTCTAAGTTGATTGTTTAGGTACCTATGAACAAATCAGGAAAGCTAATGTGTCTGTCTTGTAGGAGGAGGAGATAGAGTTCCAACAAGCTAGAATTTTATAAAATCAACCTATTTTCATTTTTCACACTGAATTCTGGTAAGCCTGTAGATTGTTACCTCGCAATCGCATACACAAATTCTGGCTTTTCTTGGTTCTCATCATCCTAAATTACAGCTCTGTTATTTATTCTTCATTTTTTTTCTCTGGCTTATTGTAAAGCTCTGCTTCCCAGGTTCAAAACAGTGTAAGAGCTGGGTAAGAGCTGGATACACTTGGTGGGTGATGCAAAAGAACGGAGAGGTGCGGTGTGTACCTCAAGGAGACTTAATACTGGGTGAGAATAGCCCATGAACTGAATTGTACCATGTTAATTAGTATATTACACTGTATGTTATCACTACCATGATTACTATAGGTGACTAATTAGAATGTATGGAAAAGAGTGTAACCTGAGCATGACATAAATGGTATGGAATAAGGGGTGGATAGATGTCCTGGTTTCAGTTAGCACAGAATTAATTTTCTTCCTAGTAGCTGGTGGAATGCGGTGTTTTGGCTTAGGATGAGAAGAGTACTGATAACACCCCGATGCTTTAATTGTTGCAGAGCAGTGCTTATACTAAGCCAAGGACATCTCAGCCTTTTGCTCTGTCCTGCCAACGGGCAGGCTGGGGGTGCAGTAAGAGCTGGGAGGGGACAGACCCAGGACAGGTGACCCAAACTAGCCAAAGGGGTATTCCATACCATCTGACGTCATGCTAAACAATATATAGGGGTGGCTAGCCGGGGGGGAGGGGGCCGGACTGCTCGGGGTTAGGCTGGGCATCGGTCAGCGAGTGGTGAGCAATTGCATTGTGCATCACTTGTTTGTATATATTATTATTATTTCCCTATTATCACCATATTATTATTATTGTTATTATTGTTATTATTATTTTCCTGTCTTATTAAACTGTCTTTATCTCAACTCACGGGCTTCACTTTCCATTTCTCTCCCCCGTCCCGGAGAGGGAGGGGGGAGGGTGAGCGAACGGCTGCGTGGTGTTTAGCTGCCGGCCGGGTTAAACCACGACAAAACTGAAAGATACCCAGGTAAGCATGCCATCCACAGCTCGGAGGAGATGGTTAGGGAGATGCTAAAATAAACAGGGCAATAAAGGCTCTTGAGCAGCTCTTAAGAGTTGTATTTACTTGAAAGATATAGGTTGTACAGAAAAGATAGAGTTGTACAGAAGTATCTGTCTTTAGAATAGTAAGACATAGTGTGTCTATACTTTGCATTTGGCTCCTAAAGGTTTTCTGGAAGGCCAACTACATTTGGAAGTAACCTTCAATCACTATTGGATCACTTACCCAGAAAAACATCTGAAAAAAAATAACATTATAATTTCTTTAATCTTTAGGCTCTTCTTTGAGATGAAAAATGAGGAGGGCCATCCTTATTTTTTTGTTTGAGAAGTGTATTAATATTATGATTGATGCTGAGATTTTACAGCCAAATCTCACAGCACACCGAAGAAAGTAATTGGATTTAAATACCCACTTTGTAAGGTAGTGTTGGTTATGGGTCCATTATTTCCTTTGGGAGAAAGAAACTTGTCAAAACAAAATCAATAGATGAGAAACAGAAGTAAAGAAACGACTGGTGGAAACCACTTTTGAAGGGAGCAGCTGATTCCCCAGAGGGCCATGCTGCCATAGCCACAGGGACCTTGACAGCCTAGAAAGGTGGGCTGACAAGAACCTCATGAAGTTCAGCAAGGGCAAGTTCAGAGTCCTGCACCTGAAGAGGAACAACTGCAGGCACTAGTGCATGCCGGGGGCCACCCTGCTGGAAAGCAGCCCTGCAGAAAAGGAGCTGGGCGTCCTGGTGGCCACCAAGTTGAACATGAGTCAGCCATGTGCCCTTCCTCCTAAGAAGGCTAGTGGTTTTGTTGGCTGCACTAGGCAAAGTGTCACTAACAGGTCAACAGATGTGATCCTTCCGCTCAGTGAGGCCACAGCTGGAGTAGTGTGTCCAGCTGCAGTTGCAAACTGTATTTTGTGGTGCATTATACACAGCATAGGCAGCCAGTCAAAAGAGGTGATTCTCCCACCATATTTAGCATTGATGTGGCCTCACCTTGAGTATCGTGTGCTCAGGGGCACCCCAGTTGAAAAAAGGATGTGAAGATAATTGAAAGTGTGAAGAGGAAGGCAACAAAGCTGGTAGAAGGGCTGGAAGGCAGGTCCTATGAGGAGAGACTGAGAACACTTGTGTTGTCCAGTCTGAAGAATAGGAGGCCAAGAGGCGACCTCATGGCTCTCAGCAACTTGCTGAGGAGGGAAGGTGCTGGTCTGTGCTGCTGGTAACTGAGGGAAGAATGCATGGGAATGGCACAAAGCTGTGGGGGATGTCCAGTTCACGCTGGACATCAGGGAAAATTTCTGTACCATGAGGATGGTCAGACACTGGCACCGGCTTCCTAGCGAGCTGTTTGGTGCCCCATGCCTGTCAGTATTCAGGAGGCGTTTGGGCACTGCCCGCAATAACATGCTGTAACTTTAGGTTAGTCCTGAAGTGGTCAGCCAGTTGGACTTGATGATCTTTGTAGGTCCTTTCCAACTTCTCTACTGCATTCTGCTTGATTCTGTTCAGTTCCGGGCTCCCCCATGCAAGAGATTCAGGGACATAATGGAAAAAGTGCAGCAGAGGGCCACAAAGATGCTTAAGGGACTGGAGCACCTCTCCAATGAGGAAAGGCTGAGAGAGATGGGACTGTTCAGTTTGGAGAAGAGGAGGCTCAGTGGGGGATTTTAGCAATGTCTTACAAATACCTGAAGGGAAGGTGCAGTGAACGTGCAGCCAGGACAAAAGGCAGTGGGCATATACTGGAACACAAGAGCTTCTAGGCAAACATCTGGAAGCACTTGTGTACTGTGTGGTGGCCGTGGCTGTGCACTGGAACAAGTTGCCCAAAGAAGTGGAGTCATCCTCTGAGACCTGCAAAAGCCACCTGGACATGGTCCTGGGCAACCTGCTCAAGGTGGCCTTGCTTGAGCCAGGGGTTAAACCAGGTGACCTCCAGAGGTCCTTTCCAGCCTCAGCTGTTCTGTGATTCCATGGTGGGAGAATTTGCCATATATACGTCACAACTTTGCAGTTCCACTCACATCTTTGAACAACAAATAAATATATGTATGTATTTAATTTTCCAACGTCAAGAATAACAATGCCTGCTTTTCCACTGGCTGAATTTTCCTTTTATTATCTAGCAGGCTCTAGCTATGGATGAAGAAGTATTCAGCCAGAAGGATCATGAATTGAAGATATTGCAGAATCAGATAAAGACATTAATACAGGAAAATGAAGAGCAACTGGAATCTTTAAAGAAGGCTGAAGAAAGACATAGATTACAGGTATTTTTCCTCTGGCATATATTACATATATCTATATCAAACCATCCGTCCACCATAGGAATGTACTCATGATTTCAAGACAGATCCTTCAGAATTTTTTTGGATGTAAACACCTACCAGTCTTACAAGCACCTTGTTTGAATTAGAGCTGTATTCCCTAATGAGCTGAGATCATCTAGTGGGTGAATCACAGTACTGTGATTCCTGAAGTTTGTGTATCAGCCTAACTGTGCCACAGCCTTCCTGTATGATATTAAGTGGTTCATTCACCCTCTCTTTGCTTCCTGCCTTCCTCCAGATCTGTGTTGTTGCTAAGTTGTTTCAGGACGATTCATGATTTAGGACTTGAAAGGCTTTAAAAGATTGTTTAGAATCTCAAAAAGACCATCAAGTTCCTACAGAATGCTTTAATTGAAAGGCTGTGTAGAAACATGCTTTGTTATATCTTTATTCAGTGTGAGAGTAAAGTATTGTTGACTTTTGACTTTTTAAGACAGAATTTCATCCTAGTATTCTGAGAGTTTACTATTACAAGAAGCTGAGTGACACAGTGGAAACACTGCTTGCCTCCTTCCCTCTCTAGATCTTGTATATGCTAATGAAATTGTAATGGGTAGTAAGTGAATAGCATTTCAAGATCCAGGAGACCATATATAGGATAGTTGATAGATCTGACTTTATAGGATGATAGATCTGACCTTTTTTAAAGAGAACAGCATAAACATGGCTAGTTAGTACTCTTCTCCTTTTTCTCCTTTTTTTTCCTTATTCTCCTTTTCCTCCTTATTCTCCTTTTCCTCCTTTTCCTCCTTTTTCCTCTTCTTTGCTGATGGCTTGGGGAGAGTCAATGAATGAAAGGTAAGTACACTGGTCACCATCTTTTCCTTCCCTCTGTAACTTTTTTTCTGTTCTGTCATTTCTGGATAGGCTTTTTTTGTGTGTTTTCCCTTTTTAACCCATACTGCATATTGTCAGCTTATTAGACTAAAACAATCCATGCTTCTAATACACATAGATGCTTATATACGATTATGCTTATAATTGTATCCTATGGAGGATACGAGGCAGATGTTATGAACAGAAACAGTTGTACTGTAGGCAAAAGATCGCAGCTCTCACTTTTACTTAAAAACAGAAAAATCAGTATAATAATCAAATCAAATGCTTGTGTCAAATGGCTTAAAGTTGTATGCACAGGAAAGTGTCATTTCAATGATACATGACAGAATAAGAACTGTAAAAGTAGCATGTAAATGTTTGTACCCATGTATTTATGTAACAGGTTATGCACTATGGGGTTGTATGTACAAGGGCATAAGGGACAGAGTCTTATAGGGATTAAAAAAATAAAAAAGTTGTAAGGTGGAGTTGCCCATTACTACTTCCACAATCATAAAATGTATGGTATTGACATATATATTCTTTTTGCTATGACACAGAAATATTATGTATTGTATTCCAACAAAATGTCAATTTGTGGGGCATTGTCTATGTATGGGGAAAGGACTTGCAGTCTAAGAAGATGAGAAAAAAAGAATAAATAAAAAATATATGATTCAAAGTAGGAGAATGCATACTTTAGTTAACTATCTCTAGCTGTTATTCAAATTTCCTGTTGGTAGGCAAGATTTTCGATGTATTCTGAAAGGAACAGAGAAGACTGAAAATTGTATGGTCTTGGCCTTATGGATAAATCAGTTCAGTGAAGATATGTAATTTTGAACAATGCACAGAGATTGCTGTAGGAAAGGCAAGTAAGTTCTTCAAACTAGCATTACCGACAAATTTGAGGCTGGGTAGAAAAGAAAGTAACGGTTGATACAGGGGATCCTGGGGTCACGTACAATTTTATGAATGTTAATTAATAAAAATAATCTTTCAAGTTGGACCACTCCAAGAGGAAGAGGAAGCCTACATGTATGTACATTTCATTCTTTAAACTCAGACCATGTGCTTCATTTGAACATTTTTCTTGAATTACCGTTTTATTTATCCATGAACACACAAATAAGGCAAGCAAGGGCTGATAAATATGTCATCTACTTCTCACTAGATGTCTAAATCTAGCTGACATAATTTATATAGGACAGGTCCTTTAGAGACAAAAATGTCTCAAAAAAAATGATTGGAGTTTGGGGAGAGGTAAGATTCTACCTGTCATGCCAGAGAATTTTCAGTTTGTTGCAGAATTTGCCTGTGCACTGCAGAAGAATTTAGAGTTAGTGAATGATATACAAGAAGACTGACCTTTATAATGAATTTAGAAAGGTATGATGCAAACCTGATGATCAGCAACCGTTTTTGTTTTTGTTTTTTTCATATGAGAATGAAAAAATGGTGGAACAGCAAATCCTTATTGATCAGCTAAAAGAAAAATTAGAGAAGTTTATGGTTGTGAAAACTTGGGACTTCTCAAGTGCTTGTGGAGATGGGCCTGCTGTTACGGCATCTGCAAGAAGGCCATACAGTGTCCCACTCACAAAGAGTCTGCTACACTCGCTTTACCCATCTTCAGGGACAGAGACACGAAAGGTAAGGTCTACCTAAGCATTACATTTTTTTTAACAGTTATCGTTCAATAATTCAGTTTGGCGTGACAAATTATGGTGACCTATTGTCAGCTGCTGTTTAGCTTTGAAGCATTTTAGCATGGAAGACTGAAAAATTACTTTTGAATGTCTTGCAACACACGCTATGTCCCAGTTGTCCAAAATCTATGGGCTTACATTTTGAATCCCAGAATGGCTGGAGTTTGAAGGGACCTTTAAAAATCATCTAGTCCAACTCTGCCATGGACAGAGACACCTTTCACTAGATCAGGTTGCTCAAAGCCCCATACAAATTGACTTAAAACACAGAATTTATCACAGTCATAAAGCTGTAGTCTTTAGTGATCTTTTTGTGCAATGTTTAACAGTTCAGATAGGAAGCATTACCAAAATGAATGATTATTCTGTACTGATAAACTGAACATTTTGGGTAATAAGTTGGTAACAGTACCTTCTTTTGCACTTGGGACAAGTGTTCTAAGCAGAACCTTCTCTTGCAAAACCTTCTGGTACACAGGTACTCAGAAATATTATTTAAACACCTGCAATTCTGCATACAAGGTCAGGTAGTGAAAGACTTTTAAACTGAAATACTATTGGAATATCAATAAAGAATTACTGAACTATTCCAAGTGTTTTTTTGGTGCTTTTTGGCAGGTGTATACCAGTCCCCCTGCTTTTTCCCTGGCTCGGATGATGGCAGGATTCCGTGCTCGTAGCCAGATGATACTGAACTACATAGAAGATCAAGATGAAGTCCTTCACTGCCACCTCTCTATCAGAGTGATGAAGAGAAAGAAAATACAGACAGTCAAAAGTAATTTTTTTTTTTTTTTCTCATTTAGGTAATTTTTTCTTTAACTTTTGTTACAGATAAATATATAGCAAATACAATATTACTGCCTAATCCTACTGTAATGTGAGGCCATTTGTGATACTACTTAAAATAAATTTGCAGGACCAACTAGGCATATTATGAAACTAGTTTAAAAACCACGTTTTTTTGATGCGATAAAGATTGCATGATCTTTGTTTTGGGGACATCATCCAACAAGATCAAGCATGGGAAGAAGAAGGTGCAAATGCTTATGTAAGCTTTCTCAGTTTGGCACTCTTCTCTTTAATATCATGTACTTTATATAAAGTTAAAAGAAAAAAAAATCCCTTTGTGTTTAGAATGTATCATGTTTTCCATTCTTTCTTAGGCATTCAATAAACCAAAAATGGACACGAAAACAGGCTTCTCTGTGCTTTCCCTTTGAGCAAAGTGACATGAAATGTCAAGTTGACAAGTCCAGCTTATGTGACAAATCTGTGCCACAGACTGATACAGCCACAGGTAAAATGGAAGTCATGAGAGTAAATTGTGTTAGATATAGTACTAGAATATGCAATAATGTCTTTATCACATGTAATTATTTTTCTCATCAAAATGTCTTTATTTGCTACAAATACTTTTTTCATTATAGCTCAACATAAATTTATTTTTTAATTATTTTCCTTTTCCCTTTTCTGAAATTGACATCAGTGACCTTAATGTTTGAGTACTACTTACTAGCGAGAAAGCACTTGACCTACAAATCTAGTACTAGTTCAAGAAAAGGAAACATGCTATTATTTCATCAGAGATGCACTGAAAATGCTTAAATTAAATATGTTTTTTCTCTCTCAGATTAGCATTCATTAGCATTCTTTAAATGCTAATGCATGCTGTCATTTCCGTATTTAGATGGCAGGGAAAAGACTCTTTGCAATACTCTCTCCTTTTGGCTCTTTCGCTTCATCTGTAAGAATTCTATACATACTATATTTCAGATCACTGTCTTTTGGCTAAAGAGTGTATTCCTTTTATTCCATTTTTATTCCTTTTTTTTTTGGTTTCCACATTGCTTTGTTTTCTTTCAAGGTGAAGAAATCGACTGCCTCCAGAAAAGTCATGTTTTTAACATGCAGAAGTTAAAGAATTCAGAGTTGAGACTCACTGAGGCCAAGCAAAAAATGGGAGAACTTGCACTTAACATCAAAATGAAAGAAGAACTTATTAAGGAATTAGTAAGAACAGGTAAGTGACTGAAAAATTGAAATGAAGACATTCAGAAATAAGCAAGAAAAAAGACACAAAACTTCTGAAGACCTGCATATCTTAGTTTTTGGGTAATTTTCTTCTGCGGGAATACTTCTGGTAACTTACAGTTTCCTAACTTCTATGAATTACTTGCTATGAGTGCATTGAAGGCTGCAAATTTTTATTGTGTCCTACTCAGCTGTGATCTGCAGATTTGTTTGTTAAATATTTTTTTGTGTTTTGTAGCTTATTGTGTTTGTCCACCTATAGTGTAATTTTTCATGTATGCTTAGTGCAACTGATCTCTTCATGGACATGTGTTTGTCACCCAGTGTCTGGGATAGGAGAGAAGATACGACACTGTGCTGGGAATGCTTGCATTGCCATCATAGCAGTAGAGAAGCAGGAGTCAGAAGTGGATGAGGGAAAAGGTCAGTGTCCCTGTTAGCCTATATCATTACACACCTGTCCTGATATATATATGCTTGCCAGAAACTTATCATTGTGATGACCCTAAAGATCTGTGCTTACCTGTTTCAATCACACTCTTCTAGTGTGTACATATTCTCCTGAGGCAGTCTTTTGGCATTGAGAAACATTGTGCGCCCCCAGTAACAGTACTCACGGAATCCCAAACACAGCAAATCAGATTGCCCGAACAGGGCAAATCAGTAGAAACACAATCGAGAGTTTTTTGCTGATTACCAAGTTGAAAGCTGAGAAATATGTAGCATATTCTTCTGGGGAACAAAGAAACAAACATACAAACAAACAACAAAAAACATAATAATACAGGCAAGCTATTTTGTCAAGGACTGCAGTAGGCAGAAAATTTTCACTTGATGTGGCACTCAGGTGTTACTTTCTTTGGTGACATCAGATGATTTATGAAGAGTTCAGATTTAAGATTCCTTTGTTCATCTATATTTCAGTGTTATAAGGGAGCTGTTTGTTTAGGTTTGGAAAATGTCTCAGAAATTTTTGGTTTAATCAGGATGAAGTAAGTAACGATTCAATTACAGGTTTAAGTGATACATTGCAAATTATTAGCTTGCTGTTTTAAAACTATTTGGATATGATGTCTTTAAGGTAAGGATGCAGAGTGTGTAAGCAGGCAATATTCTTTGAAGATAACTAAACCGGAACAAGAATCCCAGCAGGCCAAAATGGAACTGGCCGAAACTCAAAAGCAGCTTCAGGAGCTGGAGAATAAGGAGCTGAGAAAGCCAAGCTGCAAAGAGAGTTCCGAAAGAAGATGGATGCAGCTAAGCTGAAAGTGCAGGTATTTCCAATATGACCATTAGGATTTGCAAATTCCTGTCTCAGCATCACCTTTGAAATCCGTACACTCTGATTGTGAAACTCTCACCAGCTTCACACAATTGAAGCTAGTTGGATTGAAGTAGCCAATGAGAACCTTCACACAGTTATACCCACTACTATTTAACAACTAAGTAGTTAGATAGTTCTGTCTTTGATGATTTTACGAAGGCTCAGAGACCTTAGAGATAATGTGTGATTGTTGTGGCAAAATGTAGCAAGTCTTGCTCACTGTCCTAACTCAGTGAAATAGAGAATTAACCTGAGTCGGGTTTTAGTTTTAAGTTTTCCTGTTGTTAAGCTGAAATTTTCCGTGAACATTCAGGCCTTACAGAAGAAGAAGCAAGACACTAAGAATCTGGCTTCTCTATCTAACCAAAGTGAAAAACGAGCAATAGAACTTGAGCAGAACGTGGCTCAGATGAAGCATCAGCAGACCCTGCTAGAGAAAAGACTGCGTGAGGAGAGTGAAAAAAAAGAAGCAACTAGAAGCAGAGCTTCAGCGGGACCAGCTACAAATTAAAGTAGGATTCTTTCTGTTTCCTTATGACAAAGAATAAGATCAACCAGTTTGACCTTTGTTTTCCCAAAGGCAATGTACTATACTACCAGATTTTGTCCTTTTAAGTAATTGCTTACTTGACACTGAAGAAATTGTGTATAAGTATTTTCACAGAAATCTTCATTCTTCCTTTCTCTTCAGCTATTTTTTTGAATGTTATTATGTGATGTCTAGCCCTGAGTTGCAATTTTGCATGTAAATTAGTTCAATATTTCTGATTTCATGATTGTGTAGATTCTGTCATTAAATGTGTTTGAAAAACACACTGACTGAGGCAGAAAGAGTTTTGTTTGTTTGTTTTTGTTTAGAGGAACTTCAGCTTAAGATGGAACAGCAACAGAAGATTCTTAAAGACAGAGAGATTGCTGCATTTAAAAAGAAGAAAAATAACTCGGTGTGGACTTTACAGAAATCAGAGGTAGCTAATCTATTCCAAATCTGTGTGGACACTGAAAAGAAAGGTGTCTTTATTCACCCCGTGTCATCTTTGTAAAGCGTTTGGAAGAAGAGTATTCCGTCCTCCCTCCCCTGTTTTTTTTTTAAATTGTTATTTTTTTGTTGTAGCAAAATCTGAGACAAGTCAAGAAGCTCTTTAACTGGTTTTGAATGAACGAAAGGAGAGGGCTGTAATGTCTTTGTTTTTTCTATGACTTGTCAAAGGTAGTAATGCAGATAGCTGGAAATTCAACGAGTTTGGTTGTCTGGTAGGTTTGAAGGTGATTCTGATGAGCTCTGTTATAAATGTTGCATGGTTTGTTTGTTTATTTCTTTTCCCATCTGACAAATATGACAAATGGCTATGGTTTTGGTTGTTCATGACAGTGTTAGAATAGTAGGTTTCCTGTGCAACAGTGCTACCTGCATGATTTCAGAACTAGACATTGGAACATGAGAGTTTCATGAGTTAACCAAAGTCTTTAGAGGTGAAAATCAATTTAAAAAATGAAATAAAAGCAACTTCTTAGCCATACCAGCAATATGCCCACTGATAAACCATTGCTTCAGAAGAGACTTATAATAGACTCTGCTAGCAGGATCAGAACTCCCATTTTTTCTTTCTTTCAGCATCAGAGTTTCTCATCACGATGTGTTTTTCCACAAATCTTGGTCTTGGGCAAGAATCATGCAATGAGGATGGGCTAGCTGATTTCTTGTGGTACCTTTCAAACTTAGTTGTTGTCATTCTATATATGACATCTATTTCTATAACTGTTTTTAGGAAAATAATACATTTCCTTAAAAGCATCTGATAAAATTGTTTGCATAAGATGTAGTAATATAACATTGCTGAGCCTCTCCTTAAGTCAGTCCTATTTCTGTATTATCCTGAATCAGGATTCTGTTGAACACTTAATGTTAAGAATTGAAATGTTGATTTCTCACGTTTTATCAGTTACTCTAAAAGAGGAAAAACATAGTCATAAAATTCTGATCCAAATAGTCCTCGTTAATGCTCTCTGGATCTCTGTTTAAATTGTAGAAGTTAGAAGAGCAAAAGAAATGGCTGGATGAAGAAATGGAAAGAATTCTGCAACAGCACCAACAGTTAGCGGAACTAGAAGAAGATTTAAAGAAAAGAGAAGCCATTGTAGCTAAAAAAGAAGCATTATTGCAAGAGAAGAGCCTCCTAGAAATCAAGAAACTGAGATCTAGCCAGGTGATTTAAGAAATAAAAAAAAGAAAGAAAGAAAGAAATTTAACACAATTGTAGAGCTGCCTGAAAAGACTATGGGAGGAGGGCAGCCGGATAACAGAAGAGGTTTAAGCCATGCAACTTGTATCTCTAGCGCTGCCATTACATTATTGTGTGGCTTGATCAAATGAACATTTTAAACATGAATAATAGAATGTAATAACCTTTATTTACATGATATCCCCGAAATTCTAACAACAAAACAAAATCTGACTTCCAAAGTTCTGTTATTGCAGCACATTAAATAACGATATCTAAAAAATTGCTCAGTGCCTGCAAAGTAGAGAACATGGCAGAGAAACATTCTGTATTATTTACTTTGGCTACTGAGAAACAGAAATTGAAGTGTCATTGTCACCGTAATGACTAACTCATGTAAGATATGTAGAAAACTGCACATTGCTTTTCTTTGTTTTCTTTCATCTTTTGATTAAATAGTAAATTTTATGGTAGCTGTCTACTTAGCCTAAATGGCGTCCCTTTACAAGAAGTAGACAGGTCTTCCACTTTAGGATGCGACAGTCTCATGTACATGTTTATGGGGAAGGAGTTTTATACTTACGGTTTCTTTCATTCTTCCTCTTATTTCTTTCTCTCTCTCTCTCTCTCTCTCTTTTTTTTTTTTTTTAAAGGCTTTAAACAAAGATAGTATGAAATTGTCTACTCGCTTAAGTATGCTGGACCAGGAATTGTGTGATAAAGGTATGCAGCTTCAGGACAGCACTACTGAAGATAAGACAGACATTCTGGAAAAAATTCAGGTTCTTCAGAAGGAAAGGGATCAGCTACTCAGGAGAAGAAATAGTGTGGATGAGAAACTGAAAGAGGGTAACTGAAAAGTGTTGTCAGCTGAAGTAAGTAACTATCTCTGAGATACATCAAAGTTTTAGGAAATGTTGTATAATAAAGTATTCCAATCATGACCTAAAATGTCTCCCAGTATTAGACAGTAGAGAATCAAGGAACTGAGGTTGGGTGTTTTTGTTAACAGCCGACATGAAAGTACTGCTATAATGGCACTACTTCCATAACAGGGAACAACATATACTTTCAGAGGAACTTACTTACTTTAGCTAGAGTCCGGACAAATGTCGCTGGCCTAACAATTCTATAATTAGAAATAATGAAACAGGATGTCCATCAATTTATCTTAGGCAGCTATTTTCCTATCAGGACATAGAACAAGGTGAAGTACTCTAATAGTGATGTCCCTTGATTTTTTTTTTCATAGGCTTTTGTGAAAGACCAAACCTCACCTGAAGGCCTCCATATAGTTACAATGAAAATAAGCCATATTATGGATGTTACACACTTGAATTGATCAGTATAATTAAGTTGAAGATTGAATAAATTGATGTCAAATACACAGTTTTGTTTTAGGTCTTGAGAAGCAGCAGTTGGGGCCTATTACTGAGCTGATAGCATGCCAGAAAGAATCCTATTTGCTTCACTCCACAGAATCTTCTGCAATACTTCAGGGCATGAATTTCTGCCACCTTCCTGCACAGATAATGGTCACCAAACTGCTTACAGATCTGATTGGTTCATTAATCGCTAATTAGAAAACTAGTTCAACTGAAAAAGTAATAGAAGTCATCAAATTGTGGGGAGGGGAAAATGGAGGAAGAATAGAATGTAGGCTTTTGTGGTGATGAACCATTTGTTTGAACTCTGGTCTGTGGAAGGGATATCAAGACATTTCCTGCTTGCTCCAAGCAGGTTCTAGATTTGTACTCTTCCTCTTATTTTTCCCATTCCATTCTCTGTACTACTACTAGTTAGTCTTGCTCTTCAATTTAGATTCACCTTTGAGAATGAAGTTAATGTCTTATGCACACAAAGGTTTGTTTTGTACTTTTTTTACAATCTCACTCCTGTGTTTCTGTGTAGGAAGAACATGTCCTTTTGCAGCTGGAAGAAGGAATTGAAGCCCTGGAGGCTGCTATTAATTACAAGAATGAAAGTATTCAGAGTCGCCAGTACTTGCTTAGATCCTCTTCACAGATCCTTTCACAGAGTGAGGATAATGCAATAGGAAAACTAGTTTCCTTGTCTGCTGATGAGCTCAGAGCTATCCTCTTCAAATACTTTAACAAGGTTTGCTTTGGCTAATGATCAATATTTTAGCCTATTACCTGTTATTGCGCTAAATAGTTAAATGAAATAGTGTCAAGAAGTAAAGTCAATTTAATCCACTTTCCTTGAAAGCCTGCTTAGGTTACTCACATCTGTTGTTAATTTGGATATTTTGCATCTTGACATCAACATAAAAAAGGATGCTTTTCTATTACTTGTTTGTATCTTGTTTTGGTGTCATTAGCTTAAAAGGTGTTGCAACTCTGGAAATTTCCTTGCTCCTTTCCACTGCTTTATGCTGCTAACTTCTCAAGTAGCAACATATTTAAACAGTGGTGTCATATTGAAATTCTTCCCACCTGCAGTCTTTATTAACCTCAGGATAGTATTTATTTTTTCCAAATCCATTATAAAATCTTTCTGCAAACAAGCGCTTACCACCATATACTGAAGAATCGTAATGACACCTGGAAACATAAAAAAGAAATGCATTAGGACTTGGTGTCTCTCTTTGCCCATGGGTGAACCTTGGGTGATTTTGTGAACAAGTTGTCTGTGGTACACAAATTGGCAGTTTTCCAGAAACAGGAAAAAAACTCTTGTATCAGTTTAAGTTCTGCACAGGGCATTAAAAAATCCACTAGTCCATGTGATCAAAATCTACAGAGCTCAATTCTGAAGTGTGAACTCGTGTCAGCAGGCAAATCTGTTTCCAGTATAAGCTTACAGCTTATACAGACAATTGCTTTTGTATCCATTCATCTATTAAGCAGAACTGTAAAAGCATTTGTTGAAATGGTTTGATAGAAGTGTATTAGATTGTCTTAGATTGTTGGCCTGCGAGAGTCTGAACGTAAATTACAACTGCAGACTGAAGAACAGGAGATGAAGGTCATAGACCAGGAAAATATAATACGTAATTGGAATCTGCACTTGAGCACATCAAGTTGCAGTGTGACAGGCAGCTGACGCTACAACACAGAGAACATGAGAAAAAACTACAGTTGATACTGCATCATTTCAAGGGTGCTTGTTTGTTTTCCAAGGGGAATTGTACAGCAGATATTATCTTTAGTCACTGTTGAGAAATACTGTGTTTCATATGAAAGAAAAAAGAAGATATGAGGTAGAAAGATAACATTTTGGCTGTTACTAATTCTGATGTCGTGTAGGATGCTGATGAACAGACACAAGGTGCTTGTATAAAAGAAAAAAGCTGACCATTTTTAAAAAACGGTCAGAATTGTCACATTTTTATATTCAATTTGTTGACATTGGAAAGGTGAAAGATAGCAATCCCATTGATCTTTATCCTCTAAATGCTCCTATTAAAATGGAGAATTGGGGTTGGCATGGGCTTTTTGATCCTCTGTCATACTAGTTTAAATGTACACCCTGAAAGCAGAGTGTCAGCAAAATACAGGACATTCTCTAGCTGGGCATCTTGATTTTGGCACAGAGAAGTGAAGTGAAGATTTGATTCTCATACTAGTTTTACTTGCCCTAGAACAAGATGGTGAAGGTATTGCAGAAACCTTGAAAGAGTATGAAGTAAAAGTCCAGCAACTGGAAAAAGACTTCTTTTATTCTAGAGAAAACCAGCAGAGAGCTGAAGAAGAAATTGAAGGGCTTTTTTGGAGAGTCACCCCATCAACTAATGGCACCTACTAAATGTAAGTACATGATCTTAAAATGCTTTTGTGTTTGTCAGTAGATCATTTGAGGGGTAGCAAACAGACAGAAGTATATCAGATAGACATAAAACTCATATTTTTACTGAACTAACTCTTATCCAGGAAGGTACTACATCTCCCCACACTTGCAAAGGAGAGACAACATCAGTTTGTAATAGAGGCAGTGGTATAACACTGTTCTAAATTCGTGTTTGGTTTTCTGTGGATTCGAGCATAATTTCAGAAGCTACAGTCTCACACTGTTGTGGTTGAGAAAACGGTATTTTATGATCTGAAAGACTCTGAATGGCATTATAATTAACAAATGTGTAATATGCTATGCTTTTAGATGCCAGTATTTTAAACAATCAACTTGATTTTGCTGCCAGCACTTGATTTCATAGAAGTTATTTCTTGGAAGATTGTCAATGAAGAGGTCCATACTTCCAGTTAACTAAAATCATTCTTTATTAAGGTTAAAAGACCTAGATATTTGTAGTAAGAAGATAAGCTTCCTAATGTGATCTATGCTTTGACCAAAAAAAAAAAAAAAAAAAAAAGGACCAACAAACAACTATGAAAAGTTTTTTTGATTGTTCCAGGTCCTACTAACCACAACTCAAACTTAAAATGAAGTAGTTCTAGCGTAGAAGCAAAAATGGTTTAATCATTGTCATTATCTTGGTTGTCTTACACCTCACACTGCCACCACCACCACTTCACACGCACAGTGCAGCCTTCTTGGCCCCGTGTTTCGTCTTAAGGCTCAGCGTGACTCATTCTTCCTCTTAATTGATGGTTCTATTTCGTCACACTTGAGGTAGTGCCATGTCTTTGTAACACGTAGATGCTGGTCACATATGCATCTGTTGCTACCAGAGTGAATTGAGGTTTAGCTCTCCAGGCAGGATAATAAGCCTAGAGGTTCATTACTCGAAAGTATGCTGTGGCGGTGTGAACATGAATATTGCACAGGTTGGACTGTAAATGAGCATGGGGAAGATTATTCTGTGTCTAATACACAAAGAAGCATGTAGTCCAGGACATGTTTTGCTGTGAGGAAACATCCATCGCAGCCAAACTGTAGCGAAATGTAGAAGGGTGAATGTCCCTGTGAATTTCTAACTTTTTCAAATCCATATGTTTGTAACGTTTGTAAGAAGCGCTCAGTATTTTTGTATAATTACCTTTAGTTATCTTTCCTCTGAATATATTTTGGGGCATAATACAATGTAATAAAAAAGTGATGAGCTTTAAAAATAACAAAAATCCCTGTGTACATTAAAGTCACATTCAAAGACTATGTTTTGTGTGTTCTGCTAATGAAATTGCAGACTACTTTTGAAAATACGAAGAATTTCATATTTTACTGTCATGGTTCAGTTGTTTTAAGATTGCCTAAATTGCAAGTTAGAATGGTGAAGCTTGTATTACAAGCAAAGAGCCAGCGGAAAGTAAAAGACACAGTCTTTTACTTCCTCGTCTTTCGGGTGCTTAACATACAATGGTGCTAGCTCAGACCTAGGAATCACCAGTCTTTATCTTGTTCCCTGTCTCAAGTCCCCCCTTTTCTTGAGCCTAAGAAAATTCTTTGGCTTATTACAATCCTTCTTGATTAAAAGTTTTCATTAAATTCTTACCAGTTTTGACTTGGTGCTTGTTTCAGTTACACTTCCAGGTATCATAATCTAGTCCTTCATACAGCACCAAAATGCACATTGTACCACTACACAAGTCAAGACTACTACTCTTAAAAAGAAGATCAGGATTCCTCTAAACGATTGCTTAAGCCAAGAAAAGTTGGGTAACCAAAAGGTTATTTTGTTGCATAATTCTCGAAAACCCCAGGAGGTGTCATCTTGAATTACCTTATGTAATCACCTTAGACTAATCACCTTATTACCGTAGTCTTTCCTCAAATGTTTTCGTGCTCAGTCTCAATTCCTCCTGCCTCATTTACACACATACAGCAACTAATATTGATTAAAGTGCATCCTTCCCCTTGGGAGGCAAATAAAAGGTCTAGTGCCTAAAACATTGATTTGTTCTAGTTGCTTGCACCAAACTGTAAGATGTTGTTGCAAATATTGGTTTCCTAAATGGGTTAGATCTTCTCCTTTGTTCGGCATTTGGTAAGGCCTGCCATACAATATCTCCAAAGGGGCTTAGTTTGACCAAGTTTGCTCCTGGGGGATGGATGGAGCCCGTGGTAGGGAGCCGTGTGGGAGCAGTGCTTGAGGAGCTGCTGCCTTTGGCAGCCCCTGCAGGCTCACTTCAGGAATCCCGTGTGAGGGATGAAGTTCTGTGTTTTTTGTTTTGTTTTTGTTTTGTTTTGTTTTGTTTTGTTTTTCTGAAGAAACCGGGTGTTTAAGAAGGAAATGCAGAGTTGCCTTTGTTTGGCACTCGATGGTCTTGAGGTCTCTTCCAACGTAGACATTCTGTGATTCTGTGAAGTCACAAATGCCAAGGCATCACACTGGCTGGCTCTGCAGCACAGATGCCAGGAGTGCCGCTTGGCATGGCGGCGGCGGCGCGGTGCCCCAGCCCCAGGCCCGTCCCAGCCCCAGCGCACATTGCCCTCCGCTCCCCCATGGAGCCCCCCGCCGCCTCAGCAGCCCCGCGGCGGACGCCCCATGGCAGAGCCGCCCCCGAGGAGAAGGAGCCCGCAGCCCTCTGCCCACACCGCACCGCACTGCACCAAGCGCCGCGCAACGGCTGCCACCACCGCGGGGGCTCCTGGTGTGAGTGGCAAGCGGTGGCAAGGGGGGGCTGCGCTTCCTGAGTCGAGCTGCTGGACACCGGCTTGCCTGGGCAATTGCCCATGTTGCTGAGGAGGCAACAGAGCCAAAGCCCTTGGGGCTGAAGATCCAGCACAGCTGGGGAGGCTTTGGCATTTCTGCACAATGCTGCTCAATCCTGCTTGGGAGCCCAGCCTCAGGTGCGGAATGAAGCCAAGCAAGCTCGAGGGAAACTGTGTGCTGGTAAGTTGTCAGTTCTTGCTTTCTTTTTCATTCCTCACGCCTAAGAAAACCTAACTCTTTCAAGCACCTGTTTGAAGACACGGTTTGATGGACTTGATTCTGGGTGTGCTCCTTAAGCTTGTTTGGCAGCTGTTGAACCCCGCTACACTTGCAGGAGACCTATGCTCGAGTTGATGCTTGCTGTGAGGGCAAGCAGGCGATCAGGCCCAGCCAGCATGGGTTTATGGAAGGCAGGTCCTGCTTGACGAACCTGATCTCCTTCTACGACAAAGTGACGCGCTGGGTGGACGAGGGAAAGGCTGTGGATGTGGTCTACCTTGACTTCAGCAAGGCTTTTGACACCGTCTCCCACAGCATTCTCCTCAAGAAACTGGCTGCTCTTGGCTTGGACTGGCGCACGCTTCGTTGGGTTAGAAACTGGCTGGATAGCCGGGCCCAAAGAGTTGTGGTGAATGGAGCCAAGTCCAGTTGGAGGCCAGTCACTAGTGGCGTCCCCCAGGGCTCGGTGCTGGGGCCGGTCCTCTTTAACATCTTCATCAATGATCTGGATGACGGCATTGAGTGCACCCTCAGTAAGTTTGCAGATGACACCAAGCTAGGTGCGTGTGTCGATCTGCTCGAGGGTAGGAAGGCTCTGCAGGAGGATCTGGATAGGCTGCACCGATGGGCTGAGGTCAACTGTATGATGTTCAACAAGGCCAAGTGCCGGGTCCTGCACCTGGGGCGCAATAACCCCAAGCAGAACTACAGGCTGGGAGAGGAATGGTTGGAGAGCTGCCAGGCAGAGAAGGACCTGGGAGTGATGGTGGACAGTCGGCTGAATATGAGCCAGCAGTGTGCTCTGGTGGCCAAGAAGGCCAACGGCATCCTGGCTTGTATCAGAAACACTGTGACCAGCAGGGCTAGGGAGGTGATCGTCCCCCTGTACTCGGCTCTGGTGAGGCCGCACCTCGAGTACTGTGTTCAGTTTTGGGCCCCTCGCTACAAGAAGGACATCGAGGTGCTTGAGCGGGTCCAAAGAAGGGCGACGAAGCTGGTGAGGGGCCTGGAGAGCAAGTCCTACGAGGAGCGGCTGAAGGAGCTGGGCTTGTTCAGCCTAGAGAAGAGGAGGCTCAGGGGTGACCTTATTGCTCTGTATAAGTACATTAAAGGAGGCTGTAGCGAGGTGGGGGTTGGCCTGTTCTCCCATGTGTCTGGTGACAGGACGAGGGGGAATGGGCTAAAGTTACGCCAGGGGAGTTTTAGGTTAGATGTTAGGAAGAGCTTCTTTACTGAAAGGGTTGTGAGGCATTGGAACGGGCTGCCCAGGGAGGTGGTGGAGTCACCATCCCTGGAAGTCTTCAAAAGACGTTTAGATGTAGAGCTTAGGGATATGGTTTAGTGGGGACTGTTAGTTTTAGGTCAGAGGTTGGACTCGATGATCTTGAGGTCTCTTCCAACCTAGAAAATTGATTCTGTGATTCTGTGATTCTGTGATCAAGCGGTGTTCTTTTGCTCTTCTTTGCTTTGGGGATGGCGGGTGAGGTTGCAAAGAGTTTTCAGGAGGATTCTTCTTTTCCTTTGCAGAATCCCAGAGTGCGTATTAGAGCTGATCTTCATCTCTGCTCGGAAAAGCTTCACGGGCCAAAAGAGAATGGAGATGAGGAAGGCAATGGAGAATGATGAGGACTATTTGCAGTCAGCACCCGTAAGCTTTGTGAAAGAATCAGGTGCATTTCTGTAGTGGTAGAAAGCGTAGCTGGAAAGACTTCCTAAGGACGTCAAGTCCAATTCATTGTTCTCAGTTAGAGCAATCCCGTAGTTTAGACTCCTGATAAGGTATTTGTCTGTAGGCAGCTGCCAACTTGTCCAGCTAATCCAATTCAGCCTGGAAAACAAGCAAGCAAGCAAGCAAGCAAAAAGCACAGAAACCTGAAGTTTATGGAGTGCAACTGTCTCCTTTCTAATCTCATGGGTTTCACCAAGTTTTGGGTGACTCCAGGGCTGGCTTGCCAGGGAGACTTTCTTGAATTGCTGGCAGATCAGCCAGAAGGGCAATACAAGGCCCTGGCTAAACACAATCTGTAGGCTGCTTCTAGATCAACAGTTTCCTTGGTTACTCCACAACCTCCACAATCTCCACTTGCTTCGAAGCTGTGAAGATTGCAAGTCCACTTTGTGTTTTTCAGCCACTCTGTGTCAAATGGTAAGAGTTTTCACTGGCTGTTAAAACAGAAAGGACAAAGAGCCCCTCCTCTGGGTCTTCAGAAGGCTCCTAAGATCCCCCAGACTGGCTAAGTAGCGACACTCTAGTATAGATGCATCTAGATGCAGTAGAGCTAGATGGTGGGAGAGAGGCTCTAGCATGGATGTGACACGCTTTGACAGCATCTTTTCTCTGACAGCAACTTCTGCCTTGGCTCTTCCCATCAAGCCAGAGCAGTTTCTTGGCCTGCGCAACCTGCAGACTGACCTCTCGTGTGTATCCGTGCTGGACTGAGGGTAATGTTTGGAACACACACTGATGCTGTATTCACTAGAACTTTGAGAAGAGAGCGCAAGAAGCTAACCTGCATACGAGTTTCTTAGGTTTCTGTAGAGAGAGAGAGATGTACATGCATGCATATTTACTTCTGTCTTTACTTCTTTCAAGATATCGTTTGTTCTCCAAAATGAATCCTCTGACTGTTACTAACGTATGGGACACACCTTGACACTCTAATGGCATAGAAATACTTTTCAGCTCATCCTTGCTATTGTTTCTGGATTGAAAAAATAATTGTGAATATGATTACCTGCTTGGAATCTTTTTTTTTTTTTTTATTTAGTATATATCTATTCTATTATGAAATCCTATAAAAAGGAGTGAACTCAAGAGGAAAAAAAAAAAAAAGAAAACAATTTTATATCCACTTCTAAATTAGCTCAACAAATGAAACAGTAAAAAATGCACATAATATTTCTTCTATCCCAAGATTTCATGGTACAATAGTTCTTTGCCTAACCCTGCAATAGCCCCATAGGCATTGCAATTGCTTACTTGTGTTCTTCTCCTTTGCTTGTGTTTAGTGTTTGCTTTTCTAATGTTACAACATTGGATTGATTTACCTCTTTAGGTATCAAGAGAAGAAGGCATTTGCTTCAGAGGACAGTACTTTGATGCTTTCCAGGGCTAATGGCCAAAGTTCTCAAAGCACTTTTTTTTCTTTTTTTTTTTTTTTTCCCCATCAGTGATTTATACATTTGTCAATCTTTCCATCTTCATTTACAACTCCGAATTTAGGTTTTAGGTGAACAAGAACCCTGAAACCAGCTGAAGCCATATCAGACATGAAGCCATATCAGACATAGTAAGGACATGTGTCTGTGAGGAAGTAATTCAGAGTGATTCTCTGGTGTCCTTTGGACAGCTTTCCTCTGGTCCTCTGCACTAAGCATCCCCAAGGGATATTTCAAAGCTCTCGGAATGATCTGTCATTCTCTCTTCCACTGGAGTCTCTATTAGAAAAGCGTGACTATTCCTTGCCCATGTGGAAAAGAAGTCCTCCTTGCGTTGTTTCTAAGCAAAACCTCTTTCTTGTGTTCTATGGACAGAAACCACTTGGCTAGACAAACTCAATCATTGCAAATGGAAGGAGTGGAACTACTTCAGCACCGTGCTTCGGCTTCTAAGCAGAACTGTAATGTAGGTGGGGACGTAGCAAGAGGACATGGCCAAGCCAGGGTGGACTTGAAAGTGCCGTGTCCGAGCCACAGCAAGAAGTCCGTGATTGCCCCTTGGAGACTGCTGCTCACCTAGTAGCACAGCAGCTGGAACGCTTCTGGATACTGCTGATGGATTGCCATGAATCAGGCAGTGACACAAGCTACGAGAACGACGGAAGTGACTGGAAGTGATGCTTCTCCCTGTTCTCCATTGCAATTTGTGAAAGAAAGGAGAAGAGAGGAGAAGAAGAAAGGAGAAGATGGGAGGGAAGGGGAGGGAATGAAGAGAACGGGAGGGAGGGGAGGGAAGGGTAAAAACGAGAATGGGAGGGCAGGGGAGGGCAGGGGAGTTCTGGGGAGGGCAGGGGAGTTCTGGGGAGGGCACGGGAGGGCGGGGGAGGGCACGGGAGGGCAGGGGAGGGCAGGGGAGCAGAGTGTAGTGGAGTGTAGGGTAGTGTATGGTAGTGTAGGGTAGTGTAGGGGAGGGGATTGTTTGGTGAGGAGAGTGTAGGGGAGCGTAGGGGAGGAGAGTATAGGGGAGTGTAGGAGAGGAGAGTGGAGTGGAGTGTAGGGAAGGGGAGTGTAGGGGAACTGAGTGAAGGGGAAGGTAGGGGAGGTGTGTGTAGGGGAGTGTAGGGGAACTGAATGAAGAAGAGGGTAGGGGAGCAGAATGTAGGGGAGGGTAGGGGAGCAGAGTGTAGGAGAGTGTAGGGGAACTGAGTCAAGAAGAGGGTAGGGGAGCAGAATGTAGGGGAGTGTAGGGGAACTGGGTGAAGAAGAGGGTAGGGGAGCAGAGTGTAGAGGAGTGTAGGGGAGCAGTGTGTAGGGGAGGTGTGTGTAGGGGAGTGTAGGTGAGGAGAGTGTAGGGGAGTGTGTGTGGGGGGAATGTATGGGAGTATAGGGGAGGAGAGAGTCGGGGAAGGAAGTGGAGGGGAGGAGAGGGAAGGGGAAGGAGGGAATATTGCCTTATTTGTTACCTTTTTACTGTCTTCGTGTAGAGCTGTGACAGGCAAAATAAACTATGTTGGTGAAAAGGACGTCTTTGTCTGGTGTGATTCCCGCTCCCCCAGTTTAAATTAATCAAGAATAATCTGCTCCTGATTGAGGTCTTCCCTTACTAGTGCAGTGCTAGGACCTACGTGCTCAATGTGCTGAGGATGTGCAAGAGTCTTAGAAAACAGTCAAGTTTTCCTCCCTCCTTGCTTCTTTATGAAATAAACATGATATCATACAGCACCGGGCTGTTTTTCATGATGGAAATTCACTTCTACCCTGCACAACAAAGCTTATGATATATCCAGACCAGAGCTAAGCCGTCAGCTTGGGCAGCCACTGTCAGGCGTTCGCTTCTGGCCAGTTGCCCCTTGGGGAAGCCACTTGCACTGGTTGCTTTCCTCACAAGTTTACCAAGTTTGCGTAAAGCTCCAAAGCTCAGGCCTATGCAGACACAGACCTGCTGCTCCTTTAACACACAAGAGGGGGCTATTGTTCACAACAGCTTTTCCAGTGCTTCTCTCCGTTTTTTGTTGGAAATCCAGTCCTTGCTTGCAGATTGGCTTTTTCAATTCAGTGATTAGTGGGTACTGGAAGGTTCAAAAACAACACCTGACAATCTTGTCCATACGTAGGTAAGGAGAGATCTAAGGAAGGAACAGGTTGCAATACCTAAGGCTTATGCATCGCTCAAGCTTCCAGTTGAGCTGTGAAATCCACACCTCAGGTCACTTGAGGTACCAGGAGTCCCTGTAGAACATACAGGGGTCTCCAGCAGTGAGGTTCCCTGAGCAGAGGGCTTCAAGAGCTCCACAGGGAATGAAAAGAAGACTTGTGATATCCATGAGGAATGTGGCTTGCTCTCGGCAATAGAGACAAATTCCTTTCTGATTAATGCTCCACCCTGCTCCACTCCAGGGACAGATGCCTATGGCAACCTGGTCCCAGTACGTAGTACTAGGATGAGGTGGCAGGGACTGTCCCCATTCATTTTATTTCTTCAGGGTGGCCATGCCTCCTCTCTGGCTGAAGGTGGGCTTCATGGACCGTGTGAAGGGGAGAGGTCTGGGGAAGGACTGAAAAACTTGAGAAATACTCCGAGGATAAATCAAAAGTTGGTTGCACTGAAGTAGATAGGAGGTGCAAATGATAGCCTGGGTAGATTTGCTGCAAAGAATCTGAAGAATCTGGGTCTGCTTGCCAGAGCACTCATCCCAGTGGCTCATGATTTCTTTTGCACAGTTTTGGTTTTTTGTTCCCCAAGTCAGGACGGAATTTTGGTAATGCTCTTACACTTACCTCATGAAAGAAAGACATGTTCTTTACTAGGTATGATTTTACCTGCTTAGATTTAGGGTACTTAGGCTATGCTATACAACTCTTCTTCACAAGAATAGTCTTCTCTACACAACTCTGTATAGTTGGTCTAATGAAATGAAAGGAACAGTGTCAATTTACAGGAACAGTGTCAATTCCAGCATTTGAAGCAGTGCTGTGGCTTCATAATTAATAGACAGCTTTTAGAAGAACAGACAAAAATGATTCTATCTATCTTTATTTCCTGTGTAGATTTACTTATGTGGTTCTTTCCCATTCATACTAATCCAGCTATTCACATACAGACCGGAGTTATGCACTAAAAAATTATGTCACTCTGTCACTTTCTGTCATGATGTAATTATTGCTTACAAGCAGCAGTCAATTGAACAAAGCCTTTCACATTACAGGCTGTCTAACAACTATGCTGCTGTTGTATTTCCCAGGTGAACCACTTCAGAATTTCATAGAAGTGAAGAAGGATGCCTATATGGTATGCTATCTGGCTACCCAGGTGTAGTCTGTTGGTTCCAAAACTGCCTGTCTTCACCTTGGGCAAAAGAACACAAGGTACTCAATATTGAAAAGATACCAGATAAGCATTAGTATCTTGAGTGTCGTAAGTACTCCAAGCCCGAAGGGAATTGCCACATTTCCTCTTGGCCAGCACAGCCGTGGTGTTTTTAATATCTTGGAAAACAAAATGATCAGGTATGCTGTGAATCAGCTGGCAATTTGCTTTGTGGCTTTTCTCATGAATTCTGCATGCTTCCTTTCTTTGGAGATACTTGACTTGTACATCCAGGTCTTTCTTCTTTAAGAAAGTAGAAGCATCTCAAAAAGCAAAAAGTTACCAAGGTGTTTGAAAACAGGAGTCCAAATCTAACAGATGTAGGGATTTATAACAGAGGAAGTGGAGACAAAGATCAGCCATGAAATAGATCTGAGAAAAACACAGGTAGCAGTGTCACGTGCGGATAAAGGAAAAGAGATAACCAAATGTCTTTCCTGAAGTGGAAAAATAATGGGGAAAACAAGACTCATGGGAAAAGCAAACATCTTAGCTGGGATTGACAATAAGTAAAAAGCTACTACGCAGAAGTCTGTAGCTGTTGTAAAGTTGCCATGCCATTTTGCAGAGCAGAACGCAAACACATCAACGTGCATTCTGGGCTTAGAGGAAGAAGCTCGTGAATTCTTGGTAGTTCTCATTCTGAAGTGAAGGGTCTGTAATGTGCATATTGAAGCAAAAGTCACACTTGTACAATATGTATAGAATTCCCTGGAGCATTTAACAAAAACGCCTGACTGGTAAGGTAGGACTGGTTAGAAATGCTCGCAAGTTGGATGACAGCTGATGACTAGGTTACAGTGCAGAGTAACCTTGGATTTCAGATGACAACATTGCGGTTGTGCCAGAAGATAAGCTGTAGATCACCTTACACGAGCATGACATTTATTTCACCCATTCTTGTAGAAAAAGGGAAGGATTAATTCATTAGGAGGAAAGAGGCACAAGAATACAGTGTGCCTCTTTGATTTGTTCCGTACCTAGTTGACATCAAGAAATACAGACCTAGAAACCCAATGACAATCTTATCTACATCTATGTCCAAAACCTAATTTGATGGAAATCTCAGAGCATGTGCTACTACAAGACTAACAATGAAGATCCTCTGCCCAGAAGAGTCTTTCAGAAAATGCTTCTCTCTACTCCAAATTGTCTCAGAGCAGAAGCCCCTGAAAGAAAAAAGAGCCATGCTGCAGAAACACATAGCTTTCCCAGTGAAGATTGCTCAAGACTTAGTGCTGGAAGCCTGTTGTCCGAACTGAGCAAATGACTGCTTGAACAAGAATTTGTTTCCAGTAGCCTCTGCTCCACAGTGGCAACATCTGGCCAGAGGAAGACAGGAAGCCAAGAGGAGACTTGCCTTTGTATGTGTGCCAGCCTCGGTCAATCCTTCTGCACACAATTCAGCTGTCACCCCCATGGAAGACAAACACCTGCGAGGAAGTACAGAAACTGCTGGGATTGGAGGTGGTGGTATTGCAACCAGCTTTGGCTGCATTCTTCGACAAGTCCGGCTGTTCTACTGGATGGAAATGGGAATGCAAATTCTGGCATGACAACTAACACCCTGGGATGAAAGAGGACATCCAACAGGAGACTGCAAGACAAACTTTCTTTCAAAGGAGGAAAGAACAAGGACAAGATCATATTTTTACAGATTTGTTGTTGCATTGCTTCACTCTCTCCAGCACAGTAAAATGGTGACACTGATGGACAGTAAAACCAGTTCATTTTCTTCCTATGAAAGTTTCTCTTCGGGTCTTCTTCCCAGACTCCACTCTTTTCCAGTGGCTATGGCTTGAAAGCAAGACCAAGGACATAAAGACAAGATTCACTTCAACAATCAGGTTTGCTTATGGACAGAAGAAGTAAGGTTAAGACACGGCTGAAGATGAGTGAGAAATTACCAGAGAGGTGGGCTAATCAGAGAAAGGCTGTAGCAAAAACCAGTCTGTTGGGTTAGCTCTTACTCTACATTTTTAAGCACTTGTAACTCATCTTGGTGCCAGGAACTACAGTTTACTTTTCAACTTCTTTTTTATAATTTGTGATAGTTACACATTTTCAGTCCAAAAATAAGATAAATTGAAAGCTGACTATAGGGTAAAAATACATAAAAAACAGAGCTGTGTATAGAAATTAAAATAAAATAAAATAAAATAAAATAAAATAAAATAAAATAAAATAAAATAAAATAAAAAAGGATTCTGACCTACTTATTATATATTTTTAATTTCCTTCATAACTTACCAAGGAACAGACTGAATTTTAATAAGAGCTTTCTTTCTCCACCTCTCAGCCTTTCGTGTCTTTGACAGACTTCCGCAGTCAGCCAGTTCTTGCTGTTTCCGTGATCTCTGCAAAGAGTCTTGTACTCCCTTATCTTCGGGTCGGTAACCTACAATGGTGCTCGCTCAGACCTAGGAATCACCAGCCTTCATCTTGTTCCCTGTCTCACTACAGAGCTCACCCTGACATCCCTGTTGGAAGGAGAACGCTTTCTTACCGGAGAGGACTACTGTGCATGGCTGCCCTGTGTCTCCATTGATCAGACTCACAGCAAAGTAAACCACATGAGGATGAAACGGATTTCCCTCTGGACGTATCAGAGTATGTATCGAAATAGGACCTGGAAGAACAAAGGGCGTTCTCAAGAGCCTTTCCCATTCATTTGCTTAGTCATTGGGAAACTCTTTCAGAAAATTCAGGCAAACAATTTCCCTGCATGGAAACCTCATTTTGTCTGTAGAGCTAAGCATTTATCCGAGGATACCCAGTTTTCTTGACATGGTATAAGCCTTTCTGCTCTAACTTCCCTCGGATTTTCTTTTCTTCTAAAGTTCATTTCTCTGGAAAAGCAATGCAATCCTTGAATTCAGACACCTGTGGAAAACTTCAGAAACTTCCTGGTCAAGAACTTTCTTCAGAAAGCATCAATGATATCACAACAACAGAGACTTCTTTAACACATCCTTTAAAATACCCACAACAGACTCTGTATCATTTACATGCAGACAAATCCCCAGCTTGATCATCTACATTGAATTTGTTGCATATTAAACGTATTTCTTTTTTGTTATTATTATTACAGCAGATGTCATACATACAGGCCCGGTTTTTCAGTCTTCTCCTACACCGGCTAGGGCTACGTTAAGGTTTGCTCGGAAAGAGCGAACCCGGAGGGTCCAGTTGCATGTGGGGCTGTGTAAAGACTCCCCTGGGGAGTTCACTTGTACCCAAAGCCTTCCTTTGGGGATATTTTTGGATGGGCGAAAGGGGCTCGGAACGCGTTTTCTGGGTTCTGACTTTTCAGTCGTCTCTAATACCGGTCAGGGTTATGTTTCGAGTTGCTCGGAATGAGTGAACCCGGAGGGTCCAGTTGCATGTGGGGCTGCGTAAAGGCTCCCCTGGGGAGTTCACTTGTACCCAAAGCCTTCCTTTGGGGGCACTTTAGGATGGGTGAAAGGGGCTTGAAACGCTTTTTCTGTGGCCCGAGTTTTCAGTCTTCTGCCATGCTGGCTAGTGTTATATTAAGGGTTGCTCGGAAACAGCGAACACGGAGGGTCCAGTTGCATGTGGGGCTGCGTAAAGGCTCCCCTGGGGAGTTCACTTGTACCCAAAGCCTTCCTCTGGGGGCACTTTTGGATGGGCGAAAGGGGCTCGGAAAGCGTTTTCTGTGGCCAGAGTTTTCAGTCGTCTCCCATGCTGGCTTGGGCTATGTATAGTTTTGCTCTAAAAGAGCGAACCCGGAGGGTCCAGTTGCATGTGGGGCTGCATAAAGGCTCCCCTGGGGAGTTCAATTGTACCCAAAGCCTTCCTTTGGGGGCACTTCTGGATGGGCGAATGGGGCTTGAAACGCTTTTTCTGTGGCCCGAGTTTTCAGTCTTCTCCAAGCTGGCTAGGGATATATATTTAGGGTTGCTTGTAAAGAGCGAACACGGAGGGTCCAGTTGCATGTGGGGCTGCATAAAGGCTCCCCTGGGGAGATCACTTGTACCCAAAGCCTTCCTCTGGGGGCACTTTTGGATGGTCGAACGAGACTTGCAATGCGTTTTCTGAGGCCCGCTTTTTCAGTCTTCTCCCATTGCGCCAAGGGCTGTATTTAGTCTTGCGGTGAAAGAGTGAACCCAGAGGGTCCAGTTGCATGTGGGGCTGCATAAAGGCTCCCCTGGGCAGTTCACTTGTACCCAAAGCCTTCCTTTGGGGGCACTTCTGGATGGACGAATGGGGCTTGTAGCGCTTTTTCTGGGGCCCGATTTTTCAGTCGTCTGGCATGCGGGCCAGGGTTATATTTAGGGTTGCTGTGAAAGAGCGAATACGGAGGGTCCAGTTGCATGTGGGGCTGCATAAAGGCTCCCCTGGGGAGTTCACTTGTACCCAAAGTCTTCCTTTGGGGGCACTTCTGGATGGATGAATGGGGCTTGAAACGCTTTTTCTGTGGCCCAAGTTTTCAGTCTTCTGCCATGCTGGCTAGGGTTATATTTAGGGTTCCTCGTAAACAGCGAACACGGAGGGTCGAGTTGCATGTGGGGCTGCGTAAAGGCTCCCCTGGGGAGTTCACTTGTACCCAAAGCCTTCCTCTGGGGGCTCTTTTGGATGGGCGAAAGGGGCTCGAAAAGGCTTTTCTGGCGCCCGAGTTTTCAGTCGTCTCCCATGCCGGCTAGGGCTATGTATAGTTTTGCGCTAAAAGAGCGAACCCGGAGGGTCCAGTTCCATGTGGGGCTGCATAAAGGCTCCCCTGGGGAGTTCACTTGTACCCAAAGCCTTCCTTTGGGGGCACTTCTGGATGGGCGAATGGGGCTTGAAACGCTTTTTCAGCTGCCCGAGTTTTCAGTCTTCTCCAAGCTGGCTAGGGATATATATTTAGGGTTGCTTGTAAAAAGCGAACACGGAGGGTCCAGTTGCATGTGGGGCTGCATAAAGGCTCCCCTGGGGAGATCACTTGTACCCAAAGCCTTCCTCTGGGGGCACTTTTGGATGGTCGAACGAGACTTGCAATGCGTTTTCTGAGGCCCGCTTTTTCAGTCTTCTCCCTTTGCGGCTAGGGCTATATTTAGGCTTGCGTAGAAAGAGTGAACACGGAGGGTCCAGATGCATGTGGGGCTGCGTAAAGGCTCCCCTGGGGAGTTCAGTTGAACCCAAAGTCTTCTTTTGTCGGCACTTATGGATGGGTGAATGGCGCTTGAAACGCTTTTTATGTGGCTCGAGTTTTCAGTCTTCTGCTATGCTGGCTAGTGTTATATTTAGGGTTGCTCGGAAACAGCGAACCCGGAGGGTCCAGTTCCATGTGGGGCTGCATAAAGGCTCCCCTGGGGAGTTCACTTGTACCCAAAGCCTTCCTCTGGGGGTACTTTTGGATGGGCGAAAGGGGCTCGGAATGCGTTTTCTGGGGTACGAGTTTTCAGTCGTCTGCCATGCCAGATAGGGCTATCTTTACTGTTGCTCGGAAAGAGTGAACACGGAGGGTCGAGTTGCATGTGGGGCTGCGTAAAGGCTCCCCTGGGGAGTTCACTTGTACCCAAAGCCTTCCTTTGCGGGCACTTTTGGTTGGTCCAAGGGGAATCGCAATGTGTTTTCTGAGGCCCGCTTTTTCAGTCTTCTCCCATTGCGCCAAGGGCTGTATTTAGTCTTGCGGTGAAAGAGTGAACCCAGAGGGTCCAGTTGCATGTGGGGCTGCATAAAGGCTCCCCTGGGGAGTTCACTTGTACACAAAGTCTTCCTTTGGGGGCACTTCTGGATGGGTGAATGGGGCTTGAAACGCTTTTTCTGTGGCCCAAGTTTTCAGTCTTCTGCCATGCTGGCTAGGGTTATATTTAGGGTTCCTCGTAAACAGCGAACACGGAGGGTCGAGTTGCATGTGGGGCTGCGTAAAGGCTCCCCTGGGGAGTTCACTTGTACCCAAAGCCTTCCTCTGGGGGCTCTTTTGGATGGGCGAAAGGGGCTCGGAAAGGCTTTTCTGGCGCCCGAGTTTTCAGTCGTCTCCCATGCCGGCTAGGGCTATGTATAGTTTTGCGCTAAAAGAGCGAACCCGGAGGGTCCAGTTCCATGTGGGGCTGCATAAAGGCTCCCCTGGGGAGTTCACTTGTACCCAAAGCCTTCCTTTGGGGGCACTTCTGGATGGGTGAATGGGGCTTGAAACGCGTTTTCTTTACCCGAGTTTTCAGTCTTCTGCCATGCTGGCTAGGGCTATATTTAGGGTTGCTTGTAAAGAGCGAACACGGAGGGTCCAGTTGCATGTGGGGCTGCGTAAAGGCTCCCCTGGGGAGTTCACTTGTACCCAAACCTTCATCTGGGGGCACTTTTTGATGGGCGAAAGGGGCTTGTAACGCTTTTTCTGTAGCCCGAGATTTCAGTCTTCTGCCATGCTGGCTAGGGTTATATTTATGGTTGCTTCGAAACAGCGAATACGGATGGTCCAGTTGCATGTGGGGCTGCATAAAGTCTCCCCATGGTGAGTTCAGTTGTACCCAAAGCCTTCCTCTGGGGGCACTTTTGGATGGGCGAATTAGGCTTTTAACGCATTTTCTGGGGCCCGAATTTTCAGTCGTCTGCCATGCGGGCCAGGGCTATATTTAGGGTTGCTGTGAAAGAGCGAATACGGAGGGTCCAGTTGCATGTGGGGCTTCGTTAAGGCTCCCCTGGGGAGTCCAGTTGTACCCAAAGATTTCCTTTAGGGTGTCGTGGTTCTGCTCGAGTGGGCAGCCGAGCTCCACCACAGCCGCTCTCTCACTCCCCCTCCTCAAAGAGGAATGGGGAGAAAATATGTGAAAGGGGCTCAAGGATTGAGATAAGGACGAGAAAATCACGCAATAATTAGTGTAACGGGCAAACCAGACTCAGCATAAGAGGACAGATAGTAAGATTTATTGCTCATTACTAACAAGCTAGAGAAATGAGAAACAAAGGAAAGAAACCAAAAGCGCCTCCCCCCCCATCCACCCTCTTCCACCTCCTCCCCCCGAGCGGCGCAGGGGAACGGGGGAATGGGGGTTATGGTCAGTCTACAGCACTTCTTCTCTGCCGCTCCTTCTCGGTCACTCTCGTCCCCTGTGCTGTGGGGTCCCACCCACGGGATGCAGTCCTTGATGAACTGATCCGGCGTGGGCTTCCCACAGGCAGCAGCTCTTCCAGAACTGCTCCAGATATGGGTCCGTACCACGGGGTCCATCCCTCAGGAGAAAACTGCTCCAACCTGGCTCCTCTACGGGCAGCAGCTCCTGCCAGATCACCTGCTCCTGCGTGGTCTCCTCTCCACGGGCTACAGGTCCGGCCCGGAATCTGCTCCGGCAGGGGTCTTCCACAGGCGGCAGCCTCCGTCGGTGCAGGGCCACCTGCTCCACCGTGGTCTCCTCCACGGGCTGCAGCGTGAAACCCTGCTCCACCGTGGTACTCCATGGGCTGCAGGGGGACATCCTGCTTCACCATGGTCCTCACCACAGGCCGCAGGGGACTTCTGCTCCGGCGCCTGGAGTACCTCTCCCCCTCCTTCTACACTGACCTTGGCACCTGCAAGGCTGTTTCTCACTCCCTTGACTCTCCCGGCTGCTGTGTGGCGCAGCATTTTTTTCCCTGTCTTAAATATGCTCTCACAGAGGCGCAAAACAACATCGCTTATTGGCTCAGATCTGGAAAACAACGGGGCCCTTCCCAAACATGGGGCGGCTTCTAGATCTTTCTCACAGAAACCACCCCTATGGCCCCCTGCTACCAAACCTTGCCACGTAAACCCACTACATGGGGGCACTGTTGGATGGTCCAAGGGGAATCGCAATGCGTTTTCTGGGGCCCGCTTTTTCAGTCTTCTCCCATTGCGCCGAGGGCTATATTTAGGCTTGCTGTGAAAGAGTGAACCCGGAGGGTCCAGTTGCATGTGGGGCTGCATAAAGGCTCCCCTGGGGAGTTCACTTGTACCCAAAGCCTTCCTTTGGGGGCACTTCTGGATGGGCGAAAGGGGCTTGAAACGCTTTTTCTGGAGCCCGAGTTTTCAGTCTTCTGCCATGGTGGCTAGGGGTATATTTAGGGTTGCTCGTAAACAGTGAACAAGGAGGGTCCAGTTGCATGTGGGGCTGCGTAAAGGCTCCCCTGGGGAGTTCACTTGTACCCAAAGCCTTCCTCTGGGGGCACTTTTGGATGGGCGAATTAGGCTTTTAACGCATTTTCTGGGGCCCGAGTTTTCAGTCGACTGCCAGGCGGGCCAGGGCTATATTTAGGCTTGCTGTGAAAGAGTGAACCCGGAGGGTCCAGTTGCATGTGGGGCTGCATAAAGGCTCCCCTGGGGAGTTCAGTTGTACCCAAAGCCTTCTTTGTCGGCACTTCTGGATGGGTGAATAGGGCTTGAAACGCTTTTTCAGTAGCCTGAGTTTTCAGTCTTCTGCCATGCTGGTAAGCGTTATATTTAGGGTTGCTCATAAACAGCGAACACGGAGGGTCCAGTTGCATGTGGGGCTGCGTAAAGGCTCCCCTGGGGAGTTCACTTCTACCCAAAGCCTTCCTTTGGGGGCACTTTTGGATGGGCGAAATAGACTCGCAATGCGTTTTCTGAGGCCCGTTTTTCAGTCTTCTCCCTTTGCGGCTAGGGCTATATTTAGGCTTGCATAGAAAGAGTGAACACGGAGGGTCCAGTTGCATGTGGGGCTGCGTAAAGGCTCCCCTGGGGAGTTCAGTTGTACCCAAAGCCTTCCTTTGGGGGCACTTTTGGATGGGCGAAAGGGGCTAGGAATGTGTTTTCTGGGGCCCGAGTTTTCAGTCGTCTCCAATGCTGGCTAGGGCTATATTAAGTGTTGCTCGGAAAGAGCGAACCCGGAGGGTCGAGTTGCATGTGGGGCTGCGTAAAGGCTCCCCTGGGGAGTTCAGATGTACCCAAAGTCTTCCTTTGGGGGCACTTCTGGATGGGCGAATGGGGCTTGAAACGCGTTTTCTTTACCCGAGTTTTCAGTTTTCTGCCATGCTGGCTAGGGTTATAATTAGGGTTGCTTCTAAAGAGCGAACCCGGATGGTCCAGTTGCATGTGGGGCTGCATAAAGGCTCCCCTGGGGAGTTCACTTGTACCCAAACCTTCATCTGGGGGCACTTTTTGATGGGCGAAAGGGGCTTGTAACGCTTTTTCTGTAGCCCGAGATTTCAGTCTTCTGCCATGCTGGCTAGGGTTATATTTATGGTTGCTTCGAAACAGCGAATACGGATGGTCCAGTTGCATGTGGGGCTGCATAAAGGCTCCCCTGGGGAGTTCACTTGTACCCAAAGCCTTCCTTTGGGGGCACTTCTGGATGGGCGAAAGGGGCTTGAAACGCATTTTCTGTAGCCCGAGTTTTCAGTCTTCTGCCATGGTGGCTAGGGGTATATTTAGGGTTGCTCGTAAACAGTGAACAAGGAGGGTCCAGTTGCATGTGGGGCTGCGTAAAGGCTCCCCTGGGGAGTTCACTTGTACCCAAAGCCTTCCTCTGGGGGCACTTTTGGATGGGCGAATTAGGCTTTTAACGCATTTTCTGGGGCCCGAGTTTTCAGTCGACTGCCAGGCGGGCCAGGGCTATATTTAGGCTTGCTGTGAAAGAGTGAACCCGGAGGGTCCAGTTGCATGTGGGGCTGCATAAAGGCTCCCCTGGGGAGTTCACTTGTACCCAAAGCCTTCCTTTGGGGGCACTTCTGGATGGGTGAATGGGGCTTGAAACGCTTTTTCTGTGGCCCGAGTTTTCAGTCTTCTGCCATGCTGGCTAGTGTTATATTTAGGGTTGCTTGTAAACAGCGAACACGAGGGGTCCAGTTGCGTATGGGCCTGCGTAAAGGCTCCCCTGTGGAGTTCACTTGTACCCAAAGCCTTCCTCTGGGGGCACTTTTGGATGGTCGAATGGGGCTTGTAGCACGTTTTCTGGGGCTCGAGTTTTCAGTCTTCTGCCATGCGGGCCAGGGTTATATTTAGGCTTGCGGTGAAAGAGTGAAGCCAGAGGGTCCAGTTGCATGTGGGGCTGCATAAAGGCTCCCCTGGGGAGTTCACTTGTACCCAAAGCCTTCCTTTGGGGGCACTTTTGGATGGGCGAAAGGGGCTTGAAATGCTTTTTCTGTGGCCTGAGTTTTCAGTCTTCTGCCATGCTGGCTAGGGCTATATTTAGCGTTGCTGTAAAGAGCGAACACGGAGGGTCCAGTTGCATGTGGGGCTGCGTAAAGGCTCCCCTGGGGAGTTCACTTGTACCCAAAGCCTTCCTTTGGGGGCACTTCTGGATGGGCGAAAGGGGCTTGAAACGCTTTTTCTGTGGCCCGAGTTTTCAGTCTTCTGCCATGCTGGCTAGGGTTATATTTAGGGTTGCTGTAAAGAGCGAACACGGAGGGTCCAGTTGCATGTGGGGCTGCGTAAAGGCTCCCCTGGGGAGTTCAGTTGTACCCAAAGCCTTCCTTTGGGGGCACTTTTGGATGGGCGAATGGGGCTCGTAACACATTTTCAGTGGCCCGAGCTTTCAGTCGAATGCCAGGCGTGCTAGGGCTATATTTAGGCTTGCGGTGAAAGAGTGAACCCGGAGGGTCCAGTTGCATGTGGGGCTGCATAAAGGCTCCCCTGGGGAGTTCACTTGTACCCAAAGCCTTCCTTTCGGGGCACTTCTGGATGGGTGAATGGGGCTTGAAACGCATTTTCTGGAGCCCGAGTTTTCAGTCTTCTGCAAGGTGGCTAGGGATATATTCAGGGTTGCTCGTAAACCGTGAACAAGGAGGGTCCAGTTGCATGTGGGGCTGCGTAAAGGCTCCCCTGGGGAGTTCAGTTGTACCCAAAGCCTTCCTCTAGGGGCACTTTTGGATGGGCGAATTAGGCTTTTAATGCATTTTCTGGGGCCCGAGTTTTCAGTCGACTACCAGGCAGGCCAGGGCTATATTTAGGGTTGCTGTGAAAGAGCGAATACGGAGGGTCCAGTTGCATGTGGGGCTGCGCTAAGGCTCCGCTGGGGAGTCCAGTTGTACCCAAAGCCTTCCTTTGGGAGCACTTTTGGATGGTCCAAGGGGAATCGCAATGCGTTTTCTGAGGCCCGCTTTTTCAGTCTTCTCCCATTGCGCCGAGGGCTATATTTAGGCTTGCGGTGAAAGAGTGAACCCGGAGGGTCCAGTTGCATGTGGGGCTGCATAAAGGCTCCCCTGGGGAGTTCACTTGTACCCAAAGCCTTCCTTTGGGGGCACTTCTGGATGGGTGAATGGGGCTTGAAACGCTTTTTCTGTGGCCCGAGTTTTCAGTCTTCTGCCATGCTGGCTAGTGTTATATTTAGGGTTGCTTGTAAACAGCGAACACGGGGGTCCAGTTGCGTATGGGCCTGCATAAAGGCTCCCCTGGGGAGTTCAGATGTACCCAAAGCCTTCCTTTGGGGGCACTTTTGGATGGTCGAATGGGGCTTGAAGCACGTTTTCTGGGGCCCGATTTTTCAGTCGTCTTCCATGCGGGCCAGGGTTATATTTAGGGTTGCTGTGAAAGAGCGAATACGGAGGGTCCAGTTGCATGTGGGGCTGCGTTAAGGCTCCCCTGGGGAGTTCACTTGTACCCAAAGCCTTCCTTTGGGGGCACTTTTGGATGGGCGAATGGGGCTCGTAACACAATTTCTGTGGCCCGAGCTTTCAGTCGACTGTCAGGAGTGCTTGGGCTATATTTAGGCTTGCGGTGAAAGAGTGAACCCGGAGGGTCCTGTTGCATGTGGGGATGCATAAAGGCTCCCCTGGGGAGTTCACTTGTACCCAAAGCCTTCCTTTGGGGGCACTTCTGGATGGGTGAATGGGGCTTGAAACGCATTTTCTGGAGCCCGAGTTTTCAGTCTTCTGCCATGGTGGCTAGGGGTATATTTAGGGTTGCTCGTAAACAGTGAACAAGGAGGGTCCAGTTGCATGTGGTGCTGCGTAAAGGCTCCCCTGGGGAGTTCAGTTGTACCCAAAGCCTTCCTCTGGGGGCACTTTTGGATGGGCGAATTAGGCTTTTAATGCATTTTCTGGGGCCCGAGTTTTCAGTCGACTGCCAGGCGGGCCAGGGCTATATTTAGGGTTGCTGTGAAAGAGCGAATACGGAGGGTCCAGTTGCATGTGGGGTTGCGTTAAGGCTCCCCTGGGGAGTCCAGCTGTACCCAAAGCCTTCCTTTGGGAGCACTTTTGGATGGTCCAAGGGGAATCGCAATGCGTTTTCTGAGGCCCGCTTTTTGAGTCTTCTCCCATTGCGCCGAGGGATATATTTAGGCTTGCGGTGAAAGAGTGAACCCGGAGGGTCCAGTTGCATGTGGGGCTGCATAAAGGCTCCCCTGGGGAGTTCACTTGTACCCAAAGCCTTCCTTTGGGGGCACTTCTGGATGGGTGAATGGGGCTTGAAACGCATTTTCTGTGGCCCGAGTTTTCAGTCTTCTGCCATGGTGGCTAGGGGTGTATTTCGGGTTGCTCGTAAACAGTGAACAAGGAGGGTCCAGTTGCATGTGGGGCTGCGTAAAGGCTCCCCTGGGGAGTTCACTTGTACCCAAAGCCTTCCTTTGGGGGCACTTCTGGATGGGCGAAAGGGCCTTGAAACGCTTTTTCTGGGGGCCGAGTTTTCAGTCTTCTGCCATGCTGGCTAGGGTTATATTTAGGGTTGCTGTAAAGAGCGAACACGGAGGGTCCAGTTGCATGTGGGGCTGCATAAAGGCTCCCCTGGGGAGTTCAGATGTACCCAAAGCCTTCCTTTGGGGGCACTTTTGGATGGGCGAATGGGGCTCGTAACACATTTTCTGTGGCCCGAGCTTTCAGTCGACTGCCAGGCGTGCTAGGGCTATATTTAGGGTTGCGGTGAAAGAGTGAACCCGGAGGGTCCAGTTGCATGTGGGGCTGCATAAAGGCTCCCCTGGGGAGTTCACTTGTACCCAAAGCCTTCCTTTGGGGGCACTTCTGGATGGGCGAAAGGGGCTTGAAACGCTTTTTCTGTGGCCCGAGTTTTCAGTTTTCTGCCATGCTGGCTAGTATTATATTTAGGGTTGCTTGTAAACAGCGAACACGGGGGGTCCAGTTGCGTATGGGCCTGCATAAAGGCTCCCCTGGGGGTTCACTTGTACCCAAAGCCTTCCTTTGGGGGCACTTTTGGATGGGCGAATGGGGCTCGTAACACATTTTCTGTGGCCCGAGCTTTCAGTCGACTGCCAGGCGTGCTAGGGCTATATTTAGGCTTGCGGTGAAAGAGTGAACCCGGAGGGTCCAGTTGCATGTGGGGCTGCATAAAGGCTCCCCTGGGGAGTTCAGTTGTACCCAAAGCCTTCCTTTGGGGGCACTTGGGTTCTGTCTTGGGAGAATCGGGGAAGGAGATCGCATGACACAGTGGTCCGGCCACGAGCTGCATGCGTAGCAGCCGTGTTCTGAAACAGGAGGTTGTCATCCGCAGGCTCGGGGGCTGCCTATCACCGAGACCAAACCTTCTCTCCTTTCCGGAGCGGCGGCCGTCCTTCCCGAACAGCCACGCTCCTATCCTGGGCGACGTGTGTGCTAGCCGCACTGGGGTCCGGGTCCCGCCTTGGGCGGCTGGACTAAAGTGATCGCAAGACACGGTTGTGCGGCCACAAGCGCTGTGGCTGCCAGCCGTGTCGAGAAGTGGAGGCTGTCGTTCAGCGGCTCGGAGTTACGCAGTGCCGGAGACCGGGGATTCAGACAGTCCAGAGCGGCAGGCGTCCGGATATGGACCCTGGGCTTCGGTCCTGGGCGACGTGTGTGCTAGCCGCACTGGGTTCCGGGTTCTGTCTTGGGCGAATCGGGGAAGGAGATCCCACGACACAGTGGTCCGGCCACGAGCTGCGTGCGTAGCAGCCGTGTCGTGAAACAAGAGGCTGTCATCCTCTGGCTCGGGGGCTGGTTGTCCCCGAGACGAAAGCTTCTGTCCTGTCCGGAGCGGCGGCCGTCCTTCCCGAACAGCCACGCTCCGGTCCCGGGCGATGTGTGTGCTAGCCACACTAGGACCCGGTCGAACCTCTGTCGGCTCCGCTATTTCGATCGCAGGAAACGTGTGTCCCTCTACGGGCTGCGTGGGTCCTTCTTCCCGAGCCCCTAGACTCCGGTCCTGCGCGACGTGTGTGCTAGGCGCACCGGGGTCCGGGTCCCGCCTTGGGCGGCTCGACTAAAATGATGGCAAGATACGGGTGACCCGCCACAAGCGGTGTGGGTGCCAGCCTTGCCGCGAAGCGTGTGGCTGTCCTCCGCCGGCTCGTGGGCTGGCAGTCGCGGGGACATGGGGTTCTGTCCTCTACGGAGCGGCAGCCGTCCGTCCCGAACAACCACGCTCCTATCCTGGGCGACGTTTGTGCTAGCCTCACTGGGGTCCGGGTTCTGTCTTGGGCGAATCGGGGAAGGAGATCCCACGACACAGTGGTCCGGCCACGAGCTGCATGCGTAGCAGCCGTGTCGTGAAACAAGAGGCTGTCATCCTCTGGCTCGGGGGCTGGTTTTCCCCGAGACGAAAGCTTCTTTCCTGTCCGGAGCGGCAGCCGTCCGTATCGACACCCTGGGCTCCGATCCTGGGTGACGTGTGTGCTAGCTGGACCGCGGTCCGGGTACCACTTCGATCTGCTCCGGGAAAGCGATTGCCGGACACGGGTGTCCGTCTACGGGCAGTGTGGGACCGGCTGTGCAGAGCTCCTTGGCTCCGATCCTGGGCGACGTGTGTGCTAGCCGCGCCGGCGTCCGTGTTCGATCTTGGTCGGCTCGGGAAAGGAGATCCCACGACACGGTTGTGCGGCCACGAGCTGCATGCGTAGCAGCCGTGTCGTGAAACAGGAGGCTGTCATCCGCTGTCTCGCGGGCTGGCTGTCCCCGAGACCAGGGCTTCTGTCCTGTCCGGAGCGGCGGCCGTCCATCCCGAACACCCACGCTCCGATCCTGGGCGACATGTGTGCTAGCCGCACCGGGGTCCGGGTCCCGCCTTGGGCGGCTCGACGAAAGTGATCGCAAGACAGGGATGAACGGCCACTAGCGGTGTGGCTGCCAGCCGTGTCGAGAAGTGGAGGCTGTCGTTCAGCGGCTCGACGTTACGCAGTGCCGGGGACCGGGGATTCAGACAGTCCAGAGCGGCAGGCGTCCGGATGTGGACCCTGGGCTTCGGTTCTGGGCGACGTGTGTGCTAGCCGCACTGGGTTCCAGGTTCTGTCTTGGGCGGCTGGGGGAAGGAGATCCCACGACACAGTGGTCCGGCCACGAGCTGCGTGCGTAGCAGCCGTTTCGTGAAACAAGAGGCTGTCATCCTCTGGCTCGGGTGCTGGTTGTCCCCGAGATGAAAGCTTCTGTCCTGTCCGGAGCGGCGGCCGTCCTTCCCGAACAGCCACGCTCCGGTCCCGGGCGATGTGTGTGCTAGCCGCTCTAGGACCCGGTCGAACCTCTGTCGGCGCCGCTATTTCGATCGCAGGAAACGTGTGTAACTCTACGGGCTGCGTGGGTCCTTCTTCCCGAGCCCCTAGGATCCGGTCCTGCGCGACGTGTGTGCTAGGCGCACCGGGGTCCGGGTCCCGTCTTGGGCAGCTCGACGAAAATGATCGCAAGACAGGGATGAACGGCCACTAGCGGTGTGGCTGCCAGCCGTGTCGAGAAGTGGAGGATGTCGTTCAGCGGCTCGGAGTTACGCAGTGCCGGGGACCGGGGATTCAGACAGTCCAGAGCGGCAGGCGTCCGGATGTGGACCCTGGGCTTCGGTCCTGGGCGACGTGTGTGCTAGCCGCACTGGGTTCCGGGTTCTGTCTTGGGCGAATCGGGGAAGGAGATCCCACGACACAGTGGTCCGGCCACGAGCTGCATGCGTAGCAGCCGTGTTCTGAAACAGGAGGTTGTCACCCGCAGGCTCGGGGGCTGCCTATCACCGAGACCAAGCCTTCTGTCCTGTCCGGAGCGGCGGCCGTCCTTCCCGAACAGCCACGCTCCGGTCCCGGGCGATGTGTGTGCTAGCCGCACTAGGACCCGGTCGAACCTCTGTCGGCTCCGCTATTTCGATCGCAGGAAACGTGTGTCCCTCTACGGGCTGCGTGGGTCCGGCTTCCCGAGCCCCTAGGCTCCGGTCCTGCGCGACGTGTGTGCTAGCCGCACTGGGGTCCGGGTCCCGCCTTGGGCGCGTCGACGAAAGTAATCGCAAGACACGGGTAACCGGCCACAAGCGGTGTGGGTGCCAGCCTTGCCGCGAAGAAGGAGGCTATGTTCCGTTCTCTCGGCAACTATTCGTCCCGGAGGGGCCGCCGTCTTTCCCGAACGCCAAGACTCCGGTCCTGGGAGACGTGCATGCTAGCCGCGCAAGGGTAAGAATCCCGTTTCGGGCGGATTGGGGACAGCGATCCCATGACACGGTTGTCCGGCCACGAGCGGCATGGGAGCCAGACTTGCCGCGAAGCGTGCGGCTGTCCACCGCCGGCTCGTGGGCTGGCAGTCGCGGGGCCAAGGGGTTCTGTCCTCTACGGAGCGGCAGCCGTCCGTCCCGAACAACCACGCTCCTATCCTGGGCGACGTTTGTGCTAGCCGCACTGGGGTCCGGGTTCTGTCTTGGGCGAATCGGGGAAGGAGATCCCACGACACAGTGGTCCGGCCACGAGCTGCGTGCGTAGCAGCCGTGTCGTGAAACAAGAGGCTGTCATCCTCTGGCTCGGGGGCTGGTTTTCCCCGAGACGAAAGCTTCTTTCCTGTCCGGAGCGGCAGCCGTCCGTATCGACACCCTGGGCTCCGATCCTGGGTGACGTGTGTGCTAGCCGGACCGCGGTCCGGGTACCACTTCGATCGGCTCCGGGAAAGCGATTGCCGGACACGGGTGTCCGTCTACGGGCAGTGTGGGACCGGCTGTGCAGAGCTCCTTGGCTCCGATCCTGGGCGACGTGTGTGCTAGCCGCGCCGGCGTCCGTGTTCGATCTTGGTCGGCTCGGGAAAGGAGATCCCACGACACGGTTGTGCGGCCACGAGCTGCATGCGTAGCAGCCGTGTCGTGAAACAGGAGGCTGTCATCCGCTGTCTCGCGGGCTGGCTGTCCCCGAGACCAGGGCTTCTGTCCTGTCCGGAGCGGCGGCCGTCCATCCCGAACACCCACGCTCCGATCCTGGGCGACGTGTGTACTAGCCGCACCGGGGTACGGGTCCCGCCCTGGGCGGCTCGACGAAAGTGATCACAAGACACGGTTGTGCGGCCACAAGCGCTGTGGCTGCCAGCGTTGCCGCGAAGCAGGAAGCTGTGTTCCGTTCTCTCGGCAACTATCCGTCCCGGAGCGGCAGCCGTCCGTCCCGAGCACCCTCGCTCCTTTCCTGGGCGACGTGTACGCTAGCCGCACCGGGGTACGGGTCCCGCCTTGGGCGGCTCGACGAAAGTGATCGCAAGACACGGTTGTGCGGCCACAAGTGCTGTGGCTGCCAGCCGTGTCGAGAAGTGGAGGCTGTCGTTCAGCGGCTCGGAGTTACGCAGTGCCGGGGACCGGGGATTCAGACAATCCAGAGCGGCAGGCGTCCGGATATGGACCCTGGGCTTCGGTCCTGGGCGACGTGTGTGCTAGCCGCACTCGGGTCCGGGTTCTGTCTTGGGCGAATCGGGGAAGGAGATCCCACGACACAGTGGTCCGGCCACGAGCTGCATGCGTAGCAGCCGTGTCGTGAAACAAGAGGCTGTCATCCTCTGGCTCGGGGGCTGGCTGTCCCCGAGACGAAAGCTTCTGTCCTGCCCGGAGCGGCGGCCGTCCTTCCCGAACAGCCACGCTCCGGTCCCGGGCGATGTGTGTGCTAGCCGCACTAGGACCCGGTCGAACCTCTGTCGGCTCCGCTATTTCGATCGCAGGAAACGTGTGTCCCTCTACGGGCTGCGTGGGTCCTTCTTCCCGAGCCCCTAGACTCCGGTCCTGCGCGATGTGTGTTCCTGCCGCGCCGGGGTCCGGGTCCCGCCTTGGGCGGCTCGACTAAAATGATCGCAAGATACGGGTGACCCGCCACAAGCGGTGTGGGTGCCAGCCTTGCCGCGAAGCGTGTGGCTGTCCTCCGCCGGCTCGTGGGCAGGCAGTCGCGGGGACATGGGGTTCTGTCCTCTACGGAGCGGCAGCCGTCCGTCCCGAACAACCACGCTCCTATCCTGGGCGACGTTTGTGCTAGCCGCACTGGGGTCCGGGTTCTGTCTTGGGCGAATCGGGGAAGGAGATCCCACGACACAGTGGTCCGGCCACGAGCTGCGTGCGTAGCAGCCGTGTCGTGAAACAAGAGGCTGTAATCCTCTGGCTCGGGGGCTGGTTTTCCCCGAGACGAAAGCTTCTTTCCTGTCCGGAGTGGCAGCCGTCCGTATCGACACCCTGGGCTCCGATCCTGGGTGACGTGTGTGCTAGCTGGACCGCGGTCTGGGTACCACTTCGATCGGCTCCGGGAAAGCGATTGCCGGACACGGGTGTCCGTCTACGGGCAGTGTGGGACCGGCTGTGCAGAGCTCCTTGGCTCCGATCCTGGGCGACGTGTGTGCTAGACGCACCGGGGTACGGGTCCCGCCTTGGGCGGCTCGACGAATGTGATCGCAAGACAGGGATGAACGGCCACTAGCGGTGTGGCTGCCAGCCGTGTCGAGAAGTGGAGGCTGTCGTTCAGCGTCTCGGAGTTACGCAGTGCCGGGGACCGGGGATTCAGACAGTCCAGAGCGGCAGGCGTCCGGATGTGGACCCTGGGCTTCGGTCCTGGGCGACGTGTGTGCTAGCCGCACTGGGGTCCGGGTTCTGTCTTGGGCGAATCGGGGAAGGAGATCCCACGACACAGTGGTCCGGCCACGAGCTGCGTGCGTTGCAGCCGTTTCGTGAAACAAGAGGCTGTCATCCTCTGGCTCGGGGGCTGGTTGTCCCCGAGACGAAAGCTTCTGTCCTGTCCGGAGCGGCGGCCGTCCTTCCCGAACAGCCACGCTCCGGTCCCGGGCGATGTGTGTGCTAGCCGCACTAGGACCCGGTCGAACCTCTGTCGGCTCCGCTATTTCGATCGCAGGAAACGTGTGTCCCTCTACGGGCTGCGTGGGTCCGGCTTCCCGAGCCCCTAGGCTCCGGTCCTGCGCGACGTGTGTGCTAGGCGCACCGGGGTCCGGGTCCCGCCTTGGGCGGCTCGACTAAAATGATCGCAAGATACGGGTGACCCGCCACAAGCGGTGTGGGTGCCAGCCTTGCCGCGAAGCGTGTGTCTTTCCTCCGCCGGCTCGTGGGCTGGCAGTCGCGGGGACATGGGGTTCTGTCCTCTACGGAGCGGCAGCCGTCCGTCCCGAACAACCACGCTCCTATCCTGGGCGACGTTTGTGCTAGCCGCACTGGGGTCCGGGTTCTGTCTTGGGCGAATCGGGGAAGGAGATCCCACGACACAGTGGTCCGGCCACGAGCTGCGTGCGTAGCAGACGTGTCGTGAAACAAGAGGCTGTCATCCTATGGCTCGGGGGCTGGTTGTCCCCGAGACGAAACCTTCTGTCCTGCACGGAGCGGCGGCCGTCCTTCCCGAACAGACACGCTCCGGTCCCGGGCGATGTGTGTGCTAGCCGCACTAGGACCCGGTCGAACCTCTGTCGGCTCCGCTATTTCGATCGCAGGAAACGTGTGTCCCTCTACGGGCTGCGTGGGTCCTTCTTCCCGAGCCCCTAGGCTCCGGTCCTGCGCGACGTGTGTGCTAGGCGTACCGGGGTCTGGGTCCCGCCTTGGGCGGCTCGACGAAAGTGATCGCAAGACTGGGATGAACGGCCACTAGCGGTGTGGCTGCCAGCCGTGTCGAGAAGTGGAGGCTGTCGTTCAGCGGCTCGGAGTTACGCAGTGCCGGGGACCGGGGATTCAGACAGTCCAGAGCGGCAGGCGTCCGGATGTGGACCCTGGGCTTCGGTCCTGGGCGACGTGTGTGCTAGCCGCACCGGGATCCGGGTCCCGCCTTGGGCGGCTCGACGAAAGTGATCGCAAGACACGGTTGTGCGGCCACAAGCGCTGTGGCTGCCAGCGTTGCCGCGAAGCAGGAAGCTGTGTTCCGTTCTCTCGGCAACTATCCGTCCCGGAGCGGCAGCCGTCCGTCCCGAGCACCCTCGCTCCTTTCCTGGGCGACGTGTACGCTAGCCGCGCCGGGGTCCGGGTCCCGCCTTGGGCGGCTCGACGAAAGTGATCGCAAGACACGGTTGTGCGGCCACAAGCGCTGTGGCTGCCAGCCGTGTCGAGAAGTGGAGGCTGTCGTTCAGCGTCTCGGAGTCACGCAGTGCCGGGGACCGGGGATTCAGACAATCCAGAGCGGCAGGCGTCCGGATATGGACCCTGGGCTTCGGTCCTGGGCGACGTGTGTGCTAGCCGCACTGGGGTCCGGGTTCTGTCTTGGGCGAATCAGGGAAGGAGATCCCACGACACAGTGGTCCGGCCACGAGCTGCATGCGTAGCAGCCGTGTCGTGAAACAAGAGGCTGTCATCCTCTGGCTCGGGGGCTGGTTGTCCCCGAGACGAAAGCTTCTGTCCTGTCCGGAGCGGCGGCCGTCCTTCCCGAACAGCCACGCTCCGGTCCCGGGCGATGTGTGTGCTAGCCGCACTAGGACCCGGTCGAACCTCTGTCGGCTCCGCTATTTCGATCGCAGGAAACGTGTGTCCCTCTACGGGCTGCGTGGGTCCTTCTTCCCGAGCCCCTAGACTCCGGTCCTGCGCGACGTGTGTGCTAGCCGCACCGGGGTCCGGGTCCCGCCTTGGGCGGCTCGACGAAAGTGATTGCAAGACAGGGATGAACGGCCACTAGCGGTGTGGCTGCCAGCCGTGTCGAGAAGTGGAGGATGTCGTTCAGCGTCTCGGAGTTACGCAGTGCCGGGGACCGGGGATTCAGACAGTCCAGAGCGGCAGGCGTCCGGATGTGGACCCTGGGCTTCGGTCCTGGGCGACGTGTGTGCTAGCCGCACTGGGGTCCGGGTTCTGTCTTGGGCGGCTCGGGGAAGGAGATCCCACGACACAGTGGTCCGGCCACGAGCTGCATGCGTAGCAGCCGTGTTCTGAAACCGGAGGTTGTCATCCGCAGGCTCGGGGGCTGCCTATCACCGAGACCAAACCTTCTGTCCTGTCCGGAGCGGCGGCCGTCCTTCCCGAACAGCCACGCTCCGGTCCCGGGCGATGTGTGTGCTAGCCGCACTAGGACCCGGTCGAACCTCTGTCGGCTCCGCTATTTCGATCGCAGGAAACGTGTGTCCCTCTACGGGCTGCGTGGGTCCGGCTTCCCGAGCCCCTAGGCTCCGGTCCTGCGCGACGTGTGTGCTAGCCGCACCGGGGTCCGGGTCCCGCCTTGGGCGGCTCGACTAAAATGATCGCAAGATACGGGTGACCCGCCACAAGCGGTGTGGGTGCCAGCATTGCCGCGAAGCGTGTGTCTTTCATCCGCCGGCTCGTGGGATGGCAGTCGCGGGGACATGGGGTTCTGTCCTCTACGGAGCGGCAGCCGTCCGTCCCGAACAACCACGCTCCTATCCTGGGCGACGTGTGTGCTAGCCGCACTGGGGTCCGGGTTCTGTCTTGGGCGAATCGGGGAAGAAGATCCCACGACACAGTGGTCCGGCCACGAGCTGCATGCGTAGCAGCCGTGTCGTGAAACAAGAGGCTGTCATCCTCTGGCTCGGGGGCTGGTTCTCCCCGAGACGAAACCTTCTGTCCTGTCCGGAGCGGCGGCCGTCCTTCCCGAACAGCCACGCTCCGGTCCCGGGCGATGTGTGTGCTAGCCGCACTAGGACCCGGTCGAACCTCTGTCGGCTCCGCTATTTCGATCGCAGGAAACGTGTGTCCCTCTACGGGCTGCGTGGGTCCTTCTTCCCGAGCCCCTAGACTCCGGTCCTGCGCGACGTGTGTGCTAGGCGCACCGGGGTCCGGGTCCCGCCTTGGGCGCGTCGACGAAAGTGATTGCAAGACACCGATCGCAAGAGACCGCAAGACAACCGGCCACAAGCGGTGTGGGTGCCAGCCTTGCCGCGAAGAAGGAGGCTATGTTCCGTTCTCTCGGCAACTATCCGTTCCGGAGCGGCCGCCGTCTTTCCTGAACGCCAAGACTCCGGACCTGGGAGACGTGTATGCTAGCCGCGCAAGGGTAAGAATCCCGTTTCGGGCGGATTGGGGACAACGATCCCATGACACGGTTGTCCGGCCACGAGCGGCATGGGAGCCAGACTTGCCGCGAAGCGTGCGGCTGTCCACCGCCGGCTCGTGGGCTGGCAGTCGCGGGGCCAAGGGGTTCTGTCCTCTACGGAGCGGCAGCCGTCCGTCCCGAACACCCACGCTCCTATCCTGGGCGACGTGTGTGCTAGCCGCACTGGGGTCCGGGTGGGACCTCGGTCGGCTCAGCTCTTTCGATTGCAGGACACGAGTGTCCCTCCACGGGCAGCGTGGGTCCGGCTTCCCGAGCCCTTTGACTCCATCCTGGGTGTCGTGTTTGCTCGCCGCACCGGGGTCCGGATCCCATTTCGGGCGCCTCGGGGAAGGAGATCCTACGACACGGTTGTCCGGCCACAAGCGCTGTGGCTGCCAGCCGTGTCGAGAAGTGGAGGCTGTCGTTCAGCGGCTCGGAGTTACGCAGTGCCGGGGACCGGGGATTCAGACAGTCCAGAGCGGCAGGCGTCCGGATGTGGACCCTGGGCTTCGGTCCTGGGCGACGTGTGTGCTAGCCGCACCGGGATCCGGGTCCCGCCTTGGGCGGCTCGACGAAAGTGATCGCAAGACACGGTTGTGCGGCCACAAGCGCTGTGGCTGCCAGCGTTGCCGCGAAGCAGGAAGCTGTGTTCCGTTCTCTCGGCAACTATCCGTCCCGGAGCGGCAGCCGTCCGTCCCGAGCACCCTCGCTCCTTTCCTGGGCGACGTGTACGCTAGCCGCGCCGGGGTCCGGGTCCCGCCTTGGGCGGCTCGACGAAAGTGATTAAAAGACACGGTTGTGCGGCCACAAGCGCTGTGGCTGCCAGCCGTGTCGAGAAGTGGAGGCTGTCGTTCAGCGTCTCGGAGTTATGCAGTGCCGGGGACCGGGGATTCAGACAGTCCAGAGCGGCAGGCGTCCGGATGTGGACCCTGGGCTTCGGTCCTGGGCGACGTGTGTGCTAGCCGCACCGGGATCCGGGTCCCGCCTTGGGCGGCTCGACGAAAGTGATCGCAAGACACGGTTGTGCGGCCACAAGCGGTGTGGCTGCCAGCGTTGCCGCGAAGCAGGAAGCTGTGTTCCGTTCTCTCGGCAACTATCCGTCCCGGAGCGGCAGCCGTCCGTCCCGAGCACCCTCGCTCCTTTCCTGGGCGACGTGTACGCTAGCCGCACCGGGGTCCGGGTCCCGCCTTGGGCGGCTCGACGAAAGTGATCGCAAGACACGGTTGTGCGGCCACAAGCGCTGTGGCTGCCAGCCGTGTCGAGAAGTGGAGGCTGTCGTTCAGCGTCTCGGAGTTACGCAGTGCCAGGGACCGGGGATTCAGACAATCCAGAGCGGCAGGCGTCCGGATATGGACCCTGGGCTTCGGTCCTGGGCGACGTGTGTGCTAGCCGCACTGGGGTCCGGGTTCTGTCTTGGGCGAATCGGGGAAGGAGATCCCACGACACAGTGGTCCGGCCACGAGCTGCTTGCGTAGCAGCCGTGTCGTGAAACAAGAGGCTGTCATCCTCTGGCTCGGGGGCTGGTTGTCCCCGAGACGAAAGCTTCTGTCCTGTCCGGAGCGGCGGATGTCCTTCCCGAACAGCCACGCTCCGGTCCCGGGCGATGTGTGTGCTAGCCGCACTAGGACCCGGTCGAACCTTTGTCGGCTCCGCTATTTCGATCGCAGGAAACGTGTGTCCCTCTACGGGCTTCGTGGGTCCGGCTTCCCGAGCCCCTAGGCTCCGGTCCTGCGCGACGTGTGTTCTAGCAGCGCCGGGGTCCGGGTCCCGCCTTGGGCGCGTCGACGAAAGTGATTGCAAGACACCGATCGCAAGAGACCGCAAGACAACCGGCCACAAGCGGTGTGGGTGCCAGCCTTGCCGCGAAGAAGGAGGCTATGTTCCGTTCTCTCGGCAACTATCCGTTCCGGAGCGGCCGCCGTCTTTCCTGAACGCCAAGACTCCGGACCTGGGAGACGTGTATGCTAGCCGCGCAAGGGTAAGAATCCCGTTTCGGGCGGATTGGGGACAACGATCCCATGACACGGTTGTCCGGCCACGAGCGGCATGGGAGCCAGACTTGCCGCGAAGCGTGCGGCTGTCCACCGCCGGCTCGTGGGCTGGCAGTCGCGGGGCCAAGGGGTTCTGTCCTCTACGGAGCGGCAGCCGTCCGTCCCGAACACCCACGCTCCTATCCTGGGCGACGTGTGTGCTAGCCGCACTGGGGTCCGGGTGGGACCTCGGTCGGCTCAGCTCTTTCGATTGCAGGACACGAGTGTCCCTCCACGGGCAGCGTGGGTCCGGCTTCCCGAGCCCTTTGACTCCATCCTGGGTGTCGTGTTTGCTCGCCGCACCGGGGTCCGGATCCCATTTCGGGCGCCTCGGGGAAGGAGATCCTACGACACGGTTGTGCGGCCACAAGCGCTGTGGCTGCCAGCCGTGTCGAGAAGTGGAGGCTGTCGTTCAGCGGCTCGGCGTTACGCAGTGCCGGGGACCGGGGATTCAGACAGTCCAGAGCGGCAGGCGTCCGGATGTGGACCCTGGGCTTCGGTCCTGGGCGACGTGTGTGCTAGCCGCACCGGGGTCCGGGTCCCGCCTTGGGCGGCTCGACGAAAGTGATCGCAAGACACGGTTGTGCGGCCACAAGCGGTGTGGCTGCCAGCCTTGCTGCGAAGCAGGAGGTTGTGTTCCGTTCTCTCGGCAACTATCCGTCCCGGAGCGGCAGCCGTCCGTCCCGAGCACCCTCGCTCCTTTCCTGGGCGACGTGTACGCTAGCCGCGCCGGGGTCCGGGTAACGCCTTGGGCAGCTCGACGAAAGTGATCGCAAGACACGGTTGTGCGGCCACAAGCGCTGTGGCTGCCAGCCGTGTCGAGAAGTGGAGGCTGTCGTTCAGCGGCTCGGCGTTACGCAGTGCCGGGGACCGGGGATTCAGACAGTCCAGAGCGGCAGGCGTCCGGATGTGGACCCTGGGCTTCGGTCCTGGGCGACGTGTGTGCTAGCCGCACCGGGGTCCGGGTCCCGCCTTGGGCGGCTCGACGAAAGTGATCGCAAGACAGGGATGAACGGCCACAAGCGGTGTGGCTGCCAGCCTTGCCGCGAAGCAGGAGGCTGTGTTCCGTTCTCTCGGCAACTATCCGTCCCGGAGCGGCAGCCGTCCGTCCCGAACACCCTCGCTCCTTTCCTGGGCGACGTGTGTGCTAGCTGCACTAGGACTTAGTTGCATGTGGGGCTGCGTAAAGGCTCCCCTGGGGAGTTCAGATGTACCCAAAGCCTTCCTTTGGGGGCACTTTTGGATGGGCGAATGGGGCTCGTAACACATTTTCTGTGGCCCGAGCTTTCAGTCGACTGCCAGGCGTGCTAGGGTTATATTTAGGGTTGCTGTGAAAGAGTGAACCCGGAGGGTCCAGTTGCATGTGGGGCTGCATAAAGGCTCCCCTGGGGAGTTCACTTGTACCCAAAGCCTTCCTTTGGGGGCTCTTCTGGATGGGTGAATGGGGCTTGAAACACTTTTTCTGTGGCCCGAGTTTTCAGTTTTCTGCCATGCTGGCTAGTGTTATATTTAGGGTTGCTTGTAAAGAGCGAACACGGGGGGTCCAGTTGCGTATGGGCCTGCATAAAGGCTCCCCTGGGGAGTTCAGTTGTACCCAAAGCCTTCCTTTGGGGGCACTTCTGGATGGGTGAATGGGGCTTGAAACGATTTTTTTTGGAGCCCGAGTTTTCAGTCTTCTGCCATGGTGGCTAGGGGTATATTTAGGGTTGCTCGTAAACAGTGAACAAGGAGGGTCCAGTTGCATGTGGGGCTGCGTAAAGGCTCCCCTGGGGAGTTCAGTTGTACCCAAAGCCTTCCTCTGGGGGCACTTTTGGATGGGCGAATTAGTCTTTTAATGCATTTTCTGTGGCCCGAGTTTTCAGTCGACTGCCAGGCGGGCCAGGGTTATATTTAGGGTTGCTGTGAAAGAGCGAATACGGAGGGTCCAGTTGCATGTGGGGCTGCGTTAAGGCTCCCCTGGGGAGTTCAGTTGTACCCAAAGCCTTCCTTTGGGGGCACTTTTGCATGGTCCAAGGGGAATCGCAATGCGTTTTCTGAGGCCCGCTTTTTCAGTCTTCTCCCATTGCGCCGAGGGCTATATTTAGGCTTGCGGTGAAAGAGTGAACCCGGAGGGTCCAGTTGCATGTGGGGCTGCATAAAGGCTCCCCTGGGGAGTTCACTTGTACCCAAAGCCTTCCTTTGGGGGCACTTCTGGATGGGCGAAAAGGGCTTGAAACGCTCTTTCTGTGGCCCGAGTTTTCAGTCTTCTGCCATGGTGGCTAGGGTTATATTTAGGGTTGCTGTAAAGAGCGAACCCGGAGGGTCCAGTTGCATGTGGGGCTGCATAAAGGCTCCCCTGGGGAGTTCAGTTGTACCCAAAGCCTTCCTTTGGGGGCACTTCTGGATGGGTGAATGGGGCTTGAAACGCTTTTTCTGTGGCCCGAGTTTTCAGTTTTCTGCCATAGTGGCTAGGGTTATATTTAGGGTTGCTTGTAAACAGCGAACACGGGGGGTCCAGTTGCGTATGGGCCTGCATAAAGGCTCCCCTGGGGAGTTCAGTTGTACCCAAAGCCTTCCTTTGGGGGCACTTTTAGATGGTCGAATGGGGCTTGTAGCACGTTTTCTGGGGCCCGATTTTTCAGTCGTCTGCCATGCGGGCCAGGGTTATATTTAGGGTTGCTTTGAAAGAGCGAATACGGAGGGTCCAGTTGCATGTGGGGCTGCGTTAAGGCTCCCCTGGGGAGTCCAGTTCTACCCAAAGCCTTCCTTTGGGGGCACTTCTGGATGGGCGAAAGGGGCTTGAAACGCTTTTTCTGTGGCCCGAGTTTTCAGTCTTCTGCCATGTTGGTTAGGGTTATATTTAGGGTTGCTGTAAAGAGCGAACACGGAGGGTCCAGTTGCATGTGGGGCTGCGTAAAGGCTCCCCTGGGGAGTTCAGATGTACCCAAAGCCTTCCTTTGGGGGCACTTTTGGATGGGCGAATGGGGCTCGTAACACATTTTCTGTGGCCCGAGCTTTCAGTCGACTGCCAGGCGGGCTAGGGCTATATTTAGGGTTGCGGTGAAAGAGTGAACCCGGAGGGTCCAGTTGCATGTGGGGCTGCATAAAGGCTCCCCTGGGGAGTTCTGTTGTACCCAAAGCCTTCCTTTGGGGGCACTTCTGGATGGGTGAATGGGGCTTGAAACGCATTTTCTGGAGCCCGAGTTTTCAGTCTTCTGCCATGGTAGCTAGGGGTATATTTAGGGTTGCTCGTAAACAGTGAACAAGGAGGGTCCAGTTGCATGTGGGGCTGCGTAAAGGCTCCCCTGGGGAGTTCAGTTGTACCCAAAGCCTTCCTCTGGGGGCACTTTTGGATGGGCGAATTAGTCTTTTAATGCATTTTCTGTGGCCCGAGTTTTCAGTCGACTGCCAGGCGGGCCAGGGTTATATTTAGGGTTGCTGTGAAAGAGCGAATACGGAGGGTCCAGTTGCATGTGGGGCTGCGTTAAGGCTCCCCTGGGGAGTCCAGTTGTACCCAAAGCCTTCCTTTGGGGGCACTTTTGCATGGTCCAAGGGGAATCGCAATGCGTTTTCTGAGGCCCGCTTTTTCAGTCTTCTCCCATTGCGCCGAGGGCTATATTTAGGCTTGCGGTGAAAGAGTGAACCCGGAGGGTCCAGTTGCATGTGGGGCTGCATAAAGGCTCCCCTGGGGAGTTCACTTGTACCCAAAGCCTTCCTTTGGGGGCACTTCTGGATGGGCGAAAAGGGCTTGAAACGCTCTTTCTGTGGCCCGAGTTTTCAGTCTTCTGCCATGGTGGCTAGGGTTATATTTAGGGTTGCTGTAAAGAGCGAACCCGGAGGGTCCAGTTGCATGTGGGGCTGCATAAAGGCTCCCCTGGGGAGTTCAGTTGTACCCAAAGCCTTCCTTTGGGGGCACTTCTGGATGGGTGAATGGGGCTTGAAACGCTTTTTCTGTGGCCCGAGTTTTCAGTTTTCTGCCATAGTGGCTAGGGTTATATTTAGGGTTGCTTGTAAACAGCGAACACGGGGGGTCCAGTTGCGTATGGGCCTGCATAAAGGCTCCCCTGGGGAGTTCAGTTGTACCCAAAGCCTTCCTTTGGGGGCACTTTTAGATGGTCGAATGGGGCTTGTAGCACATTTTCTGGGGCCCGATTTTTCAGTCGTCTGCCATGCGGGCCAGGGTTATATTTAGGGTTGCTTTGAAAGAGCGAATACGGAGGGTCCAGTTGCATGTGGGGCTGCGTTAAGGCTCCCCTGGGGAGTTCAGTTCTACCCAAAGCCTTCCTTTGGGGGCACTTCTGGATGGGCGAAAGGGGCTTGAAACGCTTTTTCTGTGGCCCGAGTTTTCAGTCTTCTGCCATGTTGGTTAGGGTTATATTTAGGGTTGCTGTAAAGAGCGAACACGGAGGGTCCAGTTGCATGTGGGGCTGCGTAAAGGCTCCCCTGGGGAGTTCAGATGTACCCAAAGCCTTCCTTTGGGGGCACTTTTGGATGGGCGAATGGGGCTCGTAACACATTTTCTGTGGCCCGAGCTTTCAGTCGACTGCCAGGCGGGCTAGGGCTATATTTAGGGTTGCGGTGAAAGAGTGAACCCGGAGGGTCCAGTTGCATGTGGGGCTGCATAAAGGCTCCCCTGGGGAGTTCACTTGTACCCAAAGCCTTCCTTTGGGGGCACTTCTGGATGGGTGAATGGGGCTAGAAACGCATTTTCTGGAGCCCGAGTTTTCAGTCTTCTGCCATGGTGGCTAGGGGTATATTTAGGGTTGCTCGTTAACAGTGAACAAGGAGGGTCCAGTTGCATGTGGGGCTGCGTAAAGGCTCCCCTGGGGAGTTCACTTGTACCCAAAGCCTTCCTCTGGGGGCACTTTTGGATGGGCGAATGGGGTTCGTAACACATTTTCTGTGGCCCGAGCTTTCAGTCGACTGCCAGGCGTGCTAGGGCTATATTTAGGGTTGCTGTGAAAGAGTGAACCCGGATGGTCCAGTTGCATGTGGGGCTGCATAAAGGCTCCCCTGGGGAGTTCACTTGTACCCAAAGCCTTCCTTTGGGGGCTCTTCTGGATGGGTGAATGGGGCTTGAAACGCTTTTTTTGGAGCCCGAGTTTTCTGTTTTCTGCCATGCTGGCTAGGGTTATATTTAGGGTTGCTTGTAAACAGCGAACACGGGGGGTCCAGTTGCGTATGGGCCTGCATAAAGGCTCCCCTGGGGAGTTCAGTTGTACCCAAAGCCTTCCTTTGGGGGCACTTCTGGATGGGTGAATGGGGCTTGAAACGCATTTTCTGGAGCCCGAGTTTTCAGTCTTCTGCCATGGTGGCTAGGGGTATATTTAGGGTTGCTCGTAAACAGCGAACAAGGAGGGTCCAGTTGCATGTGGGGCTGCGTAAAGGCTCCCCTGGGGAGTTCAGTTGTACCCAAAGCCTTCCTCTGGGGGCACTTTTGGATGGGCGAATTAGTCTTTTAATGCATTTTCTGTGGCCCGAGTTTTCAGTCGACTGCCAGGCGGGCCAGGGCTATATTTAGGGTTGCTGTGAAAGAGCGAATACGGAGGGTCCAGTTGCATGTGGGGCTGCGTTAAGGCTCCCCTGGGGAGTCCAGTTGTACCCAAAGCCTTCCTTTGGGGGCACTTTTGCATGGTCCAAGGGGAATCGCAATGCGTTTTCTGAGGCCCGCTTTTTCAGTCTTCTCCCATTGCGCCGAGGGCTATATTTAGGCTTGCGGTGAAAGAGTGAACCCGGAGGGTCCAGTTGCATGTGGGGCTGCATAAAGGCTCCCCTGGGGAGTTCACTTGTACCCAAAGCCTTCCTTTGGGGGCACTTCTGGATGGGTGAATGGGGCTTGAAACACATTTTCTGGAGCCCGAGTTTTCAGTCTTCTGCCATGGTGGCAAGGGGTATATTTAGGGTTGCTCGTTAACAGTGAACAAGGAGGGTCCAGTTGCATGTGGGGCTGCGTAAAGGCTCCCCTGGGGAGTTGAGATGTACCCAAAGCCTTCCTCTGGGGGCACTTTTGGATGGGCGAATTAGGCTTTTAATGCATTTTCTGGGGCCCGAGTTTTCAGTCGACTGCCAGGCGGGCCAGGGCTATATTTAGGGTTGCTGTGAAAGAGCGAATACGGAGGGTCCAGTTGCATGTGGGGCTGCGTTAAGGCTCCCCTGGGGAGTCCTGTTGTACCCAAAGCCTTCCTTTGGGGGCACTTTTGCATGGTCCAAGGGGAATCGCAATGCGTTTTCTGAGGCCCGCTTTTTCAGTCTTCTCCCATTGCGCCGAGGGCTATATTTAGGCTTGCGGTGAAAGAGTGAACCCGGAGGGTCCAGTTGCATGTGGGGCTGCATAAAGGCTCCCCTGGGGAGTTCAGATGTACCCAAAGCCTTCCTTTGGGGGCACTTCTGGATGGGTGAATGGGGCTTGAAACGCATTTTCTGGAGCCCGAGTTTTCAGTCTTCTGCCATGGTGGCTAGGGGTATATTTAGGGTTGCTCGTTAACAGTGAACAAGGAGGGTCCAGTTGCATGTGGGGCTGCGTAAAGGCTCCCCTGGGGAGTTCAGTTGTACCCAAAGCCTTCCTCTGGGGGCACTTTTGGATGGACGAATTAGGCTTTTAACGCATTTTCTGGGGCCCGAGTTTTCAGTCGACTGCCAGACGGGCCAGGGCTATATTTAGGGTTGCTGTGAAAGAGTGAACCCGGAGGGTCCAGTTGCATGTGGGGCTGCATAAAGGCTCCCCTGGGGAGTTCAGTTGTACCCAAAGCCTTCCTTTGGGGGCACTTCTGGATGGGCGAAAGGGGCTTGAAACGCTTTTTCTGTGGCCCGAATTTTCAGTCTTCTGCCATGCTGGCTAGGGTTATATTTAGGGTTGCTGTAAAGAGCGAACACGGAGGGTGCAGTTGCATGTGGGGCTGCGTTAAGGCTCCCCTGGGGAGTTCACTTGTACCCAAAGCCTTCCTCTGGGGGCACATTTGGATGGACGAATTAGGCTTTTAACAGTTTTTCTGGGGCCCGAGTTTTCAGTCGACTGCCAGACGGGCCAGGGCTATATTTAGGGTTGCTGTGAAAGAGTGAACCCGGAGGGTCCAGTTGCATGTGGGGCTGCATAAAGGCTCCCCTGGGGAGTTCAGTTGTACCCAAAGCCTTCCTTTGGGGGCACTTCTGGATGGGTGAATGGGGCTTGAAACGCATTTTCTGGAGCCCGAGTTTTCAGTCTTCTGCCATGGTGGCTAGGGGTATATTTAGGGTTGCTCGTTAACAGTGAACAAGGAGGGTCCAGTTGCATGTGGGGCTGCGTAAAGGCTCCCCTGGGGAGTTCAGTTGTACCCAAAGCCTTCCTCTGGGGGCACTTTTGGATGGGCGAAAGGGGCTTGAAACGCATTTTCTGGAGCCCGAGTTTTCAGTCTTCTGCCATGCTGGCTAGGGTTATATTTAGGTTTGCTGTGAAAGAGCGAATACGGAGGGTCCAGTTGCATGTGGGGCTGCATAAAGGCTCCCCTGGGGAGTTCAGATGTACCCAAAGCCTTCCTTTGGGGGCACTTTTGGATGGGCGAATGGGGCTCGTAAGACATTTTCTGTGGCCCGAGTTTTCAGTCGACTGCCAGGCGTGCTAGGGCTATATTTAGGCTTGCGGTGAAAGAGTGAACCCGGAGGGTCCAGTTGCATGTTGGGCTGCATAAAGGCTCCCCTGGGGAGTTCACTTGTACCCAAAGCCTTCCTTTGGGGGCACTTCTGGATGGGTGAATGGGGCTTGAAACGCTTTTTCTGTGGCCCGAGTTTTCAGTTTTCTGCCATGCTGGCTATTGTTATATTTAGGGTTGCTTGTAAACAGCGAACACGGGGGGTCCAGTTGCGTATGGGCCTCCATAAAGGCTCCCCTGGGGAGTTCAGTTGTACCCAAAGCCTTCCTTTGGGGGCACTTTTAGATGGTCGAATGGGGCTTGTAGCACGTTTTCTGGGGCCCGATTTTTCAGTCGTCTGCCATGCGGGCCAGGGTTATATTTAGGGTTGCTTTGAAAGAGCGAATACGGAGGGTCCAGTTGCATGTGGGGCTGCATAAAGTCTCCCCTAGGGAGTTCACTTGTACCCAAAGCCTTCCTTTGGGGGCACTTCTGGATGGTCGAATGGGGCTTGAAACGCTTTTTCTGTGGCCCGAGTTTTCAGTCTTCTGCCATGTTGGTTAGGGTTATATTTAGGGTTGCTGTAAAGAGCGAACACGGAGGGTCTAGTTGCATGTGGGGCTGCGTAAAGGCTCCCCTGGGGAGTTCAGATGTACCCAAAGCCTTCCTTTGGGGGCACTTTTGGATGGGCGAATGGGGCTCGTAAGACATTTTCTGGAGCCCGAGTTTTCAGTCTTCTGCCATGCTGGCTAGGGTTATATTTAGGGTTGCTGTAAAGAGCGAACACGGAGGGTGCAGTTGCATGTGGGGCTGCGTAAAGGCTCCCCTGGGGAGTTCACTTGTACCCAAAGCCTTCCTCTGGGGGCACTTTTGGATGGACGAATTAGGCTTTTAACAGTTTTTCTGGGGCCCGAGTTTTCAGTCGACTGCCAGGCGGGCCAGGGCTATATTTAGGCTTGCGGTGAAAGAGTGAACCCGGAGGGTCCAGTTGCATGTGGGGCTGCATAAAGGCTCCCCTGGGGAGTTCAGTTGTACCCAAAGCCTTCCTTTGGGGGCACTTCTGGATGGGTGAATGGGGCTTGAAACACATTTTCTGGAGCCCGAGTTTTCAGTCTTCTGCCATGGTGGCTAGGGGTATATTTAGGGTTGCTCGTAAACAGTGAACAAGGAGGGTCCAGTTGCATGTGGGGCTGCGTAAAGGCTCCCCTGGGGAGTTGAGATGTACCCAAAGCCTTCCTCTGGGGGCACTTTTGGATGGGCGAATTAGTCTTTTAATGCATTTTCTGGGGCCCGAGTTTTCAGTCGACTGCCAGGCGGGCCAGGGCTATATTTAGGGTTGCTGTGAAAGAGCGAATACGGAGGGTCCAGTTGCATGTGGGGCTGCGTTAAGGCTCCCCTGGGGAGTCCTGTTGTACCCAAAGCCTTCCTTTGGGGGCACTTTTGCATGGTCCAAGGGGAATCGCAATGCGTTTTCTGAGGCCCGCTTTTTCAGTCTTCTCCCATTGCGCCGAGGGCTATATTAAGGCTTGCGGTGAAAGAGTGAACCCGGAGGGTCCAGTTGCATGTGGGGCTGCATAAAGGCTCCCCTGGGGAGTTCACTTGTACCCAAAGCCTTCCTTTGGGGGCACTTCTGGATGGGCGAAAGGGGCTTGAAACGCTTTTTCTGTGGCCCGAGTTTTCAGTCTTCTGCCATGCTGGCTAGGGTTATATTTAGGGTTGCTGTAAAGAGCGAATACGGAGGGTCCAGTTGCATGTGGGGCTGCGTAAAGGCTCCCCTGGGGAGTTCAGATGTACCCAAAGCCTTCCTTTGGGGGCACTTTTGGATGGGCGAATGGGGCTTGTAACACATTTTCTGTGGCCCAAGCTTTCAGTCGACTGCCAGGCGGGCTAGGGCTATATTTAGGCTTGCGGTGAAAGAGTGAACCCGGAGGGTCCAGTTGCATGTGGGGCTGCATAAAGGCTCCCCTGGGGAGTTCACTTGTACCCAAAGCCTTCCTTTGGGGGCACTTCTGGATGGGCGAAAGGGGCTTGAAACGCTTTTTCTGTGGCCCGAGTTTTCAGTCTTCTGCCATGCTGGCTAGGGTTATATTTAGGGTTGCTGTGAAAGAGCGAATACGGAGGGTCCAGTTGCATGTGGGGCTGCATAAAGGCTCCCCTGGGGAGTTCAGATGTACCCAAAGCCTTCCTTTGGGGGCACTTTTGGATGGGCGAATGGGGCTCGTAAGACATTTTCTGTGGCCCGAGTTTTCAGTCGACTGCCAGGCGTGCTAGGGCTATATTTAGGCTTGCGGTGAAAGAGTGAACCCGGAGGGTCCAGTTGCATGTTGGGCTGCATAAAGGCTCCCCTGGGGAGTTCACTTGTACCCAAAGCCTTCCTTTGGGGGCACTTCTGGATGGGTGAATGGGGCTTGAAACGCTTTTTCTGTGGCCCGAGTTTTCAGTTTTCTGCCATGCTGGCTATTGTTATATTTAGGGTTGCTTGTAAACAGCGAACACGGGGGGTCCAGTTGCGTATGGGCCTCCATAAAGGCTCCCCTGGGGAGTTCACTTGTACCCAAAGCCTTCCTTTGGGGGCACTTTTGGATGGACGAATTAGGCTTTTAACAGTTTTTCTGGGGCCCGAGTTTTCAGTCGACTGCCAGGCGGGCCAGGGCTATATTTAGGCTTGCGGTGAAAGAGTGAACCCGGAGGGTCCAGTTGCATGTGGGGCTGCATAAAGGCTCCCCTGGGGAGTTCAGTTGTACCCAAAGCCTTCCTTTGGGGGCACTTCTGGATGGCTGAATGGGGCTTGAAACACATTTTCTGGAGCCCGAGTTTTCAGTCTTCTGCCATGGTGGCTAGGGGTATATTTAGGGTTGCTCGTAAACAGTGAACAAGGAGGGTCCAGTTGCATGTGGGGCTGCGTAAAGGCTCCCCTGGGGAGTTGAGATGTACCCAAAGCCTTCCTCTGGGGGCACTTTTGGATGGGCGAATTAGGCTTTTAATGCATTTTCTGGGGCCCGAGTTTTCAGTCGACTGCCAGGCGGGCCAGGGCTATATTTAGGGTTGCTGTGAAAGAGCGAATACGGAGGGTCCAGTTGCATGTGGGGCTGCGTTAAGGCTCCCCTGGGGAGTCCTGTTGTACCCAAAGCCTTCCTTTGGGGGCACTTTTGCATGGTCCAAGGGGAATCGCAATGCGTTTTCTGAGGCCCGCTTTTTCAGTCTTCTCCCATTGCGCCGAGGGCTATATTAAGGCTTGCGGTGAAAGAGTGAACCCGGAGGGTCCAGTTGCATGTGGGGCTGCATAAAGGCTCCCCTGGGGAGTTCACTTGTACCCAAAGCCTTCCTTTGGGGGCACTTCTGGATGGGCGAAAGGGGCTTGAAACGCTTTTTCTGTGGCCCGAGTTTTCAGTCTTCTGCCATGCTGGCTAGGGTTATATTTAGGGTTGCTGTAAAGAGCGAATACGGAGGGTGCAGTTGCATGTGGGGCTGCGTAAAGGCTCCCCTGGGGAGTTCAGATGTACCCAAAGCCTTCCTTTGGGGGCACTTTTGGATGGGCGAATGGGGCTTGTAACACATTTTCTGTGGCCCGAGCTTTCAGTCGACTGCCAGGCGGGCTAGGGCTATATTTAGGCTTGCGGTGAAAGAGTGAACCCGGAGGGTCCAGTTGCATGTGGGGCTGCATAAAGGCTCCCCTGGGGAGTTCACTTGTACCCAAAGCCTTCCTTTGGGGGCACTTCTGGATGGGCGAAAGGGGCTTGAAACGCTTTTTCTGTGGCCCGAGTTTTCAGTCTTCTGCCATGCTGGCTAGGGTTATATTTAGGGTTGCTGTAAAGAGCGAATACGGAGGGTCCAGTTGCATGTGGGGCTGCGTAAAGGCTCCCCTGGGGAGTTCAGATGTACCCAAAGCCTTCCTTTGGGGGCACTTTTGGATGGGCGAATGGGGCTTGTAAGACATTTTCTGTGGCCCGAGCTTTCAGTCGACTGCCAGGCGGGCTAGGGCTATATTTAGGCTTGCGGTGAAAGAGTGAACCCGGAGGGTCCAGTTGCATGTGGGGCTGCATAAAGGCTCCCCTGGGGAGTTCACTTGTACCCAAAGCCTTCCTTTGGGGGCACTTCTGGATGGGTGAATGGGGCTTGAAACGCATTTTCTGGAGCCCGAGTTTTCAGTCTTCTGCCATGGTGGCTAGGGGTATATTTAGGGTTGCTCGTTAACAGTGAACAAGGAGGGTCCAGTTGCATGTGGGGCTGCGTAAAGGCTCCCCTGGGGAGTTCACTTGTACCCAAAGCCTTCCTCTGGGGGCACTTTTGGATGGACGAATTAGCCTTTAACGCATTTTCTGTGGCCCGAGTTTTCAGTCGACTGCCAGGCGGGCCAGGGCTATATTTAGGGTTGCTGTGAAAGAGTGAACCCGGAGGGTCCAGTTGCATGTGGGGCTGCATAAAGGCTCCCCTGGGGAGTTCACTTGTACCCAAAGCCTTCCTTTGGGGGCACTTCTGGATGGGCGAAAGGGGCTTGAAACGCTTTTTCTGTGGCCCGAGTTTTCAGTCTTCTGCCATGCTGGCTAGGGTTATATTTAGGGTTGCTGTAAAGAGCGAATACGGAGGGTCCAGTTGCATGTGGGGCTGCGTAAAGGCTCCCCTGGGGAGTTCAGATGTACCCAAAGCCTTCCTTTGGGGGCACTTTTGGATGGGCGAATGGGGCTTGTAAGACATTTTCTGTGGCCCGAGCTTTCAGTCGACTGCCAGGCGGGCTAGGGCTATATTTAGGCTTGCGGTGAAAGAGTGAACCCGGAGGGTCCAGTTGCATGTGGGGCTGCATAAAGGCTCCCCTGGGGAGTTCACTTGTACCCAAAGCCTTCCTTTGGGGGCACTTCTGGATGGGTGAATGGGGCTTGAAACGCTTTTTCTGTGGCCCGAGTTTTCAGTTTTCTGCCATAGTGGCTAGGGTTATATTTAGGGTTGCTTGTAAACAGCGAACACGGGGGGTCCAGTTGCGTATAGGCCTGCATAAAGGCTCCCCTGGGGAGTTCACTTGTACCCAAAGCCTTCCTTTGGGGGCACTTTTGGATGGTCGAATGGGGCTTGTATCACGTTTTCAGGGGCCCGATTTTTCAGTCGTCTGCCATGCGGGCCAGGGATATATTTAGGGTTGCTTTGAAAGAGCGAACACGGAGGGTCCAGTTGCATGTGGGGCTGCGTAAAGGCTCCCCTGGGGAGTTCAGATGTACCCAAAGCCTTCCTTTGGGGGCACTTTTGGATGGGCGAATGGGGCTCGTAAGACATTTTCTGTGGCCCGAGCTTTCAGTCGACTGCCAGGCGGGCTAGGGCTATATTTAGGCTTGCGGTGAAAGAGTGAACCCGGAGGGTCCAGTTGCATGTGGGGCTGCATAAAGGCTCCCCTGGGGAGTTCAGTTGTACCCAAAGCCTTCCTTTGGGGGCACTTCTGGATGGGTGAATGGGGCTTGAAACGCATTTTCTGGAGCCCGAGTTTTCAGTCTTCTGCCATGGTGGCTAGGCGTATATTTAGGGTTGCTCGTTAACAGTGAACAAGGAGGGTCCAGTTGCATGTGGGGCTGCGTAAAGGCTCCCCTGGGGAGTTCAGTTGTACCCAAAGCCTTCCTCTGGGGGCACTTTTGGATGGACAAATTAGGCTTTTAACGCATTTTCTGGGGCCCGAGTTTTCAGTCGACTGCCAGGCGGGCCAGGGCTATATTTAGGGTTGCTGTGAAAGAGCGAATACGGAGGGTCCAGTTGCATGTGGGGCTGCATAAAGGCTCCCCTGGGGAGTTCAGTTGTACCCAAAGCCTTCCTTTATGGGCACTTCTGGATGGGTGAATGGGGCTTGAAACGCTTTTTCTGTGGCCCGAGTTTTCAGTTTTCTGCCATGCTGGCTAGTGTTATATTTAGGGTTGCTTGTAAACAGCGAACACGGGGGGTCCAGTTGCGTATGGGCCTGCATAAAGGCTCCCCTGGGGAGTTCAGTTGTACCCAAAGCCTTCCTTTGGGGGCACTTCTGGATGGGCGAATGGGGCTTGTAACACGTTTTCTGGGGCCCGAGTATTCAGTCGTCTGCCATGCTGGCTTGGTTTATATTTAGGGTTGCTGTAAAGAGCGAACACGGAGGGTCCAGTTGCATGTGGGGCTGCGTAAAGACCCCCTGGGGAGTTCAGATGTACCCAAAGCCTTCCTTTGGAGGCACTTTTGGATGGGCGAATGGGGCTCGTAACACATTTTCTGTGGCCCGAGCTTTCAGTCGACTGCCAGGCGTGCTAGGGCTATATTTAGGCTTGCGGTGAAAGAGTGAACCCGGAGGGTCCAGTTGCATGTGGGGCTGCATAAAGGCTCCCCTGGGGAGTTCAGTTGTACCCAAAGCCTTCCTTTGGGGGCACTTCTGGATGGGTGAATGGGGCTTGAAATGCTTTTTCTGTGGCCCGAGTTTTCAGTTTTCTGCCATGCTGGCTAGTGTTATATTTAGGGTTGCTTGTAAACAGCGAACACGGGGGGTCCAGTTGCGTATGGGCCTGCATAAAGGCTCCCCTGGGGAGTTCAGTTGTACCCAAAGCCTTCCTTTGGGGGCACTTTTGGATGGTCGAATGGGGCTTGTAGCACGTTTTCTGGGGCCCGATTTTTCAGTCGTCTGCCATGCTGGCTAGGGTTATATTTAGGTTTGCTGTGAAAGAGCGAATACGGAGGGTCCAGTTGCATGTGGGGCTGCATAAAGGCTCCCCTGGGGAGTTTAGATGTACCCAAAGCCTTCCTTTGGGGGCACTTTTGGATGGGCGAATGGGGCTCGTAAGACATTTTCTGGGGCCCGAGCTTTCAGTCGACTGCCAGGCGGGCTAGGGCTATATTTAGGCTTGCGGTGAAAGAGTGAACCCGGAGGGTCCAGTTGCATGTGGGGCTGCATAAAGGCTCCCCTGGGGAGTTCACTTGTACCCAAAGCCTTCCTTTGGGGGCACTTCTGGATGGGTGAATGGGGCTTGAAACGCATTTTCTGGAGCCCGAGTTTTCAGTCTTCTGCCATGGTGGCTAGGGGTATATTTAGGGTTGCTCGTTAACAGTGAACAAGGAGGGTCCAGTTGCATGTGGGGCTGCGTAAAGGCTCCCCTGGGGAGTTCAGTTGTACCCAAAGCCTTCCTCTGGGGGCACTTTTGGATGGACGAATTAGGCTTTTAACGCATTTTCTGGGGCCCGAGTTTTCAGTCGACTGCCAGGCGGGCCAGGGCTATATTTAGGGTTGCTGTGAAAGAGTGAACCCGGAGCGTCCAGTTGCATGTGGGGCTGCATAAAGGCTCCCCTGGGGAGTTCAGTTGTACCCAAAGCCTTCCTTTGGGGGCACTTCTGGATGGGCGAAAGGGGCTTGAAACGCTTTTTCTGTGGCCCGAGTTTTCAGTCTTCTGCCATGCTGGCTAGGGTTATATTTATGGTTGCTGTAAAGAGCGAACACGGAGGGTGCAGTTGCATGTGGGGCTGCGTAAAGGCTCTCCTTGGGAGTTCACTTGTACCCAAAGCCTTCCTCTGGGGGCACTTTTGGATGGACGAATTAGGCTTTTAACAGTTTTTCTGGGGCCCGAGCTTTCAGTCGACTGCCAGGCGTGCTAGGGCTATATTTAGGCTTGCGGTGAAAGAGTGAACCCGGAGGGTCCAGTTGCATGTGGGGCTGCATAAAGGCTCCCCTGGGGAGTTCAGTTGTACCCAAAGCCTTCCTTTGGGGGCACTTTTGGATGGGTGAATGGGGCTTGAAACGCTTTTTCTGTGGCCCGAGTTTTCAGTCTTCTGCCATGCTGGCTAGTGTTATATTTAGGGTTGCTTGTAAACAGCGAACACGGGGGGTCCAGTTGCGTATGGGCCTGCATAAAGGCTCCCCTGGGGAGTTCACTTGTACCCAAAGCCTTCCTTTGGGGGCACTTCTGGATGGGCGAATGGGGCTTGTAGCACGTTTTCTGGGGCCCGAGTTTTCAGTCGTCTGCCATGCTGGCTAGGGTTATATTTAGGTTTGCTGTGAAAGAGAGAATACGGAGGGTCCAGTTGCATGTGGGGCTGCGTAAAGGCTCCCCTGGGGAGTTCACTTGTACCCAAAGCCTTCCTTTGGGGGCACTTTGGATGGTCCAAGGGGAATCGCAATGCGTTTTCTGAGGCCCGCTTTTTCAGTCTTCTCCCATTGCGCCGAGGGCTATATTTAGGCTTGCGGTGAAAGAGTGAACCCGGAGGGTCCAGTTGCATGTGGGGCTGCATAAAGGCTCCCCTGGGGAGTTCAGTTGTACCCAAAGCCTTCCTTTGGGGGCACTTCTGGATGGGTGAATGGGGCTTGAAACGCATTTTCTGGAGCCCGAGTTTTCAGTCTTCTGCCATGGTGGCTAGGGGTATATTTAGGGTTGCTCGTTAACAGTGAACAAGGAGGGTCCAGTTGCATGTGGGGCTGCGTAAAGGCTCCCCTGGGGAGTTCAGTTGTACCCAAAGCCTTCCTCTGGGGGCACTTTTGGATGGACGAATTAGGCTTTTAATGCATTTTCTGGGGCCCGAGTTTTCAGTCGACTGCCAGGCGGGCCAGGGCTATATTTAGGGTTGCTGTGAAAGAGTGAACCCGGAGCGTCCAGTTGCATGTGGGGCTGCATAAAGGCTCCCCTGGGGAGTTCAGTTGTACCCAAAGCCTTCCTTTGGGGGCACTTCTGGATGGGCGAAAGGGGCTTGAAACGCTTTTTCTGTGGCCCGAGTTTTCAGTCTTCTGCCATGCTGGCTAGGGTTATATTTATGGTTGCTGTAAAGAGCGAACACGGAGGGTGCAGTTGCATGTGGGGCTGCGTAAAGGCTCTCCTTGGGAGTTCACTTGTACCCAAAGCCTTCCTCTGGGGGCACTTTTGGATGGACGAATTAGGCTTTTAACAGTTTTTCTGGGGCCCGAGCTTTCAGTCGACTGCCAGGCGTGCTAGGGCTATATTTAGGCTTGCGGTGAAAGAGTGAACCCGGAGGGTCCAGTTGCATGTGGGGCTGCATAAAGGCTCCCCTGGGGAGTTCAGTTGTACCCAAAGCCTTCCTTTGGGGGCACTTTTGGATGGGTGAATGGGGCTTGAAACGCTTTTTCTGTGGCCCGAGTTTTCAGTCTTCTGCCATGCTGGCTAGTGTTATATTTAGGGTTGCTTGTAAACAGCGAACACGGGGGGTCCAGTTGCGTATGGGCCTGCATAAAGGCTCCCCTGGGGAGTTCACTTGTACCCAAAGCCTTCCTTTGGGGGCACTTCTGGATGGGCGAATGGGGCTTGTAGCACGTTTTCTGGGGCCCGAGTTTTCAGTCGTCTGCCATGCTGGCTAGGGTTATATTTAGGTTTGCTGTGAAAGAGAGAATACGGAGGGTCCAGTTGCATGTGGGGCTGCGTAAAGGCTCCCCTGGGGAGTTCACTTGTACCCAAAGCCTTCCTTTGGGGGCACTTTGGATGGTCCAAGGGGAATCGCAATGCGTTTTCTGAGGCCCGCTTTTTCAGTCTTCTCCCATTGCGCCGAGGGCTATATTTAGGCTTGCGGTGAAAGAGTGAACCCGGAGGGTCCAGTTGCATGTGAAGCTGCATAAAGGCTCCCCTGGGGAGTTCAGTTGTACCCAAAGCCTTCCTTTGGGGGCACTTCTTTATGGGTGAATGGGGCTTGAAACGCATTTTCTGGAGCCCGAGTTTTCAGTCTTCTGCCATGGTGGCTAGGGGTATATTTAGGGTTGCTCGTTAACAGTGAACAAGGAGGGTCCAGTTGCATGTGGGGCTGCGTAAAGGCTCCCCTGGGGAGTTCAGTTGTACCCAAAGCCTTCCTCTGGGGGCACTTTTGGATGGGCGAATTAGGCTTTTAATGCATTTTCTGGGACCCGAGTTTTCAGTCGACTGCCAGGCGGGCCACGGCTATATTTAGGGTTGCTGTGAAAGAGCGCATACGAAGGGTCCAGTTGCATGTGGGGCTGCGTTATGGCTCTCCTGGGGAGTCCAGTTGTACCCAAAGCCTTACTTTGGGGGCACTTTTGCTTGGTCCCAGTGGAATCGCAATGCGTTTTCTGAGGCCCGCTTTTTCAGTCTTCTCCCATTGCGCCGAGGGCTATATTTAGGGTTGCTGTGAAAGAGTGAACCCGGAGGGTCCAGTTGCATGTAGGGCTGCATAAAGGCTCCCCTGGGGAGTTCAGTTGTACCCAAAGCCTTCCTTTGGGGGCACTTTTGGATGGTCGAATGGGGCTTGAAACGCATTTTCTGGAGCCCGAGTTTTCAGTCTTCTGCCATGGTGGCTAGGGCTATATTTAGGGTTGCTGTGAAAGAGTGAACCCGGAGGGTCCAGTTGCATGTGGGGCTGCATAAAGGCTCCCCTGGGGAGTTCACTTGTACCCAAAGCCTTCCTTTGGGGGCATTCTGGATGGGCGAATGGGGCTTGAAACGCTTTTTCTGTGGCCCGAGTTTTCAGTCTTCTGCCATGCTGGTTAGGGTTATATTTAGGGTTGCTGTAAAGAGCGAACACGGAGGGTCCAGTTGCATGTGGGGCTGCGTAAAGGCTCCCCTGGGGAGTTCAGATGTACCCAAAGCCTTCCTTTGGGGGCACTTTTGGATGGGCGAATGGGGCTCGTAACACATTTTCTGTGGCCCGAGCTTTCAGTCGACTGCCAGGCGTGCTAGGGCTATATTTAGGCTTGCGGTGAAAGAGTGAACCCGGAGGGTCCAGTTGCATGTGGGGCTGCATAAAGGCTCCCCTGGGGAGTTTAGATGTACCCAAAGCCTTCCTTTGGGGGCACTTTTGGATGGGCGAATGGGGCTCGTAAGACATTTTCTGGGGCCCGAGCTTTCAGTCGACTGCCAGGCGTGCTAGGGCTATATTTAGGCTTGCGGTGAAAGAGTGAACCCGGAGGGTCCAGTTGCATGTGGGGCTGCATAAAGGCTCACCTGGGGAGTTCACTTGTACCCAAAGCCTTCCTTTGGGGGCACTTCTGGATGGGTGAATGGGGCTTGAAACGCATTTTCTGGAGCCCGAGTTTTCAGTCTTCTGCCATGGTGGCTAGGGGTATATTTAGGGTTGCTCGTTAACAGTGAACAAGGAGGGTCCAGTTGAATGTGGGGCTGCGTAAAGTCTCCCCTGGGGAGTTCAGTTGTACCCAAAGCCTTCCTCTGGGGGCACTTTTGGATGGACGAATTAGGCTTTTAACGCATTTTCTGGGGCCCGAGTTTTCAGTCGACTGCCAGGCGGGCCAGGGCTATATTTAGGGTTGCTGTGAAAGAGTGAACCCGGAGCGTCCAGTTGCATGTGGGGCTGCATAAAGGCTCCCCTGGGGAGTTCAGTTGTACCCAAAGCCTTCCTTTGGGGGCACTTCTGGATGGGCGAAAGGGGCTTGAAACGCTTTTTCTGTGGCCCGAGTTTTCAGTCTTCTGCCATGCTGGCTAGGGTTATATTTATGGTTGCTGTAAAGAGCGAACACGGAGGGTGCAGTTGCATGTGGGGCTGCGTAAAGGCTCTCCTTGGGAGTTCACTTGTACCCAAAGCCTTCCTCTGGGGGCACTTTTGGATGGACGAATTAGGCTTTTAACAGTTTTTCTGGGGCCCGAGCTTTCAGTCGACTGCCAGGCGTGCTAGGGCTATATTTAGGCTTGCGGTGAAAGAGTGAACCCGGAGGGTCCAGTTGCATGTGGGGCTGCATAAAGGCTCCCCTGGGGAGTTCAGTTGTACCCAAAGCCTTCCTTTGGGGGCACTTCTGGATGGGTGAATGGGGCTTGAAACGCTTTTTCTGTGGCCCGAGTTTTCAGTCTTCTGCCATGCTGGCTAGTGTTATATTTAGGGTTGCTTGTAAACAGCGAACACGGGGGGTCCAGTTGCGTATGGGCCTGCATAAAGGCTCCCCTGGGGAGTTCACTTGTACCCAAAGCCTTCCTTTGGGGGCACTTCTGGATGGGCGAATGGGGCTTGTAGCACGTTTTCTGGGGCCCGAGTTTTCAGTCGTCTGCCATGCTGGCTAGGGTTATATTTAGGTTTGCTGTGAAAGAGAGAATACGGAGGGTCCAGTTGCATGTGGGGCTGCGTAAAGGCTCCCCTGGGGAGTTCACTTGTACCCAAAGCCTTCCTTTGGGGGCACTTTGGATGGTCCAAGGGGAATCGCAATGCGTTTTCTGAGGCCCGCTTTTTCAGTCTTCTCCCATTGCGCCGAGGGCTATATTTAGGCTTGCGGTGAAAGAGTGAACCCGGAGGGTCCAGTTGCATGTGGGGCTGCATAAAGGCTCCCCTGGGGAGTTCACTTGTACCCAAAGCCTTCCTTTGGGGGCACTTCTGGATGGGTGAATGGGGCTTGAAACGCATTTTCTGGAGCCCGAGTTTTCAGTCTTCTGCCATGGTGGCTAGGGGTATATTTAGGGTTGGTCGTTAACAGTGAATAAGGAGGGTCCAGTTGCATGTGGGGCTGCGTAAAGGCTCCCCTGGGGAGTTCAGTTGTACCCAAAGCCTTCCTCTGGGGGCACTTTTGCATGGGCGAATTAGGCTTTTAATGCATTTTCTGGGACCCGAGTTTTCAGTCGACTGCCAGGCGGGCCAGGGCTATATTTAGGGTTGCTGTGAAAGAGCGCATACGAAGGGTCCAGTTGCATGTGGGGCTGCGTTATGGCTCTCCTGGGGAGTCCAGTTGTACCCAAAGCCTTCCTTTGGGGGCACTTATGCTTGGTCCCAGTGGAATCGCAATGCGTTTTCTGAGGCCCGCTTTTTCAGTCTTCTCCCATTGCGCCGAGGGCTATATTTAGGGTTGCTGTGAAAGAGTGAACCCGGAGGGTCCAGTTGCATGTAGGGCTGCATAAAGGCTCCCCTGGGGAGTTCAGTTGTACCCAAAGCCTTCCTTTGGGGGCACTTTTGGATGGTCGAATGGGGCTTGAAACACATTTTCTGGAGCCCGAGTTTTCAGTCTTCTGCCATGGTGGCTAGGGCTATATTTAGGGTTGCTGTGAAAGAGTGAACCCGGAGGGTCCAGTTGCATGTGGGGCTGCATAAAGGCTCCCCTGGGGAGTTCACTTGTACCCAAAGCCTTCCTTTGGGGGCATTCTGGATGGGCGAAAGGGGCTTGAAACGCTTTTTCTGTGGCCCGAGTTTTCAGTCTTCTGCCATGCTGGTTAGGGTTATATTTAGGGTTGCTGTAAAGAGCGAACACGGAGGGTGCAGTTGCATGTGGGGCTGCGTAAAGGCTCCCCTGCGGAGTTCAGATGTACCCAAAGCCTTCCTTTGGGGGCACTTTTGGATGGGCGAATGGGGCTCGTAACACATTTTCTGTGGCCCGAGCTTTCAGTCGACTGCCAGGCGTGCTAGGGCTATATTTAGGCTTGCGGTGAAAGAGTGAACCCGGAGGGTCCAGTTGCATGTGGGGCTGCATAAAGGCTCCCCTGGGGAGTTCACTTGTACCCAAAGCCTTCCTCTGGGGGCACTTTTGGAGGGGCGAATTAGGCTTTTAATGCATTTTCTGGAGCCCGAGTTTTCAGTCTTCTGCCATGGTGGCTAGGGGTATATTTAGGGTTGCTCGTAAACAGTGAACAAGGAGGGTCCAGTTGCATGTGGGGCTGCGTAAAGGCTCCCCTGGGGAGTTCAGATGTACCCAAAGCCTTCCTCTGGGGGCACTTTTGGATGGGCGAATTAATCTTTTAATGCATTTTCTGGGGCCCGAGTTTTCAGTCGACTGCCAGGCGGGCCAGGGTTATATTTAGGGTTGCTGTGAAAGAGCGAATACGGAGGGTCCGGTTGCATGTGGGGCTGCGTTAAGGCTCCCCTGGGGAGTCCAGTTGTACCCAAAGCCTTCCTTTGGGGGCACTTTTGCATGGTCCAAGGGGAATCGCAATGCGTTTTCTGAGGCCCGCTTTTTCAGTCTTCTCCCATTGCGCCGAGGGCTATATTAGGCTTGCGGTGAAAGAGTGAACCCGGAGGGTCCAGTTGCATGTGGGGCTGCATAAAGGCTCCCCTGGGGAGTTCAGTTGTACCCAAAGCCTTCCTTTGGGGGCACTTCTGGATGGGTGAATGGGGCTTGAAACGCTTTTTCTGTGGCCCGAGTTTTCAGTCTTCTGCCATGGTGGCTAGGGGTATATTTAGGGTTGCTCGTTAACAGTGAACAAGGAGGGTCCAGTTGCATGTGGGGCTGCGTAAAGGCTCCCCTGGGGAGTTCAGTTGTACCCAAAGCCTTCCTCTGGGGGCACTTTTGGATGGACGAATTAGGCTTTTAACGCATTTTCTGGGGCCCGAGTTTTCAGTCGACTGCCAGGCGGGCCAGGGCTATATTTAGGGTTGCTGTGAAAGAGTGAACCCGGAGGGTCCAGTTGAATGTATGGCTGCATAAAGGCTCCCCTGGGGAGTTCAGTTGTACCCAAAGCCTTCCTTTGGGGGCACTTCTGGATGGGCGAAAGGGGCTTGAAACGCTTTTTCTGTGGCCCGAGTTTTCAGTCTTCTTCCATGCTGGCTAGGGTTATATTTAGGGTTGCTGTAAAGAGCGAACACGGAGGGTGCAGTTGCATGTGGGGCTGCGTAAAGGCTCCCCTGGGGAGTTCAGATGTACCCAAAGCCTTCCTTTGGGGGCACTTTTGGATGGGCGAATGGGGCTCGTAAGACATTTTCTGTGGCCCGAGCTTTCAGTCGACTGCCAGGCGTGCTAGGGCTATATTTAGGCTTGCGGTGAAATAGTGAACCCGGAGGGTCCAGTTGCATGTGGGGCTGCGTTATGGCTCTCCTGGGGAGTTCACTTGTACCCAAAGCCTTCCTTTGGGGGCACTTCTGGATGGGTGAATGGGGCTTGAAACGCATTTTCTGGAGCCCGAGTTTTCAGTCTTCTGCCATGGTGGCTAGGGGTATATTTAGGGTTGCTCGTTAACAGTGAACAAGGAGGGTCCAGTTGCATGTGGGGCTGCGTAAAGGCTCCCCTGGGGAGTTCAGTTGTACCCAAAGCCTTCCTTTGGGGGCACTTCTGGATGGGTGAATGGGGCTTGAAACGCATTTTCTGGAGCCCGAGTTTTCAGTCTTCTGCCATGGTTGCTAGGGTTATATTTAGGGTTGCTGTAAAGAGCGAACACGGAGGGTGCAGTTGCATGTGGGGCTGCGTAAAGGCTCCCCTAGGGAGTTCAGATGTACCCAAAGCCTTCCTTTGGGGGCACTTTTGGATGGGCGAATGGGGCTCGTAACATATTTTCTGTGGCCCGAGCTTTCAGTCGACTGCCAGGCGGGCTAGGGCTATATTTAGGCTTGCGGTGAAAGAGTGAACCCGGAAGGTCCAGTTGCATGTGGGGCTGCATAAAGGCTCCCCTGGGGAGTTCACTTGTACCCAAAGCCTTCCTTTGGGGGCACTTCTGGATGGGCGAAAGGGGCTTGAAACGCATTTTCTGGAGCCCGAGTTTTCAGTCTTCTGCCATGGTGGCTAGGGGTATATTTAGGGTTGCTCGTTAACAGTGAACAAGGAGGGTCCAGTTGCATGTGGGGCTGCATAAAGGCTCCCCTGGGGAGTTCAGTTGTACCCAAAGCCTTCCTCCGGGGGCACTTTTGGATGGGCGAATTAGGCTTTTAACGCATTTTCTGGGGCCCGAGTTTTCAGTCGACTCCCAGGCGGGCCAGGGCTATATTTAGGGTTGCTGTGAAAGAGTGAACCCGGAAGGTCCAGTTGCATGTGGGGCTGCATAAAGGCTCCCCTGGGGAGTTCAGTTGTACCCAAAGCCTTCCTTTGGGGGCACTTCTGGATGGGTGAATGGGGCTTGAAACGCTTTTTCTGTGGCCCGAGTTTTCAGTCTTCTGCCATGCTGGCTAGGGTTATATTTAGGGTTGCTGTAAAGAGCGAACACGGAGGGTCCAGTTGCATGTGGGGCTGCGTAAAGGCTCCCCTGGGGAGTTCAGTTGTACCCAAAGCCTTCCTCTGGGGGCACTTTTGGATGGACGAATTAGGCTTTTAACGCATTTTCTGTGGCCCCAGTTTTCAGTCGACTGCCAGGCGGGCCAGGGCTATATTTAGGGTTGCTGTGAAAGAGCGAATACGGAGGGTCCAGTTGCATGTGGGGCTGCATAAAGGCTCCCCTGGGGAGTTCAGTTGTACCCAAAGCCTTCCTCTGGGGGCACTTTTGGAGGGGCGAATTAGGCTTTTAACGCATTTTCTGGGGCCCGAGTTTTCAGTCGACTGCCAGGCGGGCCAGGGCTATATTTAGGCTTGCGGTGAAAGAGTGAACCCGGAGGGTCCAGTTGCATGTGGGGCTGCATAAAGGCTCCCCTGGGGAGTTCACTTGTACCCAAAGCCTTCCTTTGGGGGCACTTCTGGATGGGTGAATGGGGCTTGAAACGCTTTTTCTGTGGCCCGAGTTTTCAGTTTTCTGCCATGGTTGCTAGGGTTATATTTAGGGTTGCTTGTAAACAGCGAACACGGGGGGTCCAGTTGCGTATGGGCCTGCATAAAGGCTCCCCTGGGGAGTTCAGTTGTACCCAAAGCCTTCCTTTGGGGGCACTTTTAGATGGTCAAATGGGGCTTGTAGCACGTTTTCTGGGGCCCGATTTTTCAGTCGTCTGCCATGCTGGCTAGGGTTATATTTAGGTTTGCTGTGAAAGAGCGAATACGGAGGGTCCAGTTGCATGTGGGGCTGCGTAAAGGCTCCCCTGGGGAGTTCAGATGTACCCAAAGCCTTCCTTTGGGGGCACTTCTGGATGGGTGAATGGGGCTTGAAACGCATTTTCTGGAGCCCGAGTTTTCAGTCTTCTACCATGGTGGCTAGGGGCATATTTAGGGTTGCTCGTTAACAGTGAACAAGGAGGGTCCAGTTGCATGTGGGGCTGCGTAAAGGCTCCCCTGGGAAGTTCAGTTGTACCCAAAGCCTTCCTCTGGGGGCACTTTTGGATGGACGAATTAGGCTTTTAACGCATTTTCTGGGGCCCGAGTTTTCAGTCGACTGCCAGGCGGGCCAGGGCTATATTTAGGGTTGCTGTGAAAGAGTGAACCCGGAGGGTCCAGTTGCATGTGGGGCTGCATAAAGGCTCCCCTGGGGAGTTCAGTTGTACCCAAAGCCTTCCTTTGGGGGCACTTCTGGATGGGCGAATGGGGCTTGTAGCACGTTTTCTGGGGCCCGAGTTTTCAGTCGTCTGCCATGCTGGCTAGGGTTATATTTAGGTTTGCTGTGAAAGAGAGAATACGGAGGGTCCAGTTGCATGTGGGGCTGCGTATAGGCTCCCCTGGGGAGTTCACTTGTACCCAAAGCCTTCCTTTGGGGGCACTTTGGATGGTCCAAGGGGAATCGCAATGCGTTTTCTGAGGCCCGCTTTTTCAGTCTTCTCCCATTGCGCCGAGGGCTATATTTAGGCTTGCGGTGAAAGAGTGAACCCGGAGGGTCCAGTTGCATGTGGGGCTGCATAAAGGCTCCCCTGGGGAGTTCACTTGTACCCAAAGCCTTCCTTTGGGGGCACTTCTGGATGGGTGAATGGGGCTTGAAACGCATTTTCTGGAGCCCGAGTTTTCAGTCTTCTGCCATGGTGGCTAGGGGTATATTTAGGGTTGGTCGTTAACAGTGAACAAGGAGGGTCCAGTTGCATGTGGGGCTGCGTAAAGGCTCCCCTGGGGAGTTCAGTTGTACCCAAAGCCTTCCTCTGGGGGCACTTTTGCATGGGCGAATTAGGCTTTTAATGCATTTTCTGGGACCCGAGTTTTCAGTCGACTGCCAGGCGGGCCAGGGCTATATTTAGGGTTGCTGTGAAAGAGCGCATACGAAGGGTCCAGTTGCATGTGGGGCTGCGTTATGGCTCTCCTGGGGAGTCCAGTTGTACCCAAAGCCTTCCTTTGGGGGCACTTTTGCTTGGTCCCAGTGGAATCGCAATGCGTTTTCTGAGGCCCGCTTTTTCAGTCTTCTCCCATTGCGCCGAGGGCTATATTTAGGGTTGCTGTGAAAGAGTGAACCCGGAGGGTCCAGTTGCATGTAGGGCTGCATAAAGGCTCCCCTGGGGAGTTCACTTGTACCCAAAGCCTTCCTTTGGGGGCACTTTTGGATGGTCGAATGGGGCTTGAAACACATTTTCTGGAGCCCGAGTTTTCAGTCTTCTGCCATGGTGGCTAGGGCTATATTTAGGGTTGCTGTGAAAGAGTGAACCCGGAGGGTCCAGTTGCATGTTGGGCTGCATAAAGGCTCCCCTGGGGAGTTCACTTGTACCCAAAGCCTTCCTTTGGGGGCATTCTGGATGGGCGAAAGGGGCTTGAAACGCTTTTTCTGTGGCCCGAGTTTTCAGTCTTCTGCCATGCTGGTTAGGGTTATATTTAGGGTTGCTGTAAAGAGCGAACACGGAGGGTCCAGTTGCATGTGGGGCTGCGTAAAGGCTCCCCTGGGGAGTTCAGATGTACCCAAAGCCTTCCTTTGGGGGCACTTTTGGATGGGCGAATGGGGCTCGTAACACATTTTCTGTGGCCCGAGCTTTCAGTCGACTGCCAGGCGTGCTAGGGCTATATTTAGGCTTGCGGTGAAAGAGTGAACCTGGAGGGTCCAGTTGCATGTGGGGCTGCATAAAGGCACCCCTGGGGAGTTCACTTGTACCCAAAGCCTTCCTCTGGGGGCACTTTTGGAGGGGCGAATTAGGCTTTTAATGCATTTTCTGGAGCCCGAGTTTTCAGTCTTCTGCCATGGTGGCTAGGGGTATATTTAGGGTTGCTCGTAAACAGTGAACAAGGAGGGTCCAGTTGCATGTGGGGCTGCGTAAAGGCTCCCCTGGGGAGTTCAGATGTACCCAAAGCCTTCCTCTGGGGGCACTTTTGGATGGGCGAATTAATCTTTTAATGCATTTTTTGTGGCCCGAGTTTTCAGTCGACTGCCAGGCGGGCCAGGGTTATATTTAGGGTTGCTGTGAAAGAGCGAATACGGAGGGTCCGGTTGCATGTGGGGCTGCGTTAAGGCTCCCCTGGGGAGTCCAGTTGTACCCAAAGCCTTCCTTTGGGGGCACTTTTGCATGGTCCAAGGGGAATCGCAATGCGTTTTCTGAGGCCCGCTTTTTCAGTCTTCTCCCATTGCGCCGAGGGCTATATTAGGCTTGCGGTGAAAGAGTGAACCCGGAGGGTCCAGTTGCATGTGGGGCTGCATAAAGGCTCCCCTGGGGAGTTCACTTGTACCCAAAGCCTTCCTTTGGGGGCACTTCTGGATGGGCGAAAAGGGCTTGAAACGCTTTTTCTGTGGCCCGAGTTTTCAGTCTTCTGCCATGGTGGCTAGGGTTATATTTAGGGTTGCTGTAAAGAGCGAACTCGGAGGTCCCAGTTGCATGTGGGGCTGCGTAAAGGCTCCCCTGGGGAGTTCAGATGTACCCAAAGCCTTCCTTTGGGGGCACTTTTGGATGGTCGAATGGGGCTCGTAACACATTTTCTGTGGCCCGAGCTTTCAGTCGACTGCCAGGCGTGCTAGGGCTATATTTAGGCTTGCGGTGAAAGAGTGAACCCGGAGGGTCCAGTTGCATGTGGGGCTGCATAAAGGCTCCCCTGGGGAGTTCACTTGTACCCAAAGCCTTCCTTTGGGGGCACTTCTGGATGGGTGAATGGGGCTTGAAACGCTTTTTCTGGAGCCCGAGTTTTCAGTCTTCTGCCATGGTGGCTAGAGGTATATTTAGGGTTGCTCGTTAACAGTGAACAAGGAGGGTCCAGTTGCATGTGGGGCTGCGTAAAGGCTCCCCTGGGGAGTTCAGTTGTACCCAAAGCCTTCCTCTGGGGGCACTTTTGGATGGACGAATTAGGCTTTTAACGCATTTTCTGGGGCCCGAGTTTTCAGTCGACTGCCAGGCGGGCCAGGGCTATATTTAGGGTTGCTGTGAAAGAGTGAACCCGGAGGGTCCAGTTGCATGTGGGGCTGCATAAAGGCTCCCCTGGGGAGTTCACTTGTACCCAAAGCCTTCCTTTGGGGGCACTTCTGGATGGGCGAAAGGGGCTTGAAACGCTTTTTCTGTGGCCCGAGTTTTCAGTCTTCTGCCATGGTTGCTAGGGTTATATTTAGGGTTGCTGTAAAGAGCGAACACGGAGGGTGCAGTTGCATGTGGGGCTGCGTAAAGGCTCCCCTAGGGAGTTCAGATGTACCCAAAGCCTTCCTTTGGGGGCACTTTTGGATGGGCGAATGGGGCTCGTAACACATTTTCTGTGGCCCGAGCTTTCAGTCGACTGCCAGGCGGGCTAGGGCTATATTTAGGCTTGCGGTGAAAGAGTGAACCCGGAGGGTCCAGTTGCATGTGGGGCTGCATAAAGGCTCCCCTGGGGAGTTCACTTGTACCCAAAGCCTTCCTTTGGGGGCACTTCTGGATGGGCGAAAGGGGCTTGAAACGCATTTTCTGGAGCCCGAGTTTTCAGTCTTCTGCCATGGTGGCTAGGGGTATATTTAGGGTTGCTCGTTAACAGTGAACAAGGAGGGTCCAGTTGCATGTGGGGCTGCATAAAGGCTCCCCTGGGGAGTTCAGTTGTACCCAAAGCCTTCCTCCGGGGGCACTTTTGGATGGGCGAATTAGGCTTTTAACGCATTTTCTGGGGCCCGAGTTTTCAGTCGACTCCCAGGCGGGCCAGGGCTATATTTAGGGTTGCTGTGAAAGAGTGAACCCGGAAGGTCCAGTTGCATGTGGGGCTGCATAAAGGCTCCCCTGGGGAGTTCACTTGTACCCAAAGCCTTGCTTTGGGGGCACTTCTGGATGGGCGAAAGGGGCTTGAAACGCTTTTTCTGTGGCCCGAGTTTTCAGTCTTCTTCCATGGTGGCTAGGGTTATATTTAGGGTTGCTGTAAAGAGCGAATACGGAGGGTCCAGTTGCATGTGGGGCTGCATAAAGGCTCCCCTGGGGAGTTCAGTTGTACCCAAAGCCTTCCTTTGGGGGCACTTCTGGATGGGTGAATGGGGCTTGAAACGCTATTTCTGTGGCCCGAGTTTTCAGTCTTCTGCCATGCTGGCTAGGGTTATATTTAGGGTTGCTGTAAAGAGCGAACACGGAGGGTCCAGTTGCATGTGGGGCTGCGTAAAGGCTCCCCTGGGGAGTTCAGTTGTACCCAAAGCCTTCCTCTGGGGGCACTTTTGGATGGACGAATTAGGCTTTTAACGCATTTTCTGTGGCCCCAGTTTTCAGTCGACTGCCAGGCGGGCCAGGGCTATATTTAGGGTTGCTGTGAAAGAGCGAATACGGAGGGTCCAGTTGCATGTGGGGCTGCATAAAGGCTCCCCTGGGGAGTTCAGTTGTACCCAAAGCCTTCCTCTGGGGGCACTTTTGGAGGGGCGAATTAGGCTTTTAACGCATTTTCTGGGGCCCGAGTTTTCAGTCGACTGCCAGGCGGGCCAGGGCTATATTTAGGCTTGCGGTGAAAGAGTGAACCCGGAGGGTCCAGTTGCATGTGGGGCTGCATAAAGGCTCCCCTGGGGAGTTCAGTTGTACCCAAAGCCTTCCTTTGGGGGCACTTCTGGATGGGTGAATGGGGCTTGAAACGCTTTTTCTGTGGCCCGAGTTTTCAGTTTTCTGCCATGGTTGCTAGGGTTATATTTAGGGTTGCTTGTAAACAGCGAACACGGGGGGTCCAGTTGCGTATGGGCCTGCATAAAGGCTCCCCTGGGGAGTTCAGTTGTACCCAAAGCCTTCCTTTGGGGGCACTTTTAGATGGTCAAATGGGGCTTGTAGCACGTTTTCTGGGGCCCGATTTTTCAGTCGTCTGCCATGCTGGCTAGGGTTATATTTAGGTTTGCTGTGAAAGAGCGAATACGGAGGGTCCAGTTGCATGTGGGGCTGCGTAAAGGCTCCCCTGGGGAGTTCAGATGTACCCAAAGCCTTCCTTTGGGGGCACTTCTGGATGGGTGAATGGGGCTTGAAACGCATTTTCTGGAGCCCGAGTTTTCAGTCTTCTGCCATGGTGGCTAGGGGCATATTTAGGGTTGCTCGTTAACAGTGAACAAGGAGGGTCCAGTTGCATGTGGGGCTGCGTAAAGGCTCCCCTGGGAAGTTCAGTTGTACCCAAAGCCTTCCTCTGGGGGCACTTTTGGATGGACGAATTAGGCTTTTAACGCATTTTCTGGGGCCCGAGTTTTCAGTCGACTGCCAGGCGGGCCAGGGCTATATTTAGGGTTGCTGTGAAAGAGTGAACCCGGAGGGTCCAGTTGCATGTGGGGCTGCATAAAGGCTCCCCTGGGGAGTTCAGTTGTACCCAAAGCCTTCCTTTGGGGGCACTTCTGGGTGGGCGAAAGGGGCTTGAAACGCTTTTTCTGGAGCCCGAGTTTTCAGTCTTCTGCCATGCTGGCTAGGGTTATATTTAGGGTTGCTGTAAAGAGCGAACACGGAGGGTGCAGTTGCATGTGGGGCTGCGTAAAGGCTCCCCTTGGGAGTTCACTTGTACCCAAAGCCTTCCTCTGGGGGCACTTTTGGATATACGAATTAGGCTTTTAACAGTTTTTCTGGGGCCCGAGTTTTCAGTCGACTGCCAGGCGGGCCAGGGCTATATTTAGGCTTGCGGTGAAAGAGTGAACCCGGAGGGTCCAGTTGCATGTGGGGCTGCATAAAGGCTCCCCTGGGGAGTTCACTTGTACCCAAAGCCTTCCTTTGGGGGCACTTCTGGATGGGTGAATGGGGCTTGAAACGCTTTTTCTGTGGCCCGAGTTTTCAGTCTTCTGCCATGCTGGCTAGTGTTATATTTAGGGTTGCTTGTAAACAGCGAACACGGGGGGTCCAGTTGCGTATGGGCCTGCATAAAGGCTCCCCTGGGGAGTTCACTTGTACCCAAAGCCTTCCTTTGGGGGCACTTCTGGATGGGTGAATGGGGCTTGAAACGCTATTTCTGGAGCCCGAGTTTTCAGTTTACTGCCATGCTGGCTAGTGTTATATTTAGGGTTGCTTGTAAACAGCGAACACGGGGCGTCCAGTAGTGTATGGGCCTGCATAAAGGCTCCCCTGGGGAGTTCAGTTGTACCCAAAGCCTTCCTTTGGGGGCACTTCTGGATGGTCGAATGGGGCTTGTAGCACGTTTTCTGGGGACCGAGTATTCAGTCGTCTGCCATGCTGGCTTGGGTTATATTTAGGGTTGCTGTAAAGTGCGAACACGGAGGGTCCAGTTGCATGTGGGGCTGCGTAAAGACCCCCTGGGGAGTTCAGATGTACCGAAAGCCTTCCTTTGGAGGCACTTTCTGATGGGCGAATGGGGCTCGTAACACATTTTCTGTGGCCCGAGCTTTCAGTCGACTGCCAGGCGTGCTAGGGCTATATTTAGGCTTGCGGTGAAAGAGTGAACCCGGAGGGTCCAGTTGCATGTGGGGCTGCATAAAGGCTCCCCTGGGGAGTTCAGTTGTACCCAAAGCCTTCCTTTGGGGGCACTTCTGGATGGGTGAATGGGGCTTGAAATGCTTTTTCTGTGGCCCGAGTTTTCAGTTTTCTGCCATGCTGGCTAGTGTTATATTTAGGGTTGCTTGTAAACAGCGAACACGGGGGGTCCAGTTGCGTATGGGCCTGCATAAAGGCTCCCCTGGGGAGTTCAGTTGTACCCAAAGCCTTCCTTTGGGGGCACTTTTGGATGGTCGAATGGGGCTTGTAGCACGTTTTCTGGGGCCCGATTTTTCAGTCGTCTGCCATGCTGGCTAGGGTTATATTTAGGTTTGCTGTGAAAGAGCGAATACGGAGGGTCCAGTTGCATGTGGGGCTGCATAAAGGCTCCCCTGGGGAGTTCAGATGTACCCAAAGCCTTCCTTTGGGGGCACTTCTGGATGGGTGAATGGGGCTTGAAACGCATTTTCTGGAGCCCGAGTTTTCAGTCTTCTGCCATGGTGGCTAGGGGCATATTTAGGGTTGCTCGTTAACAGTGAACAAGGAGGGTCCAGTTGCATGTGGGGCTGCGTAAAGGCTCCCCTGGGAAGTTCAGTTGTACCCAAAGCCTTCCTCTGGGGGCACTTTTGGATGGACGAATTAGGCTTTTAACGCATTTTCTGGGGCCCGAGTTTTCAGTCGACTGCCAGGCGGGCCAGGGCTATATTTAGGGTTGCTGTGAAAGAGTGAACCCGGAGGGTCCAGTTGCATGTGGGGCTGCATAAAGGCTCCCCTGGGGAGTTCAGTTGTACCCAAAGCCTTCCTTTGGGGGCACTTCTGGATGGGCGAAAGGGGCTTGAAACGCTTTTTCTGGAGCCCGAGTTTTCAGTCTTCTGCCATGCTGGCTAGGGTTATATTTAGGGTTGCTGTAAAGAGCGAACACGGAGGGTCCAGTTGCATGTGGGGCTGCATAAAGGCTCCCCTGGGGAGTTCACTTGTACCCAAAGCCTTCCTTTGGGGGCACTTCTGGATGGGTGAATGGGGCTTGAAACGCTTTTTCTGTGGCCCGAGTTTTCAGTCTTCTGCCATGCTGGCTAGTGTAATATTTAGGGTTGCTTGTAAACAGCGAACACGGGGGGTCCAGTTGCGTATGGGCCTGCATAAAGGCTCCCCTGGGGAGTTCACTTGTACCCAAAGCCTTCCTTTGGGGGCACTTCTGGATGGGTGAATGGGGCTTGAAACGCTATTTCTGGAGCCCGAGTTTTCAGTTTACTGCCATGCTGGCTAGTGTTATATTTAGGGTTGCTTGTAAACAGCGAACACGGGGCGTCCAGTAGCGTATGGGCCTGCATAAAGGCTCCCCTGGGGAGTTCAGTTGTACCCAAAGCCTTCCTTTGGGGGCACTTCTGGATGGTCGAATGGGGCTTGTAGCATTTTTTCTGGGGACCGAGTATTCAGTCGTCTGCCATGCTGGCTTGGGTTATATTTAGGGTTGCTGTAAAGTGCGAACACGGAGGGTCCAGTTGCATGTGGGGCTGCGTAAAGACCCCCTGGGGAGTTCAGATGTACCGAAAGCCTTCCTTTGGAGGCACTTTCTGATGGGCGAATGGGGCTTGAAACGCTATTTCTGGAGCCCGAGTTTTCAGTTTACTGCCATGCTGGCTAGTGTTATATTTAGGGTTGCTTGTAAACAGCGAACACGGAGGGTCCAGTTGCATGTGGGGCTGCATAAAGGCTCCCCTGGGGAGTTCAGTTGTACCCAAAGCCTTCCTTTGGGGGCACTTCTGGATGGGTGAATGGGGCTTGAAATGCTTTTTCTGTGGCCCGAGTTTTCAGTTTTCTGCCATGCTGGCTAGTGTTATATTTAGGGTTGCTTGTAAACAGCGAACACGGGGGGTCCAGTTGCGTATGGGCCTGCATAAAGGCTCCCCTGGGGAGTTCAGTTGTACCCAAAGCCTTCCTTTGGGGGCACTTTTGGATGGTCGAATGGGGCTTGTAGCACGTTTTCTGGGGCCCGATTTTTCAGTCGTCTGCCATGCTGGCTAGGGTTATATTTAGGTTTGCTGTGAAAGAGCGAATACGGAGGGTCCAGTTGCATGTGGGGCTGCATAAAGGCTCCCCTGGGGAGTTCAGATGTACCCAAAGCCTTCCTTTGGGGGCACTTCTGGATGGGTGAATGGGGCTTGAAACGCATTTTCTGGAGCCCGAGTTTTCAGTCTTCTGCCATGGTGGCTAGGGGTATATTTAGGGTTGCTCGTTAACAGTGAACAAGGAGGGTCCAGTTGCATGTGGGGCTGCGTAAAGTCTCCCCTGGGGAGTTCAGTTGTACCCAAAGCCTTCCTCTGGGGGCACTTTTGGATGGACGAATTAGGCTTTTAACGCATTTTCTGGGGCCCGAGTTTTCAGTCGACTGCCAGGCGGGCCAGGGCTATATTTAGGGTTGCTGTGAAAGAGTGAACCCGGAGGGTCCAATTGCATGTGGGGCTGCATAAAGGCTCCCCTGGGGAGTTCACTTGTACCCAAAGCCTTCCTTTGGGGGCACTTCTGGATGGTCGAATGGGGTTGTAGCACGTTTTCTGGGGCCCGATTTTTCAGTCGTCTGCCATGCTGGCTAGGGTTATATTTAGGTTTGCTGTGAAAGAGCGAATACGGAGGGTCCAGTTGCATGTGGGGCTGCGTAAAGGCTCCCCTGGGGAGTTCAGATGTACCCAAAGCCTTCCTTTGGGGGCACTTTTGGATGGGCGAATGGGGCTCGTAACACATTTTCTGTGGCCCGAGTTTTCAGTCGACTGCCAGGCGTGCTAGGGCTATATTTAGGCTTGCGGTGAAAGAGTGAACCCGGAGGGTCCAGTTGCATGTGGGGCTGCATAAAGGCTCCCCTGGGGAGTTCAGTTGTACCCAAAGCCTTCCTTTGGGGGCACTTTTGGATGGGTGAATGGGGCTTGAAACGCTTTTTCTGTGGCCCGAGTTTTCAGTTTTCTGCCATGCTGGCTAGTGTTATATTTAGGGTTGCTTGTAAACAGCGAACACGGGGGGTCCAGTTGCGTATGGGCCTGCATAAAGGCTCCCCTGGGGAGTTCAGTTGTACCCAAAGCCTTCCTTTGGGGGCACTTTTAGATGGTCAAATGGGGCTTCTAGCACGTTTTCTGGGGCCCGATTTTTCAGTCTTCTGCCATGTTGGTTAGGGTTATATTTAGGGTTGCTGTAAAGAGCGAACACGGAGGGTCCAGTTGCATGTGGGGCTGCGTAAAGGCTCCCCTGGGGAGTTCAGATGTACCCAAAGCCTTCCTTTGGGGGCACTTTTGAATGGGCGAATGGGGCTCGTAACACATTTTCTGTGGCCCGAGCTTTCAGTCGACTGCCAGGCGTGCTAGGGCTATATTTAGGCTTGCGGTGAAAGAGTGAACCCGGAGGGTCCAGTTGCATGTGGGGCTGCATAAAGGCTCCCCTGGGGAGTTCAGTTGTACCCAAAGCCTTCCTTTGGGGGCACTTCTGGATGGGTGAATGGGGCTTGAAACGCATTTTCTGGAGCCCGAGTTTTCAGTCTTCTGCCATGGTGGCTAGGGGTATATTTAGGATTGCTCGTTAACAGTGAACAAGGAGGGTCCAGTTGCATGTGGGGCTGCGTAAAGGCTCCCCTGGGGAGTTCAGTTGTACCCAAAGCCTTCCTCTGGGGGCACTTTTGGATGGACGAATTAGGCTTTTAACGCATTTTCTGGGGCCCGAGTTTTCAGTCGACTGCCAGGCGGGCCAGGGCTATATTTAGGGTTGCTGTGAATGAGTGAACCCGGAGGGTCCAGTTGCATGTGGGGCTGCATAAAGGCTCCCCTGGGGAGTTCAGTTGTACCCAAAGCCTTTCTTTGGGGGCACTTTTGGATGGGCGAAAGGGGCTTGAAACGCTTTTTCTGTGGCCCGAGTTTTCAGTCTTCTGCCATGCTGGCTAGGGTTATATTTAGGGTTGCTGTAAAGAGCGAACACGGAGGGTGCAGTTGCATGTGGGGCTGCGTAAAGGCTCCCCTTGGGAGTTCACTTGTACCCAAAGCCTTCCTTTGGGGGCACTTTTGGATGGACGAATTAGGCTTTTAACAGTTTTTCTGGGGCCCGAGTTTTCAGTCGACTGCCAGGCGGGCCAGGGCTATATTTAGGGTTGCTGTGAAAGAGTGAACCCGGAGGGTCCAGTTGCATGTGGGGCTGCATAAAGGCTCCCCTGGGGAGTTCAGTTGTACCCAAAGCCTTCCTTTGGGGGCACTTCTGGATGGGTGAATGGGGCTTGAAACGCTTTTTCTGTGGCCCGAGTTTTCAGTCTTCTGCCATGCTGGCTAGTGTTATATTTAGGGTTGCTTGTAAACAGCGAACACGGGGGGTCCAGTTGCGTATGGGCCTGCATAAAGGCTCCCCTGGGGAGTTCAGTTGTACCCAAAGCCTTCCTTTGGGGGCACTTCTGGATGGGCGAATGGGGCTTGTAGCACGTTTTCTGGGGCCCGAGTTTTCAGTCGTCTGCCATGCTGGCTAGGGTTATATTTAGGTTTGCTGTGAAAGAGAGAATACGGAGGGTCCAGTTGCATGTGGGGCTGCGTTAAGGCTCCCCTGGGGAGTCCAGTTGTACCCAAAGCCTTCCTTTGGGGGCACTTTGGATGGTCCAAGGGGAATCGCAATGCGTTTTCTGAGGCCCGCTTTTTCAGTCTTCTCCCATTGCGCCGAGGGCTATATTTAGGCTTGCGGTGAAAGAGTGAACCCGGAGGGTCCAGTTGCATGTGGGGCTGCATAAAGGCTCCCCTGGGGAGTTCACTTGTACCCAAAGCCTTCCTTTGGGGGCACTTCTGGATGGGTGAATGGGGCTTGAAACGCATTTTCTGGAGCCCGAGTTTTCAGTCTTCTGCCATGCTATCTAGGGTTATATTTAGGTTTGCTGTGAAAGAGCGAATACGGAGGGTCCAGTTGCATGTGGGGCTGCATAAAGGCTCCCCTGGGGAGTTCAGATGTACCCAAAGCCTTCCTTTGGGGGCACTCCTGGATGGGTGAATGGGGCTTGAAACGCATTTTCTGGAGCCCGAGTTTTCAGTCTTCTGCCATGGTGGCTAGGGGTATATTTAGGGTTGCTTGTTAACAGTGAACAAGGAGGGTCCAGTTGCATGTGGGGCTGCGTAAAGTCTCCCCTGGGGAGTTCAGTTGTACCCAAAGCCTTCCTCTGGGGGCACTTTTGGATGGACGAATTAGGCTTTTAACGCATTTTCTGGGGCCCGAGTTTTCAGTCGACTGCCAGGCGGGCCAGGGCTATATTTAGGGTTGCTGTGAAAGAGTGAACCCGGAGGGTCCAGTTGCATGTGGGGCTGCATAAAGGCTCCCCTGGGGAGTTCACTTGTACCCAAAGCCTTCCTTTGGGGGCACTTCTGGATGGTCGAATGGGGTTGTAGCACGTTTTCTGGGGCCCGATTTTTCAGTCGTCTGCCATGCTGGCTAGGGTTATATTTAGGTTTGCTGTGAAAGAGCGAATACGGAGGGTCCAGTTGCATGTGGGGCTGCGTAAAGGCTCCCCTGGGGAGTTCAGATGTACCCAAAGCCTTCCTTTGGGGGCACTCCTGGATGGGTGAATGGGGCTTGAAACGCATTTTCTGGAGCCCGAGTTTTCAGTCTTCTGCCATGGTGGCTAGGGGTATATTTAGGGTTGCTTGTTAACAGTGAACAAGGAGGGTCCAGTTGCATGTGGGGCTGCGTAAAGTCTCCCCTGGGGAGTTCAGTTGTACCCAAAGCCTTCCTCTGGGGGCACTTTTGGATGGACGAATTAGGCTTTTAACGCATTTTCTGGGGCCCGAGTTTTCAGTCGACTGCCAGGCGGGCCAGGGCTATATTTAGGGTTGCTGTGAAAGAGTGAACCCGGAGGGTCCAGTTGCATGTGGGGCTGCATAAAGGCTCCCCTGGGGAGTTCACTTGTACCCAAAGCCTTCCTTTGGGGGCACTTCTGGATGGTCGAATGGGGTTGTAGCACGTTTTCTGGGGCCCGATTTTTCAGTCGTCTGCCATGCTGGCTAGGGTTATATTTAGGTTTGCTGTGAAAGAGCGAATACGGAGGGTCCAGTTGCATGTGGGGCTGCGTAAAGGCTCCCCTGGGGAGTTCAGATGTACCCAAAGCCTTCCTTTGGGGGCACTTTTGGATGGGCGAATGGGGCTCGTACGACATTTTCTGTGGCCCGAGTTTTCAGTCGACTGCCAGGCGTGCTAGGGCTATATTTAGGCTTGCGGTGAAAGAGTGAAATTGGAGGGTCCAGTTGCATGTGGGGCTGCATAAAGGCTCCCCTGGGGAGTTCACTTGTACCCAAAGCCTTCCTTTGGGGGCACTTCTGGATGGGTGAATGGGGCTTGAAACGCTTTTTCTGTGGCCCGAGTTTTCAGTTTTCTGCCATGCTGGCTAGTGTTATATTTAGGGTTGCTTGTAAACAGCAAACACGGGGGGTCCAGTTGCGTATGGGCCTGCATAAAGGCTCCCCTGGGGAGTTCAGTTGTACCCAAAGCCTTCCTTTGGGGGCACTTTTAGATGGTCAAATGGGGCTTCTAGCACGTTTTCTGGGGCCCGATTTTTCAGTCTTCTGCCATGTTGGTTAGGGTTATATTTAGGGTTGCTGTAAAGAGCGAACACGGAGGGTCCAGTTGCATGTGGGGCTGCGTAAAGGCTCCCCTGGGGAGTTCAGATGTACCCAAAGCCTTCCTTTGGGGGCACTTTTGAATGGGCGAATGGGGCTCGTAAGACATTTTCTGTGGCCCGAGCTTTCAGTCGACTGCCAGGCGGGCTAGGGCTATATTTAGGGTTGCGGTGAAAGAGTGAACCCGGAGGGTCCAGTTGCATGTGGGGCTGCATAAAGGCTCCCCTGGGGAGTTCAGTTGTACCCAAAGCCTTCCATTGGGGGCACTTCTGGATGGGTGAATGGGGCTTGAAACGCATTTTCTGGAGCCCGAGTTTTCAGTCTTCTGCCATGGTGGCTAGGGGTATATTTAGGATTGCTCGTTAACAGTGAACAAGGAGGGTCCAGTTGCATGTGGGGCTGCGTAAAGGCTCCCCTGGGGAGTTCAGTTGTACCCAAAGCCTTCCTCTGGGGGCACTTTTGGATGGACGAATTAGGCTTTTAACGCATTTTCTGGGGCCCGAGTTTTCAGTTGACTGCCAGGCGGGCCAGGGCTATATTTAGGGTTGCTGTGAATGAGTGAACCCGGAGGGTCCAGTTGCATGTGGGGCTGCATAAAGGCTCCCCTGGGGAGTTCAGTTGTACCCAAAGCCTTTCTTTGGGGGCACTTTTGGATGGGCGAAAGGGGCTTGAAACGCTTTTTCTGTGGCCCGAGTTTTCAGTCTTCTGCCATGCTGGCTAGGGTTATATTTAGGGTTGCTGTAAAGAGCGAACACGGAGGGTGCAGTTGCATGTGGGGCTGCGTAAAGGCTCCCCTTGGGAGTTCACTTCTACCCAAAGCCTTCCTTTGGGGGCACTTTTGGATGGACGAATTAGGCTTTTAACAGTTTTTCTGGGGCCCGAGTTTTCAGTCGACTGCCAGGCGGGCCAGGGCTATATTTAGGGTTGCTGTGAAAGAGTGAACCCGGAGGGTCCAGTTGCATGTGGGGCTGCATAAAGGCTCCCCTGGGGAGTTCACTTGTACCCAAAGCCTTCCTTTGGGGGCACTTCTGGATGGGTGAATGGGGCTTGAAACGCTTTTTCTGTGGCCCGAGTTTTCAGTCTTCTGCCATGCTGGCTAGTGTTATATTTAGGGTTGCTTGTAAACAGCGAAGACGGGGGGTCCAGTTGCGTATTGGCCTGCATAAAGGCTCCCCTGGGGAGTTCAGTTGTATCCAAAGCCTTCCTTTGGGGGCACTTTTGGATGGTCGAATGGGGCTTGTAGCACGTTTTCTGGGGCCCGATTTTTCAGTCGTCTGCCATGATTGCTAGGGTTATATTTAGGGTTGCTGTAAAGAGCGAACACGGAAGGTCCAGTTGCATGTGGGGCTGCGTAAAGGCTCCCCTGGGGAGTTCACTTGTACCCAAAGCCTTCATTTGGGGGCACTTTTGGATGGTCCAAGGGGAATCGCAATGCGTTTTCTGAGGCCCACTTTTTCAGTCTTCTCCCATTGCGCCGAGGACTATATTTAGGCTTGCGGTGAAAGAGCGAATACGGAGGGTCGAGTTGCATGTGGGGCTGCGTTAAGGCTCCCCTGGGGAGTCCAGTTGTACCCAAAGCCTTCCTTTGGGGGCACTTATGGATGGGCGAATGGGGCTCGTAACACATTTTCTGTGGCCCGAGCTTTCAGTCGACTGTCAGGCGTGCTAGGGCTATATTTAGGCTTGCGGTGAAAGAGTGAACCCGGAGGGTCCAGTTGCATGTGGGGCTGCATAAAGGCTCCCCTGGGGAGTTCACTTGTACCCAAAGCCTTCCTTTGGGGGCACTTCTGGATGGGTGAATGGGGCTTGAAACGCTTTTTCTGTGGCCCGAGTTTTCAGTTTTCTGCCATGCTGGCTAGTGTTATATTTAGGGTTGCTTGTAAACAGCGAACACGGGGTTCGAGTTGCGTATGGGCCTGCATAAAGGCTCCCCTGGGGAGTTCACTCGTACCCAAAGCCTTCGTTTGGGGGCACTTTTGGATGGTCGAATGGGGCTTGTAGCACGTTTTCTGTGGCCCGAGTTTTCAGTCGTCTGCCATGCTGGCTTGGGTTATATTTAGGGTTGCTGTAAAGAGCGAACACGGAGGGTCCAGTTGCATGTGGGGCTGCGTAAAGTCCCCCTGGGGAGTTCAGATGTACCCAAAGCCTTCCTCTGGGGGCACTTTTGGAGGGGCGAAATAGGCTTTTAACGCATATTCTGGGGCCCGAGTTTTCAGTCGACTGCCAGGCGGGCCAGGGCTATATTTAGGGTTGCTTTCAAAGAGTGAACCCGGAGGGTCCAGTTGCATGTGGGGCTGCATAAAGGCTCCCCTGGGGAGTTCAGTTGTACCCAAAGCCTTCCTCTGGGGGCACTTTTGGATGGGTGAATGGGGCTTGAAACGCTTTTTCTGTGGCCCGAGTTTTCAGTTTTCTGCCATGCTGACTAGTGTTATATTTAGGGTTGCTTGTAAACAGCGAACACGGGGGTTCCAGTTGCGTATGGGCCTGCATAAAGGCTCCCCTGGGGAGTTCAGTTGTACCCAAAGCCTTCCTTTGGGGGCACTTTGGGATCGTCCAAGGGGAATCGCAATGCGTTTTCTGAGGCCCGCTTTTTCAGTCTTCTCCCATTGCGCCGAGGGCTATATTTAGGCTTGCGGTGAAAGAGGGAACCCGGATGGTCCAGTTGCATGTGGGGCTGCATAAAGGCTCCCCTGGGGAGTTCAGTTGTACCCAAAGCCTTCCTTTGGGGGCACTTCTGGATGGGTGAATGGGGCTTGAAACGCATTTTCTGGAGCCCGAGTTTTCAGTCTTCTGCCATGGTGGCTAGGGGTATATTTAGGGTTGCTCGTAAACAGTGAACAAGGAGGGTCCAGTTGCATGTGGGGCTGCGTTAAGGCTCCCCTGGGGAGTTCAGTTGTACCCAAAGCCTTCCTCTGGGGGCACTTTTGGATGGGCGAATTAGGCTTTTAACAGTTTTTCTGGGGCCCGAGTTTTAAGTCGACTGCCAGGCGGGCCAGGGCTATATTTAGGGTTGCTGTGAAAGAGTGAACCCGGAGGGTCCAGTTGCATGTGGGGCTGCATAAAGGCTCCCCTGGGGAGTTCAGTTGTACCCAAAGCCTTCCTCTGGGGGCACTTTTGGATGGGTGAATGGGGCTTGAAACGCATTTTCTGGAGCCCGAGTTTTCAGTCTTCTGCCATGGTGGCTAGGGGTATATTTAGGGTTGCTGTAAAGAGCGAACACGGAGGGTCCAGTTGCATGTGGGGCTGCATAAAGGCTCCCCTGGGGAGTTCAGTTGTACCCAAAGCCTTCCTCTGGGGGCACTTTTGGATGGACGAATTAGGCTTTTAATGCATTTTCTGGGGCCCGAGTTTTCAGTCGACTGCCATGCGGGCCAGGGCTATATTTCGGGTTGCTGTGAAAGAGCGAATACGGAGGGTCCAGTTGCATGTGGGGCTGCGTTAAGGCTCCCCTGGGGAGTCCAGTTGTACCCAAAGCCTTCCTTTGGGGGCACTTTTGCATGGTCCAAGGGGAATCGCAATGCGTTTTCTGAGGCCCGCTTTTTCAGTCTTCTCCCATTGCGCCGAGGGCTATATTTAGGCTTGGGGTGAAAGAGTGAACCCGGAGGGTCCAGTTGCATGTGGGGCTGCATAAAGGCTCCCCTGGGGAGTTCAGTTGTACCCAAAGCCTTCCTTTGGGGGCACTTCTGGATGGGTGAATGGGGCTTGAAACGCTTTTTCTGTGGCCCGAGTTTTCAGTTTTCTGCCATGCTGGCAAGTGTTTATTTAGGGTTGCTTGTAAACAGCGAACACGGGGGGTCCAGTTGCGTATGGGCCTGCATAAAGGCTCCCCTGGGGAGTTCAGTTGTACCCAAGCCTTCCTTTGGGGGCACTTTTAGATGGTCGAATGGGGCTTGTAGCACGTTTTCTGGGGCCCGATTTTTCAGTCGTCTGCCATGCGGGCCAGGGTTATATTTAGGCTTGCTTTGAAAGAGCGAATATGGAGGGTCCAGTTGCATGTGGGGCTGCATAAAGGCTCCCCTGGGGAGTTCACTTGTACCCAAAGCCTTCCTTTGGGGGCACTTCTGGATGGGCGAAAGGGGCTTGAAACGCTTTTTCTGTGGCCCGAGCTTTCAGTCTACTGCCAGGCGTGCTAGGGCTATATTTAGGGTTGCTGTGAAAGAGCGAATACGGAGGGTCCAGTTGCATGTGGGGCTGCATAAAGGCTCCCCTGGGGAGTTCACTTGTACCCAAAGCCTTCCTCTGGGGGCACTTTTGGATGGACGAATTAGGCTTTTAACAGTTTTTCTGGGGCCCGAGTTTTCAGTCGACTGCCAGGCGGGCCAGGGCTATATTTAGGGTTGCTGTGAAAGAGCCAATATAGAGGGTCCAGTTGCATGTGGGGCTGCATAAAGGCTCCCCTGGGGAGTTCAGTTGTACCCAAAGCCTTCCTCTGGGGGCACTTTTGGAGGGGCGAATTAGGCTTTTAACGCATTTTCTGGGGCCCGAGTTTTCAGTCGACTGCCAGGCGGGCCAGGGCTATATTTAGGGTTGCGGTGAAAGAGTGAACCCGGAGGGTCCAGTTGCATGTGGGGCTGCATAAAGGCTCCCCTGGGGAGTTCAGTTGTACCCAAAGCCTTTCTTTGGGGGTACTTCTGCATGGGTGAATGGGGCTTGAAACGCTTTTTCTGTGGCCCGATTTTTCAGTTTTCTACCATGCTGGCTAGTGTTATATTTAGGGTTGCTTGTAAAAAGCGAACACGGGGGGTCCAGTTGCGTATGGGCCTGCATAAGGGCTCCCCTGGGGACTTCACTTGTACCCAAAGCCTTCGTTTGGGTGTACTTTTGGATGGTCGAATGTAGCACGTTTTTTGGGGCCCGAGATTTCAGTTTTCTGCCATGCTGGCTCTGGTTATATTTAGGGTTGCTGTAAAGAGCGAACACGGAGGGTCCAGTTGCATGTGGGGCTGCGTAAAGTCCCCCTGGGGAGTTCAGATGTACCCAAAGCCTTCCTTTGGAGGCACTTTTGGATGGGCGAATGGGGCTCGTAACACATTTTCTGTGGCCCGAGCTTTCAGTCGACTGCCAGGCGTGCTAGGGCTATATTTAGGGTTGCTTGTAAACAGCGAACACGGGGTTCGAGTTGCGTATGGGCCTGCATAAAGGCTCCCCTGGGGAGTTCACTCGTACCCAAAGCCTTCGTTTGGGGGCACTTTTGGATGGTCGAATGGGGCTTGTAGCACGTTTTCTGTGGCCCGAGTTTTCAGTCGTCTGCCATGCTGGCTAGGGTTATATTTAGGGTTGCTGTAAAGAGCGAACACGGAGGGTCCAGTTGCATGTGGGGCTGCGTAAAGTCCCCCTGGGGAGTTCAGATGTACCCAAAGCCTTCCTCTGGGGGCACTTTTGGAGGGGCGAATTAGGCTTTTAACGCATATTCTGCTGCCCGAGTTTTCAGTCGACTGCCAGGCGGGCCAGGGCTATATTTAGGGTTGCTTTGAAAGAGTGAACCCGGAGGGTCCAGTTGCATGTGGGGCTGCATAAAGGCTCCCCTGGGGAGTTCAGTTGTACCCAAAGCCTTCCTCTGGGGGCACTTTTGGATGGGTGAATGGGGCTTGAAACGCTTTTTCTGTGGCCCGAGTTTTCAGTTTTCTGCCATGCTGGCTAGTGTTATATTTAGGGTTGCTTGTAAACAGCGAACACGGGGGTTCCAGTTGCGTATGGGCCTGCATAACGGCTCCCCTGGGGAGTTCAGTTTTACCCAAAGCCTTCCTTTTGGGGCATTTTGGGATGGTCCAAGGGGAATCGCAATGCGTTTTCTGAGGCCCGCTTTTTCAGTCTTCTCCCATTGCGCCGAGGGCTATATTTAGGCTTGCGGTGAAAGAGGGAACCCGGATGGTCCAGTTGCATGTGGGGCTGCATAAAGGCTCCCCTGGGGAGTTCAGTTGTACCCAAAGCCTTCCTTTGGGGGCACTTCTGGATGGGTGAATGGGGCTTGAAACGCATTTTCTGGAGCCCGAGTTTTCAGTCTTCTGCCATGGTGGCTAGGGGTATATTTAGGGTTGCTCGTAAACAGTGAACAAGGAGGGTCCAGTTGCATGTGGGGCTGCGTTAAGGCTCCCCTGGGGAGTTCAGTTGTACCCAAAGCCTTCCTCTGGGGGCACTTTTGGATGGGCGAATTAGGCTTTTAACAGTTTTTCTGGGGCCCGAGTTTTAAGTCGACTGCCAGGCGGGCCAGGGCTATATTTAGGGTTGCTGTGAAAGAGTGAACCCGGAGGGTCCAGTTGCATGTGGGGCTGCATAAAGGCTCCCCTGGGGAGTTCAGTTGTACCCAAAGCCTTCCTCTGGGGGCACTTTTGGATGGGTGAATGGGGCTTGAAACGCATTTTCTGGAGCCCGAGTTTTCAGTCTTCTGCCATGGTGGCTAGGGGTATATTTAGGGTTGCTGTAAAGAGCGAACACGGAGGGTCCAGTTGCATGTGGGGCTGCATAAAGGCTCCCCTGGGGAGTTCAGTTGTACCCAAAGCCTTCCTCTGGGGGCACTTTTGGATGGACGAATTAGGCTTTTAATGCATTTTCTGGGGCCCGAGTTTTCAGTCGACTGCCATGCGGGCCAGGGCTATATTTCGGGTTGCTGTGAAAGAGCGAATACGGAGGGTCCAGTTGCATGTGGGGCTGCGTTAAGGCTCCCCTGGGGAGTCCAGTTGTACCCAAAGCCTTCCTTTGGGGGCACTTTTGCATGGTCCAAGGGGAATCGCAATGCGTTTTCTGAGGCCCGCTTTTTCAGTCTTCTCCCATTGCGCCGAGGGCTATATTTAGGCTTGGGGTGAAAGAGTGAACCCGGAGGGTCCAGTTGCATGTGGGGCTGCATAAAGGCTCCCCTGGGGAGTTCAGTTGTACCCAAAGCCTTCCTTTGGGGGCACTTCTGGATGGGTGAATGGGGCTTGAAACACTTTTTCTGTGGCCCGAGTTTTCAGTTTTCTGCCATGCTGGCTAGTGTTTATTTAGGGTTGCTTGTAAACAGCGAACACGGGGGGTCCAGTTGCGTATGGGCCTGCATAAAGGCTCCCCTGGGGAGTTCAGTTGTACCCAAGCCTTCCTTTGGGGGCACTTTTAGATGGTCGAATGGGGCTTGTAGCACGTTTTCTGGGGCCCGATTTTTCAGTCGTCTGCCATGCGGGCCAGGGTTATATTTAGGCTTGCTTTGAAAGAGCGAATATGGAGGGTCCAGTTGCATGTGGGGCTGCATAAAGGCTCCCCTGGGGAGTTCACTTGTACCCAAAGCCTTCCTTTGGGGGCACTTCTGGATGGGCGAAAGGGGCTTGAAACGCTTTTTCTGTGGCCCGAGCTTTCAGTCTACTGCCAGGCGTGCTAGGGCTATATTTAGGGTTGCTGTGAAAGAGCGAATACGGAGGGTCCAGTTGCATGTGGGGCTGCATAAAGGCTCCCCTGGGGAGTTCACTTGTACCCAAAGCCTTCCTCTGGGGGCACTTTTGGATGGACGAATTAGGCTTTTAACAGTTTTTCTGGGGCCCGAGTTTTCAGTCGACTGCCAGGCGGGCCAGGGCTATATTTAGGGTTGCTGTGAAAGAGCCAATATAGAGGGTCCAGTTGCATGTGGGGCTGCATAAAGGCTCCCCTGGGGAGTTCAGTTGTACCCAAAGCCTTCCTCTGGGGGCACTTTTGGAGGGGCGAATTAGGCTTTTAACGCATTTTCTGGGGCCCGAGTTTTCAGTCGACTGCCAGGCGGGCCAGGGCTATATTTAGGGTTGCGGTGAAAGAGTGAACCCGGAGGGTCCAGTTGCATGTGGGGCTGCATAAAGGCTCCCCTGGGGAGTTCAGTTGTACCCAAAGCCTTTCTTTGGGGGTACTTCTGCATGGGTGAATGGGGCTTGAAACGCTTTTTCTGTGGCCCGATTTTTCAGTTTTCTACCATGCTGGCTAGTGTTATATTTAGGGTTGCTTGTAAAAAGCGAACACGGGGGGTCCAGTTGCGTATGGGCCTGCATAAGGGCTCCCCTGGGGACTTCACTTGTACCCAAAGCCTTCGTTTGGGGGCACTTTTGGATGGTCGAATGTAGCACGTTTTTTGGGGCCCGAGATTTCAGTTTTCTGCCATGCTGGCTCTGGTTATATTTAGGGTTGCTGTAAAGAGCGAACACGGAGGGTCCAGTTGCATGTGGGGCTGCGAAAAGTCCCCCTGGGGAGTTCAGATGTACCCAAAGCCTTCCTTTGGAGGCACTTTTGGATGGGCGAATGGGGCTCGTAACACATTTTCTGTGGCCCGAGCTTTCAGTCGACTGCCAGGCGTGCTAGGGCTATATTTAGGGTTGCTTGTAAACAGCGAACACGGGGGTTCCAGTTGCGTATGGGCCTGCATAAAGGCTCCCCTGGGGAGTTCACTTGTACCCAAAGCCTTCCTTTGGGGGCACTTTTGGATGGTCGAATGGGGTTTGTAGCACGTTTTCTGGGGCCTGATTTTTCAGTCGTCTGCCATGCGGGCCAGGGTTATATTTAGGCTTGCTGTGAAAGAGCGAACCCGGAGGGTCCAGTTGCATGTGGGGCTGCATAAAGGCTCCCCTGGGGAGTTCAGTTGTACCCAAAGCCTTCCTCTGGGGGCACTTTTGGATGGGTGAATGGGGCTTGAAACGCTTTTTCTGTGGCCCGAGTTTTCAGTTTTCTGCCATGCTGGCTAGTGTTATATTTAGGGTTGCTTGTAAACAGCGAACACGGGGGTTCCAGTTGCGTATGGGCCTGCATAAAGGCTCCCCTGGGGAGTTCAGTTGTACCCAAAGCCTTCCTTTGGGGGCACTTTGGGATGGTCCAAGGGGAATCGCAATGCGTTTTCTGAGGCCCGCTTTTTCAGTCTTCTCCCATTGCGCCGAGGGCTATATTTAGGCTTGCGGTGAAAGAGGGAACCCGGATGGTCCAGTTGCATGTGGGGCTGCATAAAGGCTCCCCTGGGGAGTTCAGTTGTTCCCAAAGCCTTTCTTTTGGGGGCACTTCTGGATGGGTGAATGGGGCTTGAAACGCATTTTCTGGAGCCCGAGTTTTCAGTCTTCTGCCATGGTGGCTAGGGGTATATTTAGGGTTGCTCGTAAACAGTGAACAAGGAGGGTCCAGTTGCATGTGGGGCTGCGTTAAGGCTCCCCTGGGGAGTTCACTTGTACCCAAAGCCTTCCTCTGGGGGCACTTTTGGATGGGCGAATTAGGCTTTTAACAGTTTTTCTGGGGCCCGAGTTTTAAGTCGACTGCCAGGCGGGCCAGGGCTATATTTAGGGTTGCTGTGAAAGAGTGAACCCGGAGGGTCCAGTTGCATGTGGGGCTGCATAAAGGCTCCCCTGGGGAGTTCAGTTGTACCCAAAGCCTTCCTCTGGGGGCACTTTTGGATGGGTGAATGGGGCTTGAAACGCATTTTCTGGAGCCCGAGTTTTCAGTCTTCTGCCATGGTGGCTAGGGGTATATTTAGGGTTGCTCGTAAACAGTGAACAAGGAGGGTCCAGTTGCATGTGGGGCTGCATAAAGGCTCCCCTGGGGAGTTCAGTTGTACCCAAAGCCTTCCTTTGGGGGCACTTTTGGAGGGGCGAATTAGGCTTTTAACGCATTTTCTGGGGCCCGAGTTTTCAGTCGACTGCCAGGCGGGCCAGGGCTATATTTAGGGTTGCGGTGAAAGAGTGAACCCGGAGGGTCCAGTTGCATGTGGGGCTGCATAAAGGCTCCCCTGGGGAGTTCAGTTGTACCCAAAGCCTTCCTTTGGGTGTACTTCTGCATGGGTGAATGGGGCTTGAAAGCCTTTTTCTGTGGCCCGATTTTTCAGTTTTCTACCATGCTGGCTAGTGTTATATTTAGGGTTGCTTGTAAAAAGCGAACACGGTGGGTCCACTTGCGTATGGGCCTGCATAAGGGCTCCCCTGGGGAGTTCACTTGTACCCAAAGCCTTCGTTTGGGGGCACTTTTGGATGGTCGAATGTAGCACGTTTTCTGGGGCCCGAGATTTCAGTTTTCTGCCATGCTGGCTCTGGTTATATTTAGGGTTGCTGTAAAGAGCGAACACGGAGGGTCCAGTTGCATGTGGGGCTGCGTAAAGTCCCCCTGGGGAGTTCAGATGTACCCAAAGCCTTCCTTTGGAGGCACTTTTGGATGGGCGAATGGGGCTCGTAACACATTTTCTGTGGCCCGAGCTTTCAGTCGACTGCCAGGCGTGCTAGGGCTATATTTAGGGTTGCTTGTAAACAGCGAACACGGGGGTTCCAGTTGCGTATGGGCCTGCATAAAGGCTCCCCTGGGGAGTTCAGTTGTACCCAAAGCCTTCCTCTGGGGGCACTTTTGGATGGGCGAATTAGGCTTTTAACGCATTTTCTGGGGCCCGAGTTTTCAGTCTTCTGCCATGCTGGCTAGGGTTATATTTAGGGTTGCTGTAAAGAGCGAACACGGAGAGTCCAGTTGCATGTGGGGCTGCGTAAAGGCTGCCCTGGGGAGTTCACTTGTACCCAAAGCCTTCCTTTGGGGGCACTTCTGGATGGGCGAAAGGGGCTTGAAACGCTTTTTCTGGGGCCCGAGTTTTCAGTCTTCTGCCATGCTGGCTAGGGTTATATTTAGGGTTGCTGTAAAGAGCGAACACGGAGAGTCCAGTTGCATGTGGGGCTGCGTAAAGTCCCCCTGGGGAGTTCAGATGTACCCAAAGCCTTCCTCTGGGGGCACTTTTGGAGGGGCGAATTAGGCTTTTAACGCATTTTCTGGGGCCCGAGTTTTCAGTCGACTGCCAGGCGGGCCAGGGCTATATTTAGGGTTGCTGTGAAAGAGCGAATACGGAGGGTCCAGTTGCATGTGGGGCTGCATAAAGGCTCCCCTGGGGAGTCCAGTTGTACCCAAAGCCTTCCTTTGGGAGCACTTTGGGATGGTCCAAGGGGAATCGCAATGCGTTTTCTGAGGCCCGCTTTTTAAGTCTTCTCCCGATGCGCCGAGGGTTATATTTAGGCTTGCGGTGAAAAAGTGAACCCGGAGGGTCCAGTTGCATGTGGGGCTGCATAAAGGCTCCCCTGGGGAGTTCACTTGTACCCAAAGCCTTCCTTTGGGGCACTTCTGGATGGGTGAATGGGGCTTGAAACGCATTTTCTGGAGCCCGAGTTTTCAGTCTTCTGCCATGGTGGCTAGGGGTATATTTAGGGTTGCTCGTAAACAGTGAACAAGGAGGGTCCAGTTGCATGTGGGGCTGCGTAAAGGCTCCCCTGGGGAGTTCAGTTGTACCCAAAGCCTTCCTCTGGGGGCACTTTTGGATGGGCGAATTAGGCTTTTAACAGTTTTTCTGGGGCCCGAGTTTTAAGTCGACTGCCAGGCGGGCCAGGGCTATATTTAGGGTTGCTGTGAAAGAGTGAACCCGGAGGGTCCAGTTGCATGTGGGGCTGCATAAAGGCTCCCCTGGGGAGTTCACTTGTACCCAAAGCCTTCCTTTGGGGGCACTTCTGGATGGGTGAATGGGGCTTGAAAAGCTTTTTCTGTGGCCCGAGTTTTCAGTTTTCTGCCATGCTGGTAGTGTTATATTTAGGGTTGCTTGTAAACAGCGAACACGGGGGGTCCAGTTGCGTATTGGCCTGCATAAAGGCTCCCCTGGGGAGTTCAGTTGTATCCAAAGCCTTCCTTTGGGGGCACTTTTGGATGGTCGAATGGGGCTTGTAGTACGTTTTCTGGGGCCCGATTTTTCAGTCGTCTGCCATGCTTGCTAGGGTTATATTTAGGGTTGCTGTAAAGAGCGAACACGGAGGGTCCAGTTGCATGTGGGGCTGCGTAAAGGCTCCCCTGGGGAGTTCAGTTGTACCCAAAGCCTTTATTTGGGGGCACTTTTGGATGGTCCAAGGGGAATCGCAATGCGTTTTCTGAGGCCCACTTTTTCAGTCTTCTCCCATTGCGCCGAGGACTATATTTAGGCTTGCGGTGAAAGAGCGAATACGGAGGGTCGAGTTGCATGTGGGGCTGCGTTAAGGCTCCCCTGGGGAGTTCAGTTGTACCCAAAGCCTTCCTTTGGGGGGACTTTTGGATGGGCGAATGGGGCTCGTAACACATTTTCTGTGGCCCGAGCTTTCAGTCGACTGCCAGGCGTGCTAGGGCTATATTTAGGCTTGCGGTGAAAGAGTGAACCCGGAGGGTCCAGTTGCATGTGGGGCTGCATAAAGGCTCCCCTGGGGAGTTCACTTGTACCCAAAGCCTTCCTTTGGGGGCACTTCTGGATGGGCGAAAGGGGCTTGAAACGCTTTTTCTGTGGCCCGAGTTTTCAGTCTTCTGCCATGCTGGTTAGGGTTATATTTAGGGTTGCTGTAAAGAGCGAACCCGGAGGGTCCAGTTGCATGTGGGGCTGCGTAAAGGCTCCCCTGGGGAGTTCAGATGTACCCAAATCCTTCCTTTGGGGGCACATCTGGATGGGCGAATGGGGCTCGTAACACATTTTCTGTGGCCCGAGCTTTCAGTCGACTGCCAGGCGTGCTAGGGCTATATTTAGGGTTGCTGTGAAAGAGCGAATACGGAGGGTCCAGTTGCATGTGGGGCTGCATAAAGGCTCCCCTGGGGAGTTCAGTTGTACCCAAAGCCTTCCTCTGGGGGCACTTTTGGAGGGGCGAATTAGGCTTTTAATGCATTTTCTGGAGCCCGAGTTTTCAGTCTTCTGCCATGGTGGCTAGGGTTATATTTAGGGTTGCTGTGAAAGAGCGAATACGGAGGGTCCAGTTGCATGTGGGGCTGCATAAAGGCTCCCCTGGGGAGTTCACTTGTACCCAAAGCCTTCCTCTGGGGGCACTTTTGGATGGACGAATTAGGCTTTTAACAGTTTTTCTGGGGCCCGAGTTTTCAGTCGACTGCCAGGCGGGCCAGGGCTATATTTAGTGTTGCTTTGAAAGCGCGAATACGGAGGGTCCAGTTGCATGTGGGGCTGCATAAAGGCTCCCCTGGGGAGTTCAGTTGTACCCAAAGCCTTCCTCTGGGGGCACTTTTGGATGGTCGAATTAGGCTTTTAACGCATTTTCTGGGGCCCGATTTTTGAGTCGACTGCCAGGCGGGCCAGGGCTATATTTAGGGTTGCTTTGAAAGAGTGAACCCGGAGGGTCCAGTTGCATGTGGGGCTGCATAAAGGCTCCCCTGGGGAGTTCAGTTGTACCCAAAGCCTTCCTTTGGGGGTACTTCTGGATGGGTGAATGGGGCTTGAAACGCTTTTTCTGCGGCCCGAGTTTTCAGTTTTCTGCCATGCTGGCTAGTGTTATATTTAGGGTTGCTTGTAAACAGCGAACACGGGGTTTCCAGTTGCGTATGGGCCTGCATAAAGGCTCCCCTGGGGAGTTCAGTTGTACCCAAAGCCTTCGTTTGGGGGCACTTTGGGATGGTCCAAGGGGAATCGCAATGCGTTTTCTGAGGCCCGCTTTTTCAGTCTTCTCCCATTGCGCCGAGGGCTATATTTAGGCTTGCGGTGAAAGAGGGAACCCGGAGGGTCCAGTTGCATGTGGGGCTGCATAAAGGCTCCCCTGGGGAGTTCAGTTGTACCCAAAGCCTTCCTTTGGGGGCACTTCTGGATGGGTGAATGGGGCTTGAAACGCATTTTCTGGAGCCCGAGTTTTCAGTCTTCTGCCATGGTGGCTAGGGGTATATTTAGGGTTGCTCGTAAACAGTGAACAAGGAGGGTCCAGTTGCATGTGGGGCTGCGTTAAGGCTCCCCTGGGGAGTTCACTTGTACCCAAAGCATTCCTCTGGGGGCACTTTTGGATGGGCGAATTAGGCTTTTAACAGTTTTTCTGGGGCCCGAGTTTTAAGTCGACTGCCAGGCGGGCCAGGGCTATATTTAGGGTTGCTGTGAAAGAGTGAACACGGGGGGTCCAGTTGCGTATGGGCCTGCATAAAGGCTCCCCTGGGGAGTTCAGTTGTACCCAAAGCCTTCCTTTGGGGGCACTTCTGGATGGGTGAATGGGGCTTGAAACGCTTTTTCTGTGGCCCGAGTTTTCAGTTTTCTGCCATGCTGGCTAGTGTTATATTTAGGGTTGCTTGTAAACAGCGAACACGGGGGGTCCAGTTGCGTATTGGCCTCCATAAAGGCTCCCCTGGGGAGTTCACTTGTACCCAAAGCCTTCCTCTGGGGGCACTTTTGGATGGACGAATTAGGCTTTTAACAGTTTTTCTGGGGCCCGAGTTTTCAGTCGACTGCCAGGCGGGACAGGGCTATATTAAGGTTTGCTGTGAAAGAGCGAATACGGAGGGTCCAGTTGCATGTGGGGCTGCGTTATGGCTCCCCTGGGGAGTCCAGTTGTACCCAAAGCCTTCCTTTGGGGGCACTTTTGCATGATCCCAGTGGAATCGCAATGCGTTTTCTGAGGCCCGCTTTTTCAGTCTTCTCCCATTGCGCCGAGGGCTATATTTAGGCTTGCAGTGAAAGAGTGAACCCGGAGGGTCCAGTTGCATGTAGGGCTGCATAAAGGCTCCCCTGGGGAGTTCACTTGTACCCAAAGCCTTCCTTTGGGGGCACTTCTGGATGGGCGAAAAGGGCTTGAAACGCTTTTTCTGTGGCCCGAGTTTTCAGTCTTCTGCCATGCTGGCTAGGGTTATATTTAGGGTTGCTGTAAAGAGCGAACCCGGAGGGTCCAGTTGCATGTGGGGCTGCGTAAAGGCTCCCCTGGGGAGTTCAGATGTACCCAAAGCCTTCCTCTGGGGGCACTTTTGGAGGGGCGAAAGTGTCTTGAAACGCTTTTTCTGTGGCCCGAGTTTTCAGTCTTCTGCCATGCTGGCTAGGGTTATATTTAGGGTTGCTGTAAAGAGCGAACACGGAGGGTCTAGTTGCATGTGGGGCTGCATAAAGGCTCCCCTGGGGAGTTCAGTTGTACCCAAAGCCTTCCTCTGGGGGCACTTTTGGATGGACGAATTAGGCTTTTAATGCATTTTCTGGGGCCCGAGTTTTCAGTCGACTGCCATGCGGGCCAGGGCTATATTTAGGGTTGCTGTGAAAGAGCGAATACGGAGGGTCCAGTTGCATGTGGGGCTGCGTTAAGGCTCCCCTGGGGAGTTCAGTTGTACCCAAAGCCTTCCTTTGGGGGCACTTTTGCATGGTCCAAGGGGAATCGCAATGCGTTTTCTGAGGCCCGCTTTTTCAGTCTTCTCCCATTGCGCCGAGGGCTATATTTAGGCTTGGGGTGAAAGAGTGAACCCGGAGGGTCCAGTTGCATGTGGGGCTGCATAAAGGCTCCCCTGGGGAGTTCACTTGTACCCAAAGCCTTCCTTTGGGGGCACTTCTGGATGGGCGAAAGGGGCTTGAAACGCTTTTTCTGTGGCCCGAGCTTTCAGTCGACTGCCAGGCGTGCTAGGGCTATATTTAGGCTTGCGGTGAAAGAGTGAACCCGGAGGGTCCAGTTGCATGTGGGGCTGCATAAAGGCTCCCCTGTGGAGTTCACTTGTACCCAAAGCCTTCCTCTGGGGGCACTTTTGGAGGGGCGAATTAGGCTTTTAATGCATTTTCTGGAGCCCGAGTTTTCAGTCTTCTGCCATGGTGGCTAGGGCTATATTTAGGGTTGCTGTGAAAGAGCGAATACGGAGGGTCCAGTTGCATGTGGGGCTGCATAAAGGCTCCCCTGGGGAGTTCACTTGTACCCAAAGCCTTCCTTTGGGGGCACTTTTGGAGGGGCGAATTAGGCTTTTAATGCATTTTCTGGAGCCCGAGTTTTCAGTCTTCTGCCATGGTGGCTAGGGTTATATTTAGGGTTGCTGTGAAAGAGCGAATACGGAGGGTCCAGTTGCATGTGGGGCTGCATAAAGGCTCCCCTGGGGAGTTCAGTTGTACCCAAAGCCTTCCTCTGGGGGCACTTTTGGATGGACGAATTAGGCTTTTAACAGTTTTTCTGGGGCCCGAGTTTTCAGTCGACTGCCAGGCGGGCCAGGGCTATATTTAGGGTTGCTGTGAAAGAGCGAATACGGAGGGTCCATTTGCATGTGGGGCTGCATAAAGGCTCCCCTGGGGAGTTCAGTTGTACCCAAAGCCTTCCTTTGGGGGCACTTTTGGATGGGCGAATGGGGCTCGTAACACATTTTCTGTGGCCCGAGCTTTCAGTCGACTGCCAGGCGTGCTAGGGCTATATTTAGGCTTGCGGTGAAAGAGTGAACCCGGAGGGTCCAGTTGCATGTGGGGCTGCATAAAGGCTCCCCTGGGGAGTTCACTTGTACCCAAAGCCTTCCTTTGGGGTCACTTCTGGATGGCTGAATGGGGTTTGAAACGCATTTTCTGGAGCCCGAGTTTTCAGTCTTCTGCCATGGTGGCTAGGGGTATATTTAGGGTTGCTCGTAAACAGTGAACAAGGAGGGTCCAGTTGCATGTGGGGCTGCGTAAAGGCTCCCCTGGGGAGTTCACTTTTACCCAAAGCCTTCCTTTGGGGGCACTTCTGGATGGGCGAAAGGGGCTTGAAACGCTTTTTCTGTGGCCCGAGTTTTCAGTCTTCTGCCATGGTGGCTAGGGTTATATTTAGGGTTGCTGTGAAAGAGCGAATACGGAGGGTCCAGTTGCATGTGGGGCTGCATAAAGGCTCCCCTGGGGAGTTCACTTGTACCCAAAGCCTTCCTCTGGGGGCACTTTTGGATGGACGAATTAGGCTTTTAACAGTTTTTCTGGGGCCCGAGTTTTCAGTCGACTGCCAGGCGGGCCAGGGCTATATTTAGTGTTGCTTTGAAAGCGCGAATACGGAGGGTCCAGTTGCATGTGGGGCTGCATAAAGGCTCCCCTGGGGAGTTCAGTTGTACCCAAAGCCTTCCTCTGGGGGCACTTTTGGATGGTCGAATTAGGCTTTTAACGCATTTTCTGGGGCCCGATTTTTGAGTCGACTGCCAGGCGGGCCAGGGCTATATTTAGGGTTGCTTTGAAAGAGTGAACCCGGAGGGTCCAGTTGCATGTGGGGCTGCATAAAGGCTCCCCTGGGGAGTTCAGTTGTACCCAAAGCCTTCCTTTGGGGGTACTTCTGGATGGGTGAATGGGGCTTGAAACGCTTTTTCTGCGGCCCGAGTTTTCAGTTTTCTGCCATGCTGGCTAGTGTTATATTTAGGGTTGCTTGTAAACAGCGAACACGGGGTTTCCAGTTGCGTATGGGCCTGCATAAAGGCTCCCCTGGGGAGTTCAGTTGTACCCAAAGCCTTCGTTTGGGGGCACTTTGGGATGGTCCAAGGGGAATCGCAATGCGTTTTCTGAGGCCCGCTTTTTCAGTCTTCTCCCATTGCGCCGAGGGCTATATTTAGGCTTGCGGTGAAAGAGGGAACCCGGAGGGTCCAGTTGCATGTGGGGCTGCATAAAGGCTCCCCTGGGGAGTTCAGTTGTACCCAAAGCCTTCCTTTGGGGGCACTTCTGGATGGGTGAATGGGGCTTGAAACGCATTTTCTGGAGCCCGAGTTTTCAGTCTTCTGCCATGGTGGCTAGGGGTATATTTAGGGTTGCTCGTAAACAGTGAACAAGGAGGGTCCAGTTGCATGTGGGGCTGCGTTAAGGCTCCCCTGGGGAGTTCACTTGTACCCAAAGCATTCCTCTGGGGGCACTTTTGGATGGGCGAATTAGGCTTTTAACAGTTTTTCTGGGGCCCGAGTTTTAAGTCGACTGCCAGGCGGGCCAGGGCTATATTTAGGGTTGCTGTGAAAGAGTGAACACGGGGGGTCCAGTTGCGTATGGGCCTGCATAAAGGCTCCCCTGGGGAGTTCAGTTGTACCCAAAGCCTTCCTTTGGGGGCACTTCTGGATGGGTGAATGGGGCTTGAAACGCTTTTTCTGTGGCCCGAGTTTTCAGTTTTCTGCCATGCTGGCTAGTGTTATATTTAGGGTTGCTTGTAAACAGCGAACACGGGGGGTCCAGTTGCGTATTGGCCTCCATAAAGGCTCCCCTGGGGAGTTCACTTGTACCCAAAGCCTTCCTCTGGGGGCACTTTTGGATGGACGAATTAGGCTTTTAACAGTTTTTCTGGGGCCCGAGTTTTCAGTCGACTGCCAGGCGGGACAGGGCTATATTAAGGTTTGCTGTGAAAGAGCGAATACGGAGGGTCCAGTTGCATGTGGGGCTGCGTTATGGCTCCCCTGGGGAGTCCAGTTGTACCCAAAGCCTTCCTTTGGGGGCACTTTTGCATGATCCCAGTGGAATCGCAATGCGTTTTCTGAGGCCCGCTTTTTCAGTCTTCTCCCATTGCGCCGAGGGCTATATTTAGGCTTGCAGTGAAAGAGTGAACCCGGAGGGTCCAGTTGCATGTAGGGCTGCATAAAGGCTCCCCTGGGGAGTTCACTTGTACCCAAAGCCTTCCTTTGGGGGCACTTCTGGATGGGCGAAAAGGGCTTGAAACGCTTTTTCTGTGGCCCGAGTTTTCAGTCTTCTGCCATGCTGGCTAGGGTTATATTTAGGGTTGCTGTAAAGAGCGAACCCGGAGGGTCCAGTTGCATGTGGGGCTGCGTAAAGGCTCCCCTGGGGAGTTCAGTTGTACCCAAAGCCTTCCTCTGGGGGCACTTTTGGATGGACGAATTAGGCTTTTAATGCATTTTCTGGGGCCCGAGTTTTCAGTCGACTGCCATGCTGGCCAGGGCTATATTTAGGGTTGCTGTGAAAGAGCGAATACGGAGGGTCCAGTTGCATGTGGGGCTGCGTTAAGGCTCCCCTGGGGAGTTCAGTTGTACCCAAAGCCTTCCTTTGGGGGCACTTTTGCATGGTCCAAGGGGAATCGCAATGCGTTTTCTGAGGCCCGCTTTTTCAGTCTTCTCCCATTGCGCCGAGGGCTATATTTAGGCTTGGGGTGAAAGAGTGAACCCGGAGGGTCCAGTTGCATGTGGGGCTGCATAAAGGCTCCCCTGGGGAGTTCACTTGTACCCAAAGCCTTCCTTTGGGGGCACTTCTGGATGGGCGAAAGGGGCTTGAAACGCTTTTTCTGTGGCCCGAGCTTTCAGTCGACTGCCAGGCGTGCTAGGGCTATATTTAGGCTTGCGGTGAAAGAGTGAACCCGGAGGGTCCAGTTGCATGTGGGGCTGCATAAAGGCTCCCCTGTGGAGTTCACTTGTACCCAAAGCCTTCCTCTGGGGGCACTTTTGGAGGGGCGAATTAGGCTTTTAATGCATTTTCTGGAGCCCGAGTTTTCAGTCTTCTGCCATGGTGGCTAGGGCTATATTTAGGGTTGCTGTGAAAGAGCGAATACGGAGGGTCCAGTTGCATGTGGGGCTGCATAAAGGCTCCCCTGGGGAGTTCACTTGTACCCAAAGCCTTCCTTTGGGGGCACTTTTGGAGGGGCGAATTAGGCTTTTAATGCATTTTCTGGAGCCCGAGTTTTCAGTCTTCTGCCATGGTGGCTAGGGTTATATTTAGGGTTGCTGTGAAAGAGCGAATACGGAGGGTCCAGTTGCATGTGGGGCTGCATAAAGGCTCCCCTGGGGAGTTCAGTTGTACCCAAAGCCTTCCTCTGGGGGCACTTTTGGATGGACGAATTAGGCTTTTAACAGTTTTTCTGGGGCCCGAGTTTTCAGTCGACTGCCAGGCGGGCCAGGGCTATATTTAGGGTTGCTGTGAAAGAGCGAATACGGAGGGTCCATTTGCATGTGGGGCTGCATAAAGGCTCCCCTGGGGAGTTCAGTTGTACCCAAAGCCTTCCTTTGGGGGCACTTTTGGATGGGCGAATGGGGCTCGTAACACATTTTCTGTGGCCCGAGCTTTCAGTCGACTGCCAGGCGTGCTAGGGCTATATTTAGGCTTGCGGTGAAAGAGTGAACCCGGAGGGTCCAGTTGCATGTGGGGCTGCATAAAGGCTCCCCTGGGGAGTTCACTTGTACCCAAAGCCTTCCTTTGGGGGCACTTCTGGATGGCTGAATGGGGTTTGAAACGCATTTTCTGGAGCCCGAGTTTTCAGTCTTTTGCCATGGTGGCTAGGGGTATATTTAGGGTTGCTCATAAACAGTGAACAAGGAGGGTCCAGTTGCATGTGGGGCTGCGTTAAGGCTCCCTGGGGAGTTCAGTTGTACCCAAAGACTTCCTCTGGGGGCACTTTTGGATGGGCGAATTAGGCTTTTAATGCATTTTCTGGGGCCCGAGTTTTCAGTCGACTGCCAGGCGTTCCAGGGTTATATTTAGGGTTGCTTCTAAACAGCGAACACGGGGGGTCCAGTTGCGTATGGGCCTGCATAAAGGCTCCCCTGGGGACTTCACTTGTACCCAAAGCCTTCCTTTGGGGGCACTTTTGAATGGTCGAATGTGGCTTGTAGCACGTTTTCTGGGGTCCGAGTTTTCAGTCGTCTGCCATGCGGGCCAGGGTTATATTTAGGCTTGAGGTGAAAGAGTGAACCCGGAGGGTCCAGTTGCATGTGGGGCTGCATAAAGGCTCCCCTGGGGAGTTCAGTTGTACCCAAAGCCTTCCTTTGGGGGCACTTCTGGATGGGCGAAAGGGGCTTGAAACGCTTTTTCTGGAGCCCGAGTTTTCAGTCTTCTGCCATGCTGGCTAGGGTTATATTTAGGGTTGCTGTAAAGAGCGAACACGGAGGGTCCAGTTGCATGTGGGGCTGCGTAAGGGCTCCCCTGGGGAGTTCAGATGTACCCAAAGCCTTCCTTTGGGGGCACTTTTGGATGGGCGAATGGGGCTCGTAACACATTTTCTGTGGCCCGAGCTTTCAGTCGACTGCCAGGCGTGCTAGGGCTATATTTAGGCTTGCGGTGAAAGAGTGAACCCGGAGGGTCCAGTTGCATGTGGGGCTGCGTAAAGGCTCCCCTGGGGATTTCAGTTGTACCCAAAGCCTTCCTCTGGGGGCACTTTTGGATGGGCGAATTAGGCTTTTAATGCATTTTCTGGGGCCCGAGTTTTCAGTCGACTGCCAGGCGGGCCAGGGCTATATTTAGGGTTGCTGTGAAAGAGCGAATACGGAGGGTCCAGTTGCATGTGGGGCTTCGTCAAGGCTCCCCTGTGGACTCCAGTTGTACCAAAAGCCTTCCTTTGGGGGCACTTTGGGATGGTCCAAGGGGAATCGCAATGCGTTTTCTGGGGCCCGGTTTTTCAGTCTTCTCCCATTGCTCCGAGGGATATATTTAGGCTTGGGGTGAAAGAGTGAACCCGGAGGGTCCAGTTGCATGTGGTGCTGCATAAAGGCTCCCCTGGGGAGTTCAGATGTACCCAAAGCCTTCCTCTGGGGGCACTTTTGGGTGGGCGAATTAGGCTTTTAATGCATTTTCTGGGGCCCGAGTTTTCAGTCGACTGCCAGGCGTGCTAGGGCTATATTTAGGCTTGCGGTGAAAGAGTGAACCCGGAGGGTCCAATTGCATGTGGGGCTGCATAAAGTCTCCCCTGGGGAGTTCACTTGTACCCAAAGCCTTCCTTTGGGGGCACTTCTGGATGGGTGAATGGGGCTCGTAACACATTTTCTGGAGCCCGAGTTTTCAGTCTTCTGCCATGGTGGCTAGGAGTATATTTAGGGTTGCTCGTAAACAGTGAACAAGGAGGGTCCAGTTGCATGTGGGGCTGCGTAAAGGCTCCCCTGGGGAGTTCAGATGTACCCAAAGCCTTCCTCTGGGGGCACTTTTGGAGAGGCGAAAGTGTCTTGAAACGCTTTTTCTGTGGCCCGAGTTTTCAGTCTTCTGCCATGCTGGCTAGGGTTATATTTAGGGTTGCTGTAAAGAGCGAACACGGAGGGTCTAGTTGCATGTGGGGCTGCATAAAGGCTCCCCTGGGGAGTTCAGTTGTACCCAAAGCCTTCCTCTGGGGGCACTTTTGGATGGACGAATTAGGCTTTTAATGCATTTTCTGGGGCCCGAGTTTTCAGTCGACTGCCATGCGGGCCAGGGCTATATTTAGGGTTGCTGTGAAAGAGCGAATACGGAGGGTCCAGTTGCATGTGGGGCTGCGTTAAGGCTCCCCTGGGGAGTTCAGTTGTACCCAAAGCCTTCCTTTGGGGGCACTTTTGCATGGTCCAAGGGGAATCGCAATGCGTTTTCTGAGGCCCGCTTTTTCAGTCTTCTCCCATTGCGCCGAGGGCTATATTTAGGCTTGGGGTGAAAGAGTGAACCCGGAGGGTCCAGTTGCATGTGGGGCTGCATAAAGGCTCCCCTGGGGAGTTCACTTGTACCCAAAGCCTTCCTTTGGGGGCACTTCTGGATGGGCGAAAGGGGCTCGTAACACATTTTCTGTGGTCCGAGCTTTCAGTCGACTGCCAGGCGTGCTCGGGCTATATTTAGGCTTGCGGTGAAAGAGTGAACCCGGAGGGTCCAGTTGCATGTGGGGCTGCGTAAAGGCTCCCCTGGGGAGTCCAGTTGTACCCAAAGATTTCCTTTGGGGGCACTTTTGGATGGTCCAAGGGGAATCACAATGCGTTTTCTGAGGCCCGCTTTTTCAGTCTTCTCCCATTGAGCCGAGGGCTATATTTAGGCTTGCGGTGAAAGAGTGAACCCGGAGGGTCCAGTTGCATGTGGGGCTGCGTAAAGGCTCCCCTGGGGAGTCCAGTTGTACCCAAAGATTTCCTTTGGGGGCACTTTTGGATGGTCCAAGGGGAATCACAATGCGTTTTCTGAGGCCCGCTTTTTCAGTCTTCTCCCATTGCGCCGAGGGCTATATTTAGGCTTGCGGTGAAAGAGTGAACCCGGAGGGTCCAGTTGCATGTGGGGCTGCGTAAAGGCTCCCCTGGGGAGTTCACTTGTACCCAAAGCCTTCCTTTGGGAGCACTTCTGGATGGGTGAATGGGGCGTGAAACGCATTTTCTGGAGCCCGAGTTTTCAGTCTTCTGCCATGGTGGCTAGGGGTATATTTAGGGTTGCTTGTAAACAGTGAACCGGGAAGGTCCAGTTGCATGTGGGGCTGCATAAAGGCTCCCCTGGGGATTTCACTTGTACCCAAAGCCTTCCTTTGGGGGCACTCCTGGATGGGCGAAAGGGGCTTGAAACGCTTTTTCTGTGGCCCGAGTTTTCAGTCTTCTGCCATGGTAACTAGGTGTATATTTAGGGTTGCTGTAAAGAGCGAACACGGAGGGTCCAGTTGCATGTGGGGCTGCGTAAAGGCTCCCCTGGGGAGTCCAGTTGTACCCAAAGATTTCCTTTGGGGGCACTTTTGGATGGTCCAAGGGGAATCACAATGCGTTTTCTGAGGCCCGCTTTTTCAGTCTTCTCCCATTGCGCCGAGGGCTATATTTAGGCTTGCGGTGAAAGAGTGAACCCGGAGGGTCCAGTTGCATGTGGGGCTGCATAAAGGCTCCCCTGGGGAGTTCACTTGTACCCAAAGCCTTCCTTTGGGGGCAATTCTGGATGGGTGAATGGGGCTTGAAACGCTTTTTCTGTGGCCCGAGTTTTCAGTTTTCTGCCATGCTGGCTAGTGTTATATTTAGGGTTGCTTGTAAACAGCGAACGCGAGGGGTCCAGCTGCGTATGGGCCTGCATAAAGGCTCCCCTGGGGAGTTCAGTTGTACCCAAAGCCTTCCTTTGGGGGCACTTTTGGATGGTCGAATGGGGCTTGCAGCACGTTTTCTGGGGCCCGATTTTTTAGTCGTCTTCCATGCGGGCCAGGGTTATATTTAGGGTTGCTGTGAAAGAGCGAATACGGAGGGTCCAGTTGCATGTGGGGCTGCATAAAGGTTCCCCTGGGGAGTTCAGATGTACCGAAAGCCTTCCTTTGGGGGCACTTCTGAATGGGCGAAAGGGGCTTGAAACGCTTTTTCTGTGGCCCAAGTTTTCAGTCTTCTGCTATGCTGGCTAGGGTTATATTTAGGGTTGCTGTAAAGAGCGAATACGGAGGGTCCAGTTGCATGTGGGGCTGCATAAAGGCTCCCCTGGGGAGTTCACTTGTACCCAAAGATTTCCTTTGGGGGCACTTTTGGATGGTCCAAGGGGAATCACAATGCGTTTTCTGAGGCCCGCTTTTTCAGTCTTCTCCCATTGCGTCGAGGGCTATATTTAGGCTTGCGGTGAAAGAGTGAACCCGGAGGGTCCAGTTGCATGTGCGGCTGCGTAAAGGCTCCCCTGGGGAGTTCAGTTGTACCCAAAGCCTTCCTCTGGGGGCACTTTTGGATGGGCGAATTAGGCTTTTAATGCATTTTCTGGGGCCCGAGTTTTCAGTCGACTGCAAGGCGGGCCAGGGCTATATTTAGGGTTGCTGTGAAAGAGCGAATACGGAGGGTCCAGTTGCATGTGGGGCTGCATAAAGGCTCCCCTGGGGAGTTCAGTTGTACCCAAAGCCTTCCTTTGGGGGCACGTCTGGATGGGTGAATGGGGCTTGAAACGCTTTTTCTGTGGCCCGAGTTTTCAGTTTTCTGTCATGCTGGCTAGGGTTATATTTAGGGTTCCTTGTAAACAGCGAACACGGGTGGTCCAGCTGCGTATGGGCTTGCATAAAGGCTCCCCTGGGGAGTTCTGTTGTACCCAAAACCTTCCGTTGGGGGCACTTTTGGATGGTCGAATGGGGCTTGCAGCACGTTTTCTGGGGCCCGATTTTTCAGTCGTCTTCCATGCTGGCTAGGGTTATATTTAGGGTTGCTGTAAAGAGCGAACACGGAGGGTCCAGTTGCATGTGGGGCTGCGTAAAGGCTCCCCTGGGGAGTTCACTTGTACCCAAAGCCTTCCTTTGGGGGCACTTTTGGATGGTCGAATGGGGCTTGTAGCACGTTTTCTGGGGCCCGAGTTTTCAGTCTTCTGCCATGCTGGCTAGGGTTATATTTAGGGTTGCTGTAAAGAGCGAACACGGAGGGTCCAGTTGCATGTGGGGCTGCGTAAAGGCTCCCATGGGGAGTTCATTGTACCCAAAGCCTTCCTTTGGGGGCACTTTTGGATGGGCGAATGGGGCTCGTAACACATTTTCTGTGGCCCGAGCTTTCAGTCGACTGCCAGGTGTGCTAGGGCTATATTTAGGCTTGCGGTGAAAGAGTGAACCCGGAGGGTCCAGTTGCATGTGGGGCTGCGTAAAGGCTCCCCTGGGGAGTTCAGATGTACCCAAAGCCTTCCTCTGGGGGCACTTTTGGATGGGCGAATTAGGCTTTTAACGCATTTTCTGGGGCCCGAGTTTTCAGTCGACTGCCAGGCCGGCCAGGGCTATATTTAGGGTTGCTGTGAAAGAGCGAATACGGAGGGTGCAGTTGCATGTGGGGCTGCGTAAAGGCTCCCCTGGGAAGTTCACTTGTACACAAAGCCTTCCTTTGGGGGCACTTTTGTATGTTCGAATTAGGCTTGTAGCACGTTTTCTGGAGCCCGAGCTTTCAGTCGTCATCCATGCGGGCCAGGTTTATACTTAGGGTTGCTGTAAAAGAGGGAATACGGAGGGTGCAGTTGCATGTGGGGCTGCATAAAGGCTCCCCTGGGGAGTTCACTTGTACCCAAAGCCTTCCTTTGGGGGCACTTCTGGATGGGCGAAAGGGGCTTGAAACGCTTTTTCTGGAGCCCGAGTTTTCAGTCTTCTGCCATGGTGGCTAGGGGCATATTTAGGGTTGCTGTAAAGAGCGAACACGGAGGGTCCAGTTGCATGTGGGGCTGCGTAAAGGCTCCCCTGGGGAGTTCAGTTGTACCCAAAGCCTTCCTCTGGGGGCACTTTTGGATTGGCGAATTAGGCTTTTAATGCATTTTCTGTGGCCCGAGCTTTCAGTCGACTGCCAGGCGGGCCAGGGTTATATTTAGGGTTGCTGTGAAAGAGCGAATACGGAGGGTCCAGTTGCATGTGGGGCTGCGTTAAGGCTCCCCTGGGGAGTCCAGTTGTACCCAAAGATTTCCTTTGGGGGCACTTTTGGATGGTCAAAGGGGAATCGCAATGCGTTTTTTGAGGCCCGCTTTTTCAGTCTTCTCCCATTGCGCCGAGGGCTATATTTAGGCTTGCGGTGAAAGAGTGAACCCGGAGGGTCCAGTTGCATGTGGGGCTGCATAAAGGCTCCCCTGGGGAGTTCACTTGTACCCAAAGCCTTCCTTTGGGGGCACTTCTGGATGGGTGAATGGGGCTTGAAACGCATTTTCTGGAGCCCGAGTTTTCAGTCTTCTGCCATGGTGGCTAGGGGTATATTTAGGGTTGCTCGTAAACAGTGAACAAGGAGGGTCCAGTTGCTTGTGGGGCTGCATAAAGGCTCCCCTGGGCAGTTCACTTGTACCCAAAGCCTTCCTCTGGGGGCACTTTTGGATGGGCGAATTAGGCTTTTAACGCTTTTTCTGGGGCCCGAGTTTTTCAGTCGACTGCCAGGCGGGCCAGGGCTATATTTAGGGTTGCTGTGAAAGAGTGAACCCGGAGGGTCCAGTTGCATGTGGGGCTGCATAAAGGCTCCCCTGGGGAGTTCAGTTGTACCCAAAGCCTTCCTTTGGGGGCACGTCTGGATGGGTGAATGGGGCTTGAAACGCTTTTTCTGTGGCCCGAGTTTTCACTTTTCTGTCATGCTGGCTAGGGTTATATTTAGGGTTGCTGTGAAGACCGAACACGGAGGGTCCAGTTGCATGTGGGGCTGCGTAAAGGCTCCCCTGGGGAGTTCAGATGTACCTAAAGCCTTCCTTTGGGGGCACTTTTGGAAGGGCGAATGGGGCTCGCAACACATTTTCTGTGGCCCGAGCTTTCAGTCGACTGCCAGGCGTGCTCAGGCTATATTTAGGCTTGCGGTGAAAGAGTGAACCCGGAGGGTCCAGTTGCATGTGGGGCTGCGTAAAGGCTCCCCTGGGGAGTCCAGTTGTACCCAAAGATTTCCTTTGGGGGCACTTCTGGATGGGTGAATGGGGCTTGAAACGCATTTTCTGGAGCCCGAGTTTTCAGTCTTCTGCCATGGTGGCTAGGGGTATATTTAGGGTTGCTCGTAAACAGTGAACAAGGAGGGTCCAGTTGCATGTGGGGCTGCGTAAAGGCTCCCCTGGGCAGTTCACTTGTACCCAAAGACTTCCTCTGGGGGCACTTTTGGATGGGCGAATTAGGCTTTTAATGCATTTTCTGGGGCCCGAGTTTTCAGTCGACTGCCAGGCGGGCCAGGGCTATATTTAGGGTTGCTGTGAAAGAGCGAATACGTAGGGTCCAGTTGCATGTGGGGCTGCGTTAAGACTCCCCTGGGGAGTCCAGTTGTACCCAAAGCCTTCCTTTGGGAGCACTTTTGGATGGTCCAAGGGGAATCGCAATGGGTTTTCTGAGGCCCGCTTTTTCAGTCTTCTCCCATTGCGCCGAGGGCTATATTTAGGCTTGCGGTGAAAGAGTGAACCCGGAGGGTCCAGTTGCATGTGGGGCTGCGTAAAGGCTCCCCTGGGGAGTTCAGTTGTACCCAAAGCCTTCCTTTGGGGGCACTTCTGGATGGGTGAATGGGGCTTGAAACGCTTTTTCTGTGGCCCGAGTTTTCAGTCTTCTGCCATGGTGGCTAGGGGTATATTTAGGGTTGCTCGTAAACAGTGAACAAGGAGGGTCCAGTTGCATGTGGGGCTGCGTAAAGGCTCCCCTGGGGAGTTCACTTGTACCCAAAGCCTTCCTCTGGGGGCACTTTTGGATGGGCGAATTAGGCTTTTAATGCATTTTCTGGGGCCCGAGTTTTCAGTCGACTGCCAGGCGGGCCAGGGCTATATTTAGGGTTGCTGTGAAAGAGCGAATACGGAGGGTCCAGTTGCATGTGGGGCTGCATAAAGGCTCCCCTGGGGAGTTCAGATGTACCCAAAGCCTTCCTTTGGGGGCACTTTTAGATGGGCGAAAGGGGCTTGAAACGCTTTTTCTGTGGCCCGAGTTTTCAGTCTTCTGCCATGCTGGCTAGGGTTATATTTAGGGTTGCTGTAAAGAGCGAACCCGGAAGGTCCAGTTGCATGTGGGGCTGCATAAAGGCTCACCTGGGGAGTTCAGCTGTACCCAAAGCCTTCCTTTGGGGGCACTTCTGGATGGGTGAATGGGGCTTGAAACGCATTTTCTGGGGCCCGAGTTTTCAGTCGACTGCCAGGCGGGCCAGGGCTATATTTAGGGTTGCTGTGAAAGAGCGAATACGGAGGGTCCAGTTGCATGTGGGGCTGCGTTAAGGCTCCCCTGGGGAGTCCAGTTGTACCCAAAGCCTTCCTCTGGGGGCATTTTTGGATTGGCGAATTAGGCTTTTAACGCATTTTCTGGGGCCCGAGTTTTCAGTCGACTGCCAGGCGGGCCAGGGCTATATTTAGGGTTGCTGTGAAAGAGTGAACCCGGAGGGTCCAGTTGCATGTGGGGCTGCATAAAGGCTCCCCTGGGAAGTTCACTTGTACCCAAAGCCTTCCTTTGGGGGCACTTTTGTATGTTCGAATTAGGCTTGTAACACATTTTCTGGAGCCCGAGCTTTCAGTCGTCATCCATGCGGGCCAGGTTTATACTTAAGGTTGCTGTAAAAGAGCGAATACGGATGGTGCAGTTGCATGTAGGGCTGCATAAAGGCTCCCCTGGGGAGTTCACTTGTACCCAAAGCCTTCCTTTGGGGGCACTTCTGGATGGGCAAAAGGGGCTTGAAACGCTTTTTCTGGAGCCCGAGTTTTCAGTCTTCTGCCATGGTGGCTAGGGGTATATTTAGGGTTGCTGTAAAGAGCGAACACGGAGGGTCCAGTTGCATGTGGGGCTGCATAAAGGCTCCCCTGGGGATTTCACTTGTACCCAAAGCCTTCCTTTGGGGGCACTCCTGGATGGGCGAAAGGGGCTTGAAAGGCTTTTTCTGTGGCCCGAGTTTTCAGTCGACTACCAGGCGGGCCAGGGCTATATTTAGGGTTGCTGTGAAAGAGAGAATACGGAGGGTCCAGTTGCATGTGGGGCTGCATAAAGGCTCCCCTGGGGAGTTCAGATGTACCCAAAGCCTTCCTTTGGGGGCACTTTTGGATGGGCGAATGGGGCTCGTAACACATTTTCTGTGGCCCGAGCTTTCAGTCGACTGCCAGGCGTGCTAGGGTTATATTTAGGGTTGCGGTGAAAGAGTGAACCCGGAGGGTCCAGTTTTATGTGGGGCTGCATAAAGGCTCCCCTGGGGAGTTCACTTGTACCCAAAGCCTTCCTTTGGGGGCACTTCTGGATGGGTGAATGGGGCTTGAAACGCATTTTCTGGAGCCCGAGTTTTCAGTCTTCTGCCATGGTGGCTAGGGGTATATTTAGGGTTGCTCGTAAACAGTGAACAAGGAGGGTCCAGTTGCATGTGGGGCTGCGTAAAGGCTCCCCTGGGGAGTTCAGTTGTACCCAAAGCCTTCCTCTGGGGGCACTTTTGGATGGGCGAATTAGGCTTTTAACGCATTTTTTGGGGCCCGAGTTTTCAGTCGACTGCCAGGCAGGCCAGGGTTATATTTAGGGTTGCTGTAAAAGAGCGAATACAGAGGGTCCAGTTGCATGTGGGGCTGCATAAAGGCTCCCCTGGGGAGTTCAGTTGTACCCAAAGCCTTCCTCTGGGGGCACTTTTGGATGGGCGAATTAGGCTTTTAACGCATTTTCTGGGGCCCGAGTTTTCAGTCGACTGCCAGGCGGGCCAGGGCTATATTTAGGGTTGCTGTGAAAGAGTGAACCCGGAGGGTCCAGTTGCATGTGGGGCTGCATAAAGGCTCCCCTGGGGAGTTCACTTGTACCCAAAGCCTTCCTTTGGGGGCACTTCTGGATTGGCGAAAGGGGCTTGAAACGCTTTTTCTGTGGCCCGAGTTTTCAGTCTTCTGCCATGTTGGCTAGGGTTATATTTAGGGTTGCTGTAAAGAGCGAACACGGAGGGTCCAGTTGCATGTGGGGCTGCGTAAAGGCTCCCCTGGGGAGTTCACTTGTACCCAAAGCCTTCCTTTCGGGGCACTTTTAATGTACGAATGGGGCTCGTAACACATTTTTTGTGGCCCGAGCTTTCAGTCTTCTGCCATGCTGGCTAGGGTTATATTTAGGCTTGCGGTGAAAGAGCGAATACGGAGGGTCGAGTTGCATGTGGGGCTGCGTTAAGGCTCCCCTGGGGAGTCCAGTTGTACCCAAAGCCTTCCTTTGGGGGCACTTTTGTATGTTCGAATTGGGCTTTTAGCACGTTTTCTGGGGCCCGAGCTTTCAGTCGTCTGCCATGCGGGCCAGGGTTATATTTAGGCTTGCTGTAAAAGAGCGAATACGGAGGGTGCAGTTGCATGTGGGGCTGCATAAAGGCTCCCCTGGGGAGTTCACTTGTACCCAAAGCCTTCCTTTGGGGGCACTTCTGGATGGGCGAAAGGGGCTTGAAACGCTTTTTCTGTGGCCCGAGTTTTCAGTCTTCTGCCATGGTGGCTAGTGGTATATTTAGGCTTGCGGTGAAAGAGTAAACCCGGAGGGTCCAGTTGCATGCGGGGCTGCATAAAGGCTCCCCTGGGGAGTTCAGTTGTACCCAAAGCCTTCCTTTGGGGGCACTTTTGGATGGGCGAATTAGGCTTTTAACGCATTTTCTGGGGCCCGAGTTTTCAGTCAACTGCCAGGCGGGCCAGGGCTACATTTAGGGTTGCTGTGAAAGAGCAAATACGGAGGGTCCAGTTGCATGTGGGGCTGCATAAAGGCTCCCCTGGGGAGTTCACTTGTACCCAAAGCCTTCCTTTGGGGGCACTTTTGGATGGGCGAATTAGGCTTTTAACTCATTTTCTGCTGCCCGAGTTTTTAGTCGACTGCCAGGCGGGCCAGGGCTCTATTGAGGGTTGCTGTGAAACAGTGAACCCGGAGGGTCCAGTTGCATGTGGGGCTGCATAAAGGCTCCCCTGTGGAGTTCAGATGTACCCAAAGCCTTCCTTTGGGGGCACTTTTGGATGGTCGAATAGGGCTTGTAGCACGTTTTCTGGGGCCCGAATTTTCAGTCTTCTGCCATGCTGGCTAGGGTTATATTTAGGGTTGCTGTAAAGAGCGAACACGGAGGGTCCAGTTGCATGTGGGGCTGCGTAAAGGCTCCCCTGGGGAGTTCATTGTACCCAAAGCCTTCCTTTGGAGGCACTTTTGGATGGTCGAATGGGGCTCGTAACACATTTTCTGTGGCCCGAGCTTTCAGTCTACTGCCAGGTGTGCTAGGGCTATATTTAGGCTTGCGGTGAAAGAGTGAACCCGGAGGGTCCAGTTGCATGTGGGGCTGCATAAAGGCTCCCCTGGGGAGTTCAGTTGTACCCAAAGCCTTCCTTTGGGGGCACTTCTGGATGGGTGAATGGGGCTTGAAACGCATTTTCTGGAGCCCGAGTTTTCAGTCTTCTACCATGGTGGCTAGGGGTATATTTAGGGTTGCTCGTAAACAGTGAACAAGGAGGGTCCAGTTGCATGTGGGGCTGCGTAAAGGCTCCCCTGGGGAGTTCACTTGTACCCAAAGCCTTCCTCTGGGGGCACTTTTGGATGGGCGAATTAGGCTTTTAAGGCATTTTCTGGGGCCCGAGTTTTCAGTCGACTGCCAGGCGGGCCAGGACTATATTTAGGGTTGCTGTGAAAGAGCGAATACGGAGGGTGCAGTTGCATGTGGGGCTGCATAAAGGCTCCCCTGGGGAGTTCAGTTGTACCCAAAGCCTTCCTTTGGGGGCACTTTTGTATGTTCGAATTGGGCTTATAGCACGTTTTCTAGGGCCCGAGCTTTCAGTCGTCTGTCATGCGGGCCAGGGCTATATTTAGGGTTGCTGTAAAAGAGCGAATACGGAGGGTGCAGTTGCATGTGGGGCTGCATAAAGGCTCCCCTGGGGAGTTCACTTGTACCCAAAGCCTTCCTTTGGGGGCACTTCTGGATGGGCGAAAGGGGCTTGAAACGCGTTTTCTGTGGCCCGAGTTTTCAGTCTTCTGCCATGGTGGCTAGGGGTATATTTAGGGTTGCTGTAAAGAGCGAACACGGAGGGTCCAGTTGCATGTGGGACTGCGTAAAGGCTCCCCTGGGGAGTTCAGTTGTACCCAAAGCCTTCCTCTGGTGGCACTTTTGGATTGGCGAATTAGGCTTTTAATCCATTTTCTGGGGCCCGAGTTTTCAGTCGACTGCCAGGCGGGCCAGGGCTATATTTAGGGTTGCTGTGAAAGAGACAATACGGAGGGTCCAGTTGCATGTGGGGCTGCGTTAAGGCTCCCCTGGGGAGTCCAGTTGTACCCAAAGCCTTCCTTTGGGGGCACTTCTGGATGGGTGAATGGGGCTTGAAACGCATTTTCTGGAGCCCGAGTTTTCAGTCTTCTGCCATGGTGGCTAGGGGTATATTTAGGGTTGCTCGTAAACAGTGAACAAGGAGGGTCCAGTTGCATGTGGGGCTGCGTAAAGGCTCCCCTGGGGAGTTCACTTGTACCCAAAGCCTTCCTCTGGGGGCACTTTTGGATGGGCGAATTAGGCTTTTAACGCATTTTTTGGGGTCCGAGTTTTCAGTCGACTGCCAGGCGGGCCAGTGCTATATTTAGGGTTGCTGTGAAAGAGTGAACCCGGAGGGTCCAGTTGCATGTGGGGCTGCATAAAGGCTCCCCTGGGGAGTTCACTTGTACCCAAAGCCTTCCTTTGAGGGCACTTCTGGATGGGTGAATGGGGCTTGAAACGCATTTTCTGTGGCCCGAGATTTCAGTCTTCTGCCATGGTGGCTAGGGGTATATTTAGGGTTGCTCGTAAACAGTGAGCAAGGAGGGTCCAGTTGCATGTGGGGCTGCGTAAAGGCTCCCCTGGGGAGTTCACTTTTACCCAAAGCCTTCCTTTGGGGGCACTTCTGGATGGGCGAAAGGGGCTTGAAACGCTTTTTCTGTGGCCCGAGTTTTCAGTCTTCTGCCATGGTGGCTAGGGGTATATTTAGGGTTGCTCGTAAGCAGTGAACAAGGAGGGTCCAGTTGCATGTGGGGCTGCGTAAAGGCTCCCCTGGGGAGTTCAGTTGTACCCAAAGCCTTCCTCTGGGGGCACTTTTGGATGGGCGAATTAGGCTTTTAATGCATTTTCTGGGGCCCGAGTTTTCAGTCGACTGCCAGGCGGGCCAGGGCTATATTTAGGGTTGCTGTGAAAGAGCGAATACGGAGGGTCCAGTTGCATGTGGGGCTGCGTTAAGGCTCCCCTGGGGAGTCCAGTTGTACCCAAAGCCTTCCTTTGGGGGCACTTTTGGATGGTCCAAGGGGAATCGCAATTCGTTTTCTGAGGCCCGCTTTTTCAGTCTTCTCCCATTGCGCCGAGGGATATATTTAGGCTTGCGGTGAAAGAGTGAACCCGGAGGGTCCAGTTGCATGTGGGGCTGCATAAAGGCTCCCCTGGGGAGTTCAGCTGTACCCAAAGCCTTCCTTTGGGGTAACTTCTGGATGGGCGAAAGGGGCTTGAAACCCTTTTTCTGTGGCCCGAGTTTTCAGTCTTCTGCCATGCTGGCTAGGGTTATATTTAGGGTTGCTGTAAAGACCGAACACAGAGGGTCCAGTTGCATGTGGGGCTGCATAAAGGCTCCCCTGGGGAGTTCACTTGTACCCAAAGCCTTCCTTTGGGGGCACTTCTGGATGGGTGAATGGGGCTTGAAACGCATTTTCTGGAGCCCGAGTTTTCAGTCTTCTGCCATGGTGGCTAGGGGTATATTTAGGGTTGCTCGTAAACAGTGAACAAGGAGGGTCCAGTTGCATGTGGGGCTGCGTAAAGGCTCCCCTGGGGAGTTCAGATGTACCCAAAGCCTTCCTCTGGGGGCACTTTTGGATGGGCGAATTAGGCTTTTAACGCATTTTCTGGGGCCCGAGTTTTCAGTCGACTGCCAGGCGGGCCAGGGCTATATTTAGGGTTGCTGTGAAAGAGTGAACCCGGAGGGTCCAGTTGCATGTGGGGCTGCATAAAGGCTCCCCTGGGGAGTTCACTTGTACCCAAAGCCTTCCTCTGGGGGCACTTCTGGATGGGTGAATGGGGCTTGAAACGCTTTTTCTGTGGCCCGATTTTTCAGTTTTCTGCCATGCTGGCTAGTGTTATATTTAGGGTTGCTGTAAAGAGCGAACACGGAGGGTCCAGTTGCATGTGGGGCTGCGTAAAGGCTCCCCTGGGGAGTTCAGAGGTACACAAAGCCTTCGTTTGGGGGCACGTTTGGATGGGCGAATGGGGCTCGTAACACATTTTCTGTGGCCCGAGCTTTCAGTCGACTGCCAGGCGTGCTAGGGCTATATTTAGGCTTGCGGTGAAAGAGTGAACCCGGATGGTCCAGTTGCATGTGGGGCTGCATAAAGGCTCCCCTGGGGAGTTCAGTTGTACCCAAAGCCTTCCTTTGGGGGCACTTCTGGATGGGTGAATGGGGCTTGAAACACATTTTCTGGAGCCCGAGTTTTCAGTCTTCTGCCATGGTGGCTAGGGGTATATTTAGGGTTGCTCGTAAACAGTGAACAAGGAGGGTCCAGTTGCATGTGGGGCTGCGTAAAGGCTCCCCTGGGGAGTTCACTTGTACCCAAAGCCTTCCTCTGGGGGCACTTTTGGATGGGCGAATTAGGCTTTTAACGCATTTTCTGGGGCCCGAGTTTTCAGTCGACTGCAAGGCGGGCCAGGGCTATATTTAGGGTTGCTGTGAAAGAGTGAACCCGGAGGGTCCAGTTGCATGTGGGGCTGCATAAAGGCTCCCCTGGGGAGTTCACTTGTACCCAAAGCCTTCCTCTGGGGGCACTTCTGGATGGGTGAATGGGGCTTGAAACGCTTTTTCTGTGGCCCGATTTTTCAGTTTTCTGCCATGCTGGCTAGTGTTATATTTAGGGTTGTTTGTAAACAGCGAACACGGGGGGTCCAGTTGCGTATGGGCCTGCGTTAAGGCTCCCCTGGGGAGTTCAGATGTACCCAAAGCCTTCCTTTGGGGACACTTTTGGATGGGCGAATGGGGCTTGTAGCACGTTTTCTGGGGCCCGAGTTTTCAGTCGTCTGCCATGTGGGCCAGGGTTATATTTAGGGTTGCTGTGAAAGAGCGAATACGGAGGGTCCAGTTGCATGTGGGGCTGCATAAAGGCTCCCCTGGGGAGTTCACTTGTACCCAAAGCCTTCCTCTGGGGGCACTTCTGGATGGGTGAATGGGGCTTGAAACGCTTTTTCTGTGGCCCGATTTTTCAGTTTTCTGCCATGCTGGCTAGTGTTATATTTAGGGTTGCTGTAAAGAGCGAACACGGAGGGTCCAGTTGCAGGTGGGGCTGCGTAAAGGCTCCCCTGGGGAGTTCAGAGGTACACAAAGCCTTCGTTTGGGGGCACTTTTGGATGGGCGAATGGGGCTCGTAACACATTTTCTGTGGCCCGAGCTTTCAGTCGACTGCCAGGCGTGCTAGGGCTATATTTAGGCTTGCGGTGAAAGAGTGAACCCGGAGGGTCCAGTTGCATGTGGGGCTGCATAAAGGCTCCCCTGGGGAGTTCAGTTGTACCCAAAGCCTTCCTTTGGGGGCACTTCTGGATGGGTGAATGGGGCTTGAAACGCATTTTCTGGAGCCCGAGTGTTCAGTCTTCTGCCATGGTGGCTAGGGCTATATTTAGGGTTGCTGTGAAAGAGTGAACCCGGAGGGTCCAGTTGCATGTGGGGCTGCATAAAGGCTCCCCTGGGGAGTTCACTTGTACCCAAAGCCTTCCTCTGGGGGCACTTCTGGATGGGTGAATGGGGCTTGAAACGCTTTTTCTGTGGCCCGATTTTTCAGTTTTCTGCCATGCTGGCTAGTGTTATATTTAGGGTTGCTTGTAAACAGCGAACACGGGGGGTCCAGTTGCGTATGGGCCTGCGTTAAGGCTCCCCTGGGGAGTTCAGATGTACCCAAAGCCTTCCTTTGGGGACACTTTTGGATGGTCGAATGGGGCTTGTAGCACGTTTTCTGGGGCCCGAGTTTTCAGTCGTCTGCCATGCGGGCCAGGGTTATATTTAGGGTTGCTGTGAAAGAGCGAATACGGAGGGTCCAGTTGCATGTGGGGCTGCATAAAGGCTCCCCTGGGGAGTTCACTTGTACCCAAAGGTTTCCTTTGGGGACACTTTTGGATGGTCGAATGGTGCTTGTAGCACGTTTTCTGTGGCCCGAGTTTTCAGTCGTCTGCCATGTGGGCCAGGGTTATATTTAGGGTTGCTCTAAAGAGCGAACACGGAGGGTCCAGTTGCATGTGGGGCTGCGTAAAGGCTCCCCTGGGGAGTTCAGATGTACCCAAAGCCTTCCTTTGGGGGCACTTTTGGATGGGCGAATGGGGCTCGTAACACATTTTCTGTGGCTCGAACTTTCAGTCGACTGCCAGGCGTTCTAGGGCTATATTTAGGCTTGCGGTGAAAGAGTGAACCCGGAGGGTCCAGTTGCATGTGAGGCTGCATAAAGGCTCCCCTGGGGAGTTCACTTGTACCCAAAGCCTTCCTTTGGGGGCACTTCTGGATGGGTGAATGGGGCTTGAAACGCATTTTCTGGAGCCCGAGTTTTCAGTCTTCTGCCATGGTGGCTAGGGGTATATTCAGGGTTGCTCGTAAACAGTGAACAAGGAGTGTTGCAGGAAGCACGGCCGAAAGCACTACAGACACACAGTAGAGTCAGATCATGCTCCATTTTATTGCCCGAATAGCCTAACTTTTATAGAGAACTTAACAGGGGTGGACAGTGTTTCACACAAGATTATTGGTCAAAAGCACTCAGACAAACAACTATAAGAAAACAACCCCACCTGCAAGAAAACAACCCCTTGTGATTAGCAGTCACATAGACCTTGTCCTTGAAGCCAGCTACTGGTAACAATATTTTTCTGTATTCCTCAATTGGGCAATGTGGGAACACTGTCATGGGAACTTCTCATAGTTGCCCTGGTAGCTTGGTTTGCTCAGCTACAGCAAGCCATAGGATTTTTGCTGTTTCAAGAAATCCCTCAACAATTCCCCCGTCTTCTTTTGAGCAAACCAAGCCCGACACAGCAGTTTTACATGTGACCCTTTAGCTATAGTTACAACACACAACGATGATTACCACCACCATAAACCAAATCCTTAATCCCCTTGTGACTAAACCCAGTAACCATCTACACCTTGTTTCAAACAAGTCAGTGAACCATTGATTGAAAGGATTGATACCATATTGAATCTTTCTCATATGCTCTTTCAGGAAAGTAATGGATTTGTGAATTGACTCATTATGATCAGAAAGGTTTGAACAGTACATTCCCTTAAAGTCCTCACACCCATTCCTTTGAGCCAAAAGCAAGATGTCAATAGCAGCTTGATCCTGTAAAAGCAGATGTCGCAGACTATTTTGATCTGGTAACATCTCCTCAAGTATCTCTGTCGTGGCATAGGCTTGCCTCTTGGCCCAGCATACCAAATTTTCTAAGTTGTTACGTGCGGCCGCAGATGCCACTCCAGACACTGAAATTGCTAATGCCGCTCTAGCTGCAACCCCACACAATTCAACATTATCATTGCAATCCGATGCAAGCAATGCCCATTTATGTCTGGTGATCTCACGCAACTGTAGCAAGCTAGGAGCAAATACAATGAGTTTATCTAAGTAACATGGACATCTGACAGCATTTGTAGGGATACCATGCCAGGCCCCATCCCCACAAATCAGAAGCACATCAGGAGGTAAGGCCAAAGCTGCACAATTGTTCCAAACACTGCAGTTGTTACCCCTTGTCTCCATGCTACAAACCCCTAAACCCTGCTTAGCAGCGTCATTGTAATCACAGGTGTTATTTGTGTTTTTGTACCAGTATGGCCCTTTCCCGGTTCCTGTAGCAGGATTCACCTGATACCCACGGCTACGTTCACATTTGTAGCCACCTTTCAGGTTGATACAGATTTGACTACAGATACCAGGGTTTTGACATTCATCAATTCCACAGTTTCTCTTTTCTACAAAGTCAAACCCAGCTGGACAGTCACATTCATTTATGTTGCATTCCTTCAGGGGCTCATCACCCCAGTCCTTGCAGTCTCTCTGCTGGTTACACACTTTATTGGTATCTATGCATTCTCCACTTCTGCACTTGAATTTGCCAGGTCCAGAGCACTGAATAACATTGTTACAGTTTGCTTCATCAGTGCCATCCAGACAGTCTCTCACACCATTGCACTGCCTACTCCCATGGACACAGTTCCCATCTTCACATCTGAACTGGTCTGACCTGCAGGTCTGAGAAGGGCAGTTAATTTCATCACTTCCATCCTTGCAATCAGGATCTCTGTTACAGTCTTTTTCACCATCACATTTCCAGGACACCAGGATACACTGGGTTGACTGAGGACCACAGCTGATTTCATTTACCTGGCATGTTCTCATATAACACAGATCAGCAATCTCATCAGACCCATTTTCACAGTCCGGATCCCCCTCACACTGCCATCTGTTTGGCACACACTGACCACTGTTGCACACAAAGTCAGATTCAGCACACGTCTTCTTCACACAAGCACTCTCATCACTGCCGTCTGAGCAGACTTCACATTTTGCTCTAGCACTGTTGGCAGCAGTGCACAGGCAGGTGAGGGCGAGCAGCAGGCAGAATGCCCCACAGCGCGGCAGTGCCTGCCGCCGCCCTGCACCTATGTCACTTATACTACTCCTATTACCCGTGCTGTTAGTGTCAGTGGCATCCTCCTGGTACCGTTTGTGTCTTTGCCGCCCCTTACTCTCCCCCTTTTCTTTTTGCCACTGACCATTCACCACAAATGGATGAGACACATGATTACTAGTTAGGAAAGAGAGTGTAATGTCTGCTATATGGCTGCAGGCAGTGCCAGCTGCAATCCTAGAAGCTGTTTGTGAACGAGCCTGCCGGTGGTCATTTGGCAGTGTAATCTGCGTCTCTGCACTCCTGCCCTGCAATAGAGCTAAATCGTCATTAATAGTCCGTAGAATGAGGTAACCCCACGGAATGTTATCCAGAAACATAGTTATAACACCGATCTGGGGACGAATAGTCTTTTTTGCATTGCAAGATAAACCTGTTATAAAAAGAATGCCAAAGAGAAGCAGCACAGCCGCCGCTGCCTCCATGGTTACGTCAGACAGGCTGCAGGGTCCTGATGTCCGCCCCTCTGCTCTGTGCCGACTCGCCACACGGTGAGAGTCGGCTGCCGTTGTCCACTGATGCCTCTGGTCTCCCGTAGCAGCTCGATCTCGGATGTCCCGCATCACACCGTGATCACGTCAATTTCCCGTGGCCCTCCGCAATTCCACGTCTCGCCGCAACTCCGTTTCCCGCGGCCCTCCGCAATTCCACGTCCCGCCGCAACTCCGTTTCCCGCGGCCCTCCGCAATTCCACGTCTCGCCGCAACTCTTTTTCCCACGGCCCTCCGCAATTCCACGTCCCGCCGCAACTCTATTTCCCGCAGCCCTCCGCAATTCCACGTCCCGCCGCAACTCTGTTTCCCGCGGCCCTCCGCAAGTCCACGTCTCGCCGCAACTCTTTTTCCCGCGGCCCTCCGCAATTCCACGTCTCGCCGCAACTCTATTTCCCGCGGCCCTCCGCAATTCCACGTCCCGCCGCAACTCTGTTTCCCGCGGCCCTCCGCAATTCCACGTCCTGCCGCAACTCCGTTTCCCGCGGCCCTCCGCAAGTCCACGTCTTGCCGCAACTCTTTTTCCCGCGGCCCTCCGCAATTCCACGTCTCGCTGCAACTCTATTTCCCGCGGCCCTCCGCAATTCCACGTCCCGCCGCAACTCTATTTCAAGCGGCCCTCCGCAATTCCACGTCCCGCCGCGACTCCGTTTACCCGCGGCCCTCCGCAATTCCACGTCCCGCCGCAAAACCCCGTTTCCCACCGTTTTCCGCGTCTCTCAGTGGGAGTACCGCGTCTCACCGTGAGGCCTGTGTACCGTGTTTCCGGGCCGGTGTCCGGTCTGCTCAAGCGCCGGTCGGATGGGCGCTCCGAAGTCCCGACAGCGCGGCGAGATCGTGGCGCCGCTGGTCCCGGCGCCGCCGGTCCCGGCGCCGCTGGTCTCCTGGTCTACCTGCGTTCGGATGTGCCGGTGCCGCTGGTGTCCCGCTGCGCTGCGATGTTTGCCCCGGCGCCGCTGCGATGTCCGTGCTCGGCTGCGATGTCTGCTCCGGTGCTGCGATGTCCTGCTCCGGTGCGATGTCTGTTCAGGTCCTGTTCAGGTCTCCCACTGCGATGTCCTGTTCAGGCCCTGTTCAGGTCTCAGCCTGTTCGGGCGCCATATGTTGCAGGAAGCACGGCCGAAAGCACGACAGACACACAGTAGAGTCAGATCATGCTCCATTTTATTGCCCGAATAGCCTAACTTTTATAGAGAACTTAACAGGGGTGGACAGTGTTTCACACAAGATTATTGGTCAAAAGCACTCAGACAAACAACTATAAGAAAACAACCCCACCTGCAAGAAAACAACCCCTTGTGATTAGCAGTCACATAGACCTTGTCCTTGAAGCCAGCTACTGGTAACAATATTTTTCTGTATTCCTCAATTGGGCAATGTGGGAACACTGTCATGGGAACTTCTCATAGTTGCCCTGGTAGCTTGGTTTGCTCAGCTACAGCAAGCCATAGGATTTTTGCTGTTTCAAGAAATCCCTAACAAAGCAGGGTCAAGTTGCATGTGGGGCTGCATAAAGGCTCCCCTGGGGAGTTCAGTTGTACCCAAAGCCTTCCTTTGGGGGCACTTTTGCATGGTCCAAGGGGAATCGAAATGCGTTTTCTGACGCCCGCTTTTTCAGACTTCTCCCATTGCACCGAGGGCTATATTTAGGCTTGCGGTGAAAGAGTGAACCCGGAGGGTCCAGTTCCATGTGGGGCTGCATAAAGGCTCCCCTGGGGAGTCCAGTTGTACCCAAAGCCTTCCTTTGGGGGCACTTTTGGATGGGCGAAAGGGGCTCGTAACACATTTTCTGTGGCCCGAGCTTTCAGTCGACTGCCAGGCGTGCTAGGGCTATATTTAGGCTTGCGGTGAAAGAGTGAACCCGGAGGGTCCAGTTGCATGTGGGGCTGCATAAAGGCTCCCCTGGGGAGTTCACTTGTACCCAAAGCCTTCCTTTGGGGGCACTTCTGGATGGGCGAAAGGGGCTCGTAACACATTTTCTGTGGCCCGAGCTTTCAGTCGACTGCCAGGCGTGCTAGGGCTATATTTAGGCTTGCGGTGAAAGAGTGAACCCGGAGGGTCCAGTTGCATGTGGGGCTGCATAAAGGCTCCCCTGGGGAGTTCACTTGTACCCAAAGCCTTCCTTTGGGGGCACTTCTGGATGGGTGAATGGGGCGTGAAACGCATTTTCTGGAGCCCGAGTTTTCAGTCTTCTGCCATGGTGGCTAGGGGTATATTTAGGGTTGCTTGTAAACAGTGAACAAGGAGGGTCCAGTTGCATGTGGGGCTGCGTAAAGGCTCCCCTGGGGAGTTCAGATGTACCCAAAGCCTTCCTCTGGGGGCACTTCTGGATGGGCGAAAGGGGCTTGAAACGCTTTTTCTGTGGCCCGAGTTTTCAGTCTTCTGCCATGTTGGCAAGGGCTATATTTAGTGTTGCTGTAAAGAGCGAACACGGAGGGTCCAGTTGCATGTGGGGCTGCATAAAGGCTCCCCTGGGGAGTTCAGATGTACCCAAAGCCTTCGTCTGGGGGCACTTCTGGATGGGCGAAAGGGGTTTGAAACACTTTTTCTGTGGCCCGAGTTTTCAGTCTTCTGCCATGCTGGCAAGGGCTATATTTAGTGTTGCTGTAAAGAGCGAACACGGAGGGTCCAGTTGCATGTGGGGCTGCATAAAGGCTCCCCTGGGGAGTTCAGATGTACCCAAAGCCTTCCTCTGGGGGCACTTTTGGATGGGCGAATGGGGCTCGTAACACATTTTCTGTGGCCCGAGCTTTCAGTCGACCGCCAGGCGTGCTAGGGCTATATTTAGGCTTGCGGTGAAAGAGTGAACCCGGAGGGTCCAGTTGCATGTGGGGCTGCATAAAGGCTCCCCTGGGGAGTTCACTTGTACCCAAAGCCTTCCTTTGGGGGCACTTCTGGATGGGCGAAAGGGGCTTGAAATGCTTTTTCTGTGGCCCGAGTTTTCAGTCGTCTGCCATGCTGGCTAGTGTTATATTTAGGGTTGCTGTAAAGAGTGAACCCGGAGGGTCCAGTTGCATGTGGGGCTGCATAAAGGCTCCCCTGGGGAGTTCAGTTGTACCCAAAGCCTTCCTTTGGGGGCACTTCTGGATGGGTGAATGGGGCTTGAAACGCATTTTCTGGAGCCCGAGTTTTCAGTCTTCTGCCATGGTGGCTAGGGGTATATTTAGGGTTGCTCGTAAACAGTGAACAAGGAGGGTCCAGTTGCATGTGGGGCTGCGTAAAGGCTCCCCTGGGGAGTTCAGATGTACCCAAAGCCTTCCTCTGGGGGCACTTCTGGATGGGTGAATGGGGCTTGAAACGCTTTTTCTGTGGCCCGAGTTTTCAGTTTTCTGCCATGGTGGCTAAGGTTATTTTTAGGGTTGCTGTAAAGAGCGAACACGGAGGGTCCAGTTGCATGTAAGGCTGCGTAAAGGCTCCCCTGGGGAGTTCACTTGTACCCAAAGCCTTCCTCTGGGGGCACTTTTGGATGGGCGAATTAGGCTTTTAATGCATTTTCTGGGGCCCGAGTTTTCAGTCGACTGCCAGGCGGGCCAGGGCTATATTTAGGGTTGCTGTGAAAGAGTGAACCCGGAGGGACCAGTTGCATGTGGGGCTGCATAAAGGCTCCCCTGGGGAGTCCAGTTGTACCCAAAGCCTTCCTTTGGGGGCACTTTTGGATGGGCGAATTAGGCTTTTAATGCATTTTCTGGGTCCCGAGTTTTCAGTCGACTGCAGGCGGGCCAGGGATATATTTAGGGTTGCTGTGAAAGAGCGAATACGGAGGGTCCAGTTGCATGTGGGGCTGCGCTAAGGCTCCCCTGGGGAGTCCAGTTGTACCCAAAGCCTTCCTTTGGGGGCACGTTGGGATGGTCCAAGGGGAATCGCAATGCGTTTTCTGAGGCCCGCTTTTTCAGTCTTCTGCCATTGCGCCGAGGGCTATATTTAGGCTTGCGGTGAAAGAGTGAACCCGGAGGGTCCAGTTGCATGTGGGGCTGCATAAAGGCTCCCCTGGGGAGTTCACTTGTACCCAAAGCCTTCCTTTGGGGGCACATCTGGATGGGTGAATGGGGCTTGAAACGCATTTTCTGGAGCCCGAGTTTTCAGTCTTCTGCCATGGTGGCTAGGGGTATATTTAGGGTTGCTCGTAAACAGTGAACAAGGAGGGTCCAGTTGCACGTGGGGCTGCATAAAGGCTCCCCTGGGGAGTTCAGTTGTACCCAAAGCCTTCCTTTGGGGGCACTTTTAGATGGGCGAAAGGGGCTTGAAATGCTTTTTCTGTGGCCCGAGTTTTCAGTCGTCTGCCATGCTGGCTAGTGTTATATTTAGGGTTGCTGTAAAGAGCGAACACGGAGGGTCCAGTTGCATGTGGGGCTGCGTAAAGGCTCCCCTGGGGAGTTCAGATGTACCCAAAGCCTTCCTCTGGGGGCACTTCTGGATGGGTGAATGGGGCTTGAAACGCTTTTTCTGTGGCCCGAGTTTTCAGTTTTCTGCCATGGTGGCTAAGGTTATATTTAGGGTTGCTGTAAAGAGCGAACACGGAGGGTCCAGTTGCATGTGGGGCTGCGTAAAGGCTCCCCTGGGGAGTTCACTTGTACCCAAAGCCTTCCTCTGGGGGCACTTTTGGATGGGCGAATTAGGCTTTTAACGCATTTTCTGGGGCCCGAGTTTTCAGTCGACTGCCAGGCGGGCCAGGGCTATATTTAGGGTTGCTGTGAAAATGCGAATACGGAGGGTCCAGTTGCATGTGGGGCTGCGTTAAGGCTCCCCTGGGGAGTCCAGTTGTACCCAAAGCCTTCCTTTGGGGGCACTTTTGGATGGGCGAATTAGGCTTTTAATGCATTTTCTGGGTCCCGAGTTTTCAGTCGACTGCCAGGCGGGCCAGGGATATATTTAGGGTTGCTGTGAAAGAGCGAATACGGAGGGTCCAGTTGCATGTGGGGCTGCGCTAAGGCTCCCCTGGGGAGTTCAGTTGTACCCAAAGCCTTCCTCTGGGGGCACTTTTGGATGGGCGAATTAGGCTTTTAACCCATTTTCTGGGGCCCGAGTTTTCAGTCGACTGCCAGGCGGGCCAGGGCTATATTTAGGGTTGCTGTGAAAGAGCGAATACGGAGGGTCCAGTTGCATGTGGGGCTGCGTTAAGGCTCCCCTGGGGAGTCCAGTTGTACCCAAAGCCTTCCTTTGGGGGCACGTTGGGATGGTCCAAGGGGAATCGCAATGCGTTTTCTGAGGCCCGCTTTTTCAGTCTTCTGCCATTGCGCCGAGGGATATATTTAGGCTTGCGGTGAAAGAGTGAACCCAGAGGGTCCAGTTGCATGTGGGGCTGCATAAAGGCTCCCCTGGGGAGTTCACTTGTACCCAAAGCCTTCCTTTGGGGGCACATCTGGATGGGTGAATGGGGCTTGAAACGCATTTTCTGGAGCCCGAGTTTTCAGTCTTCTGCCATGGTGGCTAGGGTTATATTTAGGGTTGCTCGTAAACAGTGAACAAGGAGGGTCCAGTTGCATGTGGGGCTGCATAAAGGCTCCCCTGGGGAGTTCACTTGTACCCAAAGCCTTCCTTTGGGGGCACTTCTGGATGGGCGAAAGGGGCTTGAAATGCTTTTTCTGTGGCCCGAGTTTTCAGTCGTCTGCCATGCTGGCTAGGGTTATATTTAGGGTTGCTGTAAAGAGCGAACACGGAGGGTCCAGTTGCATGTGGGGCTGCGTAAAGGCTCCCCTGGGGAGTTCACTTGTACCCAAAGCCTTCCTCTGGGGGCACTTTTGGATGGGCGAATTAGGCTTTTAACAGTTTTTCTGTAGCCCGAGTTTTCAGTCGACTGCCAGGCGGGCCAGGGCTATATTTAGGGTTGCTGTGAAAGAGCGAATACGGAGGGTCCAGTTGCATGTGGGGCTGCGTTAAGGCTCCCCTGGGGAGTCCAGTTGTACCCAAAGCCTTCCTTTGGGGGCACTTTTGGATGGTCCAAGGGGAATCGCAATGAGTTTTCTGAGGCCCGCTTTTTCAGTCTTCTCCCATTGCGCCGAGGTATATATTTAGGCTTGCGGTGAAAGAGCGAATACGGAGGGTCCAGTTGCATGTGGGGCTGCATAAAGGCTCCCCTGGGGAGTTCACTTGTACCCAAAGCCTTCCTCTGGGGGCACTTTTGGATGGGCGAATTAGGCTTTTAATGCATTTTCTGGGTCCCGAGTTTTCAGTCGACTGCAGGCGGGCCAGGGATATATTTAGGGTTGCTGTGAAAGAGCGAATACGGAGGGTCCAGTTGCATGTGGGGCTGCGCTAAGGCTCCCCTGGGGAGTTCAGTTGTACCCAAAGCCTTCCTCTGGGGGCACTTTTGGATGGGCGAATTAGGCTTTTAACCCATTTTCTGTGGCCCGAGTTTTCAGTCGACTGCCAGGCGGGCCAGGGCTATATTTAGGGTTGCTGTGAAAGAGCGAATACGGAGGGTCCAGTTGCATGTGGGGCTGCGTTAAGGCTCCCCTGGGGAGTCCAGTTGTACCCAAAGCCTTCCTTTGGGGGCACGTTGGGATGGTCCAAGGGGAATCGCAATGCGTTTTCTGAGGCCCGCTTTTTCAGTCTTCTGCCATTGCGCCGAGGGCTATATTTAGGCTTGCGGTGAAAGAGTGAACCCGGAGGGTCCAGTTGCATGTGGGGCTGCATAAAGGCTCCCCTGGGGAGTTCACTTGTACCCAAAGCCTTCCTTTGGGGGCACATCTGGATGGGTGAATGGGGCTTGAAACGCATTTTCTGGAGCCCGAGTTTTCAGTCTTCTGCCATGGTGGCTAGGGGTATATTTAGGGTTGCTCGTAAACAGTGAACAAGGAGGGTCCAGTTGCACGTGGGGCTGCATAAAGGCTCCCCTGGGGAGTTCACTTGTACCCAAAGCCTTCCTTTGGGGGCACTTTTAGATGGGCGAAAGGGGCTTGAAATGCTTTTTCTGTGGCCCGAGTTTTCAGTCGTCTGCCATGCTGGCTAGTGTTATATTTAGGGTTGCTGTAAAGAGCGAACACGGAGGGTCCAGTTGCATGTGGGGCTGCGTAAAGGCTCCCCTGGGGAGTTCAGATGTACCCAAAGCCTTCCTCTGGGGGCACTTCTGGATGGGTGAATGGGGCTTGAAACGCTTTTTCTGTGGCCCGAGTTTTCAGTTTTCTTCCATGGTGGCTAAGGTTATATTTAGGGTTGCTGTAAAGAGCGAACACGGAGGGTCCAGTTGCATGTGGGGCTGCGTAAAGGCTCCCCTGGGGAGTTCACTTGTACCCAAAGCCTTCCTCTGGGGGCACTTTTGGATGGGCGAATTAGGCTTTTAACGCATTTTCTGGGGCCCGAGTTTTCAGTCGACTGCCAGGCGGGCCAGGGCTATATTTAGGGTTGCTGTGAAAGAGCGAATACGGAGGGTCCAGTTGCATGTGGGGCTGCGTTAAGGCTCCCCTGGGGAGTCCAGTTGTACCCAAAGCCTTCCTTTGGGGGCACTTTTGGATGGGCGAATTAGGCTTTTAATGCATTTTCTGGGTCCCGAGTTTTCAGTCGACTGCCAGGCGGGCCAGGGATATATTTAGGGTTGCTGTGAAAGAGCGAATACGGAGGGTCCAGTTGCATGTGGGGCTGCGCTAAGGCTCCCCTGGGGAGTTCAGTTGTACCCAAAGCCTTCCTCTGGGGGCACTTTTGGATGGGCGAATTAGGCTTTTAACCCATTTTCTGGGGCCCGAGTTTTCAGTCGACTGCCAGGCGGGCCAGGGCTATATTTAGGGTTGCTGTGAAAGAGCGAATACGGAGGGTCCAGTTGCATGTGGGGCTGCGTTAAGGCTCCCCTGGGGAGTCCAGTTGTACCCAAAGCCTTCCTTTGGGGGCACGTTGGGATGGTCCAAGGGGAATCGCAATGCGTTTTCTGAGGCCCGCTTTTTCAGTCTTCTCCCATTGCGCCGAGGGCTATATTTAGGCTTGCGGTGAAAGAGTGAACCCAGAGGGTCCAGTTGCATGTGGGGCTGCATAAAGGCTCCCCTGGGGAGTTCACTTGTACCCAAAGCCTTCCTTTGGGGGCACATCTGGATGGGTGAATGGGGCTTGAAACGCATTTTCTGGAGCCCGAGTTTTCAGTCTTCTGCCATGGTGGCTAGGGTTATATTTAGGGTTGCTCGTAAACAGTGAACAAGGAGGGTCCAGTTGCACGTGGGGCTGCATAAAGGCTCCCCTGGGGAGTTCACTTGTACCCAAAGCCTTCCTTTGGGGGCACTTCTGGATGGGCGAAAGGGGCTTGAAATGCTTTTTCTGTGGCCCGAGTTTTCAGTCGTCTGCCATGCTGGCTAGTGTTATATTTAGGGTTGCTGTAAAGAGCGAACACGGAGGGTCCAGTTGCATGTGGGGCTGCGTAAAGGCTCCCCTGGGGAGTTCACTTGTACCCAAAGCCTTCCTCTGGGGGCACTTTTGGATGGGCGAATTAGGCTTTTAACAGTTTTTCTGTAGCCCGAGTTTTCAGTCGACTGCCAGGCGGGCCAGGGCTATATTTAGGGTTGCTGTGAAAGAGCGAAGACGGAGGGTCCAGTTGCATGTGGGGCTGCGTTAAGGCTCCCCTGGGGAGTCCAGTTGTACCCAAAGCCTTCCTTTGGGGGCACTTTTGGATGGTCCAAGGGGAATCGCAATGAGTTTTCTGAGGCCCGCTTTTTCAGTCTTCTCCCATTGCGCCGAGGTATATATTTAGGCTTGCGGTGAAAGAGCGAATACGGAGGGTCCAGTTGCATGTGGGGCTGCATAAAGGCTCCCCTGGGGAGTTCACCTGTACCCAAAGCCTTCCTCTGGGGGCACTTTTGGATGGGCGAATTATGCTTTTAACAGATTTTTTGGGGCCCGAATTTTCAGTTTTCTGCCATGCTGGCTAGTGTTATATTTAGGGTTGCTTGTAAACAGCGAACACGGTGGGTCCAGTTGCGTATGGGCCTGCATAAAGGCTCCCCTGGGGAGTTCACTTGTACCCAAAGCCTTCCTTTGGGGGCACTTTTGGATGGTCGAATGGGGCTTGTAGCACGTTTTCTGGGGCCCGATTTTTCAGTCGTCTGCCAGGAGGGCCAGGGTTATATTTAGGGTTGCTGTGAAAGAGCGAACCCGTAGGGTCCAGTTGCATGTGGTGCTGCATAAAGGCTCCCCTGGGGAGTTAACTTGTACCCAAAGCCTTCCTCTGGGGGCACTTCTGGATGGGCGAAAGGGGCTTGAAACGCTTTTTCTGTGGCCCGAGCTTTCAGTCTTCTGCCATGCTGGCTAGGGTTATATTTAGGGTTGCTGTAAAGAGCGAACACGGAGGGTCCAGTTGCATGTGGGGCTGCGTAAAGGCTCCCCTGGGGAGTTCAGATGTACCCAAAGCCTTCCTTTGGGGGCACTTTTGGATGGGCGAATGGGGCTCGTAACACATTTTCTGTGGCCCGAGCTTTCAGTCGACTGCCAGGCGTGCTAGGGCTATATTTAGGCTTGCGGTGAAAGAGTGAACCCGGAGGGTCCAGTTGCATGTGGGGCTGCATAAAGGCTCCCCTGGGGAGTTCACTTGTACCCAAAGCCTTCCTTTGGGGGCACTTCTGGATGGGTGAATGGGGCTTGAAACGCATTTTTGGAGCCCGAGTTTTCAGTTTTCTGCCATGGTGGCTAGGGGTATATTTAGGGTTGCTCGTAAACAGTGAACAAGGAGGGTCCAGTTGCATGTGGGGCTGCGTAAAGGCTCCCCTGGGGAGTTCAGATGTACCCAAAGCCTTCCTTTGGGGGCACTTTTGGATGGGCGAATGGGGCTCGTAACACATTTTCTGTGGCCCGAGCTTTCAGTCGACTGCCAGGCGTGCTAGGGCTATATTTAGGCTTGCGGTGAATGAGTGAACCCGGAGGGTCCAGTTGCATGTGGGGCTGCATAAAGGCTCCCCTGGGGAGTTCACTTGTACCCAAAGCCTTCCTTTGGGGGCACTTCTGGATGGGTGAATGGGGCTTGAAACGCATTTTTAGAGCCCGAGTTATCAGCTTTCTGCCATGGTGGCTAGGGGTATATTTAGGGTTGCTCGTAAACAGTGAACAAGGAGGGTCCAGTTGCATGTGGGGCTGCGTAAAGGCTCCCCTGGGGAGTTCAGATGTACCCAAAGCCTTCCTTTGGGGGCACTTTTGGATGGGCGAATTAGGCTTTTAACAGTTTTTCTGTGGCCCGAGCTTTCAGTCGACTGCCAGGCGTGCTAGGGCTATATTTAGGCTTGCGGTGAAAGAGCGAATACGGAGGGTCCACTTGCATGTGGGGCTGCATAAAGGCTCCCCTGGGGAGTTCACTTGTACCCAAAGCCTTCCTCTGGGGGCACTTCTGGATGGGCGAAAGGGGCTTGAAACGCTTTTTCTGTGGCCCGAGTTTTCAGTCTTCTGCCATGCTGGCTAGGGTTATATTTAGGGTTGCTGTAAAGAGCGAACAAGGAGGGTCCAGTTGCATGTGGGGCTGCGTAAAGGCTCCCCTGGGGAGTTCAGATGTACCCAAAGCCTTCCTTTGGGGGCACTTTTGGATGGGCGAATGGGGCTCGTAACACATTTTCTGTGGCCCGAGCTTTCAGTCGACTGTCAGGCGTGCTAGGGCTATATTTAGGCTTGCGGTGAAAGAGTGAACCCGGAGGGTCCAGTTGCATGTGGGGCTGCATAAAGGCTCCCCTGGGGAGTTCACTTGTACCCAAAGCCTTCCTTTGGGGGCACTTCTGGATGGGTGAATGGGGCTTGAAACGCATTTTTGGAGCCCGAGTTTTCAGTTTTCTGCCATGGTGGCTAGGGGTTTATTTAGGGTTGCTCGTAAACAGTGAACAAGGAGGGTCCAGTTGCATGTGGGGCTGCGTAAAGGCTCCCCTGGGGAGTTCAGATGTACACAAAGCCTTCCTTTCGGGGCACTTTTGGATGGGCGAATTAGGCTTTTAACAGTTTTTCTGTGGCCCGAGCTTTCAGTCGACTGCCAGGCGTGCTAGGGCTATATTTAGGCTTGCGGTGAAAGAGCGAATACGGAGGGTCCACTTGCATGTGGGGCTGCATAAAGGCTCCCCTGGGGAGTTCACTTGTACCCAAAGCCTACCTTTGGGGGCACTTCTGAATGGGCGAAAGGGGCTTGAAACGCTTTTTCTGTGTCCCGAGTTTTCAGTCTTCTGCCATGCTGGCTAGGGTTATATTTAGGGTTGCTATAAAGAGCGAACACGGAGGGTCCAGTTGCATGTGGGTCTGCGTAAAGGCTCCCCTGAAGAGTTCAGATGTACCCAAAGCCTTCCTTTGGGGGCACTTCTGGATGGGTGAATGGGGCTTGAAACGCATTTTCTGTGGCCCGAGTTTTCAGTCTTCTGCCATGGTGGCTAGGGGTATATTTAGGGTTGCTCGTAAACAGTGAACAAGGAGGGTCCAGTTGCATGTGGGGCTGCATAAAGGCTCCCCTGGGGAGTTCACTTGTACCCAAAGCCTTCCTCTGGGGGCACTTTTGGATGGGCGAAATAGGATTTTAACGCATTTTCTGGGGCTAGAGTTTTCAGTCGACTGCCAGGCGGGCCAGGGCTATATTTAGGGTTGCGGTGAAAGAGTGAACCAGGAGGGTCCAGTTGCATGTGGGGCTGCATAAAGGCTCCCCTGGGGAGTTCAGTTGTACCCAAAGCCTTCCTCTGGGGGCACTTTTCGATGGGCGAATTAGGCTTTTAACAGTTTTTCTGGGGCCCGAGTTTTCAGTCGACTGCCAGGCGGGCCAGGGCTATATTTAGGGTTGCTGTGAAAGAGCGAATACGGAGGGTCCACTTGCATGTGGGGCTGCGTTAAGGCTCCCCTGGGGAGTTCAGTTGTACCCAAAGCCTTCCTTTGGGGGCACTTTTGGATGGTCCAAAGGAAATCGCAATGCGTTTTCTGAGGCCCGCTTTTTCAGTCTTCTCCCATTGCGCCGAGGTGTATATTTAGGCTTGCGGTGAAATAGTGAACCCGGAGGGTCCAGTTGCATGTGGGGCTGCATAAAGGCTCCCCTGGGGAGTTCAGTTGTACCCAAAGCCTTCCTTTGGGGGCACTTCTGGATGGGTGAATGGGGCTTGAAACGCATTTTCTGGAGCCCGAGTTTTCAGTCTTCTGCCATGGTGGCTAAGGGTATATTTAGGGTTGCTCGTAAACAGTGAACAAGGAGGGTCCAGTTCCATGTGGGGCTGCATAAAGGCTCCCCTGGGGAGTTCACTTGTACCCAAAGCCTTCCTTTGGGGGCACTTCTGGATGGGCGAAAGGGGCTTGAAACGCTTTTTCTGTGGCCCGAGCTTTCAGTCTTCTGCCATGCTGGCTAGGGTTATATTTAGGGTTGCTGTAAAGAGTGAACCAGGAGGGTCCAGTTGCAGGTGGGGCTGCGTAAAGGCTCCCCTGGTGAGTTCAGATGTACCCAAAGCCTTCCTTTGGGGGCACTTTTGGATGGGCGAATGGGGCTCGTAACACATTTTCTGTGGCCCGAGCTTTCAGTCGAATGCCAGGTGTGCTAGGGCTATATTTAGGCTTGCGGTGAAAGAGTGAACCCGGAGGGTCCAGTTGCATGTGGGGCTGCATAAAGGCTCCCCTGGGGAGTTCAGTTGTACCCAAAGCCTTCCTTTGGGAGCACTTTTGGTTGGTCCGAGGGGAATCGCAATGCGTTTTCTGAGGCCCGATTTTTCAGTCTTCTCCCATTGCGCCGAGGGGTATATTTAGGCTTGCGGTGAAAGAGTGAACCCGGAGGGTCCAGTTGCATGTGGGGCTGCATAAAGGCTCCCCTGGGGAGTTCACTTGTACCCAAAGCCTTCCTTTGGGGGCACTTCTGGATGGGTGAATGGGGCTTGAAACGCATTTTCTGGAGCCCGAGTTTTCAGTCTTCTGCCATGGTGGCTAGGGGTATATTTAGGGTTGCTCGTAAACAGTGAACAAGGAGGGTCCAGTTGCATGTGGGGCTGCGTTAAGGCTCCCCTGGGGAGTTCAGTTGTACCCAAAGCCTTCCTTTCGGGGCACTTTTGGATGGGCGAATGGGGCTCGTAACACATTTTCTGTGGCCCGAGCTTTCAGTCGACTGCCAGGCGTGCTAGGGCTATATTTAGGCTTGCGGTGAAAGAGTGAACCCGGAGGGTCCAGTTGCATGTGGGGCTGCGTAAAGGCTCCCCTGGGGAGTTCACTTGTACCCAAAGCCTTCCTTTGGGGGCACTTCTGGATGGGTGAATGGGGCTTGAAACGCATTTTCTGGAGCCCGAGTTTTCAGTCTTCTGCCATGGTGGCTAGGGGTATATTTAGGGTTGCTCGTAAACAGTGAACAAGGAGGGTCCAGTTGCATGTGGGGCTGCATAAAGGCTCCCCTGGGGAGTTCACTTGTACCCAAAGCCTTCCTCTGGGGGCACTTTTGGATGGACGAATTAGGCTTTTAACGCATTTTCTGGGGCCCGAGTTTTCAGTCGACTGCCAGGAGGGCCAGGGCTATATTTAGGGTTGCTGTGAAAGAGTGAACCCGGAGGGACCAGTTGCATGTGCGGCTGCATAAAGGCTCCCCTGGGGAGTTCACTTGTACCCAAAGCCTTCCTCTGGGGGCACTTTTGGATGGACAAATTAGGCTTTTAACGCATTTTCTGGGGCCCGAGTTTTCAGTCGACTGCCAGGCGGGCCAGGGCTATATTTAGGGTTGCTGTGAAAGAGTGAACCCGGAGGGTCCAGTTGCATGTGGGGCTGCATAAAGGCTCCCCTGGGGAGTTCAGATGTACCCAAAGCCTTCCTTTGGGGGCACTTCTGGATGGGTGAATGAGTCTTGAAACACTTTTTCTGTGGCTTGAGATTTCAGTTTTCTGCCATGCTGGCTAGGGTTATATTTAGGGTCGCTTGTAAACAGCGAACACGGGGGGTCCAGTTGCGTATGGGCCTGCATAAAGGCTCCCCTGGGGAGTTCACTTGTACCCAAAGCCTTCCTTTGGGGGCACTTTTGGATGGTCGTATGGGGCTTGTAGCACGTTTTCTGTGGCCCGAGTTTTCAGTCTTCAGCCATGCTGGCTAGGGTTATATTTAGGGTTGCTGTAAAGAGCGAACCCGGAGGGTCCAGTTGCATGTGGGGCTGCGTAAAGGCTCCCCTGGGGAGTTCACTTGTACGCAAAGCATTCCTTTGGAGACACATTTGAATGGGCGAATGGGGCTCGTAACACATTTTCTGTGGCCCGAGCTCTCAGTCGACTGCCAGGCGTGCTAAGGCTATATTTAGGCTTGCGGTGAAAGAGTGAACCCGGAGGGTCCAGTTGCATGTGGGGCTGCGTTAAGGCTCCCCTGGGGAGTCCAGTTGTACCCAAAGCCTTCCTTTGGGGGCACTTTTGGTTGGTCCAAGGGGAATCGCAATGCGTTTTCTGAGGCCCGCTTTTTCAGTCTTCTCCCATTGCGCCGAGGGTTATATTTAGGCTTGTGGTGAAAGAGTGAACCCGGAGGGTCCAGTTGCATGTGGGGCTGCATAAAGGCTCCCCTGGGGAGTTCAGATGTACCCAAAGCCTTCCTTTGGAGGCACTTTTGAATGGGCGAATGGGGCTCGTAACACATTTTCTGTGGCCCGAGCTCTCAGTCGACTGCCAGGCGTCGAATGGGTGAATGGGGCTTGAAACGCTTTTTCTGTGGCCCCAGTTTTCAGTTTTCTGCCATGCTGGCTACTGTTATATTTAGGGTTGCTTGTAAAGAGCGAACACGGGGTGTCCAGTTGCGTATGTGCCTGCATAAAGGCTCCCTTTGGGAGTTCAGTTGTACTTAAAGCCTTCCTTTGGGGGCACTTTTGGATGGTCGAATGGGGCTTGTAACACGTTTTCTGGGGCCCGATTTTTCAGTCGTCTGCCATGCGGGCCAGGGTTATATTTAGGGTTGCTGTGAAAGAGCGAATACGGAGGGTCCAGTTGCATGTGGGGCTGCGTAAAGGCTCCCCTGGGGAGTTCAGATGTACCCAAAGCCTTCCTTTGGAGGCACTTTTGGATGGGCGAATGGGGCTTGAAACGCTTTTTCTGTGGCCCGAGTTTTCAGTCTTCTGCCATGCTGGCTAGGGTTATATTTAGGGTTGCTGTAAAGAGCGAACACGGAGGGTCCAGTTGCATGTGGGGCTGCGTAAAGGCTCCCCTGGGGAGTTCAGATGTACCCAAAGCCTTCCTTTAGAGGCACTTTTGAATGGACGAATGGGGCTCGTAACACATTTTCTTTGGCCCGAGTTTTCAGTCTTCTGCCATGCTGGCTAGGGTTATATTTAGGGTTGCTGTAAAGAGCGAACACGGAGGGTCCAGTTGCATGTGGGGCTGCATAAAGGCTCCCCTGGGGAGTTCACTTGTACCCAAAGCCTTCCTTTGGGGGCACTTCTGGATGGGTGAATGGGGCTTGAAACGCATTTTTGGAGCCCGAGTTTTCAGTTTTCTGCCATGGTGGCTAGGGGTATATTTAGGGTTGCTCGTAAACAGTGAACAAGGAGGGTCCAGTTGCATGTGGGGCTGCGTAAAGGCTCCCCTGGGGAGTTCAGATGTACCCAAAGCCTTCCTTTGGGGGCACATTTGGATGGGCGAATTAGGCTTTTAACAGTTTTTCTGTGGCCCGAGCTTTCAGTCGACTGCCAGGCGTGCTAGGGCTATATTTAGGCTTGCGGTGAAAGAGCGAATACGGAGGGTCAACTTGCATGTGGGGCTGCATAAAGGCTCTCCTGGGGAGTTAACTTGTACCCAAAGCCTTCCTCTGGGGGCACTTCTGGATGGGCGAAAGGGGCTTGAAACGCTTTTTCTGTGGCCCGAGTTTTCAGTCTTCTGCCATGCTGGCTAGGGTTATATTTAGCGTTGCTGTAAAGAGCGAACACGGAGGGTCCAGTTGCATGTGGGGCTGCGTAAAGGCTCCCCTGGGGAGTTCAGATGTACCCAAAGCCTTCCTTTGGGGGCACTTTTGGATGGGCGAATGGGGCTCGTAACACATTTTCTGTGGCCCGAGCTTTCAGTCGACTGCCAGGCGTGCTAGGGCTATATTTAGGCTTGCGGTGAAAGAGTGAACCCGGAGGGTCCAGTTGCATGTGGGGCTGCATAAAGGCTCCCCTGGGGAGTTCACTTGTACCCAAAGCCTTCCTTTGGGGGCACTTCTGGATGGGTGAATGGGGCTTGAAACGCATTTTTGGAGCCCGAGTTTTCAGTTTTCTGCCATGGTGGCTAGGGGTTTATTTAGGGTTGCTCGTAAACAGTGAACAAGGAGGGTCCAGTTGCATGTGGGGCTGCGTAAAGGCTCCCCTGGGGAGTTCAGATGTACACAAAGCCTTCCTTTCGGGGCACTTTTGGATGGGCGAATTAGGCTTTTAACAGTTTTTCTGTGGCCCGAGCTTTCAGTCGACTGCCAGGCGTGCTAGGGCTATATTTAGGCTTGCGGTGAAAGAGCGAATACGGAGGGTCCACTTGCATGTGGGGCTGCATAAAGGCTCCCCTGGGGAGTTCACTTGTACCCAAAGCCTACCTTTGGGGGCACTTCTGAATAGGCGAAAGGGGCTTGAAACGCTTTTTCTGTGTCCCGAGTTTTCAGTCTTCTGCCATGCTGGCTAGGGTTATATTTAGGGTTGCTATAAAGAGCGAACACGGAGGGTACAGTTGCATGTGGGTCTGCGTAAAGGCTCCCCTGAAGAGTTCAGATGTACCCAAAGCCTTCCTTTGGGGGCACTTCTGGATGGGTGAATGGGGCTTGAAACGCATTTTCTGTGGCCCGAGTTTTCAGTCTTCTGCCATGGTGGCTAGGGGTATATTTAGGGTTGCTCGTAAACAGTGAACAAGGAGGGTCCAGTTGCATGTGGGGCTGCATAAAGGCTCCCCTGGGGAGTTCACTTGTACCCAAAGCCTTCCTCTGGGGGCACTTTTGGATGGGCGAAATAGGATTTTAACGCATTTTCTGGGGCTAGAGTTTTCAGTCGACTGCCAGGCGGGCCAGGGCTATATTTAGGGTTGCGGTGAAAGAGTGAACCAGGAGGGTCCAGTTGCATGTGGGGCTGCATAAAGGCTCCCCTGGGGAGTTCAGTTGTACCCAAAGCCTTCCTCTGGGGGCACTTTTCGATGGGCGAATTAGGCTTTTAACAGTTTTTCTGGGGCCCGAGTTTTCAGTCGACTGCCAGGCGGGCCAGGGCTATATTTAGGGTTGCTGTGAAAGAGCGAATACGGAGGGTCCACTTGCATGTGGGGCTGCGTTAAGGCTCCCCTGGGGAGTTCAGTTGTACCCAAAGCCTTCCTTTGGGGGCACTTTTGGATGGTCCAAAGGAAATCGCAATGCGTTTTCTGAGGCCCGCTTTTTCAGTCTTCTCCCATTGCGCCGAGGTGTATATTTAGGCTTGCGGTGAAATAGTGAACCCGGAGGGTCCAGTTGCATGTGGGGCTGCATAAAGGCTCCCCTGGGGAGTTCAGTTGTACCCAAAGCCTTCCTTTGGGGGCACTTCTGGATGGGTGAATGGGGCTTGAAACGCATTTTCTGTGGCCCGAGTTTTCAGTCTTCTGCCATGGTGGCTAAGGGTATAATTAGGGTTGCTCGTAAACAGTGAACAAGGAGGGTCCAGTTCCATGTGGGGCTGCATAAAGGCTCCCCTGGGGAGTTCACTTGTACCCAAAGCCTTCCTTTGGGGGCACTTCTGGATGGGCGAAAGGGGCTTGAAACGCTTTTTCTGTGGCCCGAGCTTTCAGTCTTCTGCCATGCTGGCTAGGGTTATATTTAGGGTTGCTGTAAAGAGCGAACACGGAGGGTCCAGTTGCAGGTGGGGCTGCGTAAAGGCTCCCCTGGTGAGTTCAGATGTACCCAAAGCCTTCCTTTGGGGGCACTTTTGGATGGGCGAATGGGGCTCGTAACACATTTTCTGTGGCCCGAGCTTTCAGTCGAATGCCAGGTGTGCTAGGGCTATATTTAGGCTTGCGGTGAAAGAGTGAACCCGGAGGGTCCAGTTGCATGTGGGGCTGCATAAAGGCTCCCCTGGGGAGTTCAGTTGTACCCAAAGCCTTCCTTTGGGAGCACTTTTGGTTGGTCCGAGGGGAATCGCAATGCGTTTTCTGAGGTCCGATTTTTCAGTCTTCTCCCATTGCGCCGAGGGGTATATTTAGGCTTGCGGTGAAAGAGTGAACCCGGAGGGTCCAGTTGCATGTGGGGCTGCATAAAGGCTCCCCTGGGGAGTTCACTTGTACCCAAAGCCTTCCTTTGGGGGCACTTCTGGATGGGTGAATGGGGCTTGAAACGCATTTTCTGGAGCCCGAGTTTTCAGTCTTCTGCCATGGTGGCTAGGGGTATATTTAGGGTTGCTCGTAAACAGTGAACAAGGAGGGTCCAGTTGCATGTGGGGCTGCGTAAAGGCTCCCCTGGGGAGTTCAGTTGTACCCAAAGCCTTCCTTTCGGGGCACTTTTGGATGGGCGAATGGGGCTCGTAACACATTTTCTGTGGCCCGAGCTTTCAGTCGACTGCCAGGCGTGCTAGGGCTATATTTAGGCTTGCGGTGAAAGAGTGAACCCGGAGGGTCCAGTTGCATGTGGGGCTGCGTAAAGGCTCCCCTGGGGAGTTCACTTGTACCCAAAGCCTTCCTTTGGGGGCACTTCTGGATGGGTGAATGGGGCTTGAAACGCATTTTCTGGAGCCCGAGTTTTCAGTCTTCTGCCATGGTGGCTAGGGGTATATTTAGGGTTGCTCGTAAACAGTGAACAAGGAGGGTCCAGTTGCATGTGGGGCTGCATAAAGGCTCCCCTGGGGAGTTCACTTGTACCCAAAGCCTTCCTCTGGGGGCACTTTTGGATGGACGAATTAGGCTTTTAACGCATTTTCTGGGGCCCGAGTTTTCAGTCGACTGCCAGGAGGGCCAGGGCTATATTTAGGGTTGCTGTGAAAGAGTGAACCAGGAGGGTCCAGTTGCATGTGGGGCTGCATAAAGGCTCCCCTGGGGAGTTCAGTTGTACCCAAAGCCTTCCTCTGGGGGCACTTTTCGATGGGCGAATTAGGCTTTTAACAGTTTTTCTGGGGCCCGAGTTTTCAGTCGACTGCCAGGCGGGCCAGGGCTATATTTAGGGTTGCTGTGAAAGAGCGAATACGGAGGGTCCACTTGCATGTGGGGCTGCGTTAAGGCTCCCCTGGGGAGTTCAGTTGTACCCAAAGCCTTCCTCTGGGGGCACTTTTGGATGGTCCAAAGGAAATCGCAATGCGTTTTCTGAGGCCCGCTTTTTCAGTCTTCTCCCATTGCGCCGAGGGCTATATTTAGGCTTGCGGTGAAATAGTGAACCCGGAGGGTCCAGTTGCATGTGGGGCTGCATAAAGGCTCCCCTGGGGAGTTCAGTTGTACCCAAAGCCTTCCTTTGGGGGCACTTCTGGATGGGTGAATGGGGCTTGAAACGCATTTTCTGTGGCCCGAGTTTTCAGTCTTCTGCCATGGTGGCTAAGGGTATAATTAGGGTTGCTCGTAAACAGTGAACAAGGAGGGTCCAGTTGCATGTGGGGCTGCATAAAGGCTCCCCTGGGGAGTTCACTTGTACCCAAAGCCTTCCTTTGGGGGCACTTCTGGATGGGCGAAAGGGGCTTGAAACGCTTTTTCTGTGGCCCGAGCTTTCAGTCTTCTGCCATGCTGGCTAGGGTTATATTTAGGGTTGCTGTAAAGAGCGAACACGGAGGGTCCAGTTGCAGGTGGGGCTGCGTAAAGGCTCCCCTGGGGAGTTCAGATGTACCCAAAGCCTTCCTTTGGGGGCACTTTTGGATGGGCGAATGGGGCTCGTAACACATTTTCTGTGGCCCGAGCTTTCAGTCGAATGCCAGGTGTGCTAGGGCTATATTTAGGCTTGCGGTGAAAGAGTGAACCCGGAGGGTCCAGTTGCATGTGGGGCTGCATAAAGGCTCCCCTGGGGAGTTCAGTTGTACCCAAAGCCTTCCTTTGGGAGCACTTTTGGTTGGTCCGAGGGGAATCGCAATGCGTTTTCTGAGGTCCGATTTTTCAGTCTTCTCCCATTGCGCCGAGGGGTATATTTAGGCTTGCGGTGAAAGAGTGAACCCGGAGGGTCCAGTTGCATGTGGGGCTGCATAAAGGCTCCCCTGGGGAGTTCACTTGTACCCAAAGCCTTCCTTTGGGGGCACTTCTGGATGGGTGAATGGGGCTTGAAACGCATTTTCTGGAGCCCGAGTTTTCAGTCTTCTGCCATGGTGGCTAGGGGTATATTTAGGGTTGCTCGTAAACAGTGAACAAGGAGGGTCCAGTTGCATGTGGGGCTGCGTAAAGGCTCCCCTGGGGAGTTCAGTTGTACCCAAAGCCTTCCTTTCGGGGCACTTTTGGATGGGCGAATGGGGCTCGTAACACATTTTCTGTGGCCCGAGCTTTCAGTCGACTGCCAGGCGTGCTAGGGCTATATTTAGGCTTGCGGTGAAAGAGTGAACCCGGAGGGTCCAGTTGCATGTGGGGCTGCGTAAAGGCTCCCCTGGGGAGTTCACTTGTACCCAAAGCCTTCCTTTGGGGGCACTTCTGGATGGGTGAATGGGGCTTGAAACGCATTTTCTGGAGCCCGAGTTTTCAGTCTTCTGCCATGGTGGCTAGGGGTATATTTAGGGTTGCTCGTAAACAGTGAACAAGGAGGGTCCAGTTGCATGTGGGGCTGCATAAAGGCTCCCCTGGGGAGTTCACTTGTACCCAAAGCCTTCCTCTGGGGGCACTTTTGGATGGACGAATTAGGCTTTTAACGCATTTTCTGGGGCCCGAGTTTTCAGTCGACTGCCAGGAGGGCCAGGGCTATATTTAGGGTTGCTGTGAAAGAGTGAACCCGGAGGGACCAGTTGCATGTGCGGCTGCATAAAGGCTCCCCTGGGGAGTTCACTTGTACCCAAAGCCTTCCTCTGGGGGCACTTTTGGATGGACGAATTAGGCTTTTAACGCATTTTCTGGGGCCCGAGTTTTCAGTCGACTGCCAGGCGGGCCAGGGCTATATTTAGGGTTGCTGTGAAAGAGTGAACCCGGAGGGTCCAGTTGCATGTGGGGCTGCATAAAGGCTCCCCTGGGGAGTTCAGATGTACCCAAAGCCTTCCTTTGGGGGCACTTCTGGATGGGTGAATGAGTCTTGAAACACTTTTTCTGTGGCTTGAGATTTCAGTTTTCTGCCATGCTGGCTAGGGTTATATTTAGGGTCGCTTGTAAACAGCGAACACGGGGGGTCCAGTTGCGTATGGGCCTGCATAAAGGCTCCCCTGGGGAGTTCACTTGTACCCAAAGCCTTCCTTTGGGGGCACTTTTGGATGGTCGTATGGGGCTTGTAGCACGTTTTCTGTGGCCCGAGTTTTCAGTCTTCAGCCATGCTGGCTAGGGTTATATTTAGGGTTGCTGTAAAGAGCGAACCCGGAGGGTCCAGTTGCATGTGGGGCTGCGTAAAGGCTCCCCTGGGGAGTTCACTTGTACGCAAAGCATTCCTTTGGAGACACATTTGAATGGGCGAATGGGGCTCGTAACACATTTTCTGTGGCCCGAGCTCTCAGTCGACTGCCAGGCGTGCTAAGGCTATATTTAGGCTTGCGGTGAAAGAGTGAACCCGGAGGGTCCAGTTGCATGTGGGGCTGCGTTAAGGCTCCCCTGGGGAGTCCAGTTGTACCCAAAGCCTTCCTTTGGGGGCACTTTTGGATGGTCCAAGGGGAATCGCAATGCGTTTTCTGAGGCCCGCTTTTTCAGTCTTCTCCCATTGCGCCGAGGGTTATATTTAGGCTTGTGGTGAAAGAGTGAACCCGGAGGGTCCAGTTGCATGTGGGGCTGCATAAAGGCTCCCCTGGGGAGTTCAGATGTACCCAAAGCCTTCCTTTGGAGGCACTTTTGAATGGGCGAATGGGGCTCGTAACACATTTTCTGTGGCCCGAGCTCTCAGTCGACTGCCAGGCGTCGAATGGGTGAATGGGGCTTGAAACGCTTTTTCTGTGGCCCCAGTTTTCAGTTTTCTGCCATGCTGGCTACTGTTATATTTAGGGTTGCTTGTAAAGAGCGAACACGGGGTGTCCAGTTGCGTATGTGCCTGCATAAAGGCTCCCTTTGGGAGTTCAGTTGTACTTAAAGCCTTCCTTTGGGGGCACTTTTGGATGGTCGAATGGGGCTTGTAACACGTTTTCTGGGGCCCGATTTTTCAGTCGTCTGCCATGCGGGCCAGGGTTATATTTAGGGTTGCTGTGAAAGAGCGAATACGGAGGGTCCAGTTGCATGTGGGGCTGCGTAAAGGCTCCCCTGGGGAGTTCAGATGTACCCAAAGCCTTCCTTTGGAGGCACTTTTGGATGGGCGAATGGGGCTTGAAACGCTTTTTCTGTGGCCCGAGTTTTCAGTCTTCTGCCATGCTGGCTAGGGTTATATTTAGGGTTGCTGTAAAGAGCGAACACGGAGGGTCCAGTTGCATGTGGGGCTGCGTAAAGGCTCCCCTGGGGAGTTCAGATGTACCCAAAGCCTTCCTTTAGAGGCACTTTTGAATGGACGAATGGGGCTCGTAACACATTTTCTGTGGCCCGAGTTTTCAGTCTTCTGCCATGCTGGCTAGGGTTATATTTAGGGTTGCTGTAAAGAGCGAACACGGAGGGTCCAGTTGCATGTGGGGCTGCATAAAGGCTCCCCTGGGGAGTTCAGATGTACCCAAAGCCTTCCTTTGGAGGCACTTTTGAATGGGCGAATGGGGCTCGTAACACATTTTCTGTGGCCCGAGCTCTCAGTCGACTGCCAGGCGTGCTAGGGCTATATTTAGGCTTGCGGTGAAAGAGTGAACCCGGAGGTTCCAGTTGCATGTGGGGCTGCATACAGGCTCCCCTTGGGAGTTCACTTGTACCCAAAGCCTTCCTTTGGGGGCACTTCTGGATGGGTGAATGGGGCTTGAAACGCATTTTCTGGAGCCCGAGTTTTCAGTCTTCTGCCATGGTGGCTAGGGGTATATTTAGGGTTGCTCGTAAACAGTGAACAAGGAGGGTCCAGTTGCATGTGGGGCTGCGTAAAGGCTCCCCTGGGGAGTTCACTTGTACCCAAAGCCTTCCTCTGGGGGCACTTTTGGATGGGCGAATTAGGCTTTTAACGCATTTTCTGGGGCCCGAGTTTTCAGTCGACTGCCAGGCGGGCCAGGGCTATATTTAGGGTTGCTGTGAAAGAGCGAATACGGAGGGTCCAGTTGCATGTGGGGCTGCGTTAAGGCTCCCCTGTGGACTCCAGTTTTACAAAAAGCCTTCCTTTGGGGGCACTTTGGGATAGTCCAAGGGGAATCACAATGCGTTTTCTGAGGCCCGCTTTTTCAGACTTCTCCCATTGCGCCGAGGGTTATATTTAGGCTTGCGGTGAAAGAGTGAACCCGGAGGGTCCAGTTGCATGTGGGGCTGCATAAAGGCTCCCCTGGGGAGTTCACTTGTACCCAAAGCCTTCCTTTGGGGGCACTTCTGGATGGGCGAAAGGGGCTTGAAACGCTTTTTCTGTGGCCTGAGTTTTCAGTCTTCTGCCATGCTGGCTAGGGGTATATTTAGGGTTGCTGTAAAGAGCGAACACGGAGGGTCCAGTTGCATGTGGGGCTGCGTTAAGGCTCCCCTGGGGAGTTCAGTTGTACCCAAAGCCTTCCTCTGGGGGCACTTTTGGATGGGCGAAAGGGGCTTTAAATGCATTTTCTGGGGCCCAAGTTTTCAGTCGACTGCCAGGTGGACCAGGGCTATATTTAGGGTTGCTGTGAAAGAGCGAATACGCAGGGTCCAGTTGTCTGTGGGGCTGCGTTAAGGCTCCCCTGGGGAGTCCAGTTGTACCCAAAGCCTTCCTTTGGGGGCACTTTTGGATGGTCCAAGGGGAATCGCAATGCGTTTTCTGAGGCCCGCTTTTTCAGTCTTCTCCCATTGCGCCGAGGGATATATTTAGGCATGCGGTGAAAGAGGGAACCCGGAGGGTCCAGTTGCATGTGGGGCTGCATAAAGGCTCCCCTGGGGAGTTCAGTTGTACCCAAAGCCTTCCTTTGGGGGCACTTCTGGATGGGTGAATGGGGCTTGAAACGCATTTTCTGGAGCCCGAGTTTTCAGTCTTCTGCCATGGTGGCTAGGGGTATATTTAGGGTTGCTCGTAAACAGTGAACAAGGAGGGTCCAGTTGCATGTGGGGCTGCATAAAGGCTCCCCTGGGGAGTTCACTTGTACCCAAAGCCTTCCTCTGGGGGCACTTTTGGATGGGCGAATTAGGCTTTTAACGCATTTTCTGGGGCCCGAGTTTTCAGTCGACTGCCAGGCGGGCCAGGGCTATATTTAGGGTTGCTGTGAAAGAGTGAACCCGGAGGGTCCAGTTGCATGTGGGGCTGCATAAAGGCTCCCCTGGGGAGTTCAGATGTACCCAAAGCCTTCCTTTGGGGGCTCTTCTGGGTGGGTGAATGAGGCTTGAAACACTTTTTCTGTGGCTTGAGATTTCAGTTTTCTGTCATGCTGGCTAGGGTTATATTTAGGGTTGCTTGTAAACAGCGAACACGGGGGGTCCAGTTGCGTATGGGCCTGCATAAAGGCTCCCCTGGGGAGTTCAGTTGTACCCAAAGCCTTCCTTTGGGGGCACTTTTGGATGGTCGTATGGGGCTCGTAACACATTTTCTGTGGCCCGAGCTTTCAGTCTTCTGCCATGCTGGCTAGGGTTATATTTAGGGTTGCTGTAAAGAGCGAACACGGAGGGTCCAGTTGCATGTGGGGCTGCGTAAAGGCTCCCCTGGGGAGTTCACTTGTACGCAAAGCATTCCTTTGGAGACACATTTGAATGGGCGAATGGGGCTCGTAACACATTTTCTGTGGCCCGAGCTCTCAGTCGACTGCCAGGCGTGCTAAGGCTATATTTAGGCTTGCGGTGAAAGAGTGAACAAGGAGGGTCCAGTTGCATGTGGGGCTGCATAAAGGCTCCCCTGGAGAGTTCACTTGTACCCAAAGCCTTCCTCTGGGGGCACTTTTGGATGGGCGAATGGGGCTTGAAACGCTTTTTCTGTGGCCCGAGTTTTCAGTCTTCTGCCATGCTGGCTAGGGTTATATTTAGGGTTGCTGTAAAGAGCGAACACGGAGGGTCCAGTTGCATGTGGGGCTGCGTAAAGGCTCCCCTGGGGAGTTCAGATGTACCCAAAGCCTTCCTTTAGAGGCACTTTTGAATGGACGAATGGGGCTCGTAACACATTTTCTGTGGCCCGAGTTTTCAGTCTTCTGCCATGCTGGCTAGGGTTATATTTAGGGTTGCTGTAAAGAGCGAACACGGAGGGTCCAGTTGCATGTGGGGCTGCATAAAGGCTCCCCTGGGGAGTTCAGATGTACCCAAAGCCTTCCTTTGGAGGCACTTTTGAATGGGCGAATGGGGCTCGTAACACATTTTCTGTGGCCCGAGCTCTCAGTCGACTGCCAGGCGTGCTAGGGCTATATTTAGGCTTGCGGTGAAAGACTGAACCCGGAGGTTCCAGTTGCATGTGGGGCTGCATACAGGCTCCCCTTGGGAGTTCACTTGTACCCAAAGCCTTCCTTTGGGGGCACTTCTGGATGGGTGAATGGGGCTTGAAACGCATTTTCTGGAGCCCGAGTTTTCAGTCTTCTGCCATGGTGGCTAGGGGTATATTTAGGGTTGCTCGTAAACAGTGAACAAGGAGGGTCCAGTTGCATGTGGGGCTGCGTAAAGGCTCCCCTGGGGAGTTCACTTGTACCCAAAGCCTTCCTCTGGGGGCACTTTTGGATGGGCGAATTAGGCTTTTAACGCATTTTCTGGGGCCCGAGTTTTCAGTCGACTGCCAGGCGGGCCAGGGCTATATTTAGGGTTGCTGTGAAAGAGCGAATACGGAGGGTCCAGTTGCATGTGGGGCTGCGTTAAGGCTCCCCTGTGGACTCCAGTTTTACCAAAAGACTTCCTTTGGGGGCACTTTGGGATAGTCCAAGGGGAATCGCAATGTGTTTTCTGAGGCCCGCTTTTTCAGACTTCTCCCATTGCGCCGAGGGTTATATTTAGGCTTGCGGTGAAAGAGTGAACCCGGAGGGTCCAGTTGCATGTGGGGCTGCATAAAGGCTCCCCTGGGGAGTTCACTTGTACCCAAAGCCTTCCTTTGGGGGCACTTCTGGATGGGCGAAAGGGGCTTGAAACGCTTTTTCTGTGGCCTGAGTTTTCAGTCTTCTGCCATGCTGGCTAGGGGTATATTTAGGGTTGCTGTAAAGAGCGAACACGGAGGGTCCAGTTGCATGTGGGGCTGCGTTAAGACTCCCCTGGGGAGTTCAGTTGTACCCAAAGCCTTCCTCTGGGGGCACTTTTGGATGGGCGAAAGGGGCTTTAAATGCATTTTCTGGGGCCCAAGTTTTCAGTCGACTGCCAGGTGGACCAGGGCTATATTTAGGGTTGCTGTGAAAGAGCGAATACGCAGGGTCCAGTTGTCTGTGGGGCTGCGTTAAGGCTCCCCTGGGGAGTCCAGTTGTACCCAAAGCCTTCCTTTGGGGGCACTTTTGGATGGTCCAAGGGGAATCGCAATGCGTTTTCTGAGGCCCGCTTTTTCAGTCTTCTCCCATTGCGCCGAGGGATATATTTAGGCATGCGGTGAAAGAGGGAACCCGGAGGGTCCAGTTGCATGTGGGGCTGCATAAAGGCTCCCCTGGGGAGTTCAGTTGTACCCAAAGCCTTCCTTTGGGGGCACTTCTGGATGGGTGAATGGGGCTTGAAACGCATTTTCTGGAGCCCGAGTTTTCAGTCTTCTGCCATGGTGGCTAGGGGTATATTTAGGGTTGCTCGTAAACAGTGAACAAGGAGGGTCCAGTTGCATGTGGGGCTGCATAAAGGCTCCCCTGGGGAGTTCACTTGTACCCAAAGCCTTCCTCTGGGGGCACTTTTGGATGGGCGAATTAGGCTTTTAACGCATTTTCTGGGGCCCGAGTTTTCAGTCGACTGCCAGGCGGGCCAGGGCTATATTTAGGGTTGCTGTGAAAGAGTGAACCCGGAGGGTCCAGTTGCATGTGGGGCTGCATAAAGGCTCCCCTGGGGAGTTCAGATGTACCCAAAGCCTTCCTTTGGGGGCTCTTCTGGATGGGTGAATGAGGCTTGAAACACTTTTTCTGTGGCTTGAGATTTCAGTTTTCTGTCATGCTGGCTAGGGTTATATTTAGGGTTGCTGTAAAGAGCGAACACGGAGGGTCCAGTTGCATGTGGGGCTGCATAAAGGCTCCCCTGGGGAGTTCAGATGTACCCAAAGCCTTCCTTTGGAGGCACTTTTGAATGGGCGAATGGGGCTCGTAACACATTTTCTGTGGCCCGAGCTCTCAGTCGACTGCCAGGCGTGCTAGGGCTATATTTAGGCTTGCGGTGAAAGACTGAACCCGGAGGTTCCAGTTGCATGTGGGGCTGCATACAGGCTCCCCTTGGGAGTTCACTTGTACCCAAAGCCTTCCTTTGGGGGCACTTCTGGATGGGTGAATGGGGCTTGAAACGCATTTTCTGGAGCCCGAGTTTTCAGTCTTCTGCCATGGTGGCTAGGGGTATATTTAGGGTTGCTCGTAAACAGTGAACAAGGAGGGTCCAGTTGCATGTGGGGCTGCGTAAAGGCTCCCCTGGGGAGTTCACTTGTACCCAAAGCCTTCCTCTGGGGGCACTTTTGGATGGGCGAAAGGGGCTTTTAACAGTTTTTCTGGGGCCCGAGTTTTCAGTCGACTGCCAGGCGGGCCAGGGCTATATTTAGGGTTGCTGTGAAAGAGCGAATACGGAGGGTCCAGTTGCATGTGGGGCTGCGTTAAGGCTCCCCTGGGGAGTCCAGTTGTACCCAAAGCCTTCCTCTGGGGGCACTTTTGGATGGTCCAAGGGGAATCGCAATGCGTTTTCTGAGGCCCGCTTTTTCAGTCTTCTCCCATTGCGCCGAGGGTTATATTTAGGCTTGAATTGAAAGAGTGAACCCGGAGGGTCCAGTTGCATGTGGGGCTGCGTAAAGGCTCCCCTGGGGAGTTCAGATGTACCCAAAGCCTTCCTTTGGGGGCACTTTTGGATGGGCGAATGGGGCTCGTAACACATTTTCTGTGGCTCGAGGTTTCAGTCGACTGCCAGGCGTGCTAGGGCTATATTTAGGCTTGCGGTGAAAGAGTGAACCCGGAGGGTCCAGTTGCATGTGGGGCTGCATAAAGGCTCCCCTGGGGAGTTCAGTTGTACCCAAAGCCTTCCTTTGGGGGCACTTCTGGATGGGTGAATGGGGCTTGAAACGTATTTTCTGGAGCCCGAGTTTTCAGTCTTCTGCCATGGTGGCTATGGGTATATTTAGGGTTGCTCGTAAACAGTGAACAAGGAGGGTCCAGTTGCATGTGGGGCTGCGTAAAGGCTCCCCTGGGGAGTTCACTTGTACCCAAAGCCTTCCTCTGGGGGCACTTTTCGATGGGCGAATTAGGCTTTTAACGCATTTTCTGGTTCCCGAGTTTTCAGTCGACTGCCAGGCGGGCCAGGGCTATATTTAGGGTTGCTGTGAAAGAGTGAACCCGGAGGGTCCAGTTGTATGTGGGGCTGCATAAAGGCTCCCCTGGGGAGTTCAGTTGTACCCAAAGCCTTCCTTTGGGGGCACTTCTGGATGGGTGAATGGGGCTTGAAACGCTTTTTCTGTGGCCCGATTTTTCAGTCTTCTGCCATGCTGGCTAGGGGTATATTTAGGGTTGCTCGTAAACAGTGAGCAAGGAGGGTCCAGTTGCATGTGGGGCTGCGTAAAGGCTCCCCTGGGGAGTTCACTTTTACCCAAAGCCTTCCTTTGGGGGCACTTCTGGATGGGCGAAAGGGGCTTGAAACGCTTTTTCTGTGGCCCGAGTTTTCAGTCTTCTGCCATGGTGGCTAGGGGTATATTTAGGGTTGCTCGTAAGCAGTGAACAAGGAGGGTCCAGTTGCATGTGGGGCTGCGTAAAGGCTCCCCTGGGGAGTTCAGTTGTACCCAAAGCCTTCCTCTGGGGGCACTTTTGGATGGGCGAATTAGGCTTTTAATGCATTTTCTGGGGCCCGAGTTTTCAGTCGACTGCCAGGCGGGCCAGGGCTATATTTAGGGTTGCTGTAAAGAGCGAACACGGAGGGTCCAGTTGCATGTGGGGCTGCGTTAAGGCTCCCCTGGGGAGTCCAGTTGTACCCAAAGCCTTCCTTTGGGGGCACTTTTGGATGGTCCAAGGGGAATCGCAATTCGTTTTCTGAGGCCCGCTTTTTCAGTCTTCTCCCATTGCGCCGAGGGATATATTTAGGCTTGCGGTGAAAGAGTGAACCCGGAGGGTCCAGTTGCATGTGGGGCTGCATAAAGGCTCCCCTGGGGAGTTCAGCTGTACCCAAAGCCTTCCTTTGGGGGCACTTTTGGATGGGCGAAAGGGGCTCGTAACACATTTTCTGTGGCCCGAGCTTTCAGTCGACTGCCAGGCGTGCTAGGGCTATATTTAGGCTTGCAGTGAAAGAGCGAATACGGAGGGTGCAGTTGCATATGGGGCTGCATAAAGGCTCCCCTGGGGAGTTCACTTGTACCCAAAGCCTTCCTTTGGGGGCACTTCTGGATGGGTGAATGGGGCTTGAAACGCATTTTCTGGAGCCCGAGTTTTCAGTCTTCTGCCATGGTGGCTAGGGGTATATTTAGGGTTGCTCGTAAACAGTGAACAAGGAGGGTCCAGTTGCATGTGGTGCTGCGTAAAGGCTCCCCTGGGGAGTTCAGATGTACCCAAAGCCTTCCTCTGGGGACACTTTTGGATGGGCGAATTAGGCTTTTAACTCATTTTCTGTGGTTAGAGTTTTCAGTCGACTGCCAGGCGGGCCAGGGCTATATTTAGGATTGCTGTGAAAGAGCGAATACAGAGGGTCCATTTGCATGTGGGGCTGCGTTAAGGCTCCCCTGGGGAGTCCAGTTGTACCCAAAGCCTTCCTTTGGGGGCACTTTTGGATGGTCCAAGGGGAATCACAATGCATTCTCTGAGGCCCGCTTTTTCAGTCTTCTCCCATTGCGCCGAGGGCTATATTTAGGCTTGCGGTGAAAGAGTGAACCCGGAGGGTCCAGTTGCATGTAGGGCTGCATAAAGGCTCCCCTGGGGAGTTCAGTTGTACCCAAAGCCTTCCTTTGGGGGCACTTCTGGATGGGTGAATGGGGCTTGAAACGCATTTTCTGGAGCCCGAGTTTTCAGTCGACTGCCATGGTGGCTAGGGGTATATTTAGGGTTGCTGTGAAAGAGCGAACACGGAGGGTCCAGTTGCATGTGGGGCTGCATAAAGGCTCCCCTGGGGAGTTCACTTGTACCCAAAGCCTTCCTCTGGGGGCACTTTTGGATGGGCGAATTAGGCTTTTAACGCATTTTCTGGGGCCCGAGTTTTCAGTCGACTGCCAGGCGGGCCAGGGCTATATTTAGGGTTGCTGTGAAAGAGTGAACCCGGAGGGTCCAGTTGCATGTGGGGCTGCATAAAGGCTCCCCTGGGGAGTTCACTTGTACCCAAAGCCTTCCTCTGGGGGCACTTCTGGATGGGTGAATGGGGCTTGAAACGCTTTTTCTGTGGCCCGATTTTTCAGTTTTCTGCCATGCTGGCTAGTGTTATATTTAGGGTTGCTTGTAAACAGCGAACACGGGGGGTCCAGTTGCGTATGGGCCTGCGTTAAGGCTCCCCTGGGGAGTTCAGATGTACCCAAAGCCTTCCTTTGGGGCACTTCTGGATGGGTGAATTGGGCTTGAAACGCATTTTCTGGAGCCCGAGTTTTCAGTCTTCTGCCATGGTGGCTAGGGTTATATTTAGGGTTGCTCGTAAACAGTGAACAAGGAGGGTCCAGTTGCATGTGGGGCTGCATAAAGGCTCCCCTGGGGAGTTCACTTGTACCCAAAGCCTTCGTTTCGGGGCACTTCTGGATGGGCGAAAGGGGCTTGAAACGCTTTTTCTGTGGCCTGAGTTTTCAGTCTTCTGCCATGCTGGCTAGGGTTATATTTAGGGTTGCTGTAAAGAGCGAACACGGAGGGTCCAGTTGCATGTGGGGCTGCGTAAAGGCTCCCCTGGGGAGTTCAGAGGTACACAAAGCCTTCCTTTGGGGGCACTTTTGGATGGGCGAATGGGGCTCGTAACACATTTTCTGTGGCCCGAGCTCTCAGTCGACTGCCAGGCGTGCTAGGGCTATATTTAGGCTTGCAGTGAAAGAGTGAACCCGGAGGGTCCAGTTGCATGTGGGGCTGCATAAAGGCTCCCCTGGGGAGTTCACTTGTACCCAAAGCCTTCCTTTGGGGCACTTCTGGATGGGTGAATTGGGCTTGAAACGCATTTTCTGGAGCCCGAGTTTTCAGTCTTCTGCCATGGTGGCTAGGGATTTATTTAGGGTTGCTCGTAAACAGTGAACAAGGAGGGTCCAGTTGCATGTGGGGCTGCATAAAGGCTCCCCTGGGGAGTTCACTTGTACCCAAAGCCTTCCTCTGGGGGCACCTTTGGATGGGCGAATTAGGCTTTTAACGCATTTTCTGGGGCCCGAGTTTTCAGTCGACTGCCAGGCGGGCCAGGGCTATATTTAGGGTTGCTGTGAAAGAGTGAACCCGGAGGGTCCAGTTGCATGTGGGGCTGCATAAAGGCTCCCCTGGGGAGTTCACTTGTACCCAAAGCCTTCCTCTGGGGGCACTTCTGGATGGGTGAATGGGGCTTGAAACGCTTTTTCTGTGGCCCGATTTTTCAGTTTTCTGCCATGCTGGCTAGTGTTATATTTAGGGTTGCTGTAAAGAGCGAACACGGAGGGTCCAGTTGCATGTGGGGCTGCGTAAAGGCTCCCCTGGGGAGTTCAGAGGTACACAAAGCCTTCGTTTGGGGGCACTTTTGGATGGGCGAATGGGGCTCGTAACACATTTTCTGTGGCCCGAGCTTTCAGTCGACTGCCAGGCGTGCTAGGGCTATATTTAGGCTTGCGGTGAAAGAGTGAACCCGGAGGGTCCAGTTGCATGTGGGGCTGCATAAAGGCTCCCCTGGGGAGTTCAGTTGTACCCAAAGCCTTCCTTTGGGGGCACTTCTGGATGGGTGAATGGGGCTTGAAACGCATTTTCTGGAGCCCGAGTTTTCAGTCTTCTGCCATGGTGGCTAGGGGTATATTTAGGGTTGCTCGTAAACAGTGAACAAGGAGGGTCCAGTTGCATGTGGGGCTGCGTAAAGGCTCCCCTGGGGAGTTCACTTGTACCCAAAGCCTTCCTCTGGGGGCACTTTTGGATGGGCGAATTAGGCTTTTAACGCATTTTCTGGGGCCCGAGTTTTCAGTCGACTGCAAGGCGGGCCAGGGCTATATTTAGGGTTGCTGTGAAAGAGTGAACCCGGAGGGTCCAGTTGCATGTGGGGCTGCATAAAGGCTCCCCTGGGGAGTTCACTTGTACCCAAAGCCTTCCTCTGGGGGCACTTCTGGATGGGTGAATGGGGCTTGAAACGCTTTTTCTGTGGCCCGATTTTTCAGTTTTCTGCCATGCTGGCTAGTGTTATATTTAGGGTTGTTTGTAAACAGCGAACACGGGGGGTCCAGTTGCGTATGGGCCTGCGTTAAGGCTCCCCTGGGGAGTTCAGATGTACCCAAAGCCTTCCTTTGGGGACACTTTTGGATGGGCGAATGGGGCTTGTAGCACGTTTTCTGGGGCCCGAGTTTTCAGTCGTCTGCCATGTGGGCCAGGGTTATATTTAGGGTTGCTGTGAAAGAGCGAATACGGAGGGTCCAGTTGCATGTGGGGCTGCATAAAGGCTCCCCTGGGGAGTTCACTTGTACCCAAAGCCTTCCTCTGGGGGCACTTCTGGATGGGTGAATGGGGCTTGAAACGCTTTTTCTGTGGCCCGATTTTTCAGTTTTCTGCCATGCTGGCTAGTGTTATATTTAGGGTTGCTGTAAAGAGCGAACACGGAGGGTCCAGTTGCATGTGGGGCTGCGTAAAGGCTCCCCTGGGGAGTTCAGAGGTACACAAAGCCTTCGTTTGGGGGCACTTTTGGATGGGCGAATGGGGCTCGTAACACATTTTCTGTGGCCCGAGCTTTCAGTCGACTGCCAGGCGTGCTAGGGCTATATTTAGGCTTGCGGTGAAAGAGTGAACCCGGAGGGTCCAGTTGCATGTGGGGCTGCATAAAGGCTCCCCTGGGGAGTTCAGTTGTACCCAAAGCCTTCCTTTGGGGGCACTTCTGGATGGGTGAATGGGGCTTGAAACGCATTTTCTGGAGCCCGAGTGTTCAGTCTTCTGCCATGGTGGCTAGGGCTATATTTAGGGTTGCTGTGAAAGAGTGAACCCGGAGGGTCCAGTTGCATGTGGGGCTGCATAAAGGCTCCCCTGGGGAGTTCACTTGTACCCAAAGCCTTCCTCTGGGGGCACTTCTGGATGGGTGAATGGGGCTTGAAACGCTTTTTCTGTGGCCCGATTTTTCAGTTTTCTGCCATGCTGGCTAGTGTTATATTTAGGGTTGCTTGTAAACAGCGAACACGGGGGGTCCAGTTGCGTATGGGCCTGCGTTAAGGTTCCCCTGGGGAGTTCAGATGTACCCAAAGCCTTCCTTTGGGGACACTTTTGGATGGTCGAATGGGGCTTGTAGCACGTTTTCTGGGGCCCGAGTTTTCAGTCGTCTGCCATGCGGGCCAGGGTTATATTTAGGGTTGCTGTGAAAGAGCGAATACGGAGGGTCCAGTTGCATGTGGGGCTGCATAAAGGCTCCCCTGGGGAGTTCACTTGTACCCAAAGCTTTCCTTTGGGGACACTTTTGGATGGTCGAATGGTGCTTGTAGCACGTTTTCTGTGGCCCGAGTTTTCAGTCGTCTGCCATGTGGGCCAGGGTTATATTTAGGGTTGCTCTAAAGAGCGAACACGGAGGGTCCAGTTGCATGTGGGGCTGCGTAAAGGCTCCCCTGGGGAGTTCAGATGTACCCAAAGCCTTCCTTTGGGGGCACTTTTGGATGGGCGAATGGGGCTCGTAACACATTTTCTGTGGCTCGAACTTTCAGTCGACTGCCAGGCGTTCTAGGGCTATATTTAGGCTTGCGGTGAAAGAGTGAACCCGGAGGGTCCAGTTGCATGTGAGGCTGCATAAAGGCTCCCCTGGGGAGTTCACTTGTACCCAAAGCCTTCCTTTGGGGGCACTTCTGGATGGGTGAATGGGGCTTGAAACGCATTTTCTGGAGCCCGAGTTTTCAGTCTTCTGCCATGGTGGCTAGGGGTATATTCAGGGTTGCTCGTAAACAGTGAACAAGGAGTGTTGCAGGAAGCACGGCCGAAAGCACTACAGACACACAGTAGAGTCAGATCATGCTCCATTTTATTGCCCGAATAGCCTAACTTTTATAGAGAACTTAACAGGGGTGGACAGTGTTTCACACAAGATTATTGGTCAAAAGCACTCAGACAAACAACTATAAGAAAACAACCCCACCTGCAAGAAAACAACCCCTTGTGATTAGCAGTCACATAGACCTTGTCCTTGAAGCCAGCTACTGGTAACAATATTTTTCTGTATTCCTCAATTGGGCAATGTGGGAACACTGTCATGGGAACTTCTCATAGTTGCCCTGGTAGCTTGGTTTGCTCAGCTACAGCAAGCCATAGGATTTTTGCTGTTTCAAGAAATCCCTCAACAATTCCCCCGTCTTCTTTTGAGCAAACCAAGCCCGACACAGCAGTTTTACATGTGACCCTTTAGCTATAGTTACAACACACAACGATGATTACCACCACCATAAACCAAATCCTTAATCCCCTTGTGACTAAACCCAGTAACCATCTACACCTTGTTTCAAACAAGTCAGTGAACCATTGATTGAAAGGATTGATACCATATTGAATCTTTCTCATATGCTCTTTCAGGAAAGTAATGGATTTGTGAATTGACTCATTATGATCAGAAAGGTTTGAACAGTACATTCCCTTAAAGTCCTCACACCCATTCCTTTGAGCCAAAAGCAAGATGTCAATAGCAGCTTGATCCTGTAAAAGCAGATGTCGCAGACTATTTTGATCTGGTAACATCTCCTCAAGTATCTCTGTCGTGGCATAGGCTTGCCTCTTGGCCCAGCATACCAAATTTTCTAAGTTGTTACGTGCGGCCGCAGATGCCACTCCAGACACTGAAATTGCTAATGCCGCTCTAGCTGCAACCCCACACAATTCAACATTATCATTGCAATCCGATGCAAGCAATGCCCATTTATGTCTGGTGATCTCACGCAACTGTAGCAAGCTAGGAGCAAATACAATGAGTTTATCTAAGTAACATGGACATCTGACAGCATTTGTAGGGATACCATGCCAGGCCCCATCCCCACAAATCAGAAGCACATCAGGAGGTAAGGCCAAAGCTGCACAATTGTTCCAAACACTGCAGTTGTTACCCCTTGTCTCCATGCTACAAACCCCTAAACCCTGCTTAGCAGCGTCATTGTAATCACAGGTGTTATTTGTGTTTTTGTACCAGTATGGCCCTTTCCCGGTTCCTGTAGCAGGATTCACCTGATACCCACGGCTACGTTCACATTTGTAGCCACCTTTCAGGTTGATACAGATTTGACTACAGATACCAGGGTTTTGACATTCATCAATTCCACAGTTTCTCTTTTCTACAAAGTCAAACCCAGCTGGACAGTCACATTCATTTATGTTGCATTCCTTCAGGGGCTCATCACCCCAGTCCTTGCAGTCTCTCTGCTGGTTACACACTTTATTGGTATCTATGCATTCTCCACTTCTGCACTTGAATTTGCCAGGTCCAGAGCACTGAATAACATTGTTACAGTTTGCTTCATCAGTGCCATCCAGACAGTCTCTCACACCATTGCACTGCCTACTCCCATGGACACAGTTCCCATCTTCACATCTGAACTGGTCTGACCTGCAGGTCTGAGAAGGGCAGTTAATTTCATCACTTCCATCCTTGCAATCAGGATCTCTGTTACAGTCTTTTTCACCATCACATTTCCAGGACACCAGGATACACTGGGTTGACTGAGGACCACAGCTGATTTCATTTACCTGGCATGTTCTCATATAACACAGATCAGCAATCTCATCAGACCCATTTTCACAGTCCGGATCCCCCTCACACTGCCATCTGTTTGGCACACACTGACCACTGTTGCACACAAAGTCAGATTCAGCACACGTCTTCTTCACACAAGCACTCTCATCACTGCCGTCTGAGCAGACTTCACATTTTGCTCTAGCACTGTTGGCAGCAGTGCACAGGCAGGTGAGGGCGAGCAGCAGGCAGAATGCCCCACAGCGCGGCAGTGCCTGCCGCCGCCCTGCACCTATGTCACTTATACTACTCCTATTACCCGTGCTGTTAGTGTCAGTGGCATCCTCCTGGTACCGTTTGTGTCTTTGCCGCCCCTTACTCTCCCCCTTTTCTTTTTGCCACTGACCATTCACCACAAATGGATGAGACACATGATTACTAGTTAGGAAAGAGAGTGTAATGTCTGCTATATGGCTGCAGGCAGTGCCAGCTGCAATCCTAGAAGCTGTTTGTGAACGAGCCTGCCGGTGGTCATTTGGCAGTGTAATCTGCGTCTCTGCACTCCTGCCCTGCAATAGAGCTAAATCGTCATTAATAGTCCGTAGAATGAGGTAACCCCACGGAATGTTATCCAGAAACATAGTTATAACACCGATCTGGGGACGAATAGTCTTTTTTGCATTGCAAGATAAACCTGTTATAAAAAGAATGCCAAAGAGAAGCAGCACAGCCGCCGCTGCCTCCATGGTTACGTCAGACAGGCTGCAGGGTCCTGATGTCCGCCCCTCTGCTCTGTGCCGACTCGCCACACGGTGAGAGTCGGCTGCCGTTGTCCACTGATGCCTCTGGTCTCCCGTAGCAGCTCGATCTCGGATGTCCCGCATCACACCGTGATCACGTCAATTTCCCGTGGCCCTCCGCAATTCCACGTCTCGCCGCAACTCCGTTTCCCGCGGCCCTCCGCAATTCCACGTCCCGCCGCAACTCCGTTTCCCGCGGCCCTCCGCAATTCCACGTCTCGCCGCAACTCTTTTTCCCACGGCCCTCCGCAATTCCACGTCCCGCCGCAACTCTATTTCCCGCAGCCCTCCGCAATTCCACGTCCCGCCGCAACTCCGTTTCCCGCGGCCCTCCGCAATTCCACGTCCCGCCGCAACTCTGTTTCCCGCGGCCCTCCGCAAGTCCACGTCTCGCCGCAACTCTTTTTCCCGCGGCCCTCCGCAATTCCACGTCTCGCCGCAACTCTATTTCCCGCGGCCCTCCGCAATTCCACGTCCCGCCGCAACTCCGTTTCCCGCGGCCCTCCGCAATTCCACGTCCTGCCGCAACTCCGTTTCCCGCGGCCCTCCGCAAGTCCACGTCTTGCCGCAACTCTTTTTCCCGCGGCCCTCCGCAATTCCACGTCTCGCTGCAACTCTATTTCCCGCGGCCCTCCGCAATTCCACGTCCCGCCGCAACTCTATTTCAAGCGGCCCTCCGCAATTCCACGTCCCGCCGCGACTCCGTTTACCCGCGGCCCTCCGCAATTCCACGTCCCGCCGCAAAACCCCGTTTCCCACCGTTTTCCGCGTCTCTCAGTGGGAGTACCGCGTCTCACCGTGAGGCCTGTGTACCGTGTTTCCGGGCCGGTGTCCGGTCTGCTCAAGCGCCGGTCGGATGGGCGCTCCGAAGTCCCGACAGCGCGGCGAGATCGTGGCGCCGCTGGTCCCGGTGCCGCCGGTCCCGGCGCCGCTGGTCTCCTGGTCTACCTGCGTTCGGATGTGCCGGTGCCGCTGGTGTCCCGCTGCGCTGCGATGTTTGCCCCGGCGCCGCTGCGATGTCCGTGCTCGGCTGCGATGTCTGCTCCGGTGCTGCGATGTCCTGCTCCGGTGCGATGTCTGTTCAGGTCCTGTTCAGGTCTCCCACTGCGATGTCCTGTTCAGGCCCTGTTCAGGTCTCAGCCTGTTCGGGCGCCATATGTTGCAGGAAGCACGGCCGAAAGCACGACAGACACACAGTAGAGTCAGATCATGCTCCATTTTATTGCCCGAATAGCCTAACTTTTATAGAGAACTTAACAGGGGTGGACAGTGTTTCACACAAGATTATTGGTCAAAAGCACTCAGACAAACAACTATAAGAAAACAACCCCACCTGCAAGAAAACAACCCCTTGTGATTAGCAGTCACATAGACCTTGTCCTTGAAGCCAGCTACTGGTAACAATATTTTTCTGTATTCCTCAATTGGGCAATGTGGGAACACTGTCATGGGAACTTCTCATAGTTGCCCTGGTAGCTTGGTTTGCTCAGCTACAGCAAGCCATAGGATTTTTGCTGTTTCAAGAAATCCCTAACAAAGCAGGGTCAAGTTGCATGTGGGGCTGCGTAAAGGCTCCCCTGGGGAGTTCAGTTGTACCCAAAGCCTTCCTTTGGGGGCACTTTTGCATGGTCCAAGGGGAATCGAAATGCGTTTTCTGAGGCCCGCTTTTTCAGACTTCTCCCATTGCACCGAGGGCTATATTTAGGCTTGCGGTGAAAGAGTGAACCCGGAGGGTCCAGTTCCATGTGGGGCTGCATAAAGGCTCCCCTGGGGAGTCCAGTTGTACCCAAAGCCTTCCTTTGGGGGCACTTTTGGATGGGCGAAAGGGGCTCGTAACACATTTTCTGTGGCCCGAGCTTTCAGTCGACTGCCAGGCGTGCTAGGGCTATATTTAGGCTTGCGGTGAAAGAGTGAACCCGGAGGGTCCAGTTGCATGTGGGGCTGCATAAAGGCTCCCCTGGGGAGTTCACTTGTACCCAAAGCCTTCCTTTGGGGGCACTTCTGGATGGGTGAATGGGGCGTGAAACGCATTTTCTGGAGCCCGAGTTTTCAGTCTTCTGCCATGGTGGCTAGGGGTATATTTAGGGTTGCTTGTAAACAGTGAACAAGGAGGGTCCAGTTGCATGTGGGGCTGCGTAAAGGCTCCCCTGGGGAGTTCAGATGTACCCAAAGCCTTCCTCTGGGGGCACTTCTGGATGGGCGAAAGGGGCTTGAAACGCTTTTTCTGTGGCCCGAGTTTTCAGTCTTCTGCCATGTTGGCAAGGGCTATATTTAGTGTTGCTGTAAAGAGCGAACACGGAGGGTCCAGTTGCATGTGGGGCTGCGTAAAGGCTCCCCTGGGGAGTTCAGATGTACCCAAAGCCTTCGTCTGGGGGCACTTCTGGATGGGCGAAAGGGGTTTGAAACACTTTTTCTGTGGCCCGAGTTTTCAGTCTTCTGCCATGCTGGCTAGGGCTATATTTAGTGTTGCTGTAAAGAGCGAACACGGAGGGTCCAGTTGCATGTGGGGCTGCATAAAGGCTCCCCTGGGGAGTTCAGTTGTACCCAAAGCCTTCCTCTGGGGGCACTTTTGGATGGGCGAATGGGGCTCGTAACACATTTTCTGTGGCCCGAGCTTTCAGTCGACCGCCAGGCGTGCTAGGGCTATATTTAGGCTTGCAGTGAAAGAGTGAACCCGGAGGGTCCAGTTGCATGTGGGGCTGCATAAAGGCTCCCCTGGGGAGTTCACTTGTACCCAAAGCCTTCCTTTGGGGGCACATCTGGATGGGCGAAAGGGGCTTGAAATGCTTTTTCTGTGGCCCGAGTTTTCAGTCGTCTGCCATGCTGGCTAGTGTTATATTTAGGGTTGCTGTGAAAGAGTGAACCCGGAGGGTCCAGTTGCATGTGGGGCTGCATAAAGGCTCCCCTGGGGAGTTCAGTTGTACCCAAAGCCTTCCTTTGGGGGCACTTCTGGATGGGTGAATGGGGCTTGAAACGCATTTTCTGGAGCCCGAGTTTTCAGTCTTCTGCCATGGTGGCTAGGGGTATATTTAGGGTTGCTCGTAAACAGTGAACAAGGAGGGTCCAGTTGCATGTGGGGCTGCGTAAAGGCTCCCCTGGGGAGTTCAGATGTACCCAAAGCCTTCCTCTGGGGGCACTTCTGGATGGGTGAATGGGGCTTGAAACGCTTTTTCTGTGGCCCGAGTTTTCAGTTTTCTGCCATGGTGGCTAAGGATATTTTTAGGCTTGCGGTGGAAGAGTGAACCCGGAGGGTCCAGTTGCATGTGGGGCTGCGTAAAGGCTCCCCTGGGGAGTTCACTTGTACCCAAAGCCTTCCTCTGGGGGCACTTTTGGATGGGCGAATTAGGCTTTTAATGCATTTTCTGGGGCCCGAGTTTTCAGTCGACTGCCAGGCGGGCCAGGGCTATATTTAGGGTTGCTGTGAAAGAGTGAACCCGGAGGGACCAGTTGCATGTGGGGCTGCATAAAGGCTCCCCTGCGGAGTCCAGTTGTACCCAAAGCCTTCCTTTGGGGGCACTTTTGGATGGGCGAATTAGGCTTTTAATGCATTTTCTGGGTCCCGAGTTTTCAGTCGACTGCAGGCGGGCCAGGGATATATTTAGGGTTGCTGTGAAAGAGCGAATACGGAGGGTCCAGTTGCATGTGGGGCTGCATAAAGGCTCCCCTGGGGAGTTCAGTTGTACCCAAAGCCTTCCTCTGGGGGCACTTTTGGATGGGCGAATTAGGCTTTTAACCCATTTTCTGGGGCCCGAGTTTTCAGTCGACTGCCAGGCGGGCCAGGGCTATATTTAGGGTTGCTGTGAAAGAGCGAATACAGAGGGTCCAGTTGCATGTGGGGCTGCGTTAAGGCTCCCCTGGGGAGTCCAGTTGTACCCAAAGCCTTCCTTTGGGGGCACGTTGGGATGGTCCAAGGGGAATCGCAATGCGTTTTCTGAGGCCCGCTTTTTCAGTCTTCTGCCATTGCGCCGAGGGCTATATTTAGGCTTGCGGTGAAAGAGTGAACCCGGAGGGTCCAGTTGCATGTGGGGCTGCATAAAGGCTCCCCTGGGGAGTTCAGTTGTACCCAAAGCCTTCCTTTGGGGGCACATCTGGATGGGTGAATGGGGCTTGAAACGCTTTTTCTGTGGCCCGAGTTTTCAGTCTTCTGCCATGCTGGCTAGGGTTATATTTAGGGTTGCTGTAAAGAGCGAACACGGAGGGTCCAGTTGCATGTGGGGCTGCGTAAAGGCTCCCCTGAGGAGTTCAGATGTACCCAAAGCCTTCCTTTGGGGGCACTTTTGGATGGGCGAATGGGGCTCGTAACACATTTTCTGTGGCCCGAGCTTTCAGTCGACTGCCAGGCGTGCTAGGGCTATATTTAGGGTTGCTGTGAAAGAGCGAATACGGAGGGTCCAGTTGCATGTGGGGCAGCGTTAAGACTCCCCTGGGGAGTCCAGTTGTACCCAAAGCCTTCCTTTGGGGGCACTTTTGGATGGGTGAATGGGGCTTGAAACGCATTTTCTGGAGCCCGAGTTTTCAGTCTTCTGCCATGCTGGCTAGGGGTATATTTAGGGTTGCTCGTAAACAGTGAACAAGGAGGGTCCAGTTGCATGTGGGGCTGCGTAAAGGCTCCCCTGGGGAGTTCACTTGTACCCAAAACCTTCCTTTGGGGGCACTTCTGGATGGGTGAATGGGGCTTGAAACGCATTTTCTGGAGCCCGAGTTTTCAGTCTTCTGCCATGCTGGCTAAGGGTATATTTAGGGTTGCTCGTAAACAGTGAACAAGGAGGGTCCAGTTGCATGTGGGGCTGCGTAAAGGCTCCCCTGGGGAGTTCAGTTGTACCCAAAGCCTTCCTTTGGGGGCACTTCTGGATGGGTGAATGGGGCTTGAAACGCATTTTCTGGAGCCCGAGTTTTCAGTCTTCTGCCATGCTGGCTAGGGGTATATTTAGGGTTGCTCGTAAACAGTGAACAAGGAGGGTCCAGTTGCATGTGGGGCTGCATAAAGGCTCCCCTGGGGAGTTCACTTGTACCCAAAGCCTTTCTTTGGGGGCACTTCTTGATGGGTGAATGGGGCTTGAAACGCTTTTTCTGTGGCCCGAGTTTTCAGTCTTCTGCCATGCTGGCTAGGGTTATATTTAGGGTTGCCGTAAAGAGCGAACACGGAGGGTCCAGTTGCATGTGGGGCTGCGTAAAGGCTCCCCTGGGGAGTTCAGATGTACCCAAAGCCTTCCTCTGGGGGCACTTTTGGATGGGCGAATGGGGCTCGTAACACATTTTCTGTGGCCCGAGCTTTCAGTCAACTGCCAGGCGTGCTAGGGCTATATTTAGGGTTGCTGTTAAAGAGCGAATACGGAGGGTCCAGTTGCATGTGGGGCTGCGTTAAGACTCCCCTGGGGAGTCCAGTTGTACCCAAAGCCTTCCTTTGGGGGCACTTTTGGATGGTCCAAGGGGAATCGCAATGCGTTTTCTGAGGCCCGCTTTTTCAGACTTCTCCCATTGCGCCGACGGCTATATTTAGGCTTGCGGTGAAAGAGTGAACAAGGAGGGTCCAGTTGCATGTGGGGCTGCATAAAGGCTCCCCTGGGGAGTTCACTTGTACCCAAAGCCTTCCTCTGGGGGCACTTCTGGATGGGTGAATGGGGCTTGAAACGCATTTTCTGGAGCCCGAGTTTTCAGTCTTCTGCCATGCTGGCTAGAGTTATATTTAGGGTTGCTCGTAAACAGTGAACAAGGAGGGTCCAGTTGCATGTGGGTCTGCGTAAAGGCTCCCCTGGGGAGTTCAGTTGTACCCAAAGCCTTCCTCTGGGGGCACTTTTGGATGGGCGAATTAGGCTTTTAATGCATTTTCTGGGGCCCGAGTTTTCAGTCGACTGCCAGGCGGGCCAGGGCTATATTTAGGGTTTCTGTGAAAGAGCGAATACGGAGGGTCCAGTTGCATGTGGGGCTGCGTTAAGGCTCCCCTGGGGAGTTCACTTGTACCCAAAGCCTTCCTCTGGGGGCACTTTTGGATGGGCGAATTAGGCCTTTAACGCATTTTCTGGGGCCCGAGTTCTCAGTCTTCTGCCATGCTGGCTAGTGTTATATTTAGGGTTGCTTGTAAACAGCGAACACGGGGGGTCCAGTTGTGTATGGGCCTGCATAAAGGCTCCCCTGGGGAGTTCAGTTGTACCCAAAGCCTTCCTTTGGGGGCACTTTTGGATGGTCGAATGGGGCTTGTAGCACGTTTTCTGGGGCCCGATTTTTCAGTCGTCTGCCATGCGGGCCAGGGTTATATTTAGGGTTGCTGTGAAAGAGCGAATACGGAGGGTCCAGTTGCATGTGGGGCTGCATAAAGGCTCCCCTGGGGAGTTCACTTGTACCCAAAGCCTTCCTTTGGGGGCACTTTTGGATGGGCGAATGGGGCTCGTAACACATTTTCTGTGGCCCGAGCTTTCAGTCGACTGCCAGGCGTGCTAGGGCTATATTTAGGGTTGCTGTTAAAGAGCGAATACGGAGGGTCCAGTTGCATGTGGGGCTGCGTTAAGACTCCCCTGGGGAGTCCAGTTGTACCCAAAGCCTTCCTTTGGGGGCACTTTTGGATGGGTGAATGGGGCTTGAAACGCATTTTCTGGAGCCCGAGTTTTCAGTCTTCTGCCATGGTGGCTAGGGGTATATTTAGGGTTGCTCGTAAACAGTGAACAAGGAGGGTCCAGTTGCATGTGGGGCTGCGTAAAGGCTCCCCTGGGGAGTTCAGTTGTACCCAAAGCCTTCCTCTGGGGGCACTTTTGGATGGGCGAATTAGGCTTTTAGTGCATTTTCTGGGGCCCGAGTTTTCAGTCTTCTGCCATGCTGGCTAGGGGTATATTTAGGGTTGCTCGTAAACAGTGAACAAGGAGGGTCCAGTTGCATGTGGGGCTGCATAAAGGCTCCCCTGGGGAGTTCACTTGTACCCAAAGCCTTTCTTTGGGGGCACTTCTTGATGGGTGATTGGAGCTTGAAACGCTTTTTCTGTGGCCCGAGTTTTCAGTCTTCTGCCATGCTGGCTAGGGTTATATGTAGGGTTCCTGTAAAGAGCGAACACGGAGGGTCCAGTTGCATGTGGGGCTGCATAAAGGCTCCCCTGGGGAGTTCAGATGTACCCAAAGCCTTCCTTTGGGGGCACTTTTGGATGGGCGAATGGGGCTCATAACACATTTTCTGTGGCCCGAGCTTTCAGTCGACTGCCAGGCGTGCTAGGGCTATATTTAGGGTTGCTGTGAAAGAGCGAATACGGAGGGTCCAGTTGCATGTGGGGCTGCGTTAAGACTCCCCTGGGGAGTCCAGTTGTACCCAAAGCCTTCCTTTGGGGGTACTTTGGGATGGTCCAAGGGGAATCGCAATGCGTTTTCTGAGGCCCGCTTTTTCAGACTTCTCCCATTGCGCCGAGGGCTATATTTAGGCTTGCGGTGAAAGAGTGAGCCCGGAGGGTCCAGTTGCATGTGGGGCTGCATAAAGGCTCCCCTGGGGAGTTCAGTTGTACCCAAAGCCTTCCTTTGGGGGCACTTCTGGATGGGTGAATGGGGCTTGAAACGCATTTTCTGGAGCCCGAGTTTTCAGTCTTCTGCCATGCTGGCTAGAGTTATATTTAGGGTTGCTCGTAAACAGTGAATACGGAGGGTCCAGTTGCATGTGGGGCTGCGTAAAGGCTCCCCTGGGGAGTTCAGTTGTACCTAAAGCCTTCCTCGAGGGGCACTTTTGGATGGGCGAATTAGGCTTTTAATGCATTTTCTGGGGCCCGAGTTTTCAGTCGACTGCCAGGCGGGCCAGGGCTATATTTAGGGTTGCTGTGAAAGAGCGAATACGGAGGGTCCAGTTGCATGTGGGGCTGCGTTAAGGCTCCCCTGGGGAGTTCACTTGTACCCAAAGCCTTCCTCTGGGGGCACTTTTGGATGGGCGAATTAGGCTTTTAACGCATTTTCTGGGGCCCGAGTTCTCAGTCTTCTGCCATGCTGGCTAGTGTTATATTTAGGGTTGCTTGTAAACAGCGAACACGGGGGGTCCAGTTGCGTATGGGCCTGCATAAAGGCTCCCCTGGGGAGTTCACTTGTACCCAAAGCCTTCCTTTGGGGGCACTTCTGGATGGGTGAATGGGGCTTGAAACGCATTTTCTGGAGCCCGAGTTTTCAGTCTTCTGCCATGCTGGCTAGGGGTATATTTAGGGTTGCTCGTAAACAGTGAACAAGGAGGGTCCAGTTGCATGTGGGGCTGCATAAAGGCTCCCCTGGGGAGTTCACTTGTACCCAAAGCCTTCCTTTGGGGGCACTTCTGGATGGGCGAAAGGGGCTTGAAACGCTTTTTCTGTGGCCCGAGTTTTCAGTCTTCTGCCATGCTGGCTAGGGGTATATTTAGGGTTGCTCGTAAACAGTGAACAAGGAGGGTCCAGTTGCATGTGGGGCTGCGTAAAGGCTCCCCTGGGGAGTTCAGTTGTACCCAAAGCCTTCCTCTGGGGGCACTTTTGGATGGGCGAATTAGGCTTTTAATGCATTTTCTGGGGCCCGAGTTTTCAGTCGACTGCCAGGCGGGCCAGGGCTATATTTAGGGTTGCTGTAAAAGAGCGAATACGGAGGGTCCAGTTGCATGTGGGGCTGCGTTAAGGCTCCCCTGGGGAGTTCACTTGTACCCAAAGCCTTCCTCTGGGGGCACTTTTGGATGGGCGAATTAGGCTTTTAACGCATTTTCTGGGGCCCGAGTTCTCAGTCTTCTGCCATGCTGGCTAGTGTTATATTTAGGGTTGCTTGTAAACAGCGAACACGGGGGGTCCGGTTGCGTATGGGCCTGCGTAAAGGCTCCCCTGGGGAGTTCAGTTGTCCCCAAAGCCTTCCTTTGGGGGCACTTTTGGATGGTCGAATGGGGCTTGTAGCACGTTTTCTGGGGCCCGATTTTTCAGTCGTCTGCCATGCAAGCCAGGGTTATATTTAGGGTTGCTGTGAAAGAGCGAATACGGAGGGTCCAGTTGCATGTGGGGCTGCATAAAGGCTCCCCTGGGGAGTTCACTTGTACCCAAAGCCTTCCTTTGGGGGCACTTCTTGATGGGTGAATGGGGCTTGAAACGCTTTTTCTGTGGCCCGAGTTTTCAGTCTTCTGCCATGCTGGCTAGGGTTATATTTAGGGTTGCTGTAAAGAGCGAACACGGAGGGTCCAGTGGCATGTGGGGCTGCGTAAAGGCTCCCCTGAGGAGTTCAGATGTACCCAAAGCCTTCCTCTGGGGGCACTTTTGGATGGGCGAATTAGGCTTTTAGTGCATTTTCTGGGGCCCGAGTTTTCAGTCTTCTGCCATGCTGGCTAGGGGTATATTTAGGGTTGCTCGTAAACAGTGAACAAGGAGGGTCCAGTTGCATGTGGGGCTGCATAAAGGCTCCCCTGGGGAGTTCACTTGTACCCAAAGCCTTTCTTTGGGGGCACTTCTTGATGGGTGATTGGAGCTTGAAACGCTTTTTCTGTGGCCCGAGTTTTCAGTCTTCTGCCATGCTGGCTAGGGTTATATTTAGGGTTCCTGTAAAGAGCGAACACGGAGGGTCCAGTTGCATGTGGGGCTGCATAAAGGCTCCCCTGGGGAGTTCAGATGTACCCAAAGCCTTCCTTTGGGGGCACTTTTGGATGGGCGAATGGGGCTCATAACACATTTTCTGTGGCCCGAGCTTTCAGTCGACTGCCAGGCGTGCTAGGGCTATATTTAGGGTTGCTGTGAAAGAGCGAATACGGAGGGTCCAGTTGCATGTGGGGCTGCGTTAAGACTCCCCTGGGGAGTCCAGTTGTACCCAAAGCCTTCCTTTGGGGGTACTTTGGGATGGTCCAAGGGGAATCGCAATGCGTTTTCTGAGGCCCGCTTTTTCAGACTTCTCCCATTGCGCCGAGGGCTATATTTAGGCTTGCGGTGAAAGAGTGAGCCCGGAGGGTCCAGTTGCATGTGGGGCTGCATAAAGGCTCCCCTGGGGAGTTCAGTTGTACCCAAAGCCTTCCTTTGGGGGCACTTCTGGATGGGTGAATGGGGCTTGAAACGCATTTTCTGGAGCCCGAGTTTTCAGTCTTCTGCCATGCTGGCTAGAGTTATATTTAGGGTTGCTCGTAAACAGTGAATACGGAGGGTCCAGTTGCATGTGGGGCTGCGTAAAGGCTCCCCTGGGGAGTTCAGTTGTACCTAAAGCCTTCCTCGAGGGGCACTTTTGGATGGGCGAATTAGGCTTTTAATGCATTTTCTGGGGCCCGAGTTTTCAGTCGACTGCCAGGCGGGCCAGGGCTATATTTAGGGTTGCTGTGAAAGAGCGAATACGGAGGGTCCAGTTGCATGTGGGGCTGCGTTAAGGCTCCCCTGGGGAGTTCACTTGTACCCAAAGCCTTCCTCTGGGGGCACTTTTGGATGGGCGAATTAGGCTTTTAACGCATTTTCTGGGGCCCGAGTTCTCAGTCTTCTGCCATGCTGGCTAGTGTTATATTTAGGGTTGCTTGTAAACAGCGAACACGGGGGGTCCAGTTGCGTATGGGCCTGCATAAAGGCTCCCCTGGGGAGTTCACTTGTACCCAAAGCCTTCCTTTGGGGGCACTTCTGGATGGGTGAATGGGGCTTGAAACGCATTTTCTGGAGCCCGAGTTTTCAGTCTTCTGCCATGCTGGCTAGGGGTATATTTAGGGTTGCTCGTAAACAGTGAACAAGGAGGGTCCAGTTGCATGTGGGGCTGCATAAAGGCTCCCCTGGGGAGTTCACTTGTACCCAAAGCCTTCCTTTGGGGGCACTTCTGGATGGGCGAAAGGGGCTTGAAACGCTTTTTCTGTGGCCCGAGTTTTCAGTCTTCTGCCATGCTGGCTAGGGGTATATTTAGGGTTGCTCGTAAACAGTGAACAAGGAGGGTCCAGTTGCATGTGGGGCTGCGTAAAGGCTCCCCTGGGGAGTTCAGTTGTACCCAAAGCCTTCCTCTGGGGGCACTTTTGGATGGGCGAATTAGGCTTTTAATGCATTTTCTGGGGCCCGAGTTTTCAGTCGACTGCCAGGCGGGCCAGGGCTATATTTAGGGTTGCTGTAAAAGAGCGAATACGGAGGGTCCAGTTGCATGTGGGGCTGCGTTAAGGCTCCCCTGGGGAGTTCACTTGTACCCAAAGCCTTCCTCTGGGGGCACTTTTGGATGGGCGAATTAGGCTTTTAACGCATTTTCTGGGGCCCGAGTTCTCAGTCTTCTGCCATGCTGGCTAGTGTTATATTTAGGGTTGCTTGTAAACAGCGAACACGGGGGGTCCGGTTGCGTATGGGCCTGCGTAAAGGCTCCCCTGGGGAGTTCAGTTGTCCCCAAAGCCTTCCTTTGGGGGCACTTTTGGATGGTCGAATGGGGCTTGTAGCACGTTTTCTGGGGCCCGATTTTTCAGTCGTCTGCCATGCAAGCCAGGGTTATATTTAGGGTTGCTGTGAAAGAGCGAATACGGAGGGTCCAGTTGCATGTGGGGCTGCATAAAGGCTCCCCTGGGGAGTTCACTTGTACCCAAAGCCTTCCTTTGGGGGCACTTCTTGATGGGTGAATGGGGCTTGAAACGCTTTTTCTGTGGCCCGAGTTTTCAGTCTTCTGCCATGCTGGCTAGGGTTATATTTAGGGTTGCTGTAAAGAGCGAACACGGAGGGTCCAGTGGCATGTGGGGCTGCGTAAAGGCTCCCCTGAGGAGTTCAGATGTACCCAAAGCCTTCCTTTGGGGGCACTTTTGGATGGGCGAATGGGGCTCGTAACACATTTTCTGTGGCCCGAGCTTTCAGTCGACTGCCAGGCGTGCTAGGGCTATATTTAGGGTTGCTGTGAAAGAGCGAATACGGAGGGTCCAGTTGCATGTGGGGCTGCGTTAAGACTCCCCTGGGGAGTCCAGTTGTACCCAAAGCCTTCCTTTGGGGGCACTTTTGGATGGTCCAAGGGGAATCGCAATGCGTTTTCTGAGGCCCGCTTTTTCAGACTTCTCCCATTGCGCCGAGGGCTATATTTAGGCTTGCGGTGAAAGAGTGAACCCGGAGGGTCCAGTTGCATGTGGGGCTGCATAAAGGCTCCCCTGGGGAGTTCACTTGTACCCAAAGCCTTCCTTTGGGGGCACTTCTGGATGGGTGAATGGGGCTTGAAACGCATTTTCTGGAGCCCGAGTTTTCAGTCTTCTGCCATGCTGGCTAGAGTTATATTTAGGGTTGCTCGTAAACAGTGAACAAGGAGGGTCCAGTTGCATGTGGGTCTGCGTAAAGGCTCCCCTGGGGAGTTCAGTTGTACCCAAAGCCTTCCTCTGGGGGCACTTTTGGATGGGCGAATTAGGCTTTTAATGCATTTTCTGGGGCCCGAGTTTTCAGTCGACTGCCAGGCGGGCCAGGGCTATATTTAGGGTTGCTGTGAAAGAGCGAATACGGAGGGTCCAGTTGCATGTGGGGCTGCGTTAAGGCTCCCCTGGGGAGTTCACTTGTACCCAAAGCCTTCCTCTGGGGGCACTTTTGGATGGGCGAATTAGGCTTTTAACGCATTTTCTGGGGCTCGAGTTCTCAGTCTTCTGCCATGCTGGCTAGTGTTATATTTAGGGTTGCTTGTAAACAGCGAACACGGGGGGTCCAGTTGCGTATGGGCCTGCATAAAGGCTCCCCTGGGGAGTTCACTTGTACCCAAAGCCTTCCTCTGGGGGCACTTTTGGATGGGCGAATGGGGCTCGTAACACATTTTCTGTGGCCCGAGCTTTCAGTCGACTGCCAGGCGTGCTAGGGCTATATTTAGTGTTGCTGTGAAAGAGCGAATACGGAGGGTCCAGTTGCATGTGGGGCTGCGTTAAGACTCCCCTGGGGAGTCCAGTTGTACCCAAAGCCTTCCTTTGGGGGCACTTTTGGATGGGTGAATGGGGCTTGAAACGCATTTTCTGGAGCCCGAGTTTTCAGTCTTCTGCCATGCTGGCTAGGGGTATATTTAGGGTTGCTCGTAAACAGTGAACAAGGAGGGTCCAGTTGCATGTGGGGCTGCGTAAAGGCTCCCCTGGGGAGTTCAGTTGTACCCAAAACCTTCCTTTGGGGGCACTTCTGGATGGGTGAATGGGGCTTGAAACGCATTTTCTGGAGCCCGAGTTTTCAGTCTTCTGCCATGCTGGCTAAGGGTATATTTAGGGTTGCTGGTAAACAGTGAACAAGGAGGGTCCAGTTGCATGTGGGGCTGCATAAAGGCTCCCCTGGGGAGTTCACTTGTACCCAAAGCCTTTCTTTGGGGGCACTTCTTGATGGGTGAATGGGGCTTGAAACGCTTTTTCTGTGGCCCGAGTTTTCAGTCTTCTGCCATGCTGGCTAGGGTTATATTTAGGGTTGCTGTAAAGAGCGAACACGGAGGGTCCAGTTGCATGTGGGGCTGCGTAAAGGCTCCCCTGGGGAGTTCAGATGTACCCAAAGCCTTCCTCTGGGGGCACTTTTGGATGGGCGAATGGGGCTCGTAACACATTTTCTGTGGCCCGAGCTTTCAGTCAACTGCCAGGCGTGCTAGGGCTATATTTAGGGTTGCTGTTAAAGAGCGAATACGGAGGGTCCAGTTGCATGTGGGGCTGCGTTAAGACTCCCCTGGGGAGTCCAGTTGTACCCAAAGCCTTCCTTTGGGGGCACTTTTGGATGGTCCAAGGGGAATCGCAATGCGTTTTCTGAGGCCCGCTTTTTCAGACTTCTCCCATTGCGCCGAGGGCTATATTTAGGCTTGCGGTGAAAGAGTGAACAAGGAGGGTCCAGTTGCATGTGGGGCTGCATAAAGGCTCCCCTGGGGAGTTCACTTGTACCCAAAGCCTTCCTTTGGGGGCACTTCTGGATGGGTGAATGGGGCTTGAAACGCATTTTCTGGAGCCCGAGTTTTCAGTCTTCTGCCATGCTGGCTAGAGTTATATTTAGGGTTGCTCGTAAATAGTGAACAAGGAGGGTCCAGTTGCATGTGGGTCTGCGTAAAGGCTCCCCTGGGGAGTTCAGTTGTACCCAAAGCCTTCCTCTGGGGGCACTTTTGGATGGGCGAATTAGGCTTTTAATGCATTTTCTGGGGCCCGAGTTTTCAGTCGACTGCCAGGCGGGCCAGGGCTATATTTAGGGTTTCTGTGAAAGAGCGAATACGGAGGGTCCAGTTGCATGTGGGGCTGCGTTAAGGCTCCCCTGGGGAGTTCACTTGTACCCAAAGCCTTCCTCTGGGGGCACTTTTGGATGGGCGAATTAGGCTTTTAACGCATTTTCTGGGGCCCGAGTTCTCAGTCTTCTGCCATGCTGGCTAGTGTTATATTTAGGGTTGCTTGTAAACAGCGAACACGGGGGGTCCAGTTGCGTATGGGCCTGCATAAAGGCTCCCCTGGGGAGTTCAGTTGTACCCAAAGCCTTCCTTTGGGGGCACTTTTGGATGGTCGAATGGGGCTTGTAGCACGTTTTCTGGGACCCGATTTTTCAGTCGTCTGCCATGCGGGCCAGGGTTATATTTAGGGTTGCTGTGAAAGAGCGAACCCGGAGGGTCCAGTTGCATGTGGGGCTGCGTAAAGGCTCCCCTGGGGAGTTCACTTGTACCCAAAGCCTTCCTTTGGGGGCACTTTTGCATGGTCCAAAGGGGCTTTAAACGCATTTCCTGGGGCCTGATTTTTCAGTCGTCTCCGATGCCAGCTAGGGCTATGTTTAGGTTTGCTTAGGAACAGCGAACCCGGAGGGTCCAGTTGCATGTGGGGCTGCGTAAAGGCTCCCCTGGGGAGTTCACTTGTACCCAAAGCCTTCCTTTGGGGGCACTTTTGGATGGCGAAAAGTGCTCGGAACGCATTTCCTGCGGCCTGATTTTTCATTCGTCTCCGATGACGGCTAGGGCTACGTTTAGGTTTGCTCATGAGCAGTGAACCCGGAGGGTCCAGTTGCATGTGGGGCTGCGTAAAGGCTCCTCTGGGGAGTTCACTTGTACCCAAAGCCTTCCTTTGGGGCACTTTTGGATGGGCGAAAAGGGCTCGCAACGCATTTCCTGGGGCTTGATTTTTCATTCGTCTTCGATGTCGTCTAGGGCTATGTTTAGGGATGCTCGGAAACATTGAATCCGGAGGGTCCAGTTGCATGTTGGGCTGCGTAAAGGCTCCCCTGGGGAGTTCACTTGTACCCAAAGCCTTCCTTTGGTGACACTTTTGGATGGTCCAAAGGGGCTTGCAACGCGTTTTCTGGGGCCCGGGTTTTCAGTCTTCTCCCATGCCGGCTAGTGATATATTTAGTATTGCTCGGAAAAATCGAACCCGGAGGGTCCAGTTGCATGTGGGGCTGCATAAAGTCTCCCCTGGGGAGTTCAGTTGTGCCAAAAGCCTTCCTTTGGGGGCACTTTTGGATGGGCGAAAAGGCCTCGGAACGCATTTCCTGGGGCCTGATTTTTCACTCGTCTCCGAAGACGGCTAGGGTGACGTTTACATTTGCTCAGGAACAGCGAACCCGGAGGGTCCAGTTGCATGTGGGGCTGCGTAAAGGCTCCCCTGGGGAGATCACTTGTACCAAAGCCTTCCTTTGCAGGCACTTTTGGATGGTCCAAAGGGCTCGCAAAGCATTTCCTGGGGCCTGATTTTTCACTCGTCTCCGATGACGTCTAGGGTTACGTTTAGGTTTGCTCATGAACAGCAAACCCGGAGGGTCCAGTTTCATGTGGGGCTGCGTAAAGGCTCCCCTGGGGAGTTCTCTTGTACCCAAAGTCTTCCTTTGGTGACACTTTTGGATGGTCCAAAGGGGCTTGAAACGCGTTTTCTGGGGCCCGGGTTTTCAGTCTTCTCCCATGCCGGCTAGTGATATATTTAGGATTGCTCGGAAAAATCAAACCCGGATGGTCCAGTTGCATGTGGGGCTGCGTAAAGGCTCCCCTGGGGAGTTCACTTGTATCCAAAGCCTTCCTATGGGGGCACTTTTGGATGGTCCAAATGGGCTCGCAACGCATTTCCTGGGGCCAGATTTTTCAGTCGTCATCGATGCCGGCTAGGTCTATGTTTAGGGATGCTCGGAAACAGCGAACCCGAATGGTCCAGTTGCATGTGGGGCTGCGTAAAGGCTCCCCTGGGGAGTTCACTTGTACCCAAAGCCTTTCTTTGGGGGCACTTTTGGATGGGCGAAAAGGGCTCGCAACGCATTTCCTGGGGACTGATTTTTCACTCGTCTCCGATGACGGCAAGGGCTACGTTTATGTTTGCTCAGGAACAGCGAACCCGGAGGGTCCAGTTGCATGTGGGGCTGTGTAAAGGCTCCCCTGGGGAGTTCACTTGTACCCAAAGCCTTCCTTTGGTGACAGTTTTGGATGGTCCAAAGGGGCTTGCAACGCGTTTTCTGAGGCCCGGGTTTTCAGTCTTCTCCCATGTTGGCTAGTGATATATTTAGGGTTGCTCGGAAAAATCGAACCCGGAGGGTCCATTTGCATGTGGGGCTGCGTAAAGGCTCCCCTGGGGAGTTCACTTGTATCCAAAGCCTTCCTTTGGGGGCACTTTTGGATGGACGAAAAGGGCTTGCAATGCATTTCCTGGGGTCTGATTTTTCAGTCGACTTCGATGCCGGCTAGGGCTATGTTTAGGGATTCTTGGAAACAGCGAACTCGGAGGGTCCAGTTGCATGTGGGGCTGCGTAAAGGCTCCCCTGGGGAGTTCACTTGTACCCAAAGTCTTCCTTTGGTGACACTTTTGGATGGTCCAAAGGGGCTTTCAACGCATTTCCTGGGGCCTGATTTTTCACTTGTCTCCAATGACTGCTAGGGGTATGTTTAGGTTTGCTCAGGAACAGCGAACCCCGAGGGTCCAGTTGCATGTGGGGCTGCGTAAAGGCTCCCCTGGGGAGTTCAGTTGTATCCAAAGCCTTCCTTTGGGGGCACTTTTGGATGGGAGAAAAGGCCTCGGAACGCATTTCCTGGGGCCTGATTTTTCATTCGTCATCGATGCCGGCTAGGGCTATGTTTAGGGATGCTCGGAAACAGCGAACCCGGAGGGTCCAGTTGCATGTGGGGCTGCGTAAAAGCTCCCCTGGGGAGTTCACTTGTACCCAAAGCCTTCCTTTGGGGGCACTTTTGGATGGACGAAATGGGCTCGCAACGCATTTCTTGGGGCCTGATTTTTCACTCGTCTCCGATGCCGGCTAGGGCTATGTTTAGGGATGCTCGGAAACATTGAACCCGGAGGGTCCAGTTGCATGTGGGGCTGCGTAAAGGCTCCCCTGGGGAGTTCACTTGTACCCAAAGCCTTCCTTTGGGGGCACTTTTGGATGTACGAAAAGGGCTTGCAACGCATTTCCTGGGGCCTGATTTTTCACTCGTCTTCGATGCCGGCTAGGGCTATGTTTAGGGATGCTCGGAAACAGCGAACCCGGAGGGTCCAGTTGCATATGGGGCTGCGTAAAGGCTCCCCTGGGGAGTTCTCTTGTACCCAAAGTCTTCCTTTGGTGACACTTTTGGATGGTCCAAAGGGGCTTGCAACGCGTTTTCTGGGGCCCGGGTTTTCAGTCTTCTCCCATGCCGGCTAGGGATATATTTAGGATTGCTCGGAAAAATCAAACCCGGATGGTCCAGTTGCATGTGGGGCTGCGTAAAGGCTCCCCTGGGGAGTTCACTTGTATCCAAAGCCTTCCTATGGGGGCACTTTTGGATGGTCCAAAGGGTCTCGCAACGCATTTCCTCGGGCCTGATTTTTCACTCGTCTCCGAAGACGGCCAGGGTTACGTTTCGGTTTGCTCAGGAACAGCAAACCCGGAGGGTCCAGTTGCATGTGGGGCTGCGTAAAGGCTCCCCTGGGGAGTTCACTTGAACCCAAAGCCTTCCTTTAGTGACACTTTTGGATGAGCGAAAAGGGCTCGCAACGCATTTCCTGGGGCCTGATTTTTCATTCGTCTTCGATGCCGGCTAGGGCTATGTTTAGGGATGCTCGGAAACATCGAACCCGGAGGGTCCAGTTGCATGTGGGGCTGCGTAAAGGCTCCCCTGGGGAGTTCACTTGTACCCAAAGCCTTCCTTTGGTGACACTTTTGGATGGTCCAAAGGGGCTTGCAACACGTTTTCTGTGGCCCGGGTTTTCAGTCTTCTCCCATGCCGGCTAGGGATATATTTAGGGTTGCTCGGAATAATCGAACCCGGAGGGTCCAGATGCATGTGGGGCTGCGTAAAGGCTCCCCTGGGGAGTTCACTTGTACCCAAAGCCTTCCTTTGGGGGCACTTTTGGATGGACGAAATGGGCTCGCAACGCATTTCTTGGGGCCTGATTTTTCAGTCGTCTCCGATGACGGCTAGGGCTATGTTTAGGGATGCTCGGAAACATTGAACCCGGAGGGTCCAGTTGCATGTGGGGCTGCGTAAAGGCTCCCCTGGGGAGTTCACTTGTACCCAAAGCCTTCCTTTGGTGACACTTTTGGATGGTCCAAAGGGGCTTGCAAAGCGTTTTCTGGGGCCCGGGTTTTCAGTCTTCTCCCATGCCGGCTAGTGATATATTTAGGGTTGCTCGGAAAAATCGAATCCGGAGGGTCCAGTTGCATGTGGGGCTGCATAAAGGCTCCCCTGGGGAGTTCACTTGTACCCAAAGCCTTCCTTTGGGAGCACTTTTGGATGGGCGAAAAGGCCTCGGAACGCATTTCCTGGGGCCTGATTTTTCACTCGTCTCCGATGACGGCTAGGGCTACGTTTCGGTTTGCTCAGGAACAGCAAACCAGGAGGGTCCAGTTGCATGTGGGGCTGCGTAAAGGCTCCCCTGGGGAGTTCACTTGTACCCAAAGCCTTCCTTTGGGGGCACTTTTGGATGGCGAAAAGTGCTCGGAACGCATTTCCTGGGGCCTGATTTTTCATTCGTCTCCGATGACGGCTAGGGCTACGTTTAGGTTTGCTCATGAGCAGTGAACCCGGAGGGTCCAGTTGCATGTGGGGCTGCGTAAAGGCTCCCCTGGGGAGTTCACTTGTACCCAAAGCCTTCCTTTGGGGCACTTTTGGATGGGCGAAAAGGGCTCGCAACGCATTTCCTGGGGCTTGATTTTTCATTCGTCTTCGATGTCGTCTAGGGCTATGTTTAGGGATGCTCGGAAACAGCGAACCCGGAGGGTCCAGTTGCATGTGGGGCTGCGTAAAGGCTCCCCTGGGGAGTTCACTTGTACCCAAAGCCTTCCTTTGGTGACACTTTTGGATGGTCCAAAGGGGCTTGCAACGCGTTTTCTGGGGCCCGGGTTTTCAGTCTTCTCCCATGCCGGCTAGTGATATATTTAGTATTGCTCGGAAAAATCGAACCCGGAGGGTCCAGTTGCATGTGGGGCTGCATAAAGGCTCCCCTGGGGAGTTCAGTTGTGCCAAAAGCCTTCCTTTGGGGGCACTTTTGGATGGGCGAAAAGGCCTCGGAACGCATTTCCTGGGGCCTGATTTTTCACTCGTCTCCGAAGACGGCTAGGGTGACGTTTACATTTGCTCAGGAACAGCGAACCCGGAGGGTCCAGTTGCATGTGGGGCTGCGTAAAGGCTCCCCTGGGGAGTTCTCTTGTACCCAAAGTCTTCCTTTGGTGACACTTTTGGATGGTCCAAAGGGGCTTTCAACGCATTTCCTGGGGCCTGATTTTTCACTTGTCTCCAATGACTGCTAGGGCTATGTTTAGGTTTGCTCAGGAACAGCGAACCCCGAGGGTCCAGTTGCATGTGGGGCTGCGTAAAGGCTCCCCTGGGGAGTTCAGTTGTATCCAAAGCCTTCCTATGGGGGAACTTTTGGATGGTCCGAAGGGGCTCGCAACGCATTTCCTAGGGCCTGAAGTTTTACTTGTCTCCGATGACGGATAGGGCTATGTTTAGGGATTCTCGGAAACATTGAACCCGGAGGGTCCAGTTGCATGTGGGGCTGCGTAAAGGCTCCCCTGGGGAGTTCTCTTGTACCCAAAGTCTTCCTTTGGGGGCACTTTTGGATGGGCGAAAAGGCCTCGGAACGCATTTCCTGGGGCCTGATTTTTCACTCGTCTCCGATGACGGCTAGGGCTACGTTTAGGTTTGCTCAGGAACAGCGAACCCGGAGGGTCCAGTTGCATGTGGGGCTGCGTAAAGGGTCCCCTGGGGAGTTCACTTGTACCCAAAGCCTTCCTTTGGGGGCACTTTTGGATGGGCGAAAAGGGCTCGTAACGCATTTCCTGGGGCCTGATTTTTCACTCGTCTTCGATGCCGGCTAGGGCTATGTTTAGGGATGCTCGGAAACAGCGAACCCGGAGGGTCCAGTTGCATATGGGGCTGCGTAAAGGCTCCCCTGGGGAGTTCTCTTGTATCCAAAGTCTTGCTTTGGTGACACTTTTGGATGGTCCAAAGGGGCTTGCAACGCATTTTCTGGGGCCCGGGTTTTCAGTCTTCTCCCATGCCGGCTAGGGATATATTTAGGATTGCTCGGAAAAATCAAACCCGGATGGTCCAGTTTCATGTGGGGCTGCGTAAAGGCTCCCCTGGGGAGTTCACTTGTATCCAAAGCCTTCCTATGGGGGCACTTTTGGATGGGCGAAAAGGCCTCGGAACGCATTTCCTGGGGCCTGATTTTTCACTCATCTCCGATGACGGCTAGGTCTACGTTTAGGTTTGCTCAGGAACAGCGAACCCGGAGGGTCCAGTTGCATGTGGGGCTGCGTAAAGGCTCCCCTGGGGAGTTCTCTTGTACCCAAAGCCTTCCTTTGGGGGAACTTTTGGATGGTCCGAAGGGGCTCGCAACGCATTTCCTAGGGCCTGAATTTTCACTTGTCTCCGATGACGGATAGGGCTATGTTTAGGTTTCCTTAGGAACAGCGAACCCGGAGGGTCCAGTTGCATGTGGGGCTGCGTAAAGGCTCCCCTGGGGAGTTCACTTGTATCCAAAGCCTTCCTTTGCGGGCACTTTTGGATGGGCGAAACGGGCTCTCAACGTATTTCCTGGGGCCTGATTTTTCACTCGTCTCCGATGACGGCTAGGGCTACGTTTAGGTTTGCTCATGAACAGTGAACCCGGAGGGTCCAGTTGAATGTGGGGCTGCCTAAAGGCTCCCCTGGAAAGTTCTCTTGTACCCAAAGCCTTCCTTTGGGAGCACATTTGGATGGGAGAAAAGGCCTCGGAACGCATTTCCTGGGGCCTGATTTTTCACTCGTCTCCGATGACGGCTATGGCTACGTTTAGGTTTGCTCAGGAACAGCGAACCCGGAGGGTCCAGTTGCATGTGGGGCTGCGTAAAGGCTCCCCTGGGGAGATCACTTGTACCCAAAGCCTTCCTTTGGGGGCACTTTTGGATGGGCGAAAAGGGCTCGCAACGCATTTCCTGGGGCCTGATTTTTCAGTCGTCATCGATGCCGGCTAGGGCTATGTTTAGGGATGCTCGGAAACAGCGAACCCGAAGGGTCCAGTTGCATGTGGGGCTGCGTAAAGGCTCCCCTGGGGAGTTCTCTTGTACCCAAAGCCTTTCTTTATGGGAACTTTTGGATGGTCCAAAGGGGCTTGCAACGCATTTCCTGGGGCCTGATTTTTCACTCGTCTCCGATGACAGCTAGGGCTACGTTTAGGTTTGCTCAGGAACAGCGAACCCGGAGGGTCCAGTTGCATGTGGGGATGCGTAAAGGCTCCCCTGGGGAGTTCACTTGTACCCAAAGCCTTCCTTTGGTGACACTTTTGGATGGTCCAAAGGGGCTTGCAACGCGTTTTCAGGGGCTCGGGTTTTCAGTCTTCTCCCATGCCGGCTAGGGATATATTTAGGGTTGCTCGGAAAAATCGAACCCGGAGGGTCCAGTTGCATGTGGGGCTGCGTAAAGGCTCCCCTGTGGAGTTCTCTTGTACCCAAAGCCTTCCTTTGGGGGCACTTTTGGATGGGCGAAAAGGGCTTGCAACGCATTTCCTGGGGCTTGATTTTTCAGTCGTCTTCTATGCCGGCTAGGGCTATGTTTAGGGATGCTCGGAAACAGCGAACCCGAAGGGTCCAGTTGCATGTGGGGCTGCGTAAAGGCTCCCCTGGGGAGTTCACTTGTACCCAAAGCCTTCCTTTGGGGGCACTTTTGGATGGACGAAAAGGGCTTGCAACGCATTTCCTGGGGTCTGATTTTTCAGTCGTCTTCTATGCCGGCTAGGGCTATGTTTAGGGATGCTCGGAAACAGCGAACCCGGAGGGTCCAGTTGCATGTGGGGCTGCGTAAAGGCTCCCCTGGGGAGTTCACTTGTACCCAAAGCCTTCCTTTGGGGGCACATTTGGATGGACGAAAAGGGCTCGCAACGCATTTCCTGGGGTCTGATTTTTCAGTCAACTTCGATGCCGGCTAGGGCTATTTTTAGGGATGCTTGGAAACAGCGAACCCGGAGGGTCCAGTTGCATGTGGGGCTGCGTAAAGGCTCCCCTGGGGAGTTCACTTGTACCCAAAGCCTTCCTTTGGGGGCACTTTTGGATGGTCCAAAGGGGCTCGCAACGCATTTCCTGGAGCCTGATTTTTCACTTGTCTCCGATGACTGCTAGGGCTATGTTTAGGTTTGCTCAGGAACAGCGAACCCCGAGGGTCCAGTTGCATGTGGGGCTGCGTAAAGGGTCCCCTGGGGAGTTCACTTGTACCCAAAGCCTTCCTTTGGGGGCACTTTTGGATGGGCGAAAAGGCCTCGGAACGCATTTCCTGGGGCCTGATTTTTCACTCGTCTCCGAAGACGGCTAGGGTGACGTTTATGTTTGCTCAGGAACAGCGAACCCGGAGGGTCCAGTTGCATGTGGGGCTGCGTTAAGGCTCCCCTGGGGAGTTCTCTTGTACCCAAAGCCTTCCTTTGCGGGCACTTTTGGATGGTCCAAAGGGGCTGGCAACGCATTTCCTGGGGCCTGATTTTTCACTCGTCTCCGATGACGTCTAGGGTTACGTTTAGGTTTGCTCATGAACAGCGAACCCGGAGGGTCCAGTTTCATGTGGGGCTGCGTAAAGGCTCCCCTGGGGAGTTCTCTTGTACCCAAAGCCTTCCTTTGGTGACACTTTTGGATGGTCCAAAGGGGCTTGCAACGCGTTTTCTGGGGCTCGGATTTTCAGTCTTCTCCCATGCCGGCTAGGGATATATTTAGGGTTGCTCGGAAAAATCGAACCCGGAGGGTCCAGTTGCATGTGGGGCTGCGTAAAGGCTCCCATGGGGAGTTCAGTTGTATCCAAAGCCTTCCTTTGGGGGCACTTTTGGATGGGCGAAAGGGGCTCGCAACGCATTTCCTGGGGCCTGATTTTTCAGTCAACTTCGATGCCGGCTAGGGCTATGTTTAGGGATGCTTGGAAACAGCGAACCCGGAGGGTCCAGTTGCATGTGGGGCTGCGTAAAGGCTCCCCTGGGGAGTTCACTTGTACCCAAAGCCTTCCTTTGGGGGCACTTTTGGATGGTCCAAAGGGGCTCGCAACGCATTTCTTGGGGCCTGATTTTTCACTCGTCTCCGATGCCGGCTAGGGCTATGTTTAGGGATGCTCGGAAAAATCGAACCCGGAGGGTCCAGTTGCATGTGGGGCTGCGTAAGGGCTCCCCTGGGGAGTTCTCTTGTACTCAAAGCCTTCCTTTGGTGACACTTTTGGATGGTCCAAAGGGGCTTGCAACGCGTTTTCTGTGGCCCGGGTTTTCAGTCTTCTCCCATGCCGGCTAGGGATATATTTAGGGTTGCTCGGAAAAATCGAATCCGAAGGGTCCAGTTGCATGTGGGGCTGCGTAAAGGCTCCCCTGGGGAGATCACTTGTACCCAAAGCCTTCCTTTGCGGGTTCTTTTGGATGGTCCAAAGGGGCTTGCAACGCATTTCCTGGGGCCTGATTTTTCAGTCGTCTTCGATGCCCGCTAGGGGTATGTTTAGGGATGTTCGGAAACAGCGAACCCGGAGGTTGCAGTTGCATGTGGGGCTGTGTAAAGGCTCCCCTGGGGAGTTCACTTGTACCCAAAGCCTTCCTTTGGGGGCACGTTTGGATGGGCGAAAAGGCCTCGGAACGCATTTCCTGGGGCCTGATTTTTCACTCGTCTCCGATGACGGCTAGGGCTACGTTTAGGTTTGCTCAGGAACAGCAAACCAGGAGGGTCCAGTTGCATGTGGGGCTGCGTAAAGGCTCCCCTGGGGAGTTCACTTGTACCCAAAGCCTTCCTTTGGGGGCACTTTTGGATGGGAGAAAAGGCTTCGGAACACATTTCCTGGGGCCTGATTTTTCACTCGTCTCCGAAGACGGCTAGGGTGACGTTTAGGTTTGCTCAGGAACAGCGAACCCGGAGGGTCCAGTTGCATGTGCGGCTGCGTAAAGGCTCCCCTGGGGAGATCACTTGTACCCAAAGCCTTCCTTTGCGGGCACTTTTGGATGGTCCAAAGGGGCTCGCAACGCATTTCCTGGGGCCTGATTTTTCACTCGTCTCCGATGACGTCTAGGGTTACGTTTAGGTTTGCACATGAACAGCGAACCCGGAGGGTCCAGTTGCATGTGGGGCTGCGTAAAGGCTCCCCTGGGGAGTTCTCTTGTACCCAAAGTCTTCCTTTGGTGACACTTTTGGATGGTCCAAAGGGGCTTGCAACGCGTTTTCTGGGGCCCGGGTTTTCAGTCTTCTCCCATGCCGGCTAGTGATATATTTAGGATTGCTCGGTAAAATCAAACCCGGATGGTCCAGTTGCATGTGGGGCTGCGTAAAGGCTCCCCTGGGGAGTTCACTTGTATCCAAAGCCTTCCTATGGGGGCACTTTTGGATGGTCCAAAGGGGCTCGCAACGCATTTCCTGGGGCCTGATTTTTCAGTCGTCTCCGATGCCGGCTAGGGCTATGTTTAGGGATGCTCGGAAACAGCGAACCCGAATGGTCCAGTTGCATGTGGGGCTGCGTAAAGGCTCCCCTGGGGAGTTCACTTGTACCCAAAGCCTTCCTTTGGTGACACTTTTGGATGGTCCAAAGGGGCTTGCAACGCGTTTTCTGGGGCTCGGGTTTTCAGTCTTCTCCCATGCCGGCTAGGGATATATTTAGGGTTGCTCGGAAAAATCGAACCCGGAGGGTCCAGTTGCATGTGGGGCTGCGTAAAGGCTCCCCTGTGGAGTTCTCTTGTACCCAAAGCCTTCCTTTGGGGGCACTTTTGGATGGACGAAAAGGGCTTGAAACGCATTTCCTGGGGCTTGATTTTTCAGTCGTCTTCTATGCCGGCTAGGGCTATGTTTAGGGATGCTCGGAAACAGCGAACCCGAAGGGTCCAGTTGCATGTGGGGCTGCGTAAAGGCTCCCCTGGGGAGTTCACTTGTACCCAAAGCCTTCCTTTGGGGGCACTTTTGGATGGACGAAAAGGGCTTGCAACGCATTTCCTGGGGTCTGATTTTTCAGTCGTCTTCTATGCCGGCTAGGGCTATGTTTAGGGATGCTCGGAAAAAGCGAACCCGGAGGGTCCAGTTGCATGTGGGGCTGCATAAAGGCTCCCCTGGGGAGTTCACTTGAACCCAAAGCCTTCCTTTGGGGGCACTTTTGGATGGACGAAAAGGGCTTGCAACGCATTTCCTGGGGTCTGATTTTTCAGTCAACTTCGATGCCGGCTAGGGCTATGTTTAGGGATGCTTGGAAACAGCGAACCCGGAGGGTCCAGTTGCATGTGGGGCTGCGTAAAGGCTCCCCTGGGGAGTTCACTTGTACCCAAAGCCTTCCTTTGCGGGCACTTTTGGATGGTCCAAAGGGGCTCGCAACGCATTTCCTGGGGCCTGATTTTTCACTTGTCTCCGATGACTGCTAGGGCTATGTTTAGGTTTGCTCAGGAACAGCGAACCCCGAGGGTCCAGTTGCATGTGGGGCTGCGTAAAGGCTCCCCTGGGGAGTTCAGTTGTACCCAAAGCCTTACTTTGGGGGCACTTTTGGATGGGACAAAAGGGCTCGCAACGCATTTCCTGGGGCCTGATTTTTCACTCGTCTCCGAAGACGGCTAGGGTGACGTTTATGTTTGCTCAGGAACAGCGAACCCGGAGGGTCCAGTTGCATGTGGGGCTGCGTTAAGGCTCCCCTGGGGAGATCACTTTTACCCAAAGCCTTCCTTTGCGGGCACTTTTGGATGGTCCAAAGGGGCTGGCAACGCATTTCCTGGGGCCTGATTTTTCAGTCAACTTCGATGCCGGCTAGGGCTATGTTTAGGGATGCTTGGAAACAGCGAACCCGGAGGGTCCAGTTGCATGTGGGGCTGCGTAAAGGCTCCCCTGGGGAGTTCACTTGTACCCAAAGCCTTCCTTTGGGGGCACTTTTGGATGGTCCAAAGGGGCTCGCAACGCATTTCTTGGGGCCTGATTTTTCACTCGTCTCCGATGCCGGCTAGGGCTATGTTTAGGGATGCTCGGAAAAATCGAACCCGGAGGGTCCAGTTGCATGTGGGGCTGCGTAAGGGCTCCCCTGGGGAGTTCTCTTGTACTCAAAGCCTTCCTTTGGTGACACTTTTGGATGGTCCAAAGGGGCTTGCAACGCGTTTTCTGTGGCCCGGGTTTTCAGTCTTCTCCCATGCCGGCTAGGGATATATTTAGGGTTGCTCGGAAAAATCGAATCCGAAGGGTCCAGTTGCATGTGGGGCTGCGTAAAGGCTCCCCTGGGGAGATCACTTGTACCCAAAGCCTTCCTTTGCGGGTTCTTTTGGATGGTCCAAAGGGGCTTGCAACGCATTTCCTGGGGCCTGATTTTTCAGTCGTCTTCGATGCCCGCTAGGGGTATGTTTAGGGATGTTCGGAAACAGCGAACCCGGAGGTTGCAGTTGCATGTGGGGCTGTGTAAAGGCTCCCCTGGGGAGTTCACTTGTACCCAAAGCCTTCCTTTGGGGGCACATTTGGATGGGCGAAAAAGGCCTCGGAACGCATTTCCTGGGGCCTGATTTTTCACTCGTCTCCGATGACGGCTAGGGCTACGTTTAGGTTTGCTCAGGAACAGCAAACCAGGAGGGTCCAGTTGCATGTGGGGCTGCGTAAAGGCTCCCCTGGGGAGTTCACTTGTACCCAAAGCCTTCCTTTGGGGGCACTTTTGGATGGGAGAAAAGGCTTCGGAACACATTTCCTGGGGCCTGATTTTTCACTCGTCTCCGAAGACGGCTAGGGTGACGTTTAGGTTTGCTCAGGAACAGCGAACCCGGAGGGTCCAGTTGCATGTGCGGCTGCGTAAAGGCTCCCCTGGGGAGATCACTTGTACCCAAAGCCTTCCTTTGCGGGCACTTTTGGATGGTCCAAAGGGGCTCGCAACGCATTTCCTGGGGCCTGATTTTTCACTCGTCTCCGATGACGTCTAGGGTTACGTTTAGGTTTGCTCATGAACAGCGAACCCGGAGGGTCCAGTTGCATGTGGGGCTGCGTAAAGGCTCCCCTGGGGAGTTCACTTGTACCCAAAGCTTTCCTTTGGTGACACTTTTGGATGGTCCAAAGGGGCTTGCAACGCGTTTTCTGGGGCCCGGGTTTTCAGTCTTCTCCCATGCCGGCTAGTGATATATTTAGGATTGCTCGGTAAAATCAAACCCGGATGGTCCAGTTGCATGTGGGGCTGCGTAAAGGCTCCCCTGGGGAGTTCACTTGTATCCAAAGCCTTCCTATGGGGGCACTTTTGGATGGTCCAAAGGGGCTCGCAACGCATTTCCTGGGGCCTGATTTTTCAGTCGTCTCCGAAGACGGCTAGGGCTATGTTTAGGGATGCTCGGAAACAGCGAACCCGAATGGTCCAGTTGCATGTGGGGCTGCGTAAAGGCTCCCCTGGGGAGTTCACTTGTACCCAAAGCCTTCCTTTGGTGACACTTTTGGATGGTCCAAAGGGGCTTGCAACGCGTTTTCTGGGGCTCGGGTTTTCAGTCTTCTCCCATGCCGGCTAGGGATATATTTAGGGTTGCTCGGAAAAATCGAACCCGGAGGGTCCAGTTGCATGTGGGGCTGCGTAAAGGCTCCCCTGTGGAGTTCTCTTGTACCCAAAGCCTTCCTTTGGGGGCACTTTTGGATGGACGAAAAGGGCTTGAAACGCATTTCCTGGGGCTTGATTTTTCAGTCGTCTTCTATGCCGGCTAGGGCTATGTTTAGGGATGCTCGGAAACAGCGAACCCGAAGGGTCCAGTTGCATGTGGGGCTGCGTAAAGGCTCCCCTGGGGAGTTCACTTGTACCCAAAGCCTTCCTTTGGGGGCACTTTTGGATGGACGAAAAGGGCTTGCAACGCATTTCCTGGGGTCTGATTTTTCAGTCGTCTTCTATGCCGGCTAGGGCTATGTTTAGGGATGCTCGGAAAAAGCGAACCCGGAGGGTCCAGTTGCATGTGGGGCTGCATAAAGGCTCCCCTGGGGAGTTCACTTGAACCCAAAGCCTTCCTTTGGGGGCACTTTTGGATGGACGAAAAGGGCTTGCAACGCATTTCCTGGGGTCTGATTTTTCAGTCAACTTCGATGCCGGCTAGGGCTATGTTTAGGGATGCTTGGAAACAGCGAACCCGGAGGGTCCAGTTGCATGTGGGGCTGCGTAAAGGCTCCCCTGGGGAGTTCACTTGTACCCAAAGCCTTCCTTTGCGGGCACTTTTGGATGGTCCAAAGGGGCTCGCAACGCATTTCCTGGGGCCTGATTTTTCACTTGTCTCCGATGACTGCTAGGGCTATGTTTAGGTTTGCTCAGGAACAGCGAACCCCGAGGGTCCAGTTGCATGTGGGGCTGCGTAAAGGCTCCCCTGGGGAGTTCAGTTGTACCCAAAGCCTTCCTTTGGGGGCACTTTTGGATGGGACAAAAGGGCTTGCAACGCATTTCCTGGGGCCTGATTTTTCACTCGTCTCCGAAGACGGCTAGGGTGACGTTTATGTTTGCTCAGGAACAGCGAACCCGGAGGGTCCAGTTGCAAGTGGGGCTGCGTTAAGGCTCCCCTGGGGAGATCACTTTTACCCAAAGCCTTCCTTTGCGGGCACTTTTGGATGGTCCAAAGGGGCTGGCAACGCATTTCCTGGGGCCTGATTTTTCAGTCGTCTTCGATGCCGGCAAGGGCTATGTTTAAGGATGTTCGGAAATAGCGAACCCGGAGGTTGCAGTTGCATGTGGGGCTGTGTAAAGGCTCCCCTGGGGAGTTCACTTGTACCCAAAGCCTTCCTTTGGGGGCACTTTTGGATGGGCGAAAGGGGCTCGCAACGCATTTCCTGGGGCCTGATTTTTCAGTCAACTTCGATGCCGGCTAGGGCTATGTTTAGGGATGCTTGGAAACAGCGAACCCGGAGGGTCCAGTTGCATGTGGGGCTGCGTAAAGGCTCCCCTGGGGAGTTCACTTGTACCCAAAGCCTTCCTTTGGGGGCACTTTTGGATGGTCCAAAGGGGCTCGCAACGCATTTCTTGGGGCCTGATTTTTCACTCGTCTCCGATGCCGGCTAGGGCTATGTTTAGGGATGCTCGGAAAAATCGAACCCGGAGGGTCCAGTTGCATGTGGGGCTGCGTAAGGGCTCCCCTGGGGAGTTCTCTTGTACTCAAAGCATTCCTTTGGTGACACTTTTGGATGGTCCAAAGGGGCTTGCAACGCGTTTTCTGTGGCCCGGGTTTTCAGTCTTCTCCCATGCCGGCTAGGGATATATTTAGGGTTGCTCGGAAAAATCGAATCCGAAGGGTCCAGTTGCATGTGGGGCTGCGTAAAGGCTCCCCTGGGGAGATCACTTGTACCCAAAGCCTTCCTTTGCGGGTTCTTTTGGATGGTCCAAAGGGGCTTGCAACGCATTTCCTGGGGCCTGATTTTTCAGTCGTCTTCGATGCCCGCTAGGGGTATGTTTAGGGATGTTCGGAAACAGCGAACCCGGAGGTTGCAGTTGCATGTGGGGCTGTGTAAAGGCTCCCCTGGGGAGTTCACTTGTACCCAAAGCCTTCCTTTGGGGGCACATTTGGATGGGCGAAAAGGCCTCGGAACGCATTTCCTGGGGCCTGATTTTTCACTCGTCTCCGATGACGGCTAGGGCTACGTTTAGGTTTGCTCAGGAACAGCAAACCAGGAGGGTCCAGTTGCATGTGGGGCTGCGTAAAGGCTCCCCTGGGGAGTTCTCTTGTACCCAAAGTCTTCCTTTGGTGACCCTTTTTGATGGTCCAAAGGGGCTTGCAACGCGTTTTCTGGGGCCCGGGTTTTCAGTCTTCTCCCATGCCGGCTAGTGATATATTTAGGATTGCTCGGTAAAATCAAACCCGGATGGTCCAGTTGCATGTGGGGCTGCGTAAAGGCTCCCCTGGGGAGTTCACTTGTATCCAAAGCCTTCCTATGGGGGCACTTTTGGATGGTCCAAAGGGGCTCGCAACGCATTTCCTGGGGCCTGATTTTTCAGTCGTCTCCGATGCCGGCTAGGGCTATGTTTAGGGATGCTCGGAAACAGCGAACCCGAATGGTCCAGTTGCATGTGGGGCTGCGTAAAGGCTCCCCTGGGGAGTTCACTTGTACCCAAAGCCTTTCTTTGGGGGCACTTTTGTATGGGCGAAAAGGGCTCGCAACGCATTTCCTGGGGCCTGATTTTTCACTCGTCTCCGAAGACGGCTAGGGCTACGTTTAGGTTTGTTCAGGAACACCGAACCCGGAGGGTCCAGTTGCATGTGGGGCTGCGTAAAGGCTCCCCTGGGGAGATCACTTGTACCCAAAGCCTTCCTTTGCGGGCACTTTTGGATGGGAGAAAAGGCCTCGGAACGCATTTCCTGGGGCCTGATTTTAAAGTCGTCTCCGATGCCGGCTAGGGCTACGTTTATGTTTGCTCAGGAACAGCGAACCCGGAGGGTCCAGTTGCATGTGGGGCTGCGTAAAGGCTCCCCTGGGGAGATCACTTGTACCCAAAGCCTTCCTTTGCGGGTTCTTTTGGATGGTCCAAAGGGGCTTGCAACGCATTTCCTGGGGCCTGATTTTTCAGTCGTCTTCGATGCCGGCAAGGGCTATGTTTAAGGATGTTCGGAAATAGCGAACCCGGAGGTTGCAGTTGCATGTGGGGCTGTGTAAAGGCTCCCCTGGGGAGTTCACTTGTACCCAAAGCCTTCCTTTGGGGGCATGTTTGGATGGTCCAAAGGGGCTCGCAACGCATTTCCTGGGGCCTGATTTTTCACTCGTCTCCGATGCCGGCTAGGGCTACGTTTAGGTTTGCTCAGGAACAGCGAACCCGGAGGGTCCAGTTGCATGTGGGGCTGCGTAAAGGCTCCCCTGGGGAGTTCTCTTGTACCCAAAGCCTTCCTCTGGGGGTACTTTTGGATGGGTGAAAAGAGCTCGCAACGCATTTCCTGGGGCCATATTTTTCAGTCGTCTTCTTTGCCGCCTAGGGCTATGTTTAGGGATGCTCGGAAACAGCGAACCCAGAGGGTCCAGTTGCATGTGGGGCTGCGTAAAGGCTCCCCTGGGGAGTTCAGTTGTACCCAAAGCCTTCCTTTGCGGGCACATTTGGATGGTCCAAAGGGGCTGGCAACGCATTTCCTGGGGCCTGATTTTTCAGTCGTCTCCGATGCCGGCTAGGGCTACTTTTAGGTTTGCTCATGAACAGCGAACCCGGAGGGTCCAGTTGCATGTGGGGCTGTGTAAAGGCTCCCCTGGGGAGTTCTCTTGTACCCAAAGCCTTCCTTTGGTGACACTTTTGGATGGTCCAAAGGGGCTTGCAACACGTTTTCTGGGGCTCGGGTTTTCAGTCTTCTCCCATGCCGGCTAGGGATATATTTAGGGTTGCTCGGAAAAATCGAACCTGAAGGGTCCAGTTGCATGTGGGGCTGCGTAAAGGCTCCCCTGGGGAGTTCTCTTGTACCCAAAGCCTTCCTTTGGGGGCACTTTTGGATGGGCGAAAAGGGCTCGCAACGCATTTCCTGGTGCTTGATTTTTCACTCGTCTCCGAAGACGGCTAGGGCTATGTTTAGGGATGCTCGGAAACAGCGAACCCGGAGGGTCCAGTTGCATGTGGGGCTGCGTAAAGGCTCCCCTGGGGAGTTCACTTGTACCCAAAGCCTTTCTTTGGGGGCACATTTGGATGGGCGAAAAGGGCTCGTAACGCATTTCCTGGGGCCTGATTTTTCACTCGTCTCCGAAGACGGCTAGGGCTACGTTTAGGTTTGTTCAGGAACACCGAACCCGGAGGGTCCAGTTGCATGTGGGGCTGCGTAAAGGCTCCCCTGGGGAGATCACTTGTACCCAAAGCCTTCCTTTGCGGGCACTTTTGGATGGGAGAAAAGGCCTCGGAACGCATTTCCTGGGGCCTGATTTTTCAGTCGTCTCCGATGACGGCTAGGGCTACGTTTAGGTTTGCTCATGAACAGCGAACCCGGAGGGTCCAGTTGCATGTGGGGCTGTGTAAAGGCTCCCCTGAGGAGTTCTCTTGTATCCAAAACCTTCCTTTGGGGGCACATTTGGATGGTCCAAAGGGGCTCGCAACGCATTTCCTGGGGCCTGATTTTTCAGTCGTCATCGATGCCGGCTAGGGCTATGTTTAGGGATGCTCGGAAACAGCGAACCCGGAGGGTCCAGTTGCATGTGGGGCTGCGTAAAGGCTCCCCTGGGGAGATCACTTGTACCCAAAGCCTTCCTTTGCGGGTTCTTTTGGATGGTCCAAAGGGGCTTGCAACGCATTTCCTGGGGCCTGATTTTTCAGTCGACTTCGATGCCGGCAAGGGCTATGTTTAAGGATGTTCGGAAACAGCGAACCCGGAGGTTGCAGTTGCATGTGGGGCTGTGTAAAGGCTCCCCTGGGGAGTTCACTTGTACCCAAAGCCTTCCTTTGGGGGCATGTTTGGATGGTCCAAAGGGGCTCGCAACGCATTTCCTGGGGCCTGATTTTTCACTCGTCTCCGATGCCGGCTAGGGCTACGTTTAGGTTTGCTCAGGAACAGCGAACCCGGAGGGTCCAGTTGCATGTGGGGCTGCGTAAAGGCTCCCCTGGGGAGTTCTCTTGTACCCAACGCCTTCCTTTGCGGGCACTTTTGGATGGTCCAAAGGGGCTGGCAACGCATTTCCTGGGGCCTGATTTTTCAGTCGTCTCCGATGCCGGCTAGGGATACGTTTAGGTTTGCTCAGGAACAGCGAACCCGGAGGGTCCAGTGGCATGTGGGGCTGTGTAAAGGCTCCCCTGGGGAGTTCTCTTGTACCCAAAGCCTTCCTTTGGTGACACTTTTGGATGGTCCAAAGGGGCTTGAAACACGTTTTCTGGGGCTCGGGTTTTCAGTCTTCTCCCATGCCGGCTAGGGATATATTTAGGGTTGCTCGGAAAAATCGAACCTGAAGGGTCCAGTTGCATGTGGGGCTGCGTAAAAGCTCCCCTGGGGAGTTCTCTTGTACCCAAAGCCTTCCTTTGGGGGCACTTTTGGATGGGCGAAAAGGGCTCGCAACGCATTTCCTGGTGCTTTATTTTTCAGTCGTCTTCGATGCCGGCTAGGGGTATGTTTAGGGATGCTCGGAAACAGCGAACCCGGAGGGTCCAGTTGCATGTGGGGCTGCGTAAAGGCTCCCCTGGGGAGTTCACTTGTACCCAAAGACTTCCTTTGCGGGCACTTTTGGATGGGAGAAAAGGCCTCGGAACGCATTTCCTGGGGCCTGATTTTTCACTCGTCTCCGATGCCGGCTAGGGCTACGTTTAGGTTTGCTCAGGAACAGCAAACCAGGAGGGTCCAGCTGCATGTGGGGCTGCGTAAAGGCTCCCCTGGGGAGTTCACTTGTACCCAAAGCCTTCCTTTGCGGGCACTTTTGGATGGTCCAAAGGGGCTTGCAACGCGTTTTCTGTGGCCCGGGTTTTCAGTCTTCTCCCATGCCGGCTAGGGATATATTTAGGGTTGCTCGGAAAAATCGAATCCGAAGGGTCCAGTTGCATGTGGGGCTGCGTAAAGGCTCCCCTGGGGAGATCACTTGTACCCAAAGCCTTCCTTTGCGGGTTCTTTTGGATGGTCCAAAGGGGCTTGAAACGCATTTCCTGGGGCCTGATTTTTCAGTCGTCTTCGATGCCCGCTAGGGGTATGTTTAGGGATGTTCGGAAACAGCGAACCCGGAGGTTGCAGTTGCATGTGGGGCTGTGTAAAGGCTCCCCTGGGGAGTTCACTTGTACCCAAAGCCTTCCTTTGGGGGCACTTTTGTATGGGCGAAAAGGGCTCGCAACGCATTTCCTGGGGCCTGATTTTTCACTCGTCTCCGATGACGGCTAGGGCTACGTTTAGGTTTGCTCAGGAACAGCGAACCCGGAGGGTCCAGTTGCATGTGGGGCTGCGTAAAGGCTCCCCTGGGGAGTTCACTTGTATCCAAAGCCTTCCTTTGGGGGCACTTTTGGATGGGCGAAAGGGGCTCGCAACACATTTCCTGGGGCCTGATTTTTCAGTCGTCATCGATGCCGGCTAGGGCTATGTTTAGGGATGCTCGGAAACAGCGAACCCGGAGGGTTCAGTTGCATGTGGGGCTACATAAAGGCTCCCCTGGGGAGTTCACTTGTACCCAAAGCCTTCCTTTGGGGGCACTTTTGGATGGGCGAAAAGGCCTCGGAACGCATTTTCGGGGGCCTGATTTTTCACTCGTCTCCGATGCCGGCTAGGGCTACGTTTAGGTTTGCTCAGGAACAGCAAACCAGGAGGGTCCAGTTGCATGTGGGGCTGCGTAAAGGCTCCCCTGGGGAGTTCACTTGTACCCAAAGCCTTCCTTTAGGGGCACTTTTGGATGGTCCAAAGGGGCTTGCAACGCGTTTTCTGGGGCCCGGGTTTTCAGTATTCTCCCATGCCGGCTAGTGATATATTTAGGGTTGCTCGGAAAAATCGAACCCGGAGGGTCCAGTTGCATGTGGGGCTGCGTAAAGGCTCCCCTGGGGAGTTCACTTGTACCCAAAGCCTTCCTTTGGGGGCACTTTTGGATGGTCCAAAGGGGCTTGAAACACGTTTTCTGGGGCTCGGGTTTTCAGTCTTCTCCCATGCCGGCTAGGGATATATTTAGGGTTGCTCGGAAAAATCGAACCTGAAGGGTCCAGTTGCATGTGGGGCTGCGTAAAGGCTCCCCTGGGGAGTTCTCTTGTACCCAAAGCCTTCCTTTGGGGGCACTTTTGGATGGGCGAAAAGGGCTCGCAACGCATTTCCTGGTGCTTTATTTTTCAGTCGTCTTCGATGCCGGCTAGGGGTATGTTTAGGGATGCTCGGAAACAGCGAACCCGGAGGGTCCAGTTGCATGTGGGGCTGCGTAAAGGCTCCCCTGGGGAGTTCACTTGTACCCAAAGCCTTCCTTTGCGGGCACTTTTGGATGGGAGAAAAGGCCTCGGAACGCATTTCCTGGGGCCTGATTTTTCACTCGTCTCCGATGCCGGCTAGGGCTACGTTTAGGTTTGCTCAGGAACAGCAAACCAGGAGGGTCCAGCTGCATGTGGGGCTGCGTAAAGGCTCCCCTGGGGAGTTCACTTGTACCCAAAGCCTTCCTTTGCGGGCACTTTTGGATGGTCCAAAGGGGCTTGCAACGCGTTTTCTGTGGCCCGGGTTTTCAGTCTTCTCCCATGCCGGCTAGGGATATATTTAGGGTTGCTCGGAAAAATCGAATCCGAAGGGTCCAGTTGCATGTGGGGCTGCGTAAAGGCTCCCCTGGGGAGATCACTTGTACCCAAAGCCTTCCTTTGCGGGTTCTTTTGGATGGTCCAAAGGGGCTTGAAACGCATTTCCTGGGGCCTGATTTTTCAGTCGTCTTCGATGCCCGCTAGGGGTATGTTTAGGGATGTTCGGAAACAGCGAACCCGGAGGTTGCAGTTGCATGTGGGGCTGTGTAAAGGCTCCCCTGGGGAGTTCAATTGTACCCAAAGCCTTCCTTTGGGGGCACTTTTGTATGGGCGAAAAGGGCTCGCAACGCATTTCCTGGGGCCTGATTTTTCACTCGTCTCCGATGACGGCTAGGGCTACGTTTAGGTTTGCTCAGGAACAGCAAACCAGGAGGGTCCAGTTGCATGTGGGGCTGCGTAAAGGCTCCCCTGGGGAGTTCACTTGTATCCAAAGCCTTCCTTTGGGGCACTTTTGGATGGGCGAAAGGGGCTCGCAACACATTTCCTGGGGCCTGATTTTTCAGTCGTCATCGATGCCGGCTAGGGCTATGTTTAGGGATGCTCGGAAACAGCGAACCCGGAGGGTTCAGTTGCATGTGGGGCTACATAAAGGCTCCCCTGGGGAGTTCACTTGTACCCAAAGCCTTCCTTTGGGGGCACTTTTGGATGGGCGAAAAGGCCTCGGAACGCATTTTCTGGGGCCTGATTTTTCACTCGTCTCCGATGCCGGCTAGGGCTACGTTTAGGTTTGCTCAGGAACAGCAAACCAGGAGGGTCCAGTTGCATGTGGGGCTGCGTAAAGGCTCCCCTGGGGAGTTCACTTGTACCCAAAGCCTTCCTTTGGGGGCACTTTTGGATGGTCCAAAGGGGCTCGCAACGCATTTCCTGGGGCCTGATTTTTCACTCGTCTCCGATGACGGCTAGGGCTACGTTTAGGTTTGCTCAGGAACAGCAAACCAGGAGGGTCCAGTTGCATGTGGGGCTGCGTAAAGGCTCCCCTGGGGAGTTCACTTGTACCCAAAGCCTTCCTTTGGGGGCACTTTTGGATGGCGAAAAGTGCTCGGAACGCATTTCCTGGGGCCTGATTTTTCATTCGTCTCCGATGACGGCTAGGGCTACGTTTAGGTTTGCTCATGAACAGTGAACCCGGAGGGTCCAGTTGCATGTGGGGCTGCGTAAAGGCTCCCCTGGGGAGTTCACTTGTACCCAAAGCCTTCCTTTGGGGGCACATTTGGATGGTCCAAAGGGGCTCGCAACGCATTTCTTGGGGCCTGATTTTTCAGTCGTCTCCGATGACGGCTAGGGCTATGTTTAGGGATGCTCGGAAACATTGAACCCGGAGGGTCCAGTTGTATGTGGGGCTGCGTAAAGGCTCCCCTGGGGAGTTTACTTGTACCCAAAGCCTTCCTTTGGTGATACTTTTGGATGGTCCAAAGAAGCTTTCAACGCATTTCCTGGGGCCTGATTTTTAACTCGTCTCCGATGACGGCTAGAGCTACGTTTAGGTTTGCTCAGGAACAGCGAACCCGGAGGGTCCAGTTGCATGTGGGGCTGCGTAAAGGCTCCCCTGGGGAGTTCAGTTGTACCCAAAGCCCTCCTTTGGGGGCACATTTGGATGGACAAAAGGGCTCGCAACGCATTTCCTGGGGCCTGATTTTTCACTCGTCTTCGATGCCCGCTAGGGCTATGTTTAGGGATGCTCGGAAACAGCGAACCCGAAGGGTCCAGTTGCATGTGGGGCTGCGTAAAGGCTGCCCTGGGGAGTTCACTTGTATCCAAAGCCTTTCTTTGGGGGCACTTTTGGATGGGCGAAAAGGGCTCGGAACGCATTTCCTGGGGCCTGATTTTTCACTCGTCTTCGATGACGGCTAGGGCTATGTTTAGGGATGCTCGGAAACAGCGAACCCGGAGGGTCCAGTTGCATGTGGGGCTGCATAAATGCTCCAATGGGGAGTTCACTTGTACCCAAAGCCTTCCTTTAGTGACACTTTTGTATGAGCGAAAAGGGCTCGCAACGCATTTCCTGGGGCCTGATTTTTCAGTCGTCATCGATGCCGGCTAGGGATATGTTTAGGGATGCTCGGAAACAGCGAACCCGGAGGGTTCAGTTGCATGTGGGGCTGCGTAAAGGCTCCCCTGGGGAGTTCACTTGTACCCAAAGCCTTCCTTTGGTGACACTTTTGGATGGTCCAAAGGGGCTTGCAAAGCGTTTTCTGGGGCCCGGGTTTTCAGTCTTCTCCCATGCCGGCTAGTGATATATTTAGGGTTGCTCGGAAAAATCCAACCCGGAGGGTCCAGTTGCATGTGGGGCTGCATAAAGGCTCCCCTGGGGAGTTCACTTGTACCCTAAGCCTTCCTTTGCGGGCACTTTTGGATGGTCCAAAGGGGCTCGCAACGCATTTCCTGGGGCCTGATTTTTCAGTCGTCTCCGATGCCGGCTAGGGCTACGTTTAGGTTTGCTCATGAACAGCGAACCCGGAGGGTCCAGTTGCATGTGGGGCTGTGTAAAGGCTCCCCTGAGGAGTTCTCTTGTATCCAAAACCTTCCTTTGGGGGCACTTCTGGATGGTCCAAAGGGGCTCGCAACGCATTTCCTGGGGCCTGATTTTTCAATCGTCTCCGATGACGGCAAGGGCTACGTTTATGTTTGCTCAGGAACAGCGAACCCGGAGGGTCCAGTTGCATGTGGGACTGCGTAAAGGCTCCCCTGGGGAGTTCACTTGTACCCAAAGCATTCCTTTGGGGCCACTTTTGGATGGGCGAAAAGGGCTCGTAACGCATTTCCTGGGGCCTGATTTTTCAGTCGTCTTCGATGCCGGCTAGGGCTATGTTTTGGGATGCTCGGAAACAGCGAACCCAGAGGGTCCAGTTGCATGTGGGGCTGCGTAAAGGCTCCCCTGGGGAGATCACTTGTACCCAAAGCCTTCCTTTGCGGGCACTTTTGGATGGTCCAAAGGGGCTGGCAACGCATTTCCTGGGGCCTGATTTTTCATTCGTCTCCGATGCCGGCTAGGGCTACGTTTAGGTTTGCTCATGAACAGCGAACCCGGAGGGTCCAGTTGCATGTGGGGCTGTGTAAAGGCTCCCCTGGGGAGTTCACTTGTACCCAAAGCCTTCCTTTGGTGACACTTTTGGATGGTCCAAAGGGGCTTGCAACACGTTTTCTGGGGCTCGGGTTTTCAGTCTTCTCCCATGCCGGCTAGGGATATATTTGGGTTGCTCGGAAAAATCGAACCCGGAGGGTCCAGTTGCATGTGGGGCTGCGTAAAGGCTCCCCTGGGGAGTTCTCTTGTACCCAAAGCCTTCCTTTGGGGGCACTTTTGGATGGGCGAAAAGGGCTCGCAACGCATTTCCTGGTGCTTTATTTTTCAGTCGTCTTCGATGCCGGCTAGGGGTATGTTTAGGGATGCTCGGAAACAGCGAACCCGGAAGGTCCAGTTTCATGTGGGGCTGCGTAAAGGCTCCCCTGGGGAGTTCACTTGTACCCAAAGCCTTCCTTTGCGGGCACTTTTGGATGGGAGAAAAGGCCTCGGAACGCATTTCCTGGGGCCTGATTTTTCACTCGTCTCCGATGCCGGCTAGGGCTACGTTTATGTTTGCTCAGGAACAGCAAACCAGGAGGGTCCAGTTGCATGTGGGGCTGCGTAAAGGCTCCCCTGGGGAGTTCACTTGTACCCAAAGCCTTCCTTTGCGGGCACTTTTTAATGGGAGAAAAGGCCTCGGAACTCATTTCCTGGGGCCTGATTTTTAACTCGTCTCCGATGACGGATAGGGCTATGTTTAGGTTTGCTTAGGAACAGCGAACCCGGAGGGTCCAGTTGCATGTGGGGCTGCGTAAAGGCTCCCCTGGGGAGTTCACTTGTACCCAAAGCCTTCCTTTGGTGACACTTTTGGATGGTCCAAAGGGGCTTGCAACGCGTTTTCTGGGGCCCGGGTTTTCAGTCTTCTCCCATGCAGGCTAGTGATATATTTAGGATTGCTCGGAAACAGCGAACCCGGAGGGTCCAGTTCCATGTGGGGCTGCGTAAAGGCTCCCCTGGGGAGTTCACTTGTACCCAAAGCCTTCCTTTGGGGGCACTTTTGGATGGGCGAAAAGGGCTCGGAACGCATTTCCTGGGGCCTGATTTTTCACTCGTCTCCGATGACGGCTAGGGCTATTTTTAGGGATGCTCGGAAACAGCGAACCCGGAGAGTCCAGTTGCATGTGGGGCTGCGTAAAGGCTCCCCTGGGGAGTTCACTTGTACCCAAAGCCTTCCTTTGGTGACACTTTTGGATGGTCCAAAGGGGCTTGCAACGCGTTTTCTGGGGCCCGGGTTTTCAGTCTTCTCCCATGCCGGCTAGTGATATATTTAGGGTTGCTCGGAATAATCAAACCCGGAGGGTCCAGTTGCATGTGGGGCTGCGTAAAGGCTCCCCTGGGGAGTTCACTTGTACCGAAAGCCTTCCTTTGGGGGCACTTTTGGATGGACAAAAGGGCTCGCAACGCATTTCCTGGGGCCTGATTTTTCACTCGTCTTCGATGCCCGCTAGGGCTATGTTTAGGGATGCTCGGAAACAGCGAACCCGAAGGGTCCAGTTGCATGTGGGGCTGCGTAAAGGCTGCCCTGGGGAGTTCACTTGTATCCAATGCCTTTCTTTGGGGGCACTTTTGGATGGGCGAAAAGGGCTCGGAACGCATTTCCTGGGGCCTGATTTTTCACTCGTCTTCGATGACGGCTAGGGCTATGTTTAGGGATGCTCGGAAACAGCGAACCCGGAGGGTCCAGTTGCATGTGGGGCTGCGTAAAGGCTCCCCTGGGGAGTTCACTTGTACCCAAAGCCTTCCTTTGGGGGCACATTTGGATGGTCCGAAGGGGCTCGCAACGCAATTCCTAGGGCCTGAATTTTCACTTGTCTCCGATGACGGATAGGGCTATGTTTAGGTTTGCTTAGGAACAGCGAACCCGGAGGGTCCAGTTGCATGTGGGGCTGCGTAAAGGCTCCCCTGGGGAGTTCACTTGTACCCAAAGCCTTCCTTTGGGGGCACTTTTGGACGGTCCAAAGGGGCTCGGAACGCATTTCCTGGGGCCTGATTTTTCACTCGTCTCCGATGACGGCTAGGGCTACGTTTAGGTTTGCTCAGGAACAGCGAAACCGGAGGGTCCAGTTGCATGTGGGGCTGCGTAAAGGCTCCCCTAGGGAGTTCAGTTGTGCCAAAAGCCTTCCTTTGGGGGCACTTTTGGATGGGAGAAAAGGCCTCGGAACGCATTTCCTGGGGCCTGATTTTTCACTCGTCTCCGATGACGGCTAGGGTGACGTTTACGTTTGCTCAGGAACAGCGAACCCGGAGGGTCCAGTTGCATGTGGGGCTGCGTAAAGGCTCCCCTGGGGAGATCACTTGTACCCAAAGCCTTCCTTTGCGGGCACTTTTGGATGGTCCAAAGGGGCTCGCAAAGCATTTCCTGGGGCCTGATTTTTCACTCGTCTCCGATGACGTCTAGGGTTACGTTTAGGTTTGCTCATGAACAGTGAACCCGGAGGGTCCAGTTTCATGTGGGGCTGCGTAAAGGCTCCCCTGGGGAGTTCTCTTGTATCCAAAGTCTTCCTTTGGTGACACTTTTGGATGGTCCAAAGGGGCTTGCAACGCGTTTTCTGGGGCCCGGGTTTTCAGTCTTCTCCCATGCCGGCTAGTGATATATTTAGGATTGCTCGGAAAAATCAAACCCGGATGGTCCAGTTGCATGTGGGACTGCGTAAAGGCTCCCCTGGGGAGTTCACTTGTATCCAAAGCCTTCCTATGGGGGCACTTTTGGATGGTCCAAAGGGGCTCGCAACGCATTTCCTGGGGCCTGATTTTTCAGTCGTCATCGATGCCGGCTAGGGCTATGTTTAGGGATGCTCGGAAACAGCGAACCCGAATGGTCCAGTTGCATGTGGGGCTGCGTAAAGGCTCCCCTGGGGAGTTCACTTGTACCCAAAGCCTTCCTTTGGGGGCACTTTTGGATGGGCGAAAAGGGCTCGTAACGCATTTCCTGGGGACTGATTTTTCAGTCGTCATCGATGCCGGCTAGGTTTATGTTTAGGGATGCTCGGAAACAGCGAACCCGGAGGGTCAAGTTGCATGTGGGGCTGCGTAAAGGCTCCCCTGGGGAGTTCTCTTGTACCCAAAGTCTTCCTTTGGGGGCACTTTTGGATGGGCGAAAAGTGCTCGCAACGCATTTCCTGGGGCCTGATTTTTCACTCGTATCCGAAGACGGCTAAGGCTACGTTTAGGTTTGCTCAGGAACAGCAAACCCGGAGGGTCCAGTTGCTTGTGGGGCTGCGTAAAGGCTCCCCTGGGGAGTTCTCTTGTACCCAAAGCCTTCCTTTGCGGGTTCTTTTGGATGGTCCAAAGGGGCTTGCAACGCATTTCCTGGGGCCTGATTTTTCAGTCATCTTCGATGCCGGCTAGGGCTATGTTTAAGGATATTCGGAAACAGCGAACCCGGAGGTTGCAGTTGCATGTGGGGCTGTGTAAAGGCTCCCCTGGGGAGTTCACTTGTACCCAAAGCCTTCCTTTGGGGGCATGTTTGGATGGTCTAAAGGGGCTCGCAACGCATTTCCTGGGGCCTGATTTTTCACTCGTCTCCGATGCCGGCTAGGGCTACGTTTAGGTTTGCTCAGGAACAGCGAACCCGGAGGGTCCAGTTGCATGTGGGGCTGCGTAAAGGCTCCCCTGGGGAGTTCTCTTGTACCCAAAGCCTTCCTCTGGGGGTACTTTTGGATGGGCGAAAAGAGCTCGCAACGCATTTCCTGGGGCCATATTTTTCAGTTGTCTTCTTTGCCTCCTTGGGCTATGTTTAGGGATGCTCGGAAACAGCGAACCCAGAGGGTCCAGTTGCATGTGGGGCTGCGTAAAGGCTCCCCTGGGGAGTTCACTTGTACCGAAAGCCTTCCTTTGGGGCACTTTTGGATGGGTGAAAAGAGCTCGCAACGCAGTTCCTGGGGCTTGATTTTTCATTCGTCTTCGATATCGTCTAGGGCTATGTTTAGGGATGCTCGGAAACAGCGAACCCGGAGGGTCCAGTTGCATGTGGGGCTGCGTAAAGGCTCCCCTGGGGAGTTCAGTTGTGCAAAAAGCCTTCCTTTGGGGGCACTTTTGGATGGGAGAAAAGGCCTCGGAACGCATTTCCTGGGGCCTGATTTTTCACTCGTCTCCGAAGACGGCTAGGGTGACGTTTACGTTTGCTCAGGAACAGCGAACCCGGAGGGTCCAGTTGCATGTGGGGCTGCGTAAAGGCTCCCCTGGAGTGATCACTTGTACCCAAAGCCTTCCTTTGCGGGCACTTTTGGATGGTCCAAAGGGGCTCGCAAAGCATTTCCTGGGGCCTGATTTTTCACTCGTCTCCGATGACGTCTAGGGTTACGTTTAGGTTTGCTCATGAACAGCAAACCCGGAGGGTCCAGTTTCATGTGGGGCTGCGTAAAGGCTCCCCTGGGGAGTTCTCTTGTACCCAAAGTCTTCCTTTGGTGACACTTTTGGATGGTTCAAAGGGGCTTGCAACGCGTTTTCTGGGGCCCGGGTTTTCAGTCTTCTCCCATGCCGGCTAGTGATATATTTAGGATTGCTCGGAAAAATCAAACCCGGATGGTCCAGTTGCATGTGGGGCTGCGTAAAGGCTCCCCTGGGGAGTTCACTTGTGTCCAAAGCCTTCCTATGGGGGCACTTTTGGATGGTCCAAAGGGGCTCGCAACGCATTTCCTGGGGCCTGATTTTTCAGTCGTCATCGATGCCGGCTAGGGCTATGTTTAGGGATGCTCGGAAACAGCGAACCTGAAGGGTCCAGTTGCATGTGGGGCTGCGTAAAGGCTCCCCTGGGGAGTTCACTTGTACCCAAAGCCTTCCTTTGGGGGCACTTTTGGACGGGCGAAAAGGGCTCGCAACGCATTTCCTGGGGCCTGATTTTTCAGTCGTCTTCGAAGCCGGGTAAGGTTATGTTGTGGTGGTTTTACCACCACAACGCGTTTTCTGGGGCCCGGGTTTTCAGTCTTCTCCCATGCCGGCTAGGGATGTATTTAGGGTTGCTCGGAAAAATCGAACCTGAAGGGTCCAGTTGCATGTGGGGCTGCGTAAAGGCTCCCCTGGGGAGTTCTCTTGTACCCAAAGCCTTCCTTTGGGGGCACTTTTGGATGGGCGAAAAGGGCTTGCAACGCGTTTCCTGGGGCTTGATTTTTCAGTCGTCTTCGATGCCGTCTAGGGGTATGTTTAGGGATGCTCGGAAATAGCGAACCAGGAGGGTCCAGTTGCATGTGGGGCTGCGTAAAGGCTCCCCTGGGGAGTTCTCTTGTACCCAAAGCCTTCCTTTGGGGGCACTTTTGGATGGACGAAAAGGCCTCGGAACGCATTTCCTGGGGCCTGATTTTTCACTCGTCTCCGATGCCGGCTAGGGATACGTTTAGGTTTGCTCAGGAACAGCAAACCAGGAGGGTCCAGTTGCATGTGGGGCTGCGTAAAGGCTCCCCTGGGGAGTTCACTTGTACCCAAAGCCTTCCTTTGGGGGCACTTTTGGATGGTCCGAAGGGGCTCGCAACGCATTTCCTAGGGCCTGAATTTTCACTTGTCTCCGATGACGGATAGGGCTATGTTTAGGTTTGCTTAGGAACAGCGAACCCGGAGGGTCCAGTTCCATGTGGGGCTGCGTAAAGGCTCCCCTGGGGAGTTCACTTGTACCCAAAGCCTTCCTTTGGGGCACTTTTGGATGGGCGAAAAGGGCTCGCAACGCATTTCCTTGGGCTTGATTTTTCATTCGTTTTCGATGTCGTCTAGGGATATGTTTAGGGATGCTCGGAAACAGCGAACCCGGAAGGTCCAGTTGCATGTGGGGCTGCGTAAAGGCTCCCCTGGGGAGTTCACTTGTACCCAAAGCCTTCCTTTGGTGACACTTTTGGATGGTCCAAAGGGGCTTGCAACGCGTTTTCTGGGGCCCGGGTTTTCAGTCTTCTCCCATGCCGGCTAGTGATATATTTAGGATTGCTCGGAAAAATCGAACCGGGACGGTCCAGTTGCATGTGGGGCTGCGTAAAGGCTCCCCATGGGAGTTCACTTGTACCCAAAGCCTTCCTTTGGGGGCACTTTTGGATGGGCGAAAAGGGCTCGCAACGCATTTCCTGGGGCCTGATTTTTCACTCGTCTCCGATGACTGCTAGGGTTATTTTTAGGGATGCTCGGAAACAGCGAACCCGGAGAGTCCAGTTGCATGTGGGGCTGCGTAAAGGCTCCCCTGGGGAGTTCACTTGTACCCAAAGCCTTCCTTTGGGGGCACATTTGGATGGGCGAAAAGGCCTCGGAACGCATTTCCTGGGGCGTGATTTTTCACTCGTCTTCGATGACGGCTAGGGCTACGTTTAGGTTTGCTCAGGAACAGCGAACCCGGAGGGTCCAGTTGCATGTGGGGCTGCGTAAAGGCTCCCCTGGGGAGTTCACTTGTACCCAAAGCCTTCCTTTGGGGGCACTTTTGGATGGTCCAAAGGGGCTCGCAACGCATTTCCTGGGGCCTGATTTTTCACTTGTCTTCGATGACTGCTAGGGCTATTTTTAGGTTTGCTCAGGAACAGCGAACCCGGAGGGTCCAGTTGCATGTGGCGCTGTGTAAAGGCTCCCCTGGGGAGTTCAGTTGTGCCCAAAGCCTTCCTTTGGGGGCACTTTTGGATGGGAGAAAAGGCCTCGGAACGCATTTCCTGGGGCCTGATTTTTCACTCGTCTCCGAAGACGGCTAGGGTGACGTTTACGTTTGCTCAGGAACAGCGAACCCGGAGGGTCCAGTTGCATGTGGGGCTGCGTAAATGCTCCCCTGGGGAGATCACTTGTACCCAAAGCCTTCCTTTGCGGGCACTTTTGGATGGTCCAAAGGGGCTCGCAAAGCATTTCCTGGGGCCTGATTTTTCACTCGTCTCCGATGACGTCTAGGGTTACGTTTAGGTTTGCTCATGAACAGCAAACCCGGAGGGTCCAGTTTCATGTGGGGCTGCGTAAAGGCTCCCCTGGGGAGTTCTCTTGTACCCAAAGTCTTCCTTTGGTGACACTTTTGGATGGTCCAAAGGGGCTTGCAACGCGTTTTCTGGGGCCCGGGTTTTCAGTCTTCTCCCATGCCGGCTAGTGATATATTTAGGATTGCTCGGAAAAATCAAACCCGGATGGTCCAGTTGCATGTGGGACTGCGTAAAGGCTCCCCTGGGGAGTTCACTTGTATCCAAAGCCTTCCTATGGGGGCACTTTTGGATGGTCCAAAGGGGCTCGCAACGCATTTCCTGGGGCCTGATTTTTCAGTCGTCTTCGATGCCGGCTAGGGCTACGTTTAGGGATGCTCGGAAACAGCGAACCCGAATGGTCCAGTTGCATGTGGGGCTGCGTAAATGCTCCCCTGGGGAGTTCACTTGTACCCAAAGCCTTTCTTTGGGGGCACTTTTGGATGGGCGAAAAGGGCTCGCAACGCATTTCCTGGGGCCTGATTTTTCACTCGTCTCCGATGACGGCTAGGGCTATTTTTAGGGATGCTCGGAAACAGCGAACCCGGAGAGTCCAGTTGCATGTGGGGCTGCGTAAAGGCTCCCCTGGGGAGTTCACTTGTATCCAAAGCCTTCCTTTGGGGGCACATTTGGATGGGCGAAAAGGCCTCGGAACGCATTTCCTGGGGCCTGATTTTTCATTCATCTCCGATGACGGCTAGGGCTACGTTTAGGTTTGCTCAGGAACAGCGAACCCGGAGGGTCCAGTTGCATGTGGGGCTGCGTAAAGTCTCCCCTGGGGAGTTCACTTGTACCCAAAGTCTTCCTTTGGTGACACTTTTGGATGGTCCAAAGGGGCTCGCAACGCATTTCCTGGGGCCTGATTTTTCACTTGTCTCCGATGACTGCTAGGGCTATGTTTAGGTTTGCTCAGGAACAGCGAACCCCTAGGGTCCAGTTGCATGTGGGGCTGCGTAAAGGCTCCCCTTGGGAGTTCACTTGTACCCAAAGCCTTCCTTTGGGGGCACTTTTGGATGGGAGAAAAGGCCTCGGAACGCATTTCCTGGGGCCTGATTTTTCACTCGTCTCCGAAGACGGCTAGGGAGACGTTAAGGTTTGCTCAGGAACAGCGAACCCGGAGGGTCCAGTTGCATGTGGGGCTGCGTAAAGGCTCCCCTGGGGAGATCACTTGTACCCTAAGCCTTCCTTTGCGGGCACTTTTGGATGGTCCAAAGGGGCTCGCAAAGCATTTCCTGGGGCCTGATTTTTCACTCGTCTCCGATAACGTCTAGGGCTACGTTTAGGTTTGCTCATGAACAGCGAACCCGGAGGGTCCAGTTGCATGTGGGGCTGCGTAAAGGCTCCCCTGGGGAGTTCTCTTGTACACAAAGCCTTCCTTTGGTGACACTTTTGGATGGTCCAAAGGGGCTTGCAACGCGTTTTCTGGGGCTCGGATTTTCAGTCTTCTCCCATGCCGGCTAGGGATATATTTAGGGTTGCTCGGAAAAATCGAACCTGAAGGGTCCAGTTGCATGTGGGGCTGCGTAAAGGCTCCCCTGGGGAGTTCTCTTGTACCCAAACCCTTCCTTTGGGGGCACTTTTGGATGGGCGAAAAGTGCTCGCAACGCATTTCCTGGGGCTTGATTTTTCAGTCGTCTCCGATGCCGGCTAGGGCTATGTTTAGGGATGCTCAGAAACAGCGAACCCGGAGGGTCCAGTTGCATGTGGGGCTGCGTAAAGGCTCCCCTGGGGAGTTCACTTGTACCCAAAGCCTTCCTTTGGTGACACCTTTGGATGGGCGAAAAGGGCTCGCAACGCATTTCCTGGGGCGTGATTTTTCACTCGTCTTCGATGACGTCTAGGGCTATGGTTAGGGATGCTCGGAAACAGCGAACCCGGAGGGTCCAGTTGCATGTGGGGCTGCGTAAAGGCTCCCCTGGGGAGTTCACTTGTACCCAAAGCCTTCCTTTTGTGACACTTTTGGATGGTCCAAAGGGGCTTGCAACGCGTTTTCTGGGGCCCGGGTTTTCAGTCTTCTCCCATGCCGGCTAGTGATATATTTAGGGTTGCTCGGAATAATCGAACCCGGAGGGTCCAGTTGCATGTGGGGCTGCGTAAAGGCTCCCCTGGGGAGTTCACTTGTACCCAAAGCCTTCCTTTGGGGGCACTTTTGGATGGTCCAAAGGGGCTCGCAACGCATTTCCTGGGGCCTGATTTTTCACTCGTCTCCGATGACGGCTAGGGCTACGTTTAGGTTTGCTCTGGAACAGCGAACCCGGAGGGTCCAGTTGCATGTGGGGCTGCGTAAAGGCTCCCCTGGGAAGTTCACTTGTACCCAAAGCCTTCCTTTGGGGGCACTTTTGGACGGGCGAAAAGGGCTCGCAACGCATTTCCTGGGGCCTGATTTTTCAGTCGTCATCGATGCCGGCTAGGGCTATATTTAGGGATGCTCGGAAACAGCGAACCCGGAGGGTCAAGTTGCATGTGGGGCTGCGTAAAGGCTCCCCTGGGGAGTTCACTTGTACCCAAAGCCTTCCTTTGGTGACACTTTTGGATGGTCCAAAGGGGCTTGCAACGCGTTTTCTGGGGCCCGGGTTTTCCGTCTTCTCCCATGCCGGCTAGGGATATATTTAATGTTGCTCGGAAAAATCGAACCCGAAGGGTCCAGTTGCATGTGGGGCTGCGTAAAGGCTCCCCTGGGGAGTTCTCTTGTACCCAAAGTCTTCCTTTGGGGGCACTTTTGGATGGGCGAAAAGGGCTCGGAACGCATTTCCTGGGGCCATATTTTTCACTCGTCTCCGAAGACGGCTAGGGCTACGTTTAGGTTTGCTCAGGAACAGCAAACCCGGAGGGTCCAGTTGCTTGTGGGGCTGCGTAAAGGCTCCCCTGGGGAGTTCTCTTGTACCCAAAGCCTTCCTTTGGGGGCACTTTTGGATGGGCGAAAAGGGCTCGCAACGCATTTCGTGGGGCTTGATTTTTCAGTCGTCTTCGATGCCGGCTAGGACTATTTTTAGGGATGCTCAGAAACAGCGAACCCGGAGGGTCCAGTTGCATGTGGGGCTGCGTAAAGGCTCCCCTGGGGAGTTCACTTGTACCCAAAGCCTTCCTTTGGTGACACTTTTGGATGGGCGAAAAGGGCTCGCAACGCATTTCCTGGGGCGTGATTTTTCACTCGTCTTCAATGACGGCTAGGGTTATGTTTAGGGATGCTCGGAAACAGCGAACCCGGAGGGTCCAGTTGCATGTGGGGCTGTGTAAAGGCTCCCCTGGGGAGATCACTTGTACCCAAAGCCTTCCTTTGCGGGCACTTTTGGATGGTCCAAAGGGGCTCGCAAAGCATTTCCTGGGGCCTGATTTTTCACTCGTCTCCGATGACGTCTAGGGTTACGTTTAGGTTTGCTCACGAACAGCGAACCCGGAGGGTCCAGTTTCATGTGGGGCTGCGTAAAGGATCCCCTGGGGAGTTCTCTTGTACACAAAGCCTTCCTTTGGTGACACTTTTGGATGGTCCAAAGGGGCTTGCAACGCGTATTCTGGGGCTCGGATTTTCAAACTTCTCCCATGCCGGCTAGGGATATATTTAGGGTTGCTCGGAAAACTCGAACCTGAAGGGTCCAGTTGCATGTGGGGCTGCGTAAAGGCTCCCCTGGGGAGTTCTCTTGTACCCAAAGCCTTCCTTTGGGGGCACTTTTGGATGGGCGAAAAGTGCTCGCAACGCATTTCCTGGGGCTTGATTTTTCAGTCGTCTTCGATGCCGTCTAGGGCTATGTTTAGGGATGCTCGGAAACATCGAACCCGGAGGGTCCAGTTGCATGTGTGGCTGCGTAAAGGCTCCCCTGGGGAGTTCACTTGTACCCAAAGCCTTCCTTTTGTGACACTTTTGGATGGTCCAAAGGGGCTTGCAACGCGTTTTCTGGGGCCCGGGTTTTCAGTCTTCTCCCATGCCGGCTAGTGATATATTTAGGGTTGCTCGGAATAATCGAACCCGGAGGGTCCAGTTGCATGTGGGGCTGCGTAAAGGCTCCCCTGGGGAGTTCACTTGTACCCAAAGCCTTCCTTTGGGGGCACTTTTGGATGGTCCAAAGGGGCTCGCAACGCATTTCCTGGGGCCTGATTTTTCACTCGTCTCCGATGACGGCTAGGGCTACGTTTAGGTTTGCTCTGGAACAGCGAACCCGGAGGGTCCAGTTGCATGTGGGGCTGCGTAAAGGCTCCCCTGGGAAGTTCACTTGTACCCAAAGCCTTCCTTTGGGGGCACTTTTGGACGGGCGAAAAGGGCTCGCAACGCATTTCCTGGGGCCTGATTTTTCAGTCGTCATCGATGCCGGCTAGGGCTATATTTAGGGATGCTCGGAAACAGCGAACCCGGAGGGTCAAGTTGCATGTGGGGCTGCGTAAAGGCTCCCCTGGGGAGTTCACTTGTACCCAAAGCCTTCCTTTGGTGACACTTTTGGATGGTCCAAAGGGGCTTGCAACGCGTTTTCTGGGGCCCGGGTTTTCCGTCTTCTCCCATGCCGGCTAGGGATATATTTAATGTTGCTCGGAAAAATCGAACCCGAAGGGTCCAGTTGCATGTGGGGCTGCGTAAAGGCTCCCCTGGGGAGTTCTCTTGTACCCAAAGTCTTCCTTTGGGGGCACTTTTGGATGGGCGAAAAGGGCTCGGAACGCATTTCCTGGGGCCATATTTTTCACTCGTCTCCGAAGACGGCTAGGGCTACGTTTAGGTTTGCTCAGGAACAGCAAACCCGGAGGGTCCAGTTGCTTGTGGGGCTGCGTAAAGGCTCCCCTGGGGAGTTCTCTTGTACCCAAAGCCTTCCTTTGGGGGCACTTTTGGATGGGCGAAAAGGGCTCGCAACGCATTTCGTGGGGCTTGATTTTTCAGTCGTCTTCGATGCCGGCTAGGACTATTTTTAGGGATGCTCAGAAACAGCGAACCCGGAGGGTCCAGTTGCATGTGGGGCTGCGTAAAGGCTCCCCTGGGGAGTTCACTTGTACCCAAAGCCTTCCTTTGGTGACACTTTTGGATGGGCGAAAAGGGCTCGCAACGCATTTCCTGGGGCGTGATTTTTCACTCGTCTTCAATGACGGCTAGGGTTATGTTTAGGGATGCTCGGAAACAGCGAACCCGGAGGGTCCAGTTGCATGTGGGGCTGTGTAAAGGCTCCCCTGGGGAGATCACTTGTACCCAAAGCCTTCCTTTGCGGGCACTTTTGGATGGTCCAAAGGGGCTCGCAAAGCATTTCCTGGGGCCTGATTTTTCACTCGTCTCCGATGACGTCTAGGGTTACGTTTAGGTTTGCTCACGAACAGCGAACCCGGAGGGTCCAGTTTCATGTGGGGCTGCGTAAAGGATCCCCTGGGGAGTTCTCTTGTACACAAAGCCTTCCTTTGGTGACACTTTTGGATGGTCCAAAGGGGCTTGCAACGCGTATTCTGGGGCTCGGATTTTCAAACTTCTCCCATGCCGGCTAGGGATATATTTAGGGTTGCTCGGAAAACTCGAACCTGAAGGGTCCAGTTGCATGTGGGGCTGCGTAAAGGCTCCCCTGGGGAGTTCTCTTGTACCCAAAGCCTTCCTTTGGGGGCACTTTTGGATGGGCGAAAAGTGCTCGCAACGCATTTCCTGGGGCTTGATTTTTCAGTCGTCTTCGATGCCGTCTAGGGCTATGTTTAGGGATGCTCGGAAACATCGAACCCGGAGGGTCCAGTTGCATGTGTGGCTGCGTAAAGGCTCCCCTGGGGAGTTCACTTGTACCCAAAGCCTTCCTTTGGTGACACTTTTGGATGGTCCAAAGGGGCTTGCAACGCGTTTTCTGGGGCCCGGGTTTTCAGTCTTCTCCCATGCCGGCTAGTGATATAGTTAGGGTTTCTCGGAATAATCGAACCCGGAGGGTCCAGTTGCATGTGGGGCTGCGTAAAGGCTCCCCTGGGGAGTTCACTTGTACCCAAAGCCTTCCTTTGGGGGCACTTTTGGATGGTCCAAAGGGGCTCGCAACGCATTTCCTGGGGCCTGATTTTTCACTCGTCTCCGATGACGGCTAGGGCTACGTTTAGGTTTGCTCAGGAACAGCGAACCCGGAGGGTCCAGTTGCATGTGGGGCTGCGTAAAGGCTCCCCTGGGGAGTTCACTTGTACCCAAAGCCTTCCTTTGGGGGCACTTTTGGATGGACGAAAAGGCCTCGGAACGCATTTCCTGGGGCCTGATTTTTCACTCGTCTTCGATGCCGGCTAGGGCTATGTTTAGGGATGCTCGGAAACAGCGAACCTGAAGGGTCCAGTTGCATGTGGGGCTGCGTAAAGGCTCCCCTGGGGAGTTCACTTGTACCCAAAGCCTTTCTTTGGGGGCACTTTTGGATGGGCGAAAAGGGCTCGGAACGCATTTCCTGGGGCCTGATTTTTCACTCGTCTTCGATTACGGCTAGGGCTATGTATAGGGATGCTCGGAAATAGCGAACCCGGAGGGTCAAGTTGCATGTGGGGCTGCATAAAGGCTCCCCTGGGGAGTTCACTTGTACCCAAAGCCTTCCTTTGGGGGCACATTTGGATGGTCCGAAGGGGCTCGCAACGCATTTCCTAGGGCCTGAATTTTCACTCGTCTCCGATGACGGATAGGGCTATGTTTAGGTTTTCTTAGGAACAGCGAACCCGGAGGGTTCAGTTGCATGTGGGGCTGCGTAAAGGCTCCCCTGGGGAGTTCACTTGTACCCAAAGCCTTCCTTTGGTGACACTTTTGGATGGTCCAAAGGGGCTTGCAACGCGTTTTCTGGGGCCCGGGTTTTCCGTCTTCTCCCATGCCGGCTAGGGATATATTTAAGGTTGCTCGGAAAAATCGAACCCGAAGGGTCCAGTTGCATGTGGGGCTGCGTAAAGGCTCCCCTGGGGAGTTCTCTTGTACCCAAAGTCTTCCTTTGGGGGCACTTTTGGATGGGCGAAAAGGGCTCGGAACGCATTTCCTGGGGCCATATTTTTCACTCGTCTCCGAAGACGGCTAGGGATACGTTTAGGTTTGCTCAGGAACAGCAAACCCGGAGGGTCCAGTTGCTTGTGGGGCTGCGTAAAGGCTCCCCTGGGGAGTTCTCTTGTACCCAAAGTCTTACTTTGGGGGCACTTTTGGATGGGCTAAAAGAGCTCGCAACGCATTTCCTGGGGCCTTATTTTTCAGTCGTCTTCTTTGCAGCCTAGGGCTATGTTTAGGGATGCTCGGAAACAGCGAACCCAGAGGGTCCAGTTGCATGTGGGGCTGCGTAAAGGCTCCCCTGGGGAGATCACTTGTACCCTAAGCCTTCCTTTGCGGGCACTTTTGGATGGTCCAAAGGGGCTGGCAACGCATTTCCTGGGGCCTGATTTTTCAGTCGTCTCCGATGACGGCTAGGGCTACGTTTAGGTTTGCTCATGAACAGCGAACCCGGAGGGTCCAGTTGCATGTGGGGCTGCGTAAAGCCTCCCCTGGGGAGTTCTCTTGTACCCAAAGCCTTCCTTTGGTGACACTTTTGGATGGTCCAAAGGGGCTTGCAACGCGTTTTCTGGGGCTCGGGTTTTCAGTCTTCTCCCATGCCGTCTAGGGATATATTTAGGGTTGCTCGGAAAAATCGAACCTGAAGGGTCCAGTTGCATGTGGGGCTGCGTAAAGGCTCCCCTGGGGAGTTCTCTTGTACCCAAAGCCTTCCTTTGGGGGCACTTTTGGATGGGCGAAAAGGGCTCGCAACGCATTTCCTGGGGCTTGATTTTTCAGTCGTCTCCGATGCCGGCTAGGGGTATGTTTAGGGATGCTCGGAAACAGCGAACCCGGAGGGTCCAGTTGCATGTGGGGCTGCGTAAAGGCTCCCCTGGGGAGTTCACTTGTACCCAAAGCCTTCCTTTGGGGGCACTTTTGGATGGGCGAAAAGGCCTCGGAACGCATTTCCTGGGGCCTGATTTTTCACTCGTCTCCGATGCCGGCTAGGGCTACGTTTAGGTTTGCTCAGGAATAGCAAACCAGGAGGGTCCAGTTGCATGTGGGGCTGCATAAAGGCTCCCCTGGGGAGTTCACTTGTATCCAAAGCCTTCCTTTGGTGACACATTTGGATGGTCCAAAGGGGCTTGCAACGCGTTTTCTGGGGCCTGGGTTTTCCGTCTTATCCCATGCCGGTTAGGGATATATTTAGGGTTGCTCGGAAAAATCGAACCCAAAGGGTCCAGTTTAATGTGGGGCTGCTTAAAGGCTTCCCTGGGGAGTTCTCTTGTACCCAAAGTCTTCCTTTGGGGGCACTTTTGGACGGGCGAAAAGGGCTCGCAACGCATTTCCTGGGGCCTGATTTTTCACTCGTCTCCGAAGACGGCTAGGGCTACGTTTAGGTTTGCTCAGGAACAGCAAACCCGGAGGGTCCAGTTGCTTGTGGGGCTGCGTAAAGGCTCCCCTGGGGAGATCACTTGTACCCAAAGCCTTCCTTTGGGGGCACATTTGGATGGGCAAAAAGGTATCGGAACGCATTTCCTGGGGCCTGATTTTTCACTCGTCTCCGATGACGGCTAGGGCTACGTTTAGGTTTGCTCAGGAACAGCGAACCCGGAGGGTCCAGTTTCATGTAGGGCTGCGTAAAGGCTCCCCTGGGGAGTTCTCTTGTACCCAAAGCCTTCCTTTGGTGACACTTTTGGATGGTCCAAAGGGGCTTGCACCGCGTTTTCTGGGGCTCGGATTTTCAGTCTTCTCCCATGCCGGCTAGGGATATATTTAGGGTTGCTCGGAAAACTCGAACCTGAAGGGTCCAGTTGCATGTGGGGCTGCGTAAAGGCTTACCTGGGGAGTTCTCTTGTACCCAAAGCCTTCCTTTGGGGGCACTTTTGGATGGGCGAAAAGGGATCGCAACGGATTTCGTGGGGCTTGATTTTTAAGTCGTCTTCGATGCCGGCTAGGACTATTTTTAGGGATGCTCAGAAACAGCGAACCCGGAGGGTCCAGTTGCATGTGGGGCTGCGTAAAGGCTCCCCTGGGGAGTTCACTTGTACCCAAAGCCTTCCTTTGGTGACACTTTTGGATGGGCGAAAAGGGCTCGCAACGCATTTCCTGGGGCTTGATTTTTCACTCGTCTCCGATGCCGGCTAGGGCTACGTTTAGGTTTGCTCAGGAATAGCAAACCAGGAGGGTCCAGTTGCATGTGGGGCTGCGTAAAGGCTCCCCTGGGGAGTTCACTTGTATCCAAATCCTTCCTTTGGTGACACATTTGGATGGTCCAAAGGGGCTTGCAACGCGTTTTCTGGGGCCCGGGTTTTCCGTCTTATCCCATGCCGGTTAGGGATATATTTAGGGTTGCTCGGAAAAATCGAACCCAAAGGGTCCAGTTTAATGTGGGGCTGCTTAAAGGCTTCCCTGGGGAGTTCTCTTGTACCCAAAGTCTTCCTTTGGGGGCACTTTTGGACGGGCGAAAAGGGCTCGCAACGCATTTCCTGGGGCCTGATTTTTCACTCGTCTCCGAAGACGGCTAGGGCTACGTTTAGGTTTGCTCAGGAACAGCAAACCCGGAGGGTCCAGTTGCTTGTGGGGCTGCGTAAAGGCTCCCCTGGGGAGATCACTTGTACCCAAAGCCTTCCTTTGGGGGCACATTTGGATGGGCGAAAAGGTATCGGAACGCATTTCCTGGGGCCTGATTTTTCACTCGTCTCCGATGACGGCTAGGGCTACGTTTAGGTTTGCTCAGGAACAGCGAACCCGGAGGGTCCAGTTGCATGTTTGGCTGCGTAAAGGCTCCCCTGGGGAGTTCACTTGTACCCAAAGCCTTCCTTTGGGGGCACTTTTGGATGGTCCAAAGGGGCTCGCAACGCATTTCCTGGGGCCTGATTTTTCACTCGTCTCCGATGACGGCTAGAGCTACGTTTAGGTTTGCTCAGGAACAGCGAACCCGGAGGGTCCAGTTGCATGTGGGGCTGCGTAAAGGCTCTGCTGGGGAGTTCACTTGTACACTAAGCCTTCCTTTGGGGGCACTTCTGGATGGTCCAAAGGGGCTCGCAACGCATTTCCTGGGGCCTTATTTTTCAGTCGTCTCCGAAGACGGCTAGGGCTACGTTTAGGTTTGCTCAGGAACAGCAAACCCGGAGGGTCCAGTTGCATGTGGGGCTGCGTAAAGGCTTCCCTGGGGAGATCACTTGTTCCCAAAGCCTTCCTTTGCGGGTTCTTTTGGATGGTCCAAAGGGGCTTGCAACGCATTTCCTGGGGCCTGATTTTTTTAGTCGTCTTCGAAGCCCGCTAGGGGTATGTTTAGGGATGTTCGGAAACAGCGAACCCGGAGTTTGCAGTTGCATGTGGGGCTGTGTAAAGGCTCCCCTGGGGAGTTCACTTGTACCCAAAGCCTTCCTTTGGGGGCACGTTTGGATGGTACAAAAGGGCTCTCAACGCATTTCCTGGGGCCTGATTTTTCAGTCGTCTCCGATGCCGGCTAGGGCTACGTTTAGGTTTGCTCATGAACAGCGAACCCGGAGGGTCCAGTTGCATGTGGGGCTGTGTAAAGGCTCCCCTGGGGAGTTCTCTTGTACCCAAAGCCTTCCTTTGGTGACACTTTTGGATGGTCCAAAGGGGCTTGCAACGCGTTTTCTGGGGCCCGGGTTTTCAGTCTTCTCCCATGCCGGCTAGGGATATATTTAGGGTTGCTCGGAAAAATCGAACCTGAAGGGTCCAGTTGCATGTGGGGCTGCGTAAAGGCTCCCCTGGGGAGTTCTCTTGTACCCAAAGCCTTCCTTTGGGGGCACTTTTGGATGGGCGAAAAGTGCTCGCAACGCATTTCCTGGGGCTTGATTTTTCAGTCGTCTTCGATGCCGGCTAGGGCTATGTTTAGGGATGCTCGGAAACATCGAACCCGGAGGGTCCAGTTGCATGTGTGGCTGCGTAAAGGCTCCCCTGGGGAGTTCACTTGTACCCAAAGCCTTCCTTTGGTGACACTTTTGGATGGTCCAAAGGGGCTTGCAACGCGTTTTCTGGGGCCCGGGTTTTCAGTCTTCTCCCATGCCGGCTAGTGATATAGTTAGGGTTTCTCGGAATAATCGAACCCGGAGGGTCCAGTTGCATGTGGGGCTGCGTAAAGGCTCCCCTGGGGAGTTCACTTGTACCCAAAGCCTTCCTTTGGGGGCACTTTTGGATGGTCCAAAGGGGCTCGCAACGCATTTCCTGGGGCCTGATTTTTCACTCGTCTCCGATGACGGCTAGGGCTACGTTTAGGTTTGCTCAGGAACAGCGAACCCGGAGGGTCCAGTTGCATGTGGGGCTGCGTAAAGGCTCCCCTGGGGAGTTCACTTGTACCCAAAGCCTTCCTTTGGGGGCACTTTTGGATGGACGAAAAGGCCTCGGAACGCATTTCCTGGGGCCTGATTTTTCACTCGTCTTCGATGCCGGCTAGGGCTATGTTTAGGGATGCTCGGAAACAGCGAACCCGAAGGGTCCAGTTGCATGTGGGGCTGCGTAAAGGCTCCCCTGGGGAGTTCACTTGTACCCAAAGCCTTTCTTTGGTGGCACTTTTGGATGGGCGAAAAGGGCTCGGAACGCATTTCCTGGGGCCTGATTTTTCACTCGTCTTCGATTACGGCTAGGGCTATGTTTAGGGATGCTCGGAAACAGCGAACCCGGAGGGTCCAGTTGCATATGGGGCTGCATAAAGGCTCCCCTGGGGAGTTCACTTGTACCCAAAGCCTTCCTTTGGGGGCACATTTGGATGGACCGAAGGGGCTCGCAACGCATTTCCTAGGGCCTGAATTTTCACTCGTCTCCGATGACGGATAGGGATATGTTTAGGTTTTCTTAGGAACAGCGAACCCGGAGGGTTCAGTTGCATGTGGGGCTGCGTAAAGGCTCCCCTGGGGAGTTCACTTGTACCCAAAGACTTCATTTGGGGCCACATTTGGATGGGCGAAAGGGGCTCGCAACGCATTTCCTGGGGCCTGATTTTTCAGTCGTCATCGATGCCGGCTAGGGATATGTTTAGGGATGCTCGGAAACATTGAACCCGGAGGGTCCAGTTGCATGTGGGGCTGCGTAAAGGCTCCCCTGGGGAGTTCACTTGTACCCAAAGCCTTCCTTTGGGGGCACTTTTGGATGGACGAAAAGGGCTCGCAACGCATTTCCTGGGGCCTGATTTTTCACTCGTCTCCGAAGACGGCTAGGGCTATGTTTAGGGATGCTCGGAAACAGCGAACCAGGAGGGTCCAGTTGCATGTGGGGCTGCGTAAAGGCTCCCCTGGGGAGTTCACTTGTACCCAAAGCCTTTCTTTGGGGGCACATTTGGATGGGAGAAAAGGGCTCGGAACGCATTTCCTGGGGCGTGATTTTTCACTCGTCTCTGAAGACGGCTAGGGCTATGTTTAGGTTTGCTCAGGAACAGCGAACCCGGAGGGTCCAGTTGCATGTGGGGCTGCGTAAAGGCTCCCCTGGGGAGTTCTCTTGTACCCAAAGCCTTCCTTTGGGGGCACTTTTGGATGGGCGAAAAGGACTCGCAACGCATTTCCTGGGGCCTGATTTTTCAGTCGTCATCGATGCCGGCTAGGGCTATGTTTAGGGATGCTCGGAAACAGCGAACCCGGAGGGTCCAGTTGCATGTTTGGCTGCGTAAAGGCTCCCCTGGGGAGTTCACTTGTACCCAAAGCCTTCCTTTGGGGGCACATTTGGATGGTCCAAAGGGGCTCGCAACGCATTTCCTGGGGCCTGATTTTTCACTCGTCTCCGATGACGGCTAGAGCTACGTTTAGGTTTGCTCAGGAACAGCGAACCCGGAGGGTCCAGTTGCATGTGGGGCTGCGTAAAGGCTCTGCTGGGGAGTTCACTTGTACACTAAGCCTTCCTTTGGGGGCACTTCTGGATGGTCCAAAGGGGCTCGCAACGCATTTCCTGGGGCCTTATTTTTCAGTCGTCTCCGAAGACGGCTAGGGCTACGTTTAGGTTTGCTCAGGAACAGCAAACCCGGAGGGTCCAGTTGCATGTGGGGCTGCGTAAAGGCTTCCCTGGGGAGATCACTTGTTCCCAAAGCCTTCCTTTGCGGGTTCTTTTGGATGGTCCAAAGGGGCTTGCAACGCATTTCCTGGGGCCTGATTTTTTTAGTCGTCTTCGAAGCCCGCTAGGGGTATGTTTAGGGATGTTCGGAAACAGCGAACCCGGAGTTTGCAGTTGCATGTGGGGCTGTGTAAAGGCTCCCCTGGGGAGTTCACTTGTACCCAAAGCCTTCCTTTGGGGGCACGTTTGGATGGTACAAAAGGGCTCTCAACGCATTTCCTGGGGCCTGATTTTTCAGTCGTCTCCGATGCCGGCTAGGGCTACGTTTAGGTTTGCTCATGAACAGCGAACCCGGAGGGTCCAGTTGCATGTGGGGCTGTGTAAAGGCTCCCCTGGGGAGTTCTCTTGTACCCAAAGCCTTCCTTTGGTGACACTTTTGGATGGTCCAAAGGGGCTTGCAACGCGTTTTCTGGGGCCCGGGTTTTCAGTCTTCTCCCATGCCGGCTAGGGATATATTTAGGGTTGCTCGGAAAAATCGAACCTGAAGGGTCCAGTTGCATGTGGGTCTGCGTAAAGGCTCCCCTGGGGAGTTCTCTTGTACCCAAAGCCTTCCTTTGGGGGCACATTTGGATGGGCGAAAAGGGCTCGCAACGCATTTCCTGGGGCTTGATTTTTCAGTCGTCTTCGATGCCGGCTAGGGGTATGTTTAGGGATGCTCGGAAACAGCGAACCCGGAGGGTCCAGTTGCATGTGGGGCTGCGTAAAGGCTCCCCTGGGGAGTTCACTTGTACCCAAAGCCTTACTTTGGGGGCACTTTTGGATGGGCGAAAAGGCCTCGGAACGCATTTCCTGGGGCCGGATTTTTCACTCGTCTCCGATGACGGCTAGGGCTACGTTTAGGTTTGCTCAGGAACAGCGAACCCGGAGGGTCCTGTTGCATGTGGGGCTGCGTAAAGGCTCCCCTGGGGAGTTCACTTGTACACAAAGCCTTCCTTTGGGGGCACTTTTGGATGCACGAAAAGGGCTCGCAACGCATTTCCTGGGGCCTGATTTTTCACTCGTCTTCGATGCCGGCTAGGGCTATGTTTAGGGATGCTCGGAAACAGCGAACCCGAAGGGTCCAGTTGCATGTGGGGCTGCGTAAAGGCTGCCCTGGGGAGTTCACTTGTACCCAAAGCCTTTCTTTGGGGGCACTTTTGGATGGGCGAAAAGGGCTCGGAACGCATTTCCTGGGGCCTGATTTTTCACTCGTCTTCGATGACGGCTAGGGCTATGTTTAGGGATGCTCGGAAACAGCGAACCCGGAGGGTCCAGTTGCATGTGGGGCTGCATAAAGGCTCCCCTGGGGAGTTCACTTGTACCCAAAGCCTTCCTTTGGGGGCACATTTGGATGGTCCGAAGGGGCTCGCAACGCATTTCCTAGGGCCTGAATTTTCACTCGTCTCCGATGACGGATAGGGCTATGTTTAGGTTTGCTTAGGAACAGCGAACCCGGAGGGTTCAGTTGCATGTGGGGCTGCGTAAAGGCTCCCCTGGGGAGTTCAGTTGTACCCAAAGCCTTCCTTTGCGGGTTCTTTTGGATGGTCCAAAGGGGCTTGCAACGCATTTCCTGGGGCCTGATTTTTCAGTCGTCATCGATGCCGGCTAGGGCTATGTTTAGGGATGCTCGGAAACAGCGAACCCGGAGGGTCCAGTTGCATGTGGGGCTGCGTAAAGGCTCCCCTGGGGAGTTCACTTGTACCCAAAGCCTTTCATTGGGGGCACTTTTGGATGGACGAAATGGGCTCGCAACGCATTTCCTGGGGCCTGATTTTTCACTCGTCTCCGATGCCGGCTAGGGCTATTTTTAGGGATGCTCGGAAACACTGAACCCGGATGGTCCAGTTGCATGTGGGGCTGCGTAAAGGCTCCCCTGGGGAGTTCACTTGTACCCAAAGCCTTCCTTTGGGGGCACTTTTGGATGGACGAAAAGGGCTCGCAACGCATTTCCTGGGGCCTGATTTTTCACTCGTCTCCGAAGACGGCTAGTGATATGTTTAGGGATGCTCGGAAACACCGAACCCGGAGGGTCCAGTTGCATGTGGGGCTGCGTAAAGGCTCCCCTGGGGAGTTCACTTGTACCCAAAGCCTTTCTTTGGGGGCACATTTGGATGGGCGAAAAGGGCTAGGAACGCATTTCCTGGGGCCTGATTTTTCACTTGTCTCCGAAGACGGCTAGGGCTACGTTTAGGTTTGTTCAGGAACACCGAACCCGGAGGGTCCAGTTGCATGTGGGGCTGCATAAAGGCTCCCCTGGGGAGATCACTTGTACCCAAAACCTTCCTTTGGGGCCACTTTTGGATGGTCCAAAGGGGCTTGCAACGCATTTCCTGGGGCCTGATTTTTCAGTCGTCTCCGATGACGGCTATGGCTACGTTTAGGTTTGCTCATGAACAGCGAACCCGGAAGGTCCAGTTGCATGTGGGGCTGCGTAAAGGCTCCCCTTGGGAGATCACTTGTACCCAAAGCCTTCCTTTGCGGGTTCTTTTGGATGGTCCAAAGGGGATTGCAACGCATTTCCTGGGGCCTGATTTTTCAGTCGTCTTCGATGCCCGCTAGGGGTATGTTTAGGGATGTTTGGAAACAGCGAACCCGGAGGTTTCAGTTGCATGTGGGGCTGTGTAAAGGCTCCCCTGGGGAGTTTACTTGTACCCAAAGCCTTCCTTTGGGGGCACGTTTGGATGGTCCAAAGGGGCTGGCAACGCATTTCCTGGGGCCTGATTTTTCACTCGTCTCCGATGACGGCTAGGGCTACGTTTAGGTTTGCTCAGGAACAGCGAACCCGGAGGGTCCAATTGCATGTGGGGCTGCTTAAAGGCTCCTCTCGGGAGTTCTCTTGTACCCAAAGCCTTCCTTTGGTGACACTTTTGGATGGTCCAAAGGGGCTTGCAACGCGTTTTCTGGGGCTCGAGATTTCAGTCTTCTCCCATGCCGGCTAGGGATATATTTAGGGTTGCTCGGAAAAATCGAACCTGAAGGGTCCAGTTGCATGTGGGGCTGCGTAAAGGCTCCCCTGGGGAGTTCTCTTGTACCCAAAGCCTTCCTTTGGGGGCACTTTTGGATGGGCGAAAAGGGCTCGGAACGCATTTCCTGGGGCCTGATTTTTCAGTCGTCTTCGATGCCGACTAGGGCTATGTTTAGGGATGGTCGGAAACAGCGAACCCGGACGGTCCAGTTGCATGTGGGGCTGCGTAAAGGCTCCCCTGGGGAGTTCAGTTGTACGCAAAGCCTTCCTTTGGGAGCACTTTTGGATGGGCGAAAAGGCCTCGGAACGCATTTCCTGGGGCCTGATTTTTCACTCGTCTCCGATGACGGCTAGGGCTACGTTTAGGTTTGCTCAGGAACAGCAAACCAGGAGGGTCCAGTTGCATGTGGGGCTGCGTAAAGGCTCCCCTGGGGAGTTCACTTGTACCCAAAGCCTTCCTTTGGGGGAACTTTTGGATGGTCCGAAGGGGCTCGCAACGCATTTCCTGGGGCCTGAATTTTCACTTGTCTCCGATGACGGATAGGGCTATGTTTAGGTTTGCTTAGGAACAGCGAACCCGGAGGGTCCAGTTGCATGTGGGGCTGCGTAAAGGCTCCCCTGGGGAGTTCACTTGTACCCAAAGCCTTCCTTTGGGGGCACTTTTGGATGGTCCAAAGGGGCTCGCAATGCATTTCCTGGGGCCTGATTTTTCAGACGTCATCGATGCTGGCTAGGGCTATGTTTAGGGATGCTCGGAAACAGCGAACCCGGAGGGTCAAGTTGCATGTGGGGCTGCGTAAAGGCTCCCCTGGGGAGTTCACTTGTACCCAAAGCCTTCCCTTAGGGGCACTTTTGGACGGGCGAAAAGGGCTCGCAACACATTTCCTGGGGCCTGATTTTTCAGTCGTCTTCGAAGCCGGGTAGGGCTATGTTTAGGTTTGCTCAGGAACAGCGAACCCGGAGGGTCCAGTTGCATGTGGGGCTGCGTAAAGGCTCCCCTGGGGAGTTCACTTGTATCCAAAGCCTTCCTTTGGGGGCACTTTTGGATGGTCCAAAGGGGCTCGCAACGCATTTCCTGGGGCCTGATTTTTCACTCGTCTCCGATGACGGCTAGGGATATGTTTAGGGATGCTCGGAAACAGCGAACCCGGAGGGTCAAGTTGCATGTGGGGCTGCGTAAAGGCTCCCCTGGGGAGTTCTCTTGTACCCAAAGCCTTCCTTTGGGGGCACTTTTGGACGGGCGAAAAGGACTCGCAACGCATTTCCTGGGGCCTGATTTTTCAGTCGTCATCGATGCCGGCTAGGGCTATGTTTAGGGATGCTCGGAAACAGCGAACCCGGAGGGTCAAGTTGCATGTGGGGCTGCGTAAAGGCTCCCCTGGGGAGTTCTCTTGTACCCAAAGCCTTCCTTTGGTGACACTTTTGGATGGTCCAAAGGGGCTTGCAACGCGTTTTCTGGGGCTCGGATTTTCAGTCTTCTCCCATGCCGGCTAGGGATATATTTAGGGTTGCTTGGAAAAATCGAACCTGAAGGGTCCAGTTGCATGTGGGTCTGCGTAAAGGCTCCCCTGGGGAGTTCTCTTGTACCCAAAGCCTTCCTTTGGGGGCACTTTTGGATGGGCGAAAAGGGCTCGCAACGCATTTCCTGGGGCCTGATTTTTCACTCGTCTCCGATGACGGCTAGGGCTATTTTTAGGGATGCTCGGAAACAGCGAACCCGGAGAGTCCAGTTGCATGTGGGGCTGCGTAAAGGCTCCCCTGGGGAGTTCACTTGTATCCAAAGCCTTCCTTTGGGGGCACATTTGGATGGGCGAAAAGGCCTCGGAACGCATTTCCTGGGGCCTGATTTTTCATTCATCTCCGATGACGGCTAGGGCTACGTTTAGGTTTGCTCAGGAACAGCGAACCCGGAGGGTCCAGTTGCATGTGGGGCTGCGTAAAGTCTCCCCTGGGGAGTTCACTTGTACCCAAAGTCTTCCTTTGGTGACACTTTTGGATGGTCCAAAGGGGCTCGCAACGCATTTCCTGGGGCCTGATTTTTCACTTGTCTCCGATGACTGCTAGGGCTATGTTTAGGTTTGCTCAGGAACAGCGAACCCCTAGGGTCCAGTTGCATGTGGGGCTGCGTAAAGGCTCCCCTTGGGAGTTCACTTGTACCCAAAGCCTTCCTTTGGGGGCACTTTTGGATGGGAGAAAAGGCCTCGGAACGCATTTCCTGGGGCCTGATTTTTCACTCGTCTCCGAAGACGGCTAGGGAGACGTTAAGGTTTGCTCAGGAACAGCGAACCCGGAGGGTCCAGTTGCATGTGGGGCTGCGTAAAGGCTCCCCTGGGGAGTTCTCTTGTACACAAAGCCTTCCTTTGGTGACACTTTTGGATGGTCCAAAGGGGCTTGCAACGCGTTTTCTGGGGCTCGGATTTTCAGTCTTCTCCCATGCCGGCTAGGGATATATTTAGGGTTGCTCGGAAAAATCGAACCTGAAGGGTCCAGTTGCATGTGGGGCTGCGTAAAGGCTCCCCTGGGGAGTTCTCTTGTACCCAAACCCTTCCTTTGGGGGCACTTTTGGATGGGCGAAAAGTGCTCGCAACGCATTTCCTGGGGCTTGATTTTTCAGTCGTCTCCGATGCCGGCTAGGGCTATGTTTAGGGATGCTCAGAAACAGCGAACCCGGAGGGTCCAGTTGCATGTGGGGCTGCGTAAAGGCTCCCCTGGGGAGTTCACTTGTACCCAAAGCCTTCCTTTGGTGACACCTTTGGATGGGCGAAAAGGGCTCGCAACGCATTTCCTGGGGCGTGATTTTTCACTCGTCTTCGATGACGTCTAGGGCTATGGTTAGGGATGCTCGGAAACAGCGAACCCGGAGGGTCCAGTTGCATGTGGGGCTGCGTAAAGGCTCCCCTGGGGAGTTCACTTGTACCCAAAGCCTTCCTTTTGTGACACTTTTGGATGGTCCAAAGGGGCTTGCAACGCGTTTTCTGGGGCCCGGGTTTTCAGTCTTCTCCCATGCCGGCTAGTGATATATTTAGGGTTGCTCGGAATAATCGAACCCGGAGGGTCCAGTTGCATGTGGGGCTGCGTAAAGGCTCCCCTGGGGAGTTCACTTGTACCCAAAGCCTTCCTTTGGGGGCTCTTTTGGATGGTCCAAAGGGGCTCGCAACGCATTTCCTGGGGCCTGATTTTTCACTCGTCTCCGATGACGGCTAGGGCTACGTTTAGGTTTGCTCTGGAACAGCGAACCCGGAGGGTCCAGTTGCATGTGGGGCTGCGTAAAGGCTCCCCTGGGAAGTTCACTTGTACCCAAAGCCTTCCTTTGGGGGCAGTTTTGGACGGGCGAAAAGGGCTCGCAACGCATTTCCTGGGGCCTGATTTTTCAGTCGTCATCGATGCCGGCTAGGGCTATATTTAGGGATGCTCGGAAACAGCGAACCCGGAGGGTCAAGTTGCATGTGGGGCTGCGTAAAGGCTCCCCTGGGGAGTTCACTTGTACCCAAAGCCTTCCTTTGGTGACACTTTTGGATGGTCCAAAGGGGCTTGCAACGCGTTTTCTGGGGCCCGGGTTTTCCGTCTTCTCCCATGCCGGCTAGGGATATATTTAATGTTGCTCGGAAAAATCGAACCCGAAGGGTCCAGTTGCATGTGGGGCTGCGTAAAGGCTCCCCTGGGGAGTTCTCTTGTACCCAAAGTCTTCCTTTGGGGGCACTTTTGGATGGGCGAAAAGGGCTCGGAACGCATTTCCTGGGGCCATATTTTTCACTCGTCTCCGAAGACGGCTAGGGCTACGTTTAGGTTTGCTCAGGAACAGCAAACCCGGAGGGTCCAGTTGCTTGTGGGGCTGCGTAAAGGCTCCCCTGGGGAGTTCTCTTGTACCCAAAGCCTTCCTTTGGGGGCACTTTTGGATGGGCGAAAAGGGCTCGCAACGCATTTCGTGGGGCTTGATTTTTCAGTCGTCTTCGATGCCGGCTAGGACTATTTTTAGGGATGCTCAGAAACAGCGAACCCGGAGGGTCCAGTTGCATGTGGGGCTGCGTAAAGGCTCCCCTGGGGAGTTCACTTGTACCCAAAGCCTTCCTTTGGTGACACTTTTGGATGGGCGAAAAGGGCTCGCAACGCATTTCCTGGGGCGTGATTTTTCACTCGTCTTCAATGACGGCTAGGGTTATGTTTAGGGATGCTCGGAAACAGCGAACCCGGAGGGTCCAGTTGCATGTGGGGCTGTGTAAAGGCTCCCCTGGGGAGATCACTTGTACCCAAAGCCTTCCTTTGCGGGCACTTTTGGATGGTCCAAAGGGGCTCGCAAAGCATTTCCTGGGGCCTGATTTTTCACTCGTCTCCGATGACGTCTAGGGTTACGTTTAGGTTTGCTCACGAACAGCGAACCCGGAGGGTCCAGTTTCATGTGGGGCTGCGTAAAGGATCCCCTGGGGAGTTCTCTTGTACACAAAGCCTTCCTTTGGTGACACTTTTGGATGGTCCAAAGGGGCTTGCAACGCGTATTCTGGGGCTCGGATTTTCAAACTTCTCCCATGCCGGCTAGGGATATATTTAGGGTTGCTCGGAAAACTCGAACCTGAAGGGTCCAGTTGCATGTGGGGCTGCGTAAAGGCTCCCCTGGGGAGTTCTCTTGTACCCAAAGCCTTCCTTTGGGGGCACTTTTGGATGGGCGAAAAGTGCTCGCAACGCATTTCCTGGGGCTTGATTTTTCAGTCGTCTTCGATGCCGTCTAGGGCTATGTTTAGGGATGCTCGGAAACATCGAACCCGGAGGGTCCAGTTGCATGTGTGGCTGCGTAAAGGCTCCCCTGGGGAGTTCACTTGTACCCAAAGCCTTCCTTTGGTGACACTTTTGGATGGTCCAAAGGGGCTTGCAACGCGTTTTCTGGGGCCCGGGTTTTCAGTCTTCTCCCATGCCGGCTAGTGATATAGTTAGGGTTTCTCGGAATAATCGAACCCGGAGGGTCCAGTTGCATGTGGGGCTGCGTAAAGGCTCCCCTGGGGAGTTCACTTGTACCCAAAGCCTTCCTTTGGGGGCACTTTTGGATGGTCCAAAGGGGCTCGCAACGCATTTCCTGGGGCCTGATTTTTCACTCGTCTCCGATGACGGCTAGGGCTACGTTTAGGTTTGCTCAGGAACAGCGAACCCGGAGGGTCCAGTTGCATGTGGGGCTGCGTAAAGGCTCCCCTGGGGAGTTCACTTGTACCCAAAGCCTTCCTTTGGGGGCACTTTTGGATGGACGAAAAGGCCTCGGAACGCATTTCCTGGGGCCTGATTTTTCACTCGTCTTCGATGCCGGCTAGGGCTATGTTTAGGGATGCTCGGAAACAGCGAACCTGAAGGGTCCAGTTGCATGTGGGGCTGCGTAAAGGCTCCCCTGGGGAGTTCACTTGTACCCAAAGCCTTTCTTTGGGGGCACTTTTGGATGGGCGAAAAGGGCTCGGAACGCATTTCCTGGGGCCTGATTTTTCACTCGTCTTCGATTACGGCTAGGGCTATGTATAGGGATGCTCGGAAATAGCGAACCCGGAGGGTCAAGTTGCATGTGGGGCTGCATAAAGGCTCCCCTGGGGAGTTCACTTGTACCCAAAGCCTTCCTTTGGGGGCACATTTGGATGGTCCGAAGGGGCTCGCAACGCATTTCCTAGGGCCTGAATTTTCACTCGTCTCCGATGACGGATAGGGCTATGTTTAGGTTTTCTTAGGAACAGCGAACCCGGAGGGTTCAGTTGCATGTGGGGCTGCGTAAAGGCTCCCCTGGGGAGTTCACTTGTACCCAAAGCCTTCCTTTGGTGACACTTTTGGATGGTCCAAAGGGGCTTGCAACGCGTTTTCTGGGGCCCGGGTTTTCCGTCTTCTCCCATGCCGGCTAGGGATATATTTAAGGTTGCTCGGAAAAATCGAACCCGAAGGGTCCAGTTGCATGTGGGGCTGCGTAAAGGCTCCCCTGGGGAGTTCTCTTGTACCCAAAGTCTTCCTTTGGGGGCACTTTTGGATGGGCGAAAAGGGCTCGGAACGCATTTCCTGGGGCCATATTTTTCACTCGTCTCCGAAGACGGCTAGGGATACGTTTAGGTTTGCTCAGGAACAGCAAACCCGGAGGGTCCAGTTGCTTGTGGGGCTGCGTAAAGGCTCCCCTGGGGAGTTCTCTTGTACCCAAAGTCTTACTTTGGGGGCACTTTTGGATGGGCTAAAAGAGCTCGCAACGCATTTCCTGGGGCCTTATTTTTCAGTCGTCTTCTTTGCAGCCTAGGGCTATGTTTAGGGATGCTCGGAAACAGCGAACCCAGAGGGTCCAGTTGCATGTGGGGCTGCGTAAAGGCTCCCCTGGGGAGATCACTTGTACCCTAAGCCTTCCTTTGCGGGCACTTTTGGATGGTCCAAAGGGGCTGGCAACGCATTTCCTGGGGCCTGATTTTTCAGTCGTCTCCGATGACGGCTAGGGCTACGTTTAGGTTTGCTCATGAACAGCGAACCCGGAGGGTCCAGTTGCATGTGGGGCTGCGTAAAGCCTCCCCTGGGGAGTTCTCTTGTACCCAAAGCCTTCCTTTGGTGACACTTTTGGATGGTCCAAAGGGGCTTGCAACGCGTTTTCTGGGGCTCGGGTTTTCAGTCTTCTCCCATGCCGTCTAGGGATATATTTAGGGTTGCTCGGAAAAATCGAACCTGAAGGGTCCAGTTGCATGTGGGGCTGCGTAAAGGCTCCCCTGGGGAGTTCTCTTGTACCCAAAGCCTTCCTTTGGGGGCACTTTTGGATGGGCGAAAAGGGCTCGCAACGCATTTCCTGGGGCTTGATTTTTCAGTCGTCTCCGATGCCGGCTAGGGGTATGTTTAGGGATGCTCGGAAACAGCGAACCCGGAGGGTCCAGTTGCATGTGGGGCTGCGTAAAGGCTCCCCTGGGGAGTTCACTTGTACCCAAAGCCTTCCTTTGGGGGCACTTTTGGATGGGCGAAAAGGCCTCGGAACGCATTTCCTGGGGCCTGATTTTTCACTCGTCTCCGATGCCGGCTAGGGCTACGTTTAGGTTTGCTCAGGAATAGCAAACCAGGAGGGTCCAGTTGCATGTGGGGCTGCATAAAGGCTCCCCTGGGGAGTTCACTTGTATCCAAAGCCTTCCTTTGGTGACACATTTGGATGGTCCAAAGGGGCTTGCAACGCGTTTTCTGGGGCCTGGGTTTTCCGTCTTATCCCATGCCGGTTAGGGATATATTTAGGGTTGCTCGGAAAAATCGAACCCAAAGGGTCCAGTTTAATGTGGGGCTGCTTAAAGGCTTCCCTGGGGAGTTCTCTTGTACCCAAAGTCTTCCTTTGGGGGCACTTTTGGACGGGCGAAAAGGGCTCGCAACGCATTTCCTGGGGCCTGATTTTTCACTCGTCTCCGAAGACGGCTAGGGCTACGTTTAGGTTTGCTCAGGAACAGCAAACCCGGAGGGTCCAGTTGCTTGTGGGGCTGCGTAAAGGCTCCCCTGGGGAGATCACTTGTACCCAAAGCCTTCCTTTGGGGGCACATTTGGATGGGCAAAAAGGTATCGGAACGCATTTCCTGGGGCCTGATTTTTCACTCGTCTCCGATGACGGCTAGGGCTACGTTTAGGTTTGCTCAGGAACAGCGAACCCGGAGGGTCCAGTTTCATGTAGGGCTGCGTAAAGGCTCCCCTGGGGAGTTCTCTTGTACCCAAAGCCTTCCTTTGGTGACACTTTTGGATGGTCCAAAGGGGCTTGCACCGCGTTTTCTGGGGCTCGGATTTTCAGTCTTCTCCCATGCCGGCTAGGGATATATTTAGGGTTGCTCGGAAAACTCGAACCTGAAGGGTCCAGTTGCATGTGGGGCTGCGTAAAGGCTTACCTGGGGAGTTCTCTTGTACCCAAAGCCTTCCTTTGGGGGCACTTTTGGATGGGCGAAAAGGGATCGCAACGGATTTCGTGGGGCTTGATTTTTAAGTCGTCTTCGATGCCGGCTAGGACTATTTTTAGGGATGCTCAGAAACAGCGAACCCGGAGGGTCCAGTTGCATGTGGGGCTGCGTAAAGGCTCCCCTGGGGAGTTCACTTGTACCCAAAGCCTTCCTTTGGTGACACTTTTGGATGGGCGAAAAGGGCTCGCAACGCATTTCCTGGGGCTTGATTTTTCACTCGTCTCCGATGCCGGCTAGGGCTACGTTTAGGTTTGCTCAGGAATAGCAAACCAGGAGGGTCCAGTTGCATGTGGGGCTGCGTAAAGGCTCCCCTGGGGAGTTCACTTGTATCCAAATCCTTCCTTTGGTGACACATTTGGATGGTCCAAAGGGGCTTGCAACGCGTTTTCTGGGGCCCGGGTTTTCCGTCTTATCCCATGCCGGTTAGGGATATATTTAGGGTTGCTCGGAAAAATCGAACCCAAAGGGTCCAGTTTAATGTGGGGCTGCTTAAAGGCTTCCCTGGGGAGTTCTCTTGTACCCAAAGTCTTCCTTTGGGGGCACTTTTGGACGGGCGAAAAGGGCTCGCAACGCATTTCCTGGGGCCTGATTTTTCACTCGTCTCCGAAGACGGCTAGGGCTACGTTTAGGTTTGCTCAGGAACAGCAAACCCGGAGGGTCCAGTTGCTTGTGGGGCTGCGTAAAGGCTCCCCTGGGGAGATCACTTGTACCCAAAGCCTTCCTTTGGGGGCACATTTGGATGGGCGAAAAGGTATCGGAACGCATTTCCTGGGGCCTGATTTTTCACTCGTCTCCGATGACGGCTAGGGCTACGTTTAGGTTTGCTCAGGAACAGCGAACCCGGAGGGTCCAGTTGCATGTTTGGCTGCGTAAAGGCTCCCCTGGGGAGTTCACTTGTACCCAAAGCCTTCCTTTGGGGGCACTTTTGGATGGTCCAAAGGGGCTCGCAACGCATTTCCTGGGGCCTGATTTTTCACTCGTCTCCGATGACGGCTAGAGCTACGTTTAGGTTTGCTCAGGAACAGCGAACCCGGAGGGTCCAGTTGCATGTGGGGCTGCGTAAAGGCTCTGCTGGGGAGTTCACTTGTACACTAAGCCTTCCTTTGGGGGCACTTCTGGATGGTCCAAAGGGGCTCGCAACGCATTTCCTGGGGCCTTATTTTTCAGTCGTCTCCGAAGACGGCTAGGGCTACGTTTAGGTTTGCTCAGGAACAGCAAACCCGGAGGGTCCAGTTGCATGTGGGGCTGCGTAAAGGCTTCCCTGGGGAGATCACTTGTTCCCAAAGCCTTCCTTTGCGGGTTCTTTTGGATGGTCCAAAGGGGCTTGCAACGCATTTCCTGGGGCCTGATTTTTTTAGTCGTCTTCGAAGCCCGCTAGGGGTATGTTTAGGGATGTTCGGAAACAGCGAACCCGGAGTTTGCAGTTGCATGTGGGGCTGTGTAAAGGCTCCCCTGGGGAGTTCACTTGTACCCAAAGCCTTCCTTTGGGGGCACGTTTGGATGGTACAAAAGGGCTCTCAACGCATTTCCTGGGGCCTGATTTTTCAGTCGTCTCCGATGCCGGCTAGGGCTACGTTTAGGTTTGCTCATGAACAGCGAACCCGGAGGGTCCAGTTGCATGTGGGGCTGTGTAAAGGCTCCCCTGGGGAGTTCTCTTGTACCCAAAGCCTTCCTTTGGTGACACTTTTGGATGGTCCAAAGGGGCTTGCAACGCGTTTTCTGGGGCCCGGGTTTTCAGTCTTCTCCCATGCCGGCTAGGGATATATTTAGGGTTGCTCGGAAAAATCGAACCTGAAGGGTCCAGTTGCATGTGGGTCTGCGTAAAGGCTCCCCTGGGGAGTTCTCTTGTACCCAAAGCCTTCCTTTGGGGGCACTTTTGGATGGGCGAAAAGTGCTCGCAACGCATTTCCTGGGGCTTGATTTTTCAGTCGTCTTCGATGCCGGCTAGGGCTATGTTTAGGGATGCTCGGAAACATCGAACCCGGAGGGTCCAGTTGCATGTGTGGCTGCGTAAAGGCTCCCCTGGGGAGTTCACTTGTACCCAAAGCCTTCCTTTGGTGACACTTTTGGATGGTCCAAAGGGGCTTGCAACGCGTTTTCTGGGGCCCGGGTTTTCAGTCTTCTCCCATGCCGGCTAGTGATATAGTTAGGGTTTCTCGGAATAATCGAACCCGGAGGGTCCAGTTGCATGTGGGGCTGCGTAAAGGCTCCCCTGGGGAGTTCACTTGTACCCAAAGCCTTCCTTTGGGGGCACTTTTGGATGGTCCAAAGGGGCTCGCAACGCATTTCCTGGGGCCTGATTTTTCACTCGTCTCCGATGACGGCTAGGGCTACGTTTAGGTTTGCTCAGGAACAGCGAACCCGGAGGGTCCAGTTGCATGTGGGGCTGCGTAAAGGCTCCCCTGGGGAGTTCACTTGTACCCAAAGCCTTCCTTTGGGGGCACTTTTGGATGGACGAAAAGGCCTCGGAACGCATTTCCTGGGGCCTGATTTTTCACTCGTCTTCGATGCCGGCTAGGGCTATGTTTAGGGATGCTCGGAAACAGCGAACCCGAAGGGTCCAGTTGCATGTGGGGCTGCGTAAAGGCTCCCCTGGGGAGTTCACTTGTACCCAAAGCCTTTCTTTGGTGGCACTTTTGGATGGGCGAAAAGGGCTCGGAACGCATTTCCTGGGGCCTGATTTTTCACTCGTCTTCGATTACGGCTAGGGCTATGTTTAGGGATGCTCGGAAACAGCGAACCCGGAGGGTCCAGTTGCATATGGGGCTGCATAAAGGCTCCCCTGGGGAGTTCACTTGTACCCAAAGCCTTCCTTTGGGGGCACATTTGGATGGACCGAAGGGGCTCGCAACGCATTTCCTAGGGCCTGAATTTTCACTCGTCTCCGATGACGGATAGGGATATGTTTAGGTTTTCTTAGGAACAGCGAACCCGGAGGGTTCAGTTGCATGTGGGGCTGCGTAAAGGCTCCCCTGGGGAGTTCACTTGTACCCAAAGACTTCATTTGGGGCCACATTTGGATGGGCGAAAGGGGCTCGCAACGCATTTCCTGGGGCCTGATTTTTCAGTCGTCATCGATGCCGGCTAGGGATATGTTTAGGGATGCTCGGAAACATTGAACCCGGAGGGTCCAGTTGCATGTGGGGCTGCGTAAAGGCTCCCCTGGGGAGTTCACTTGTACCCAAAGCCTTCCTTTGGGGGCACTTTTGGATGGACGAAAAGGGCTCGCAACGCATTTCCTGGGGCCTGATTTTTCACTCGTCTCCGAAGACGGCTAGGGCTATGTTTAGGGATGCTCGGAAACAGCGAACCAGGAGGGTCCAGTTGCATGTGGGGCTGCGTAAAGGCTCCCCTGGGGAGTTCACTTGTACCCAAAGCCTTTCTTTGGGGGCACATTTGGATGGGAGAAAAGGGCTCGGAACGCATTTCCTGGGGCGTGATTTTTCACTCGTCTCTGAAGACGGCTAGGGCTATGTTTAGGTTTGCTCAGGAACAGCGAACCCGGAGGGTCCAGTTGCATGTGGGGCTGCGTAAAGGCTCCCCTGGGGAGTTCTCTTGTACCCAAAGCCTTCCTTTGGGGGCACTTTTGGATGGGCGAAAAGGACTCGCAACGCATTTCCTGGGGCCTGATTTTTCAGTCGTCATCGATGCCGGCTAGGGCTATGTTTAGGGATGCTCGGAAACAGCGAACCCGGAGGGTCCAGTTGCATGTTTGGCTGCGTAAAGGCTCCCCTGGGGAGTTCACTTGTACCCAAAGCCTTCCTTTGGGGGCACATTTGGATGGTCCAAAGGGGCTCGCAACGCATTTCCTGGGGCCTGATTTTTCACTCGTCTCCGATGACGGCTAGAGCTACGTTTAGGTTTGCTCAGGAACAGCGAACCCGGAGGGTCCAGTTGCATGTGGGGCTGCGTAAAGGCTCTGCTGGGGAGTTCACTTGTACACTAAGCCTTCCTTTGGGGGCACTTCTGGATGGTCCAAAGGGGCTCGCAACGCATTTCCTGGGGCCTTATTTTTCAGTCGTCTCCGAAGACGGCTAGGGCTACGTTTAGGTTTGCTCAGGAACAGCAAACCCGGAGGGTCCAGTTGCATGTGGGGCTGCGTAAAGGCTTCCCTGGGGAGATCACTTGTTCCCAAAGCCTTCCTTTGCGGGTTCTTTTGGATGGTCCAAAGGGGCTTGCAACGCATTTCCTGGGGCCTGATTTTTTTAGTCGTCTTCGAAGCCCGCTAGGGGTATGTTTAGGGATGTTCGGAAACAGCGAACCCGGAGTTTGCAGTTGCATGTGGGGCTGTGTAAAGGCTCCCCTGGGGAGTTCACTTGTACCCAAAGCCTTCCTTTGGGGGCACGTTTGGATGGTACAAAAGGGCTCTCAACGCATTTCCTGGGGCCTGATTTTTCAGTCGTCTCCGATGCCGGCTAGGGCTACGTTTAGGTTTGCTCATGAACAGCGAACCCGGAGGGTCCAGTTGCATGTGGGGCTGTGTAAAGGCTCCCCTGGGGAGTTCTCTTGTACCCAAAGCCTTCCTTTGGTGACACTTTTGGATGGTCCAAAGGGGCTTGCAACGCGTTTTCTGGGGCCCGGGTTTTCAGTCTTCTCCCATGCCGGCTAGGGATATATTTAGGGTTGCTCGGAAAAATCGAACCTGAAGGGTCCAGTTGCATGTGGGTCTGCGTAAAGGCTCCCCTGGGGAGTTCTCTTGTACCCAAAGCCTTCCTTTGGGGGCACATTTGGATGGGCGAAAAGGGCTCGCAACGCATTTCCTGGGGCTTGATTTTTCAGTCGTCTTCGATGCCGGCTAGGGGTATGTTTAGGGATGCTCGGAAACAGCGAACCCGGAGGGTCCAGTTGCATGTGGGGCTGCGTAAAGGCTCCCCTGGGGAGTTCACTTGTACCCAAAGCCTTACTTTGGGGGCACTTTTGGATGGGCGAAAAGGCCTCGGAACGCATTTCCTGGGGCCGGATTTTTCACTCGTCTCCGATGACGGCTAGGGCTACGTTTAGGTTTGCTCAGGAACAGCGAACCCGGAGGGTCCTGTTGCATGTGGGGCTGCGTAAAGGCTCCCCTGGGGAGTTCACTTGTACACAAAGCCTTCCTTTGGGGGCACTTTTGGATGCACGAAAAGGGCTCGCAACGCATTTCCTGGGGCCTGATTTTTCACTCGTCTTCGATGCCGGCTAGGGCTATGTTTAGGGATGCTCGGAAACAGCGAACCCGAAGGGTCCAGTTGCATGTGGGGCTGCGTAAAGGCTGCCCTGGGGAGTTCACTTGTACCCAAAGCCTTTCTTTGGGGGCACTTTTGGATGGGCGAAAAGGGCTCGGAACGCATTTCCTGGGGCCTGATTTTTCACTCGTCTTCGATGACGGCTAGGGCTATGTTTAGGGATGCTCGGAAACAGCGAACCCGGAGGGTCCAGTTGCATGTGGGGCTGCATAAAGGCTCCCCTGGGGAGTTCACTTGTACCCAAAGCCTTCCTTTGGGGGCACATTTGGATGGTCCGAAGGGGCTCGCAACGCATTTCCTAGGGCCTGAATTTTCACTCGTCTCCGATGACGGATAGGGCTATGTTTAGGTTTGCTTAGGAACAGCGAACCCGGAGGGTTCAGTTGCATGTGGGGCTGCGTAAAGGCTCCCCTGGGGAGTTCAGTTGTACCCAAAGCCTTCCTTTGCGGGTTCTTTTGGATGGTCCAAAGGGGCTTGCAACGCATTTCCTGGGGCCTGATTTTTCAGTCGTCATCGATGCCGGCTAGGGCTATGTTTAGGGATGCTCGGAAACAGCGAACCCGGAGGGTCCAGTTGCATGTGGGGCTGCGTAAAGGCTCCCCTGGGGAGTTCACTTGTACCCAAAGCCTTTCATTGGGGGCACTTTTGGATGGACGAAATGGGCTCGCAACGCATTTCCTGGGGCCTGATTTTTCACTCGTCTCCGATGCCGGCTAGGGCTATTTTTAGGGATGCTCGGAAACACTGAACCCGGATGGTCCAGTTGCATGTGGGGCTGCGTAAAGGCTCCCCTGGGGAGTTCACTTGTACCCAAAGCCTTCCTTTGGGGGCACTTTTGGATGGACGAAAAGGGCTCGCAACGCATTTCCTGGGGCCTGATTTTTCACTCGTCTCCGAAGACGGCTAGTGATATGTTTAGGGATGCTCGGAAACACCGAACCCGGAGGGTCCAGTTGCATGTGGGGCTGCGTAAAGGCTCCCCTGGGGAGTTCACTTGTACCCAAAGCCTTTCTTTGGGGGCACATTTGGATGGGCGAAAAGGGCTAGGAACGCATTTCCTGGGGCCTGATTTTTCACTTGTCTCCGAAGACGGCTAGGGCTACGTTTAGGTTTGTTCAGGAACACCGAACCCGGAGGGTCCAGTTGCATGTGGGGCTGCGTAAAGGCTCCCCTGGGGAGATCACTTGTACCCAAAACCTTCCTTTGGGGCCACTTTTGGATGGTCCAAAGGGGCTTGCAACGCATTTCCTGGGGCCTGATTTTTCAGTCGTCTCCGATGACGGCTATGGCTACGTTTAGGTTTGCTCATGAACAGCGAACCCGGAAGGTCCAGTTGCATGTGGGGCTGCGTAAAGGCTCCCCTTGGGAGATCACTTGTACCCAAAGCCTTCCTTTGCGGGTTCTTTTGGATGGTCCAAAGGGGATTGCAACGCATTTCCTGGGGCCTGATTTTTCAGTCGTCTTCGATGCCCGCTAGGGGTATGTTTAGGGATGTTTGGAAACAGCGAACCCGGAGGTTTCAGTTGCATGTGGGGCTGTGTAAAGGCTCCCCTGGGGAGTTTACTTGTACCCAAAGCCTTCCTTTGGGGGCACGTTTGGATGGTCCAAAGGGGCTGGCAACGCGTTTTCTGGGGCTCGAGATTTCAGTCTTCTCCCATGCCGGCTAGGGATATATTTAGGGTTGCTCGGAAAAATCGAACCTGAAGGGTCCAGTTGCATGTGGGGCTGCGTAAAGGCTCCCCTGGGGAGTTCTCTTGTACCCAAAGCCTTCCTTTGGGGGCACTTTTGGATGGGCGAAAAGGGCTCGGAACGCATTTCCTGGGGCCTGATTTTTCAGTCGTCTTCGATGCCGACTAGGGCTATGTTTAGGGATGGTCGGAAACAGCGAACCCGGACGGTCCAGTTGCATGTGGGGCTGCGTAAAGGCTCCCCTGGGGAGTTCAGTTGTACGCAAAGCCTTCCTTTGGGAGCACTTTTGGATGGGCGAAAAGGCCTCGGAACGCATTTCCTGGGGCCTGATTTTTCACTCGTCTCCGATGACGGCTAGGGCTACGTTTAGGTTTGCTCAGGAACAGCAAACCAGGAGGGTCCAGTTGCATGTGGGGCTGCGTAAAGGCTCCCCTGGGGAGTTCACTTGTACCCAAAGCCTTCCTTTGGGGGCACTTTTGGATGGGCGAAAAGTGCTCGCAACGCATTTCCTGGGGCCTGAATTTTCACTTGTCTCCGATGACGGATAGGGCTATGTTTAGGTTTGCTTAGGAACAGCGAACCCGGAGGGTCCAGTTGCATGTGGGGCTGCGTAAAGGCTCCCCTGGGGAGTTCACTTGTACCCAAAGCCTTCCTTTGGGGGCACTTTTGGATGGTCCAAAGGGGCTCGCAATGCATTTCCTGGGGCCTGATTTTTCAGACGTCATCGATGCTGGCTAGGGCTATGTTTAGGGATGCTCGGAAACAGCGAACCCGGAGGGTCAAGTTGCATGTGGGGCTGCGTAAAGGCTCCCCTGGGGAGTTCACTTGTACCCAAAGCCTTCCCTTAGGGGCACTTTTGGACGGGCGAAAAGGGCTCGCAACACATTTCCTGGGGCCTGATTTTTCAGTCGTCTTCGAAGCCGGGTAGGGCTATGTTTAGGTTTGCTCAGGAACAGCGAACCCGGAGGGTCCAGTTGCATGTGGGGCTGCGTAAAGGCTCCCCTGGGGAGTTCACTTGTATCCAAAGCCTTCCTTTGGGGGCACTTTTGGATGGTCCAAAGGGGCTCGCAACGCATTTCCTGGGGCCTGATTTTTCACTCGTCTCCGATGACGGCTAGGGATATGTTTAGGGATGCTCGGAAACAGCGAACCCGGAGGGTCAAGTTGCATGTGGGGCTGCGTAAAGGCTCCCCTGGGGAGTTCTCTTGTACCCAAAGCCTTCCTTTGGGGGCACTTTTGGACGGGCGAAAAGGACTCGCAACGCATTTCCTGGGGCCTGATTTTTCAGTCGTCATCGATGCCGGCTAGGGCTATGTTTAGGGATGCTCGGAAACAGCGAACCCGGAGGGTCAAGTTGCATGTGGGGCTGCGTAAAGGCTCCCCTGGGGAGTTCTCTTGTACCCAAAGCCTTCCTTTGGTGACACTTTTGGATGGTCCAAAGGGGCTTGCAACGCGTTTTCTGGGGCTCGGATTTTCAGTCTTCTCCCATGCCGGCTAGGGATATATTTAGGGTTGCTTGGAAAAATCGAACCTGAAGGGTCCAGTTGCATGTGGGTCTGCGTAAAGGCTCCCCTGGGGAGTTCTCTTGTACCCAAAGCCTTCCTTTGGGGGCACTTTTGGATGGGCGAAAAGTGCTCGCAACGCATTTCCTGGGGCTTGATTTTTCAGTCGTCTTCGATGCCGGCTAGGGCTATGTTTAGGGATGCTCAGAAACAGCGAACCCCGACGGTCCAGTTGCATGTGGGGCTGCGTAAAGGCTCCCCTGGGGAGTTCACTTGTACCCAAAGCCTTCCTTTGGTGACACTTTTGGATGGGCGAAAAGGGCTCGCAACGCATTTCCTGGGGCGTGATTTTTCACTCGTCTTCGATGACGGCTAGGGCTATGTTTAGGGATGCTCGGAAACATAAACCCGGAGGGTCCAGTTGCATGTGGGGCTGCGTAAAGGCTCCCCTGGGGAGTTCACTTGTACCCAAAGCCTTCCTTTGGTGACACTTTTGGATGGTCCAAAGGGGCTTGCAACGCGTTTTCTGGGGTCTGATTTTTCAGTCTTCTCCCATGCCGGCTAGTGATATATTTAGGGTTGCTCGGAATAATCGAACCCGGAGGGTCCAGTTGCATGTGGGGCTGCGTAAAGGCTCCCCTGGGGAGTTCACTTGTACCCAAAGCCTTCCTTTGGGGCCAATTTGGATGGGCGAAAAGGGCTCGTAACGCATTTCCTGGGGCCTGATTTTTCAGTCGTCATCGATTCCGGCTAGGGCTATGTTTAGGGATGCTCGGAAACAGCGAACCCGGAGGGTCCAGTTGCATGTGGGGCTGCTTAAAGGCTCCCCTGGGGAGTTCACTTGTACCCAAAGCCTTCCTTTGGGGGCACTTTTGGACGGGCGAAAAGGGCTCGCAACGCATTTCCTGGGGCCTGATTTTTCAGTCGTCTTCGAAGCCGGGTAGGGTTATGTTTAGGTTTGCTCAGGAACAGCGAACCCGGAGGGTCCAGTTGCATGTGGGACTGCGTAAAGGCTCCCCTGGGGAGTTCACTTGTACCCAAAGCCTTCCTTTGGGGGCACTTTTGGATGGACGAAACGGGCTCGCAACGCATTTCCTGGGGCCTGATTTTTCAGTCGTCATCGATGCCGGCTAGGGCTACGTTTAGGTTTGCTCACGAACAGCAAACCCGGAGGGTCCAGTTGCTTGTGGGGCTGCGTAAAGGCTCCCCTGGGGAGATCACTTGTACCCAAAGCCTTCCTTTGCGGGTTCTTTTGGATGGTCCAAAGGGGCTTGCAACGCATTTCCTGGGGCCTGATTTTTCAGTCGTCTTCGATGCCCGCTAGGGGTATGTTTAGGGATGTTTGGAAACAGCGAACCCGGAGTGTCAAGTTGCATGTGGGGCTGTGTAAAGGCTCCCCTGGGGAGTTCACTTGTACCCAAAGCCTTCCTTTGGTGACACTTTTGGATGGTCCAAAGGGGCTTGCAACGCGTTTTCTGGGGCTCGAGTTTTCAGTCTTCTCCCATGCCGGCTAGGGATATATTTAGGGTTGCTCGGAAAAATCGAACCTGAAGGGTCCAGTTGCATATGGGGCTGCGTAAAGGCTCCCCTGGGGAGTTCACTTGTACCCAAAGCCTTCCTTTGGGGGAACTTTTGGATGGTCCGAAGGGGCTCGCAACGCATTTCCTAGGGCCTGAATTTTCACTCGTCTCCGATGACGGATAGGGCTATGTTTAGGTTTGCTTAGGAACAGCGAACCCGGAGGGTTCAGTTGCATGTGGGGCTGCGTAAAGGCTCCCCTGGGGAGTTCACTTGTATCCAAAGCCTTCCTTTGGGGGCACTTTTGGATGGGCGAAAGGGGCTCGCAACGCATTTCCTGGGGCCTGATTTTTCAGTCGTCATCGATGCCGGCTAGGGCTATGTTTAGGGATGCTCGGAAACAGCGAACCTGGAGGGTCCAGTTGCATGTGGGGCTGCGTAAAGGCTCCCCTGGGGAGTTCACTTGTACCCAAAGCCTTTCTTTGGGGGCACTTTTGGATGGGCGAAAAGGGCTCGCAACGCATTCCCTGGGGCCTGAAATTTCACTCGTCTCCGAAGACGGCTAGGGCTATGTTTAGGGATGCTCGGAAACAGCGAACCCGGAGGGTCCAGTTGCATGTGTGGCTGCGTAAATGCTCCCCTGGGGAGATCACTTGTACCCAAAGCCTTCCTTTGTAGGCACTATTGGATGGTCCAAAGGGGCTGGCAACGCATTTCCTGGGGCCTGATTTTTCAGTCGTCTCCGATGACGGCTAGGGCTACGTTTAGGTTTGCTCATGAACAGCGAACCCGGAGGGTCCAGTTGCATGTGGGGCTGTGTAAAGGCCCCCTGGGGAGTTCTCTTGTATCCAAAGCCTTCCTTTGGAGGCACTTCTGGATGGTCCAAAGGGGCTCGCAACGCATTTCCAGGGGCCTGATTTTTCACTCATCTCCGATGACGGCAATGGCTACGTTTAGGTTTGCTCAGGAACAGCGAACCCGGAGGGTCCAGTTGCATGTGGGACTGCGTAAAGGCTCCCCTGGGGAGTTCACTTGTACCCAAAGCCTTCCTTTGGGGCCACTTTTGGACGGGCGAAAAGGGCTCGGAACGCATTTCCTGGGGCCTGATTTTTCAGTCGTCATCGATGCCGGCTAGGGCTATGTTTAGGGATGCTCGGAAACAGCGAACCCGGAGGGTCAAGTTGCATGTGGGGCTGCGTAAAGGCTCCCCTGGGGAGTTCACTTGTATCCAAAGCCTTCCTATGGGGGCATTTTTGGATAGTCCAAAGGGGCTTGCAACGCGTTTTCTGGGGCCCGGGTTTTCAGTCTTCTCCCATGCCGGCTAGTGATATATTTAAGGATGCTCGGAAACAGCGAACCCGAAGGGTCCAGTTGCATGTGGGGCTGCGTAAAGGCTCCCCTGGGGAGTTCACTTGTATCCAAAGCCTTCCATTGGGGGCACTTTTGGATGGTCCAAAGGGGCTCGTAACGCATTTCCGTGGGCCTGATTTTTCACTCGTCTCCGATGATGGCTAGGGCTACGTTTAGGTTTGCTCAGGAACAGCGAACCCGGAGGGTCCAGTTGCATGTGGGGCTGCGTAAAGTCTCCACTGGGGAGTTCACTTGTACCCAAAGCCTTCCTTTGGGGGCACTTTTGGATGGGCGAAAAGGGCTCGTAACGCATTTCCTGGGGCCTGATTTTTCAGATGTCTTCGAAGCCGTCTAGGACTATGTTTAGGTTTGCTCAGGAACAGCGAACCCGGGGGGTCCAGATGCATGTGGGGCTGCGTAAAGGCTCCCCTGGGGAGTTCACTTGTACCCAAAGCCTTCCTTTGGGGGCACTTTTGGATGGGCGAAAAGGGCTTGCAACGCATTTCCTGGGGCCTGATTTTTCAGTCGTCTCTGATGACGGCTAGGGCTATGTATAGGGATGCTCGGAAACAGCGAACCCAGAGGGTCCAGTTGCATGTGGGGCTGCGTAAAGACTCCCCTGGGGAGTTCACTTGTACCCAAAGCCTTCCTTTGGGGGCACATTTGGATGGACGAAAAGGGCTCACAACGCATTTCCTGGGGCCTGATTTTTCACTCATCTTCGATGCCATCTAGGGCTATGTTTAGGGATGCTCGGAAACAGCGAACCCGGAGGGTCCAGTTGCATATGGGGCTGCGTAAAGGCTCCCCTGGAGAGTTCTCTTGTACCCAAAGTCTTCCTTTGGTGACACTTTTGGATGGTCCAAAGGGGCTTGCAACGCGTTTTCTGGGGCCTGATTTTTCAGTCGTCTCCCATGCCGGCTAGAGATATATTTAGGATTGCTCGGAAAAATCAAACCCGGATGGTCCAGTTGCATGTGGGGCTGCGTAAAGGCTCCCCTGGGGAGTTCACTTGTATCCAAAGCCTTCCTATGGGGGCACTTTTGGATGGTCCAAAGGGGCTTGCAACGCATTTTCTGGGGCCCGGGTTTTCAGTCTTCTCCCATGCTGGCTAGTGATATATTTAGGGATGCTCGGAAACAGCGAACCCGAAGGGTCCAGTTGCATGTGGGGCTGCGTAAAGGCTCCCCTGGGGAGTTCACTTGTACCCAAAGCCTTTCTTTGGGGGCACTTTTAGATGGGCGAAAAGGGCTCGGAACGCATTTCCTGGGGCCTGATTTATCACTCGTCTCCGAAGACGGCTAGGGCTATGTTTAGGGATGCTCGGAAACAGCGAACCCGGAGGGTCCAGTTGCATGTGGGGCTGCGTAAAGGCTCCCCTGGGGAGTTTACTTTTATCCAAAGCCTTCCTTTGGGGGCACTTTTGGATGGTCCAAAGGGGCTCGCAACGCATTTCCTGGGGCCTGATTTTTCACTCGTCTCCGATGATGGCTAGGGCTACGTTTAGGTTTGCTCAGGAACAGCGAACCCGGAGGGTCCAGTTGCATGTGGGGCTGCGTAAAGTCTCCACTGGGGAGTTCACTTCTACCCAAAGCCTTCCTTTGGGGGCACTTTTGGATGGGCGAAAAGGGCTCGTAACGCATTTCCTGGGGCCAGATTTTTCAGTCGTCTTCGATGCCGGCTAGGGATATGGTTAGGGATGCTCGGAAACAGCGAACCCGGAGGGTCAAGTTGCATGTGGGGCTGCGTAAAGGCTCCCCTGGGGAGATCACTTGTACCCAAAGCCTTCCTTTGCGGGCACTTTTGGATGGTTTAAAGGGGCTGGCAACGCATTTCCTGGGGCCTGATTTTTCAGTCGTCTCTGATGACGGCTAGGGGTACGTTTAGGTTTGCTCATGAACAGCGAACCCGGAGGGTCCAGTTGCATGTGGGGCTGTGTAAAGGCTCCCCTGGGGAGTTCACTTGTACCCAAAGCCTTCCTTTGCGGGTTCTTTTGGATGGTCCAAAGGGGCTTGCAACGCGTTTTCTGGGGCTCGGGTTTTCAGTCTTCTCCCATGCCGGCTAGGGATATATTTAGGGTAGCTCGGAAAAATCGAACCTGAAGGGTCCAGTTGCATGTGGGGCTGCGTAAAGGCTCCCCTGGGGAGTTCACTTGTATCCAAAGCCTTCCTTTGGGGGCACTTTTGGATGGTCCAAAGGGGCTCGCAACGCGTTTTCTGGGGCCCGGGTTTTCAGTCTTCTCCCATGCCGGCTAGGGGTATGTATAGGGATGCTCGGAAACAGCGAACCCAGAGGGTCCAGTTGCATGTGGGGCTGCGTAAAGGCTCCCCTGGGGAGTTCTCTTGTACCCAAAGCCTTCCTTTGGAGGCACATTTGGATGGGCGAAAAGGGCTCGCAACGCATTTCCTGGGGCCTGATTTTTCACTCGTCTTCGATGCCATCTAGGGCTATGTTTAGGGATGCTCGGAAACAGCGAACCCGGAGGGTCCAGTTGCATATGGGGCTGCGTAAAGGCTCCCCTGGAGAGTTCTCTTGTACCCAAAGCCTTCCTTTGCGGGCACTTTTGGATGGTCCAAAGGGGCTTGCAACGCATTTCCTGGGGCCTGATTTTTCAGTCTTCTCCCATGCCGGCTAGAGATATATTTAGGATTTCTCGGAAAAATCAAACCCGGATGGTCCAGTTGCATGTGGGGCTGCGTAAAGGCTCCCCTGGGGAGTTCACTTGTATCCAAAGCCTTCCTATGGGGGCCTTTTTTGATGGTCCAAAGGGGCTTGCAACGCGTTTTCTGGGGCCCGGGTTTTCAGTCTTCTCCCATGCCGGCTAGTGATATATTTAAGGATGCTCGGAAACAGCGAACCCGAAGGGTCCAGTTGCATGTGGGGCTGCGTAAAGGCTCCCCTGGGGAGTTCACTTGTATCCAAAGCCTTCCATTGGGGGCACTTTTGGATGGTCCAAAGGGGCTCGTAACGCATTTCCGTGGGCCTGATTTTTCACTCGTCTCCGATGATGGCTAGGGCTACGTTTAGGTTTGCTCAGGAACAGCGAACCCGGAGGGTCCAGTTGCATGTGGGGCTGCGTAAAGTCTCCACTGGGGAGTTCACTTCTACCCAAAGCCTTCCTTTGGGGGCACTTTTGGATGGGCGAAAAGGGCTCGTAACGCATTTCCTGGGGCCTGATTTTTCAGTCGTCTTCGATGCCGGCTAGGGCTATGGTTAGGGATGCTCGGAAACAGCGAACCCGGAGGGTCAAGTTGCATGTGGGGCTGCGTAAAGGCTCCCCTGGGGAGATCACTTGTACCCAAAGCCTTCCTTTGCGGGCACTTTTGGATGGTCCAAAGGGGCTGGCAACGCATTTCCTGGGGCCTGATTTTTCAGTCGTCTCTGATGACGGCTAGGGCTACGTTTAGGTTTGCTCATGAACAGCGAACCCGGAGGGTCCAGTTGCATGTGGGGCTGTGTAAAGGCTCCCCTGGGGAGTTCTCTTGTACCCAAAGCCTTCCTTTGGTGACACTTTTGGATGGTCCAAAGGGGCTTGCAACGCGTTTTCTGGGGCTCGGGTTTTCAGTCTTCTCCTATGCCGGCTAGGGATATATTTAGGGTTGCTCGGAAAAATCGAACCTGAAGAGTCCAGTTGCATGTGGGGCTGCGTAAAGGCTCCCCTGGGGAGTTCACTTGTATCCAAAGCCTTCCTTTGCGGGCACTTTTGGATGGTCCTAAGGGGCTCGCAACGCATTTCCTGGGGCCTGATTTTTCAGTCGTCATCGATGCCGGCTAGGGCTATGTATAGGGATGCTCGGAAACAGCGAACCCAGAGGGTCCAGTTGCATGTGGGGCTGCGTAAAGGCTCCCCTGGGGAGTTCACTTGTACCCAAAGCCTTCCTTTGGGGGCACATTTGGATGGACGAAAAGGGCTCGCAACGCATTTCCTGGGGCCTGATTTTTCACTCGTCTTCGATGCCATCTAGGGCTATGTTTAGGGATGCTCGGAAACAGCGAACCCGGAGGGTCCAGTTGCATATGGGGCTGCGTAAAGGCTCCCCTGGAGAGTTCTCTTGTACCCAAAGTCTTCCTTTGGTGACACTTTTGGATGGTCCAAAGGGGCTTGCAACGCGTTTTCTGGGGCCCGGGTTTTCAGTCTTCTCCCATACCGGCTAGAGATATATTTAGGATTGCTCGGAAAAATCAAACCCGGATGGTCCAGTTGCATGTGGGGCTGCGTAAAGGCTCCCCTGGGGAGTTCACTTGTATCCAAAGCCTTCCTATGGGGGCACTTTTGGATGGTCCAAAGGGGCTTGCAACGCGTTTTCTGGGGCCCGGGTTTTCAGTCTTCTCCCATGCTGGCTAGTGATATATTTAGGGATGCTCGGAAACAGTGAACCCGAAGGGTCCAGTTGCATGTGGGGCTGCGTAAAGGCTCCCCTGGGGAGTTCACTTGTACCCAAAGCCTTTCTTTGGGGGCACTTTTAGATGGGAGAAAAGGGCTCGGAACGCATTTCCTGGGGCTTGATTTTTCACTCGTCTCCGAAGACGGCTAGGGCTATGTTTAGGGATGCTCGGAAACAGCGAACCCGGAGGGTCCAGTTCCATGTGGGGCTGCGTAAAGGCTCCCCTGGGGAGTTCACTTGTATCCAAAGCCTTCCTTTGGGGGCACTTTTGGATGGTCCAAAGGGGCTCGCAACGCATTTCCGTGGGCCTGATTTTTCACTCGTCTCCGATGATGGCTAGGGCTACGTTTAGGTTTGCTCAGGAACAGCGAACCCGGAGGGTCCAGTTGCATGTGGGGCTGCGTAAAGTCTCCCCTGGGGAGTTCACTTGTACCCAAAGCCTTCCTTTGGGGGCACTTTTGGATGGGCGAAAAGGGCTCGTAACGCATTTCCTGGGGCCTGATTTTTCAGTCGTCTTCGATGCCGGCTAGGGCTATGGTTAGGGATGCTCGGAAACAGCGAACCCGGAGGGTCAAGTTGCATGTGGGGCTGCGTAAAGGCTCCCCTGGGGAGATCACTTGTACCCTAAGCCTTCCTTTGCGGGCACTTTTGGATGGTCCAAAGGGGCTGGCAACGCATTTCCTGGGGCCTGATTTTTCAGTCGCCTCCGATGACGGCTAGGGCTACGTTTAGTTTTGCTCATGAACAGCGAACCCGGAGGGTCCAGTTGCATGTGGGGCTGTGTAAAGGCTCCCCTGGGGAGTTCACTTTTACCCAAAGCCTTCCTTTGGTGACACATTTGGATGGTCCAAAGGGGCTTGCAACACGTTTTCTGGGGCTCGGGTTTTCAGTCTTCTCCCATGCCGGCTAGGGATATATTTAGGGTTGCTCGGAAAAATCGAACCTGAAGGGTCCAGTTGCATGTGGGGCTGCGTAAAGGCTCCCCTGGGGAGTTCACTTGTATCCAAAGCCTTCCTTTGGGGGCACTTTTGGATGGTCCAAAGGGGCTCGCAACGCGTTTTCTGGGGCCCGGGTTTTCAGTCTTCTCCCATGCCGGCTAGGGGTATGTATAGGGATGCTCGGAAACAGCGAACCCAGAGGGTCCAGTTGCATGTGGGGCTGCGTAAAGGCTCCCCTGGGGAGTTCTCTTGTATCCAAAGCCTTCCTTTGGGGGCACTTTTGGATGGTCCAAAGGGGCTCGCAACGCGTTTTCTGGGGCCCGGGTTTTCAGTCTTCTCCCATGCCGGCTAGGGGTATGTATAGGGATGCTCGGAAACAGCGAACCCAGAGGGTCCAGTTGCATGTGGGGCTGCGTAAAGGCTCCCCTGGGGAGTTCTCTTGTACCCAAAGCCTTCCTTTGGAGGCACATTTGGATGGGCGAAAAGGGCTCGCAACGCATTTCCTGGGGCCTGATTTTTCACTCGTCTTCGATGCCATCTAGGGCTATGTTTAGGGATGCTCGGAAACAGCGAACCCGGAGGGTCCAGTTGCATATGGGGCTGCGTAAAGGCTCCCCTGGAGAGTTCTCTTGTACCCAAAGCCTTCCTTTGCGGGCACTTTTGGATGGTCCAAAGGGGCTTGCAACGCATTTCCTGGGGCCTGATTTTTCAGTCTTCTCCCATGCCGGCTAGAGATATATTTAGGATTTCTCGGAAAAATCAAACCCGGATGGTCCAGTTGCATGTGGGGCTGCGTAAAGGCTCCCCTGGGGAGTTCACTTGTATCCAAAGCCTTCCTATTGGGGCATTTTTGGATGGTCCAAAGGGGCTTGCAACGCGTTTTCTGGGGCCCGGGTTTTCAGTCTTCTCCCATGCCGGCTAGTGATATATTTAAGGATGCTCGGAAACAGCGAACCCGAAGGGTCCAGTTGCATGTGGGGTTGCGTAAAGGCTCCCCTGGGGAGTTCACTTGTATCCAAAGCCTTCCATTGGGGGCACTTTTGGATGGTCCAAAGGGGCTCGTAACGCATTTCCGTGGGCCTGATTTTTCACTCGTCTCCGATGATGGCTAGGGCTACGTTTAGGTTTGCTCAGGAACAGCGAACCCGGAGGGTCCAGTTGCATGTGGGGCTGCGTAAAGTCTCCACTGGGGAGTTCACTTCTACCCAAAGCCTTCCTTTGGGGGCACTTTTGGATGGGCGAAAAGGGCTCGTAACGCATTTCCTGGGGCCTGATTTTTCAGTCGTCTTCGATGCCGGCTAGGGCTATGGTTAGGGATGCTCGGAAACAGCGAACCCGGAGGGTCAAGTTGCATGTGGGGCTGCGTAAAGGCTCCCCTGGGGAGATCACTTGTACCCAAAGCCTTCCTTTGCGGGCACTTTTGGATGGTCCAAAGGGGCTGGCAACGCATTTCCTGGGGCCTGATTTTTCAGTCGTCTCTGATGACGGCTAGGGCTACGTTTAGGTTTGCTCATGAACAGCGAACCCGGAGGGTCCAGTTGCATGTGGGGCTGTGTAAAGGCTCCCCTGGGGAGTTCTCTTGTACCCAAAGCCTTCCTTTGGTGACACTTTTGGATGGTCCAAAGGGGCTTGCAACGCGTTTTCTGGGGCTCGGGTTTTCAGTCTTCTCCTATGCCGGCTAGGGATATATTTAGGGTTGCTCGGAAAAATCGAACCTGAAGAGTCCAGTTGCATGTGGGGCTGCGTAAAGGCTCCCCTGGGGAGTTCACTTGTATCCAAAGCCTTCCTTTGCGGGCACTTTTGGATGGTCCTAAGGGGCTCGCAACGCATTTCCTGGGGCCTGATTTTTCAGTCGTCATCGATGCCGGCTAGGGCTATGTATAGGGATGCTCGGAAACAGCGAACCCAGAGGGTCCAGTTGCATGTGGGGCTGCGTAAAGGCTCCCCTGGGGAGTTCACTTGTACCCAAAGCCTTCCTTTGGGGGCACATTTGGATGGACGAAAAGGGCTCGCAACGCATTTCCTGGGGCCTGATTTTTCACTCGTCTTCGATGCCATCTAGGGCTATGTTTAGGGATGCTCGGAAACAGCGAACCCGGAGGGTCCAGTTGCATATGGGGCTGCGTAAAGGCTCCCCTGGAGAGTTCTCTTGTACCCAAAGTCTTCCTTTGGTGACACTTTTGGATGGTCCAAAGGGGCTTGCAACGCGTTTTCTGGGGCCCGGGTTTTCAGTCTTCTCCCATGCCGGCTAGAGATATATTTAGGATTGCTCGGAAAAATCAAACCCGGATGGTCCAGTTGCATGTGGGGCTGCGTAAAGGCTCCCCTGGGGAGTTCACTTGTATCCAAAGCCTTCCTATGGGGGCACTTTTGGATGGTCCAAAGGGGCTTGCAACGCGTTTTCTGGGGCCCGGGTTTTCAGTCTTCTCCCATGCTGGCTAGTGATATATTTAGGGATGCTCGGAAACAGTGAACCCGAAGGGTCCAGTTGCATGTGGGGCTGCGTAAAGGCTCCCCTGGGGAGTTCACTTGTACCCAAAGCCTTTCTTTGGGGGCACTTTTAGATGGGAGAAAAGGGCTCGGAACGCATTTCCTGGGGCTTGATTTTTCACTCGTCTCCGAAGACGGCTAGGGCTATGTTTAGGGATGCTCGGAAACAGCGAACCCGGAGGGTCCAGTTCCATGTGGGGCTGCGTAAAGGCTCCCCTGGGGAGTTCACTTGTATCCAAAGCCTTCCTTTGGGGGCACTTTTGGATGGTCCAAAGGGGCTCGCAACGCATTTCCGTGGGCCTGATTTTTCACTCGTCTCCGATGATGGCTAGGGCTACGTTTAGGTTTGCTCAGGAACAGCGAACCCGGAGGGTCCAGTTGCATGTGGGGCTGCGTAAAGTCTCCCCTGGGGAGTTCACTTGTACCCAAAGCCTTCCTTTGGGGGCACTTTTGGATGGGCGAAAAGGGCTCGTAACGCATTTCCTGGGGCCTGATTTTTCAGTCGTCTTCGATGCCGGCTAGGGCTATGGTTAGGGATGCTCGGAAACAGCGAACCCGGAGGGTCAAGTTGCATGTGGGGCTGCGTAAAGGCTCCCCTGGGGAGATCACTTGTACCCTAAGCCTTCCTTTGCGGGCACTTTTGGATGGTCCAAAGGGGCTGGCAACGCATTTCCTGGGGCCTGATTTTTCAGTCGCCTCCGATGACGGCTAGGGCTACGTTTAGTTTTGCTCATGAACAGCGAACCCGGAGGGTCCAGTTGCATGTGGGGCTGTGTAAAGGCTCCCCTGGGGAGTTCACTTTTACCCAAAGCCTTCCTTTGGTGACACATTTGGATGGTCCAAAGGGGCTTGCAACACGTTTTCTGGGGCTCGGGTTTTCAGTCTTCTCCCATGCCGGCTAGGGATATATTTAGGGTTGCTCGGAAAAATCGAACCTGAAGGGTCCAGTTGCATGTGGGGCTGCGTAAAGGCTCCCCTGGGGAGTTCACTTGTATCCAAAGCCTTCCTTTGGGGGCACTTTTGGATGGTCCTAAGGGGCTCGCAACGCATTTCCTGGGGCCTGATTTTTCAGTCGTCATCGATGCCGGCTAGGGCTATGTATAGGGATGCTCGGAAACAGCGAACCCAGAGGGTCCAGTTGCATGTGGGGCTGCGTAAAGGCTCCCCTGGGGAGTTCACTTGTACCCAAAGCCTTCCTTTGGGGGCACATTTGGATGGACGAAAATGGCTCGCAACGCATTTCCTGGGGCCTGATTTTTCACTCGTCTTCGATGCCATCTAGGGCTATGTTTAGGGATGCTCGGAAACAGCGAACCCGGAGGGTCCAGTTGCATATGGGGCTGCGTAAAGGCTCCCCTGGAGAGTTCTCTTGTACCCAAAGTCTTCCTTTGGTGACACTTTTGGATGGTCCAAAGGGGCTTGCAACGCGTTTTCTGGGGCCCGGGTTTTCAGTCTTCTCCCATGCCGGCTAGAGATATATTTAGGATTGCTCGGAAAAATCAAACCCGGATGGTCCAGTTGCATGTGGGGCTGCGTAAAGGCTCCCCTGGGGAGTTCACTTGTACCCAAAGACTTCCTATGGGGGCACTTTTGGATGGTCCAAAGTGGCTTGCAACGCGTTTTCTGGGGCCCGGGTTTTCAGTCTTCTCCCATGCTGGCTAGTGATATATTTAGGGATGCTCGGAAACAGTGAACCCGAAGGGTCCAGTTGCATGTGGGGCTGCGTAAAGGCTCCCCTGGGGAGTTCACTTGTACCCAAAGCCTTTCTTTGGGGGCACTTTTAGATGGGCGAAAAGGGCTCGGAACGCATTTCCTGGGGCTTGATTTTTCACTCGTCTCCGAAGACGGCTAGGGCTATGTTTAGGGATGCTCGGAAACAGCGAACCCGGAGGGTCCAGTTGCATGTGGGGCTGCGTAAAGGCTCCCCTGGGGAGTTCACTTGTATCCAAAGCCTTCCTTTGGGGGCACTTTTGGATGGTCCAAAGGGGCTCGCAACGCATTTCCGTGGGCCTGATTTTTCACTCGTCTCCGATGATGGCTAGGGCTATGGTTAGGTATGCTCGGAAACAGCGAACCCGGAGGGTCAAGTTGCATGTGGGGCTGCGTAAAGGCTCCCCTGGGGAGATCACTTGTACCCTAAGCCTTCCTTTGGGGGCACTTTTGGATGGTCCAAAGGGGCTGGCAACGCATTTCCTGGGGCCTGATTTTTCAGTCGTCTCCGATGCCGGGTAGGGCTATGTTTAGGTATGCTCAGGAACAGCGAACCTGGAGGGTCCAGTTGCATGTGTGGCTGCGTAAAGGCTCCCCTGGGGAGTTCACTTGTACCCAAAGCCTTCCTTTGGTGACACTTTTGGATGGTCCAAAGGGGCTTGCAACGCGTTTTCTGGGGCTCGGGTTTTCAGTCTTCTCCCATGCCGGCTAGGGATATATTTAGGGTTGCTCGGAAAAATCGAACCTGAAGGGTCCAGTTGCATGTGGGGCTGCGTAAAGGCTCCCCTGGGGAGTTCACTTGTATCCAAAGCCTTCCTTTGGGGGCACTCTTGGATGGTCCTAAGGGGCTCGAAACGCATTTCCTGGGGCCTGAATTTTCAGTCGTCATCGATGCCGGCTAGGGCTATGTATAGGGATGCTCGGAAACAGCGAACCCAGAGGGTCCAGTTGCATGTGGGGCTGCGTAAAGGCTCCCCGGGGAGTTCACTTGTACCCAAAGTCTTCCTTTGGGGGCACATTTGGATGGACGAAAAGGGCTCGCAACGCATTTCCTGGGGCCTGATTTTTCAGTCGTCTTCGAAGCCGGGTAGGGCTATGTTTAGGTATGCTCAGGAACAGCGAACCCGGAGGTTGCAGTTGCATGTGGGGCTGCGTAAAGGCTCCCCTCGGGAGTTCACTTGTACCCAAAGCCTTCCTTTGGGGGCACATTTGGACGGGCGAAAAGGGCTCGCAACGCATTTCCTGGGGCCTGATTTTTCAGTCGTCATCGATGCCGGCTAGGGCTATGTTTAGGGATGCTCGGAAACAGCGAACCTGGAGGGTCAAGTTGCATGTGGGGCTGCGTAAAGGCTCCCCTGGGGAGTTCACTTGTACCCAAAGCCTTCCTTTGGTGACACTTTTGGATGGTCCAAAGGGGCTTGCAACGCGTTTTCTGTGGCCCGGGTTTTCAGTCTTCTCCCATGCCGGCTAGTGATATATTTAGGGTTGCTCGGAAAAATCGAACCCGAAGGGTCCAGTTGCATGTGTGGCTGCGTAAAGGCTCCCCTGGGGAGTTCAATTGTACCCAAAGCCTTCCTTTGGGGGCACTTTTGGATGGGCGAAAAGGGCTCGCAACGCCTTTCCTGGGGCCTGATTTTTCACTCGTCTCCGAAGACGGCTAGGGATACGTTTAGGTTTGCTCAGGAACAGCAAACCCGGAGGGTCCAGTTGCATGTGGGGCTGCGTAAAGGCTCCCCTGGGGAGATCACTTGTACCCAAAGCCTTCCTTTGCGGGTTCTTTTGGATGGTCCATAGGGGCTTGCAACGCATTTCCTGGGGCCTGATTTTTCAGTCGTCTTCGATGCCAGCTAAGGGTATGTTTAGGGATGTTCGGAAACAGCGAACCCGGAGGGTCAAGTTGCATGTGGGGCTGCGTAAAGGCTCCCCTGGGGAGTTCACTTGTACCCAAAGCCTTCCTTTGGGGGCACGGTTGGATGGTCCAAAGGGGCTCGCAACGCATTTCCTGGGCCTGATTTTTCATTCGTCTCCGATGCCGGCTAAAGTTACGTTTAGGTTTCCTCAGGAACAGCGAACCCGGAGGGTCCAGTTGCATGTGGGGCTGCATAAAGGCTCCCCTGGGGAGTTCTCTTGTACCCAAAGCCTTCCTTTTGGGGGTACTTTTGGGTGGGCGAAAAGAGCTCGCAACGCATTTCCTGGGGCCTTATTTTTCAGTCATCTTCTTTGCCGGCTAGGGCTATGTTTAGGGATGCTCGGAAACAGCGAACCCGGAGGGTCAAGTTGCATGTGGGGCTGCGTAAAGGCTCCCCTGGGGAGATCACTTGTACCCAAAGCCTTCCTTTGCGGGCACTTTTGGATGGTCCAAAGGGGCTGGCAACGCATTTCCTGGGGCCTGATTTTTCAGTCGTCTCCGATGACGGCTAGGGCTACGTTTAGGTTTGCTCATGAACAGCGAACCCGGAGGGTCCAGTTGCATGTGGGGCTGCGTAAAGGCTCCCCTGGGGAGTTCACTTGTACCCAAAGCCTTCCTTTGGTGACACTTTTGGATGGTCCAAAGGGGCTTGCAACGCGTTTTCTGGGGCCCGGGTTTTCAGTCTTCTCCCATGCCGGCTAGGGATATATTTAGTATTGCTCGGAAAAATCGAACCTGGAGGGTCCAGTTGCATGTGGGGCTGCGTAAAGGCTCCCCTGGGGAGTTCACTTGTTCCCAAAGCCTTCCTTTGGGGGCACTTTTGGATGGACGAAAAGGGCTCGCAACACATTTCTGGGGCCTGATTTTTCAGTTGTCTTCTTTGCGGTCTAGGGCTATGTGTAGGGATGCTCGGAAACAGCGAACCCGGAGGGTCCAGTTGCATGTGGGGCTGTGTAAAGGCTCCCCTGGGGAGTTCACTTGTACCCAAAGTCTTCCTTTGGGGGCACTTTTGGATGGGCAAAAAGGGCTCGCAACGCTTTTCCTGGGGCCTGATTTTTCACTCGTCTCCGAAGACGGCTAGGGCTACGTTTAGGTTTGTTCAGGAACAGCGAACCCGGAGGGTCCAGTTGCATGTGGGGCTGCGTAAAGGCTCCCCTGGGGAGTTCTCTTGTACCCAAAGCCTTCCTTTGGTGACACTTTTGGATGGTCCAAAGGGGCTTGCAACGCGTTTTCTGGGGCCCGGGTTTTCAGTCTTCTCCCATGACGGGTAGTGATATATTTAGGATTGCTCGGAAAAATCGAGCCCGGAGGGTCCAGTTGCATGTGGGGCTGCGTAAAGGCTCCCCTGGGGAGTTCACTTGTACCCAAAGCCTTCCTTTGGGGGCACTTTTGGATGGACCAAAAGGGCTCGCAACGCATTTCCTGGGGCCTGATTTTTCAGTCGACTTCGATGCCGGCTAGGACTATGTTTAGGGATGCTCGGAAACAGCGAACCCGGAGGGTCCAGTTGCATGTGGGGCTGCGTAAAGGCTCCCCTGGGGAGTTCACTTGTACCCAAAGCCTTCCTTTGGGGGCACTTTTGGGTGGGCGAAAAGGCCTCGCAACGCATTTCCTGGGGCCTGATTTTTCACTCGTCTCCGATGACTAGCTAGGGCTATGTTTAGGGATGCTCGGAAACAGTAAACCCGGAGGGTCCAGTTGCATGTGGGGCTGCGTAAAGGCTCCCCTGGGGAGATCACTTGTACCCAAAGCCTTCCTTTGCGGGCACTATTGGATGGTCCAAAGGGGCTGGCAACGCATTTCCTGGGGCCTGATTTTTCAGTCGTCTCCGATGACGGCTAGGGCTACGTTTAGGTTTGCTCAGGAACAGCGAACCCGGAGGGTCCAGTTGCATGTGGGGCTGTGTAAAGGCTCCCCTGGGGATTTCTCTTGTACCCAAAGCCTTCCTTTGGTGACACTTTTGGATGGTCCAAAGGGGCTTGCAACGCGTTTTCTGGGGCTCGGGTTTTCAGTCTTCTCCCATGCCGGCTAGGGATATATTTATGGTTGCTCGGAAAAATCGAACCTAAAGGGTCCAGTTGCATGTGTGGCTGCGTAAAGGCTCCCCTGGGGAGTTCACTTGTACCCAAAGCCTTCCTTTGGGGGCACTTTTGGATGGGCGAAAAGGCCTCGCAACGCATTTCCTGGGGCCTGATTTTTCAGTCGTCTTCTTTGCCGTCTAGGGCTATGTTTAGGGATGCTCGGAAACAGCGAACCCGGAGGGTCCAGTTGCATGTGGGGCTGCGTAAAGGCTCCCCTGGGGAGTTCACTTGTACCCAAAGCCTTCCTTTGGGGGCACTTTTGGATGGGCAAAAAGGGCTCGCAACGCTTTTCCTGGGGCCTGATTTTTCACTCGTCTCCGAAGACAGCTAGGGCTACGTTTAGGTTTGTTCAGGAACAGCGAACCCGGAGGGTCCAGTTGCATGTGGGGCTGCGTAAAGGCTCCCCTGGGGTGTTCTCTTGTACCCAAAGCCTTCCTTTGGTGACACTTTTGGATGGTCCAAAGGGGCTTGCAACGCGTTTTCTGGGGCCCGGGTTTTCAGTCTTCTTACATGACGGCTAGTGATATATTTAGGATTGCTCGGAAAAATCGAACCCGGAGGGTCCAGTTGCATGTGGGGCTGCGTAAAGGCTCCCCTGGGGAGTTCACTTGTACCCAAAGCCTTTCTTTGGGGGCACTTTTGGGTGGGCGAAAAGGCCTCGCAACGCATTTCCTGGGGCCTGATTTTTCACTCGTCTCCGAAGACGGCTAGGGATATGTTTAGGGATGCTCGGAAACAGCGAACCCGGAGGGTCCAGTTGCATGTGGGGCTGCGTAAAGGCTCCCCTGGGGAGTTCTCTTGTACCCAAAGCCTTCCTTTGGGGCCACTTTTGGATGGTCCAAAGAGGCTCGCAACGCATTTCCTGGGGCCTGATTTTTCAGTCGTCATCGATGCCGGCTAGGGCTATGTATAGGGATGCTCGGAAACAGCGAACCCGGAGGGTCCAGTTGCATGTGGGGCTGCGTAAAGGCTCCCCTGGGGAGTTCACTTGTACCCAAAGCCTTCCTTTGGGGGCACATTTGGATGGGCGAAAAGGGCTCGCAACGCATTTCCTGGGGGCTGATTTTTCACTCGTCTCCGAAGACGGCTAGGGCTACCTTTAGGTTTGTTCAGGAACAGCGAACCCGGAGGGTCGAGTTGCATGTGGGGCTGCATAAAGACTCCCCTGGGGAGATCACTTGTACCCAAAGCCTTCCTTTGCTGGCACTTTTGGATGGTCCAAAGGGGCTGGCAACGCATTTCCTGGGGCCTGATTTTTCAGTCGTCTCCGATGCCGGCTAGGGCTACGTTTAGGTTTGCTCATGAACAGCGAACCCGGAGGGTCCAGTTGCATGTGGGGCTGCGTAAAGGCTCCCCTGGGGAGTTCTCTTGTACCCAAAGCCTTCCTTTGGTGACACTTTTGGATGGTCCAAAGGGGCTTGCAACGCGTTTTCTGGGGCCCGGGTTTTCAGTCTTCTCCCATGCCGGCTAGGGATATATTTAGTATTGCTCGGAAAAATCGAACCCGGAGGGTCCAGTTGCATGTGGGGCTGCGTAAAGGCTCCCCTGGGGAGTTCACTTGTACCCAAAGTCTTCCTTTGGGGGCACTTTTGGACGGGCGAAAAGGGCTCGCAACGCATTTCCTGGGGCCTCATTTTTCAGACGTCTTCGAAGCCGTCTAGAGCTATGTTTAGGGATGCTCGGAAACAGCGAACCCGGAGGGTCCAGTTGCATGTGGGGCTGCGTAAAGGCTCCCCTGGGGAGTTCACTTGTACCCAAAGCCTTCCTTTGGGGGCACTTTTGGATGGGCGAAAAGGCCTCGCAACGCATTTCCTGGGGCCTGATTTTTCACTCGTCTCCGATGACGGCTAGGGCTATGTTTAGGGATGCTCGGAAACAGCGAACCCGGAGGGTCCAGTTGCATGTGGGGCTGCGTAAAGGCTCCCCTGGGGAGTTCACTTGTACCCAAAGCCTTCCTTTGGGGGCACTTTTGGATGGGCGAAAAGGGCTTGCAACGCATTTCCTGGGGCCTGATTTTTCACTCGTCTCCGAAGACGGCTAGGGCTACGTTTAGGTTTGTTCAGGAACAGCAAACCCGGAGGGTCCAGTTGCATGTGGGGCTGCGTAAAGGCTCCCCTGGGGAGTTCTCTTGTACCCAAAGCCTTCCTTTGGTGACACTTTTGGATGGTCCAAAGGGGCTTGCAACGCGTTTTCTGTGGCCCGGGTTTTCAGTCTTCTCCCATGCCGGCTAGTGATATATTTAGGGTTGCTCGGAAAAATCGAACCCGGAGGGTCCAGTTGCATGTGGGGCTGCGTAAAGGCTCCCCTGGGGAGTTCACTTGTACCCAAAGCCTTCATTTGGGGGCACTTTTGGATGGACGAAAAGGGCTCGCAACGCATTTCCTGGGGCCTGATTTTTCAGTCGACTTCGATGCCGGCTAGGACTATGTTTAGGGATGCTCGGAAACAGCGAACCCGGAGGGTCCAGTTGCATGTGGGGCTGCGTAAAGGCTCCCCTGGGGAGTTCACTTGTACCCAAAGCCTTCCTTTGGGGGCACTTTTGATTGGGCGAAAAGGCCTCGCAACGCATTTCCTGGGGCCTGATTTTTCACTCGTCTCCGATGACGGCTAGGGCTACGTTTAGGTTTGCTCATGAACAGCGAACCCGGAGGGTCCAGTTGCATGTGGGGCTGTGTAAAGGCTCCCCTGGGGAGTTCTCTTGTACCCATAGCCTTCCTTTGGTGACACTTTTGGATGGTCCAAAGGGGCTTGCAACGCGTTTTCTGGGGCTCGGGTTTTCAGTCTTCTCCCCTGCCGGCTAGGGATATATTTAGGGTTGCTCGGAAAAATCGAACCTAAAGGGTCCAGTTGCATGTGGGGCTGCGTAAAGGCTCCCCTGGGGAGTTCTCTTGTACCCAAAGCCTTCCTTTGGGGGCACTTTTGGATGGGCGAAAAGGGCTCGTAACGCATTTCCTGGGGCCTGATTTTTCAGTCGTCATCGATGCCGGCTAGGGCTATGTTTAGGGATGCTCGGAAACAGCGAACCCGGAGGGTCCAGTTGCATGTGGGGCTGCGTAAAGGCTCCCCTGGGGAGTTCACTTGTACCCAAAGCCTTCCTTTGGGGGCACTTTTGGACGGGCGAAAAGGGCTCGCAACGCATTTCCTGGGGCCTGATTTTTCAGTCGTCTTCGAAGCCGTCTAGGACTATGTTTAGGTTTGCTCAGGAACAGCGAACCCGGAGGGTCCAGATGCATGTGGGGCTGCGTAAAGGCTCCCCTGGGGAGTTCACTTGTACCCAAAGCCTTCCTTTGGGGGCACTTTTGGATGGGCGAAAAGGGCTTGCAACGCATTTCCTGGGGCCTGATTTTTCAGTCGTCTTCTTTGCCGTCTAGGGCTATGTTTAGGGATGCTCGGAAACAGCGAACCCGGAGGGTCCAGTTGCATGTGGGGCTGCGTAAAGGCTCCCCTGGGGAGTTCACTTGTACCCAAAGTCTTCCTTTGGGGGCACTTTTGGATGGGCAAAAAGGGCTCGCAACGCTTTTCCTGGGGCCTGATTTTTCACTCGTCTCCGAAGACAGCTAGGGCTACGTTTAGGTTTGTTCAGGAACAGCGAACCCGGAGGGTCCAGTTGCATGTGGGGCTGCGTAAAGGCTCCCCTGGGGTGTTCTCTTGTACCCAAAGCCTTCCTTTGGTGACACTTTTGGATGGTCCAAAGGGGCTTGCAACGCGTTTTCTGGGGCCCGGGTTTTCAGTCTTCTTACATGACGGCTAGTGATATATTTAGGATTGCTCGGAAAAATCGAACCCGGAGGGTCCAGTTGCATGTGGGGCTGCGTAAAGGCTCCCCTGGGGAGTTCACTTGTACCCAAAGCCTTCCTTTGGGGGCACTTTTGGGGGTGAGCGAAAAGGCCTCGCAACGCATTTCCAGGGGCCTGATTTTTCACTCGTCTCCGATGACGGCTAGGGATATGTTTAGGGATGCTCGGAAACAGCGAACCCGGAGGGTCCAGTTGCATGTGGGGCTGCGTAAAGGCTCCCCTGGGGAGTTCTCTTGTACCCAAAGCCTTCCTTTGGGGCCACTTTTGGATGGTCTGAAGGGGCTGGCAACACATTTCCTGGGTCCTGATTTTTCACTCGTCTTCGATGCCGGCTAGGGCTATGTTTAGGGATGCTCGGAAACAGCGAACCCGGAGGGTCCAGTTGCATGTGGGGCTGTGTAAAGGCTCCCCTGGGGAGTTCACTTGTACCCAAAGTCTTCCTTTGGGGGCACTTTTGGATGGGCAAAAAGGGCTCGCAACGCTTTTCCTGGGGCCTGATTTTTCACTCGTCTCCGAAGACGGCTAGGGATACGTTTAGGTTTGTTCAGGAACAGCGAACCCGGAGGGTCCAGTTGCATGTGGGGCTGTGTAAAGGCTCCCCTGGGGAGTTCTCTTGTACCCAAAGCCTTCCTTTGGTGACACTTTTGGATGGTCCAAAGGGGCTTGCAACGCGTTTTCTGGGGCTCGGGTTTTCAGTCTTCTCCCATGCCGGCTAGGGATATATTTAGGGTTGCTCGGAAAAATCGAACCTAAAGGGTCCAGTTGCATGTGGGGCTGTGTAAAGGCTCCCCTGGGGAGTTCTCTTGTACCCAAAGCCTTCGTTTGGGGGCACTTTTGGATGGGCGAAAAGGGCTCGTAACGGATTTCCTGGGGCCTCATTTTTCAGACGTCTTCGAAGCCGTCTAGGACTATGTTTAGGTTTGCTCAGGAACAGCGAACCCGGGGGGTCCAGATGCATGTGGGGCTGCGTAAAGGCTCCCCTGGGGAGTTCACTTGTACCCAAAGCCTTCCTTTGGGGGCACTTTTGGATGGGCGAAAAGGGCTTGCAACGCATTTCCTGGGGCCTGATTTTTCAGTCGTCTTCTTTGCCGTCTAGGGCTATGTTTAGGGATGCTCGGAAACAGCGAACCCGGAGGGTCCAGTTGCATGTGGGGCTGCGTAAAGGCTCCCCTGGGGAGTTCACTTGTACCCAAAGTCTTCCTTTGGGGGCACTTTTGGATGGGCAAAAGGGCTCGCAACGCTTTTCCTGGGGCCTGATTTTTCACTCGTCTCCGAAGACAGCTAGGGCTACGTTTAGGTTTGTTCAGGAACAGCGAACCCAGAGGGTCCAGTTGCATGTGGGGCTGCGTAAAGGCTCCCCTGGGGTGTTCTCTTGTACCCAAAGCCTTCCTTTGGTGACACTTTTGGATGGTCCAAAGGGGCTTGCAACGCGTTTTCTGGGGCCCGGGTTTTCAGTCTTCTTACATGACGGCTAGTGATATATTTAGGATTGCTCGGAAAAATCGAACCCGGAGGGTCCAGTTGCATGTGGGGCTGCGTAAAGGCTCCCCTGGGGAGTTCACTTGTACCCAAAGCCTTCCTTTGGGGGCACTTTTGGGGGTGAGCGAAAAGGCCTCGCAACGCATTTCCTGGGGCCTGATTTTTCACTCGTCTCCGATGACGGCTAGGGATACGTTTAGGGATGCTTGGAAACAGCGAACCCGGAGAGTCCAGATGCATGTGGGGCTGCGTAAAGGCTCCCCTGGGGAGTTCTCTTGTACCCAAAGCCTTCCTTTGGGGGCACTTTTGGATGGGCGAAAAGGGCTTGCAACGCATTTCCTGGGTCCTGATTTTTCAGTCGTCTTCGATGCCTTCTAGGACTATGTTTAGGGATGCTCGGAAACAGCAAACCCGGAGGGTCCAGTTGCATGTGTGGCTGCGTAAAGGCTCCCCTGGGGAGTTCTCTTGTACCCAAAGTCTTCCTTTGGGGGCACATTTGGATGGGCGAAAAGGCCTCGCAACGCATTTCCTGGGGCCTGATTTTTCACTCGTCTCCGAAGACGGCTAGGGCTACGTTTAGGTTTGTTCAGGAACAGCGAACCCGGAGGGTCCAGTTGCATGTGGGGCTGCGTAAAGGCTCCCCTGGGGAGATCACTTGTACCCAAAGCCTTCCTTTGCGGGCACTTTTGGATGGTCCAAAGGGGCTTGCAACGCATTTCCTGGGGCCTGATTTTTCAGTTGTCTCCGATGACGGCTAGGGCTACGTTTAGGTTTGCTCATGAACAGCGAACCCGGAGGGTCCAGTTGCATGTGGGGCTGCGTAAAGGCTCCCCTGGGGAGTTCTCTTGTACCCAAAGCCTTCCTTTGGTGACACTTTTGGATGGTCCAAAGGGGCTTGCAACGCGTTTTCTGGGGCCCGGGTTTTCAGTCTTCTCCCATGCCGGCTAGTGATATATTTAGGTTTGCTCGGAAAAATCGAACCCAGAGGGTCCAGTTGCATGTGGGGCTGCGTAAAGGCTCCCCTGGGGAGTTCTCTTGTACCCAAAGTCTTCCTTTGGGGGCACTTTTGGATGGGTGAAAAGGGCTCGCAACGCATTTCCTGGGGCCTTATTTTTCAGTCGTCTTCGATGCCGGCTAGGGCTATGTTTAGGTTTGCTCAGGAACAGCGAACCCGGAGGGTCCAGTTGCATGTGGGGCTGCGTAAAGGCTCTCCTGGGGAGTTCTCTTGTACCCAAAGCCTTCCTTTGGGGGCACTTTTGGATGGGCGAAAAGGGCTCGCAATGCATTTCCTGGGGCCTGATTATTCAGTCGTCTTCGTTGCCGGCTAGGGCTATGTTTAGGGATGCTCGGAAACAGCGAACCCGGAGGGTCCAGTTGCATGTGGGGCTGCGTAAAGGCTCCCCTGGGGAGTTCTCTTGTACCCAAAGCCTTCCTTTGGTGACACTTTTGGATGGTCCAAAGGGGCTTGCAACGCGTTTTCTGGGACCCGGGTTTTCAGTCCTCTCCCATGCCGGCTAGTGATATATTTAGGATTGCTCGGAAAAATCGAACCCGGAGGGTCCAGTTGCATGTGGGGCTGCGTAAAGGCTCCCCTGGGGAGTTCACTTGTACCCAAAGCCTTCCTTTAGGGGCACTTTTGGATGGACGAAAAGGGCTCGCAACGCATTTCCTGGGGCCTGATTTTTCAGTCGACTTCGATGCCGGCTAGGGCTATGTTTAGGGATGCTCGGAAACAGCGAACCCGGAGGGTCCAGTTGCATGTGGGGCTGCGTAAAGGCTCCCCTGGGGAGTTCACTTGTACCCAAAGCCTTCCTTTGGGGGCACTTTTGGATGGGCGAAAAGGCCTCGCAACGCATTTCCTGGGGCCTGATTTTTCACTCGTCTCCGATGACGGCTAGGGCTATGTTTAGGGATGCTCGGAAACAGCGAACCCGGAGGGTCCAGTTGCATGTGTGGCTGCGTAAAGGCTCCCCTGGGGAGTTCTCTTGTACCTAAAGTCTTCCTTTGGGGGCACAATTGGATGGGCGAAAAGGCCTCGGAACGCTTTTCCTGGGGCCTGATTTTTCACTCGTCTCCGATGACGGCTAGGGCTACCTTTAGATTTGCTCAGGAACAGCGAACCCGGAGGGTCCAGTTGCATGTGGGGCTGCGTAAAGGCTCCCCTGGGGAGATCACTTGTACCCAAAGCCTTCCTTTGGGGGCACTTTTGGATGGTCTGAAGGGGCTGGCAACACATTTCCTGGGTCCTGATTTTTCACTTGTCTTCGATGCCGGCTAGGGCTATGTTTAGGGATGCTCGGAAACAGCGAACCCGGAGGGTCCAGTTGCATGTGGGGCTGCGTAAAGGCTCCCCTAGGGAGTTCACTTGTACCCAAAGCCTTCCTTTGGGGGCACTTTTGGATGGGCGAAAAGGCCTCACAACGCATTTCCTGGGGCCTGATTTTTCACTCGTCTTCGATGCCGTCTAGGGCTATGTTTAGGGATGCTCGGAAACAGCGAACCCGGAGGGTCCAGTTGCATGTGGGGCTGCGTAAAGGCTCCCCTGGGGAGTTCTCTTGTATCCAAAGTCTTCCTTTGCGGGCACTTTTGGATGGTCCAAAGGGGCTTGCAACACATTTCCTGGGGCCTGATTTTTCAGTCGTCTCCGATGACGGCTAGGGCTATGTTTAGTTTTGCTCATGAACAGCGAACCCGGAGGGTCCAGTTGCATGTGGGGCTGTGTAAAGGCTCCCCTGGGGAGTTCACTTGTACCCAAAGCCTTCCTTTGGTGACACTTTTGGATGGTCCAAAGGGGCTTGCAACGCGTTTTCTGGGGCCCGGCTTTTCAGTCTTCTCCCATGCCGGCTAGGGATATATTTAGGGTTGCTCGGAAAAATCGAACCCGGAGGGTCCAGTTGCATGTGTGGCTGCGTAAAGGCTCCCCTGGGGAGTTCACTTGTATCCAAAGCCTTCCTTTGGGGGCACTTTTGGATGGGCGAAAAGGGCTCGCAACGCATTTCCTGGGGCCTGATTTTTCAGTCGTCTTCGAAGCCGTCTTGGGCTATGTTTAGGGATGCTCGGAAACAGCGAACCCGGAGGGTCCAGTTGTATGTGGGGCTGCGTAAAGGCTCCCCTGGGGAGTTCTCTTGTACCCAAAGTCTTCCTTTGGGGGCACATTTGGATGGGCGAAAAGGGCTCGCAACGCATTTCCTGGGGCCTGATTTTTCACTCGTCTCCGAAGACGGCTAGGGCTACATTTAGGTTTGTTCAGGAACAGCGAACCCGGAGGGTCCAGTTGCATGTGGGGCTGCGTAAAGGCTCCCCTGGGGAGTTCTCTTGTACCCAAAGCCTTCCTTTGCGGGCACTTTTGGATGGTCCAAAGGGGCTTGCAACGCATTTCCTGGGGCCTGATTTTTCACTCGTCTCCAATGACGGGTAGGGCTACGTTTAGGTTTGCTCATGAACAGCGAACCCGGAGGGTCCAGTTGCATGTGGGGCTGCGTAAAGGCTCCCCTGGGGAGTTCTCTTGTACCCAAAGCCTTCCTTTGGTGACACTTTTGGATGGTCCAAAGGGGCTTGCAACGCGTTTTCTGGGGCCCGGGTTTTCAGTCTTCTCCCATGCCGGCTAGGGATATATTTAGTATTGCTCGGAAAAATCGAACCCGGAGGGTCCAGTTGCATGTGGGGCTGCGTAAAGGCTCCCCTGGGGAGTTCACTTGTACCCAAAGCCTTCCTTTGGGGCACTTTTGGATGGGCGAAAAGGGCTCGCAACGCATTTCCTGGCGCCTGATTTTTCACTCGTCTCCGATGACGGCTAGGGCTACGTTTAGGTTTGCTCATGAACAGCGAACCCGGAGGGTCCAGTTGCATGTGGGGCTGCGTAAAGGCTCCCCTGGGGAGTTCTCTTGTACCCAAAGTCTTCCTTTGGGGACACATTTGGATGGGCGAAAAGGCCTCGCAACGCATTTCCTGGCGCCTGATTTTTCACTCGTCTCCGATGACGGCTAGGGCTACGTTTAGGTTTGCTCAGGAACAGCGAACCCGGAGGGTCCAGTTGCATGTGGGGCTGTGTAAAGGCTCCCATGGGGAGATCACTTGTACCCAAAGCCTTCCTATGGGGGCACTTTTAGATGGTCTGAAGGGGCTGGCAACACATTTCCTGAGTCCTGATTTTTCACTTGTCTTCGATGCCAGCTAGGGCTATGTTTAGGGATGCTCGGAAACAGCGAACCCGGAGGGTCCAGTTGCATGTGGGGCTGCGTAAAGGCTCCCCTGGGGAGTTCACTTGTACCCAAAGCTTTCCTTTGGGGGCACTTTTGGATGGGCGAAAAGGGCTCGCAACGCATTTCCTGGGGCCTGATTTTTCACTCGTATTCGATGCCGTCTAGGGCTCTGTTTAGGGATGCTCGGAAACAGCGAACCCGGAGGGTCCAGTTGCATGTGGGGCTGCGTAAAGGCTCCCCTGGGGAGTTCTCTTGTACCCAAAGTCTTCCTTTGGGGGCACATTTGGATGGGCGAAAAGGCCTCGGAACGCATTTCCTGGGGCCTGATTTTTCAGTCGTCTCCGATGACGGCTAGGGCTACGTTTAGGTTTGCTCATGAACAGCGAACCCGGAGGGTCCAGTTGCATGTGGGGCTGTGTAAAGGCTCCCCTGGGGAGTTCCCTTGTACCCAAAGCCTTCCTTTGGTGACACTTTTGGATGGTCCATAGGGGCTTGCAACGCGTTTTCTGGGGCCCGGGTTTTCAGTCTTCTCCCATGCCGGCTAGGGATATATTTAGGGTTGCTCGGAAAAATCGAACTCGGAGGGTCTAGTTGAATGTGTGGCTGCGTAAAGGCTCCCCTGGGGAGTTCACTTGTATCCAAAGTCTTCCTTTGGGGGCACTTTTGGATGGTCCGAAGGGGCTCGCAACGCATTTCCTGGGGCCTGATTTTTCAGTCGTCTTCTTTGCCGTCTAGGGCTATGTTTAGGGATGCTCGGAAACAGCGAACCCGGAGGGTCCAGTTGCATGTGGGGCTGCGTAAAGGCTCCCCTGGGGAGTTCACTTTTACCCAAAGTCTTCCTTTGGGGGCACATTTGGATGTGCGAAAAGGGCTCGCAACGCTTTTCCTGGGGCCTGATTTTTCACTCGTCTCCGAAGACGGCTAGGGCTACGTTTAGGTTTGTTCAGGAACAGCGAACCCGGAGGGTCCAGTTGCATGTGGGGCTGCGTAAAGGCTCCCCTGGGGAGATCACTTGTACCCAAAGCCTTCCTTTGGGGGCACTTTTGGATGGACGAAAAGGGCTCGCAACGCATTTCCTGGGGCCTGATTTTTCAGTCGTCTTCGAAGCCGTCTAGGGCTATGTTTAGGGATGCTCGGAAACAGCAGACCCAGAGGGTCCAGTTGCATGTGGGGCTGCGTAAAGGCTCCCCTGGGGAGTTCACTTGTACCCAAAGCCTTCCTTTGCGGGCACTTTTGGATGGGCGAAAAGGGCTCGTAACGCATTTCCTGGGGCCTGATTTTTCAGTCGTCATCGATGCCGGCTAGGGCTATGTTTAGGGATGCTCGGAAACAGCGAACCCGGAGGGTCCAGTTGCATGTGGGGCTGCGTAAAGGCTCCCCTGGGGAGTTCACTTGTACCCAAAGCCTTCCTTTGGGGGCACTTTTGGACGGGCGAAAAGGGCTCGCAACGCATTTCCTGGGGCCTGATTTTTCAGTCGTCTTCGAAGCCGTCTAGGACTATGTTTAGGTTTGCTCAGGAACAGCGAACCCGGAGGGTCCAGATGCATGTGGGGCTGCGTAAAGGCTCCCCTGGGGAGTTCACTTGTACCCAAAGCCTTCCTTTGGGGGCACTTTTGGATGGGCGAAAAGGGCTTGCAACGCATTTCCTGGGGCCTGATTTTTCAGTCGTCTTCTTTGCCGTCTAGGGCTATGTTTAGGGATGCTCGGAAACAGCGAACCCGGAGGGTCCAGTTGCATGTGGGGCTGCGTAAAGGCTCCCCTGGGGAGTTCACTTGTACCCAAAGTCTTCCTTTGGGGGCACTTTTGGATGGGCAAAAAGGGCTCGCAACGCTTTTCCTGGGGCCTGATTTTTCACTCGTCTCCGAAGACAGCTAGGGCTACGTTTAGGTTTGTTCAGGAACAGCGAACCCGGAGGGTCCAGTTGCATGTGGGGCTGCGTAAAGGCTCCCCTGGGGTGTTCTCTTGTACCCAAAGCCTTCCTTTGGTGACACTTTTGGATGGTCCAAAGGGGCTTGCAACGCGTTTTCTGGGGCCCGGGTTTTCAGTCTTCTTACATGACGGCTAGTGATATATTTAGGATTGCTCGGAAAAATCGAACCCGGAGGGTCCAGTTGCATGTGGGGCTGCGTAAAGGCTCCCCTGGGGAGTTCACTTGTACCCAAAGCCTTCCTTTGGGGGCACTTTTGGGGGTGAGCGAAAAGGCCTCGCAACGCATTTCCAGGGGCCTGATTTTTCACTCGTCTCCGATGACGGCTAGGGATATGTTTAGGGATGCTCGGAAACAGCGAACCCGGAGGGTCCAGTTGCTTGTGGGGCTGCGTAAAGGCTCCCCTGGGGAGTTCTCTTGTACCCAAAGCCTTCCTTTGGGGCCACTTTTGGATGGTCTGAAGGGGCTGGCAACACATTTCCTGGGTCCTGATTTTTCACTCGTCTTCGATGCCGGCTAGGGCTATGTTTAGGGATGCTCGGAAACAGCGAACCCGGAGGGTCCAGTTGCATGTGGGGCTGCGTAAAGGCTCCCCTGGGGAGTTCACTTGTACCCAAAGTCTTCCTTTGGGGGCACTTTTGGATGGGCAAAAAGGGCTCGCAACGCTTTTCCTGGGGCCTGATTTTTCACTCGTCTCCGAAGACGGCTAGGGCTACGTTTAGGTTTGTTCAGGAACAGCGAACCCGGAGGGTCCAGTTGCATGTGGGGCTGTGTAAAGGCTCCCCTGGGGAGTTCTCTTGTACCCAAAGCCTTCCTTTGGTGACACTTTTGGATGGTCCAAAGGGGCTTGCAACGCGTTTTCTGGGGCTCGGGTTTTCAGTCTTCTCCCATGCCGGCTAGGGATATATTTAGGGTTGCTCGGAAAAATCGAACCTAAAGGGTCCAGTTGCATGTGGGGCTGTGTAAAGGCTCCCCTGGGGAGTTCTCTTGTACCCAAAGCCTTCGTTTGGGGGCACTTTTGGATGGGCGAAAAGGGCTCGTAACGCATTTCCTGGGGCCTGATTTTTCAGACGTCTTCGAAGCCGTCTAGGACTATGTTTAGGTTTGCTCAGGAACAGCGAACCCGGGGGGTCCAGATGCATGTGGGGCTGCGTAAAGGCTCCCCTGGGGAGTTCACTTGTACCCAAAGCCTTCCTTTGGGGGCACTTTTGGATGGGCGAAAAGGGCTTGCAACGCATTTCCTGGGGCCTGATTTTTCAGTCGTCTTCTTTGCCGTCTAGGGCTATGTTTAGGGATGCTCGGAAACAGCGAACCCGGAGGGTCCAGTTGCATGTGGGGCTGCGTAAAGGCTCCCCTGGGGAGTTCACTTGTACCCAAAGTCTTCCTTTGGGGGCACTTTTGGATGGGCAAAAAGGGCTCGCAACGCTTTTCCTGGGGCCTGATTTTTCACTCGTCTCCGAAGACAGCTAGGGCTATGTTTAGTTTTGCTCATGAACAGCGAACCCGGAGGGTCCAGTTGCATGTGGGGCTGTGTAAAGGCTCCCCTGGGGAGTTCACTTGTACCCAAAGCCTTCCTTTGGTGACACTTTTGGATGGTCCAAAGGGGCTTGCAACGCGTTTTCTGGGGCCCGGCTTTTCAGTCTTCTCCCATGCCGGCTAGGGATATATTTAGGGTTGCTCGGAAAAATCGAACCCGGAGGGTCCAGTTGCATGTGTGGCTGCGTAAAGGCTCCCCTGGGGAGTTCACTTGTATCCAAAGCCTTCCTTTGGGGGCACTTTTGGATGGGCGAAAAGGGCTCGCAACGCATTTCCTGGGGCCTGATTTTTCAGTCGTCTTCGAAGCCGTCTTGGGCTATGTTTAGGGATGCTCGGAAACAGCGAACCCGGAGGGTCCAGTTGTATGTGGGGCTGCGTAAAGGCTCCCCTGGGGAGTTCTCTTGTACCCAAAGTCTTCCTTTGGGGGCACATTTGGATGGGCGAAAAGGCCTCGCAACGCATTTCCTGGGGCCTGATTTTTCACTCGTCTCCGAAGACGGCTAGGGCTACATTTAGGTTTGTTCAGGAACAGCGAACCCGGAGGGTCCAGTTGCATGTGGGGCTGCGTAAAGGCTCCCCTGGGGAGTTCTCTTGTACCCAAAGCCTTCCTTTGCGGGCACTTTTGGATGGTCCAAAGGGGCTTGCAACGCATTTCCTGGGGCCTGATTTTTCACTCGTCTCCAATGACGGGTAGGGCTACGTTTAGGTTTGCTCATGAACAGCGAACCCGGAGGGTCCAGTTGCATGTGGGGCTGCGTAAAGGCTCCCCTGGGGAGTTCTCTTGTACCCAAAGCCTTCCTTTGGTGACACTTTTGGATGGTCCAAAGGGGCTTGCAACGCGTTTTCTGGGGCCCGGGTTTTCAGTCTTCTCCCATGCCGGCTAGGGATATATTTAGTATTGCTCGGAAAAATCGAACCCGGAGGGTCCAGTTGCATGTGGGGCTGCGTAAAGGCTCCCCTGGGGAGTTCACTTGTACCCAAAGCCTTCCTTTGGGGCACTTTTGGATGGGCGAAAAGGGCTCGCAACGCATTTCCTGGCGCCTGATTTTTCACTCGTCTCCGATGACGGCTAGGGCTACGTTTAGGTTTGCTCATGAACAGCGAACCCGGAGGGTCCAGTTGCATGTGGGGCTGCGTAAAGGCTCCCCTGGGGAGTTCTCTTGTACCCAAAGTCTTCCTTTGGGGACACATTTGGATGGGCGAAAAGGCCTCGCAACGCATTTCCTGGCGCCTGATTTTTCACTCGTCTCCGATGACGGCTAGGGCTACGTTTAGGTTTGCTCAGGAACAGCGAACCCGGAGGGTCCAGTTGCATGTGGGGCTGCGTAAAGGCTCTGCTGGGGAGTTCACTTGTACACTAAGCCTTCCTTTGGGGGCACTTCTGGATGGTCCAAAGGGGCTCGCAACGCATTTCCTGGGGCCTTATTTTTCAGTCGTCTCCGAAGACGGCTAGGGCTACGTTTAGGTTTGCTCAGGAACAGCAAACCCGGAGGGTCCAGTTGCATGTGGGGCTGCGTAAAGGCTCCCCTGGGGAGTTCACTTGTACCCAAAGCTTTCCTTTGGGGGCACTTTTGGATGGGCGAAAAGGGCTCGCAACGCATTTCCTGGGGCCTGATTTTTCACTCGTATTCGATGCCGTCTAGGGCTCTGTTTAGGGATGCTCGGAAACAGCGAACCCGGAGGGTCCAGTTGCATGTGGGGCTGCGTAAAGGCTCCCCTGGGGAGTTCTCTTGTACCCAAAGTCTTCCTTTGGGGGCACATTTGGATGGGCGAAAAGGCCTCGGAACGCATTTCCTGGGGCCTGATTTTTCAGTCGTCTCCGATGACGGCTAGGGCTACGTTTAGGTTTGCTCATGAACAGCGAACCCGGAGGGTCCAGTTGCATGTGGGGCTGTGTAAAGGCTCCCCTGGGGAGTTCCCTTGTACCCAAAGCCTTCCTTTGGTGACACTTTTGGATGGTCCATAGGGGCTTGCAACGCGTTTTCTGGGGCCCGGCTTTTCAGTCTTCTCCCATGCCGGCTAGGGATATATTTAGGGTTGCTCGGAAAAATCGAACTCGGAGGGTCTAGTTGAATGTGTGGCTGCGTAAAGGCTCCCCTGGGGAGTTCACTTGTATCCAAAGTCTTCCTTTGGGGGCACTTTTGGATGGTCCGAAGGGGCTCGCAACGCATTTCCTGGGGCCTGATTTTTCAGTCGTCTTCTTTGCCGTCTAGGGCTATGTTTAGGGATGCTCGGAAACAGCGAACCCGGAGGGTCCAGTTGCATGTGGGGCTGCGTAAAGGCTCCCCTGGGGAGTTCACTTTTACCCAAAGTCTTCCTTTGGGGGCACATTTGGATGTGCGAAAAGGGCTCGCAACGCTTTTCCTGGGGCCTGATTTTTCACTCGTCTCCGAAGACGGCTAGGGCTACGTTTAGGTTTGTTCAGGAACAGCGAACCCGGAGGGTCCAGTTGCATGTGGGGCTGCGTAAAGGCTCCCCTGGGGAGATCACTTGTACCCAAAGCCTTCCTTTGGGGGCACTTTTGGATGGACGAAAAGGGCTCGCAACGCATTTCCTGGGGCCTGATTTTTCAGTCGTCTTCGAAGCCGTCTAGGGCTATGTTTAGGGATGCTCGGAAACAGCAGACCCAGAGGGTCCAGTTGCATGTGGGGCTGCGTAAAGGCTCCCCTGGGGAGTTCACTTGTACCCAAAGCCTTCCTTTGCGGGCACTTTTGGATGGGCGAAAAGGGCTCGTAACGCATTTCCTGGGGCCTGATTTTTCAGTCGTCATCGATGCCGGCTAGGGCTATGTTTAGGGATGCTCGGAAACAGCGAACCCGGAGGGTCCAGTTGCATGTGGGGCTGCGTAAAGGCTCCCCTGGGGAGTTCACTTGTACCCAAAGCCTTCCTTTGGGGGCACTTTTGGACGGGCGAAAAGGGCTCGCAACGCATTTCCTGGGGCCTGATTTTTCAGTCGTCTTCGAAGCCGTCTAGGACTATGTTTAGGTTTGCTCAGGAACAGCGAACCCGGAGGGTCCAGATGCATGTGGGGCTGCGTAAAGGCTCCCCTGGGGAGTTCACTTGTACCCAAAGCCTTCCTTTGGGGGCACTTTTGGATGGGCGAAAAGGGCTTGCAACGCATTTCCTGGGGCCTGATTTTTCAGTCGCCTTCTTTGCCGTCTAGGGCTATGTTTAGGGATGCTCGGAAACAGCGAACCCGGAGGGTCCAGTTGCATGTGGGGCTGCGTAAAGGCTCCCCTGGGGAGTTCACTTGTACCCAAAGTCTTCCTTTGGGGGCACTTTTGGATGGGCAAAAAGGGCTCGCAACGCTTTTCCTGGGGCCTGATTTTTCACTCGTCTCCGAAGACAGCTAGGGCTACGTTTAGGTTTGTTCAGGAACAGCGAACCCGGAGGGTCCAGTTGCATGTGGGGCTGCGTAAAGGCTCCCCTGGGGTGTTCTCTTGTACCCAAAGCCTTCCTTTGGTGACACTTTTGGATGGTCCAAAGGGGCTTGCAACGCGTTTTCTGGGGCCCGGGTTTTCAGTCTTCTTACATGACGGCTAGTGATATATTTAGGATTGCTCGGAAAAATCGAACCCGGAGGGTCCAGTTGCATGTGGGGCTGCGTAAAGGCTCCCCTGGGGAGTTCACTTGTACCCAAAGCCTTCCTTTGGGGGCACTTTTGGGGGTGAGCGAAAAGGCCTCGCAACGCATTTCCAGGGGCCTGATTTTTCACTCGTCTCCGATGACGGCTAGGGATATGTTTAGGGATGCTCGGAAACAGCGAACCCGGAGGGTCCAGTTGCTTGTGGGGCTGCGTAAAGGCTCCCCTGGGGAGTTCTCTTGTACCCAAAGCCTTCCTTTGGGGCCACTTTTGGATGGTCTGAAGGGGCTGGCAACACATTTCCTGGGTCCTGATTTTTCACTCGTCTTCGATGCCGGCTAGGGCTATGTTTAGGGATGCTCGGAAACAGCGAACCCGGAGGGTCCAGTTGCATGTGGGGCTGCGTAAAGGCTCCCCTGGGGAGTTCACTTGTACCCAAAGTCTTCCTTTGGGGGCACTTTTGGATGGGCAAAAAGGGCTCGCAACGCTTTTCCTGGGGCCTGATTTTTCACTCGTCTCCGAAGACGGCTAGGGCTACGTTTAGGTTTGTTCAGGAACAGCGAACCCGGAGGGTCCAGTTGCATGTGGGGCTGTGTAAAGGCTCCCCTGGGGAGTTCTCTTGTACCCAAAGCCTTCCTTTGGTGACACTTTTGGATGGTCCAAAGGGGCTTGCAACGCGTTTTCTGGGGCTCGGGTTTTCAGTCTTCTCCCATGCCGGCTAGGGATATATTTAGGGTTGCTCGGAAAAATCGAACCTAAAGGGTCCAGTTGCATGTGGGGCTGTGTAAAGGCTCCCCTGGGGAGTTCTCTTGTACCCAAAGCCTTCGTTTGGGGGCACTTTTGGATGGGCGAAAAGGGCTCGTAACGCATTTCCTGGGGCCTGATTTTTCAGACGTCTTCGAAGCCGTCTAGGACTATGTTTAGGTTTGCTCAGGAACAGCGAACCCGGGGGGTCCAGATGCATGTGGGGCTGCGTAAAGGCTCCCCTGGGGAGTTCACTTGTACCCAAAGCCTTCCTTTGGGGGCACTTTTGGATGGGCGAAAAGGGCTTGCAACGCATTTCCTGGGGCCTGATTTTTCAGTCGTCTTCTTTGCCGTCTAGGGCTATGTTTAGGGATGCTCGGAAACAGCGAACCCGGAGGGTCCAGTTGCATGTGGGGCTGCGTAAAGGCTCCCCTGGGGAGTTCACTTGTACCCAAAGTCTTCCTTTGGGGGCACTTTTGGATGGGCAAAAAGGGCTCGCAACGCTTTTCCTGGGGCCTGATTTTTCACTCGTCTCCGAAGACAGCTAGGGCTACGTTTAGGTTTGTTCAGGAACAGCGAACCCAGAGGGTCCAGTTGCATGTGGGGCTGCGTAAAGGCTCCCCTGGGGTGTTCTCTTGTACCCAAAGCCTTCCTTTGGTGACACTTTTGGATGGTCCAAAGGGGCTTGCAACGCGTTTTCTGGGGCCCGGGTTTTCAGTCTTCTCCCATGCCGGCTAGTGATATATTTAGGTTTGCTCGGAAAAATCGAACCCAGAGGGTCCAGTTGCATGTGGGGCTGCGTAAAGGCTCCCCTGGGGAGTTCTCTTGTACCCAAAGTCTTCCTTTGGGGGCACTTTTGGATGGGCAAAAAGGGCTCGCAACGCATTTCCTGGGGCCTTATTTTTCAGTCGTCTTCGATGCCGGCTAGGGCTATGTTTAGGTTTGCTCAGGAACAGCGAACCCGGAGGGTCCAGTTGCATGTGGGGCTGCGTAAAGGCTCTCCTGGGGAGTTCTCTTGTACCCAAAGCCTTCCTTTGGGGGCAATTTTGGATGGGCGAAAAGGGCTCGCAATGCATTTCCTGGGGCCTGATTTTTCAGTCGTCTTCGTTGCCGGCTAGGGCTATGTTTAGGGATGCTCGGAAACAGCGAACCCGGAGGGTCCAGTTGCATGTGGGGCTGCGTAAAGGCTCCCCTGGGGAGTTCTCTTGTACCCAAAGCCTTCCTGTGGTGACACTTTTGGATGGTCCAAAGGGGCTTGCAACGCGTTTTCTGGGACCCGGGTTTTCAGTCCTCTCCCATGCCGGCTAGTGATATATTTAGGATTGCTCGGAAAAATCGAACCCGGAGGGTCCAGTTGCATGTGGGGCTGCGTAAAGGCTCCCCTGGGGAGATCACTTGTACCCAAAGCCTTCCCTTAGGGGCACTTTTGGATGGACGAAAAGGGCTCGCAACGCATTTCCTGGGGCCTGATTTTTCAGTCGTCTTCGATGCCGGCTAGGGCTATGTTTAGGGATGCTCGGAAACAGCGAACCCGGAGGGTCCAGTTGCATGTGGGGCTGCGTAAAGGCTCCCCTGGGGAGTTCACTTGTACCCAAAGCCTTCCTTTGGGGGCACTTTTGGATGGGCGAAAAGGGCTCGCAACGCATTTCCTGGGGCCTGATTTTTCACTCGTCTTCGATGCCTTCTAGGACTATGTTTAGGGATGCTCGGAAACAGCAAACCCGGAGGGTCCAGTTGCATGTGGGGCTGCGTAAAGGCTCCCCTGGGGAGTTCTCTTGTACCTAAAGTCTTCCTTTGGGGGCACAATTGGATGGGCGAAAAGGCCTCGCAACGCTTTTCCTGGGGCCTGATTTTTCACTCGTCTCCGAAGACGGCTAGGGCTACGTTTAGGTTTGTTCAGGAACAGCGAACCCGGAGGGTCCAGTTGCATGTGGGGCTGCGTAAAGGCTCCCCTGGGGAGATCACTTGTACCCAAAGCCTTCCTTTGGGGGCACTTTTGGATGGACGAAAAGGGCTCGCAACGCATTTCCTGGGGCCTGATTTTTCAGTCGTCTTCGAAGCCGTCTAGGGCTATGTTTAGGGATGCTCGGAAACAGCAGACCCAGAGGGTCCAGTTGCATGTGGGGCTGCGTAAAGGCTCCCCTGGGGAGTTCACTTGTACCCAAAGCCTTCCTTTGCGGGCACTTTTGGATGGTCCAAAGGGGCTGGCAACGCATTTCCTGGGGCCTGATTTTTCAGTCGTCTCAGATGACGGCTAGGGCTACGTTTAGGTTTGCCCATGAACAGCGAACCCGGAGGGTCCAGTTGCATGTGGGGCTGCGTAAAGGCTCCCCTGGAGAGTTCTCTTGTACCCAAAGCCTTCCTTTGGTGACACTTTTGGATGGTCCAAAGGGGCTTGCAACGCGTTTTCTGGGGCCCGGGTTTTCAGTCTTCTCCCATGCCGGCTAGGGATATATTTAGGATTGCTCGGAAAAATCGAACCAGGAGGGTCCAGTTGCATGAGGGGCTGCGTAAAGGCTCCCCTGGGGAGTTCACTTGTACCCAAAGCCTTCCTTTGGGGGCACTTTTGGATGGGCGAAAAGGCCTCACAACGCATTTCCTGGGGCCTGATTTTTCAGTCGTCTTCGAAGCCGTCTAGGGCTATGTTTAGGGATGCTCGGAAACAGCGAACCCGGAGGGTCCAGTTGCATGTGGGGCTGCGTAAAGGCTCCCCTGGGGAGTTCTCTTGTACCCAAAGTCTTCCTTTGGGGGCACATTTGGATGGGCGAAAAGGGCTCGCAACGCATTTCCTGTGGCCTGATTTTTCACTCGTCTCCGAAGACGGCTAGGGCTACCTTTAGGTTTGTTCAGGAACAGCGAACCCGGAGGGTCCAGTTGCATGTGGGGCTGCGTAAAGGCTCCCCTGGGGAGATCACTTGTACCCAAAGCCTTCCTTTGGGGGCACTTTTGGATGGTCCAAAGGGGCTTGCAACACATTTCCTGGGGCCTGATTTTTCAGTCGTCTCCGATGACTAGCTAGGGCTATGTTTAGGGATGCTCGGAAACAGTAAACCCGGAGGGTCCAGTTGCATGTGGGGCTGCGTAAAGGCTCCCCTGGGGAGATCACTTGTACCCAAAGCCTTCCTTTGCGGGCACTATTGGATGGTCCAAAGGGGCTGGCAACGCATTTCCTGGGGCCTGATTTTTCAGTCGTCTCCGATGACGGCTAGGGCTACGTTTAGGTTTGCTCAGGAACAGCGAACCCGGAGGGTCCAGTTGCATGTGGGGCTGTGTAAAGGCTCCCCTGGGGATTTCTCTTGTACCCAAAGCCTTCCTTTGGTGACACTTTTGGATGGTCCAAAGGGGCTTGCAACGCGTTTTCTGGGGCTCGGGTTTTCAGTCTTCTCCCATGCCGGCTAGGGATATATTTATGGTTGCTCGGAAAAATCGAACCTAAAGGGTCCAGTTGCATGTGGGGCTGCGTAAAGGCTCCCCTGGGGAGTTCTCTTGTACCCAAAGCCTTCCTTTGGGGGCACTTTTGGATGGGCGAAAAGGGCTCGTAACGCATTTCCTGGGGCCTGATTTTTCAGTCGACATCGATGCCGGCTAGGGCTATGTTTAGGGATGCTCGGAAACAGCGAACCCGGAGGGTCCAGTTGCATGTGGGGCTGCGTAAAGGCTCCCCTGGGGAGTTCACTTGTACCCAAAGCCTTCCTTTGGGGGCACTTTTGGATGGGCGAAAAGGCCTCGCAACGCATTTCCTGGGGCCTGATTTTTCAGTCGTCTTCGAAGCCGTCTAGGACTATGTTTAGGTTTGCTCAGGAACAGCGAACCCGGAGGGTCCAGATGCATGTGGGGCTGCGTAAAGGCTCCCCTGGGGAGTTCACTTGTACCCAAAGCCTTCCTTTGGGGGCACTATTGGATGGGCGAAAAGGCCTCGCAACGCATTTCCTGGGGCCTGATTTTTCAATCGTCTTCTTTGCCGTCTAGGGCTATGTTTAGGGATGCTCGGAAACAGCGAACCCGGAGGGTCCAGTTGCATGTGGGGCTGCGTAAAGGCTCCCCTGGGGAGTTCACTTGTACCCAAAGTCTTCCTTTGGGGGCACTTTTGGATGGGCAAAAAGGGCTCGCAACGCTTTTCCTGGGGCCTGATTTTTCACTCGTCTCCGAAGACAGCTAGGGCTACGTTTAGGTTTGTTCAGGAACAGCGAACCCGGAGGGTCCAGTTGCATGTGGGGCTGCGTAAAGGCTCCCCTGGGGTGTTCTCTTGTACCCAAAGCCTTCCTTTGGTGACACTTTGGGATGGTCCAAAGGGGCTTGCAACGCGTTTTCTGGGGCCCGAGTTTTCAGTCTTCTTACATGACGGCTAGTGATATATTTAGGATTGCTCGGAAAAATCGAACCCGGAGGGTCCAGTTGCATGTGGGGCTGCGTAAAGGCTCCCCTGGGGAGTTCACTTGTACCCAAAGCCTTTCTTTGGGGGCACTTTTGGGTGAGCGAAAAGGCCTCGCAACGCATTTCCTGGGGCCTGATTTTTCACTCGTCTCCGAAGACGGCTAGGGATATGTTTAGGGATGCTCGGAAACAGCGAACCCGGAGGGTCCAGTTGCATGTGGGGCTGCGTAAAGGCTCCCCTGGGGAGTTCTCTTGTACCCAATGCCTTCCTTTGGGGCCACTTTTGGATGGTCTGAAGGGGCTGGCAACACATTTCCTGGGTCCTGATTTTTCACTCGTCTTCGATGCCGGCTAGGGCTATGTTTAGGGATGCTCGGAAACAGCGAACCCGGAGGGTCCAGTTGCATGTGGGGCTGCGTAAAGGCTCCCCTGGGGAGTTCACTTGTACCCAAAGTCTTCCTTTGGGGGCACTTTTGGATGGGCAAAAAGGGCTCGCAACGCTTTTCCTGGGGACTGATTTTTCACTCGTCTCCGAAGACGGCTAGGGCTACGTTTAGGTTTGTTCAGGAACAGCGAACCCGGAGGGTCCAGTTGCATGTGGGGCTGCGTAAAGGCTCCCCTGGGGAGTTCTCTTGTACCCAAAGCCTTCCTTTGGTGACACTTTTTGATGGTCCAAAGGGGCTTGCAACGCGTTTTCTGGGGCCCGGGTTTTCAGTCTTCTCCCATGCCGGCTAGGGATATATTTAGTATTGCTCGGAAAAATCGAACCCGGAGGGTCCAGTTGCATGTGGGGCTGCGTAAAGGCTCCCCTGGGGAGTTCACTTGTACCCAAAGCCTTCCTTTGGGGGCACTTTTGGATGGTCCAAAGAGGCTCGCAACGCATTTCCTGGGGCCTGATTTTTCAGTCGTCATCGATGCCGGCTAGGGCTATGTATAGGGATGCTCGGAAACAGCGAACCCGGAGGGTCCAGTTGCATGTGGGGCTGCGTAAAGTCTCCCCTGGGGAGTTCACTTGTACCCAAAGCCTTCCTTTGGGGGCACATTTGGATGGGCGAAAAGGGCTCGCAACGCATTTCCTGGGGGCTGATTTTTCACTCGTCTCCGAAGACGGCTAGGGCTACCTTTAGGTTTGTTCAGGAACAGCGAACCCGGAGGGTCCAGTTGCATGTGGGGCTGCATAAAGACTCCCCTGGGGAGATCACTTGTACCCAAAGCCTTCCTTTGGGGGCACTTTTGGATGGTCCAAAGGGGCTGGCAACGCATTTCCTGGGGCCTGATTTTTCAGTCGTCTCCGATGACGGCTAGGGCTACGTTTAGGTTTGCTCATGAACAGCGAACCGGGAGGGTCCAGTTGCATGTGGGGCTGCGTAAAGGCTCCCCTGGGGAGTTCACTTGTACCCAAAGCCTTCGTTTGGGGGCACTTTTGGATGGGCGAAAAGGCCTCGCAACGCATTTCCTGGGGCCTGATTTTTCACTCGTCTCCGATGACGGCTAGGGCTATGTTTAGGGATGCTCGGAAACAGCGAACCCGGAGTGTCAAGTTGCATGTGGGGCTGCGTAAAGGCTCCCCTGGGGAGTTCACTTGTACCCAAAGCCTTCCTTTGGGGGCACTTTTGGATGGGCGAAAAGGGCTTGCAACGCATTTCCTGGGGCCTGATTTTTCAGTCGTCTTCGATGCCTTCTAGGACTATGTTTAGGGATGCTCGGAAACAGCAAACCCGGAGGGTCCAGTTGCATGTGTGGCTGCGTAAAGGCTCCCCTGGGGAGTTCTCTTGTACCCAAAGTCTTCCTTTGGGGGCACATTTGGATGGGCGAAAAGGCCTCGGAACACACTTCCTGGGGCCTGATTTTTCACTCGTCTCCGAAGACGGCTAGGGCTACGTTTAGGTTTGTTCAGGAACAGCAAACCCGGAGGGTCCAGTTGCATGTGGGGCTGCGTAAAGGCTCCCCTGGGGAGTTCTCTTGTACCTAAAGCCTTCCTTTGGTGACACTTTTGGATGGTCCAAAGGGGCTTGCAACGCGTTTTCTGGGGCCCGGGTTTTCAGTCTTCTCCCATGACGGGTAGTGATATATTTAGGATTGCTCGGAAAAATCGAACCCGGAGGGTCCAGTTGCATGTGGGGCTGCGTAAAGGCTCCCCTGGGGAGTTCAGTTGTACCCAAAGTCTTCCTTTGGGGGCACTTTTGGACGGGCGAAAAGGGCTCACAACGCATTTCCTGGGGCCTCATTTTTCAGACGTCTTCGAAGCCGCTTAGAGCTATGTATAGGGATGCTCGGAAACAGCGAACCCGGAGGGTCCAGTTGCATGTGGGGCTGCGTAAAGGCTCCCCTGGGGAGTTCACTTGTACCCAAAGCCTTCCTTTGGGGGCACTTTTGGGTGGGCGAAAAGGCCTCGCAACGCATTTCCAGGGGCCTGATTTTTCACTCGTCTCCGATGACGGCTAGGGATACGTTTAGGTTTGCTCAGGAACAGCGAACCCGGAGGGTCCAGTTGCATGTGGGGCTGCGTAAAGGCTCCCCTGGGGAGTTCTCTTGTACCCAAAGCCTTCCTTTGGGGCCACTTTTGGATGGTCTGCAGGGGCTGGCAACACATTTCCTGGGTCCTGATTTTTCACTCGTCTTCGATGCCGGCTAGGGATATGTTTAGGTTTGCTCAGGAACAGCGAACCCGGAGGGTCCAGTTGCATGTGGGGCTGCGTAAAGGCTCTCCTGGGGAGTTCTCTTGTACCCAAAGCCTTCCTTTGGGGGCAATTTTGGATGGGCGAAAAGGGCTCGCAATGCATTTCCTGGGGCCTGATTTTTCAGTCGTCTTCGTTGCCGGCTAGGGCTATGTTTAGGGATGCTCGGAAACAGCGAACCCGGAGGGTCCAGTTGCATGTGGGGCTGCGTAAAGGCTCCCCTGGGGAGTTCTCTTGTACCCAAAGCCTTCCTTTGGTGACACTTTTGGATGGTCCAAAGGGGCTTGCAACGCGTTTTCTGGGACCCTGGTTTTCAGTCCTCTCCCATGCCGGCTAGTGATATATTTAGGATTGCTCGGAAAAATCGAACCCGGAGGGTCCAGTTGCATGTGGGGCTGCGTAAAGGCTCCCCTGGGGAGTTCACTTGTACCCAAAGCCTTCCTTTAGGGGCACTTTTGGATGGACGAAAAGGGCTCGCAACGCATTTCCTGGGGCCTGATTTTTCAGTCGATTTCGATGCCGGCTAGGGCTATGTTTAGGGATGCTCGGAAACAGCGAACCCGGAGGGTCCAGTTGCATGTGGGGCTGCGTAAAGGCTCCCCTGGGGAGTTCACTTGTACCCAAAGCCTTCCTTTGGGGGCACTTTTGGATGGGCGAAAAGGCCTCGCAACGCATTTCCTGGGGCCTGATTTTTCACTCGTCTCCGATGACGGCTAGGGCTATGTTTAGGGATGCTCGGAAACAGCGAACCCGGAGGGTCCAGTTGCATGTGGGGCTGCGTAAAGGCTCCCCTGGGGAGTTCACTTGTACCCAAAGCCTTCCTTTGGGGGCACTTTTGGATGGGCGAAAAGGGCTCGCAACGCATTTCCTGGGGCCTGATTTTTCACTCGTCTTCGTTGCCGGCTAGGGCTATGTTTAGGGATGCTCGGAAACAGCAAACCCGGAGGGTCCAGTTGCATGTGGGGCTGCGTAAAGGCTCCCCTGGGGAGTTCTCTTGTACCCAAAGCCTTCCTGTGGTGACACTTTTGGATGGTCCAAAGGGGCTTGCAACGCGTTTTCTGGGGCCCGGGTTTTCAGTCCTCTCCCATGCCGGCTAGTGATATATTTAGGATTGCTCGGAAAAATCGAACCCGGAGGGTCCAGTTGCATGTGGGGCTGCGTAAAGGCTCCCCTGGGGAGTTCACTTGTACCCAAAGCCTTCCCTTAGGGGCACTTTTGGATGGACGAAAAGGGCTCGCAACGCATTTCCTGGGGCCTGATTTTTCAGTCGTCTTCGATGCCGGCTAGGGCTATGTTTAGGGATGCTCGGAAACAGCGAACCCGGAGGGTCCAGTTGCATGTGGGGCTGCGTAAAGGCTCCCCTGGGGAGTTCACTTGTACCCAAAGCCTTCCTTTGGGGGCACTTTTGGATGGGCGAAAAGGCCTCGCAACGCATTTCCTGGGGCCTGATTTTTCACTCGTCTCCGATGACGGCTAGGGCTATGTTTAGGGATGCTCGGAAACAGCGAACCCGGAGGGTCCAGTTGCATGTGGGGCTGCGTAAAGGCTCCCCTGGGGAGTTCACTTGTACCCAAAGCCTTCCTTTGGGGGCACTTTTGGATGGGCGAAAAGGGCTCGCAACGCATTTCCTGGGGCCTGATTTTTCACTCGTCTTCGATGCCTTCTAGGACTATGTTTAGGGATGCTCGGAAACAGCAAACCCGGAGGGTCCAGTTGCATGTGGGGCTGCGTAAAGGCTCCCCTGGGGAGTTCTCTTGTACCTAAAGTCTTCCTTTGGGGGCACAATTGGATGGGCGAAAAGGCCTCGGAACGCTTTTCCTGGGGCCTGATTTTTCACTCGTCTCCGATGACGGCTAGGGCTACCTTTAGATTTGCTCAGGAACAGCGAACCCGGAGGGTCCAGTTGCATGTGGGGCTGCGTAAAGGCTCCCCTGGGGAGATCACTTGTACCCAAAGCCTTCCTTTGGGGGCACTTTTGGATGGTCTGAAGGGGCTGGCAACACATTTCCTGGGTCCTGATTTTTCACTTGTCTTCGATGCCGGCTAGGGCTATGTTTAGGGATGCTCGGAAACAGCGAACCCGGAGGGTCCAGTTGCATGTGGGGCTGCGTAAAGGCTCCCCTGGGGAGTTCTCTTGTACCCAAAGCCTTCCTTTGGTGACACTTTTGGATGGTCCAAAGGGGCTTGCAACGCGTTTTCTGGGGCCCGGGTTTTCAGTCTTCTCCCATGCCGGCTAGGGATATATTTAGGATTGCTCGGAAAAATCGAACCTGGAGGGTCCAGTTGCATGTGGGGCTGCGTAAAGGCTCCCCTGGGGAGTTCACTTGTTCCCAAAGCCTTCCTTTGGGGGCACTTTTGGATGGTCCGAAGGGGCTCGCAACGCATTTCCTGGGGCCTGATTTTTCAGTCGTCTTCGAAGCCGGCTAGGGCTATGTTTAGGTTTGCTCATGAACAGCGAACCCGGAGGGTCCAGTTGCATGTGGGGCTGTGTAAAGGCTCCCCTGGGGAGATCACTTGTACCCAAAGTCTTCCTTTGCGGGCACTTTTGGATGGTCCAAAGGGGCTTGCAACACATTTCCTGGGGCCTGATTTTTCAGTCGTCTCCGATGACGGCTAGGGCTATGTTTAGTTTTGCTCATGAACAGCGAACCCGGAGGGTCCAGTTGCATGTGGGGCTGTGTAAAGGCTCCCCTGGGGAGTTCACTTGTACCCAAAGCCTTCCTTTGGTGACACTTTTGGATGGTCCAAAGGGGCTTGCAACGCGTTTTCTGGGACCCGGCTTTTCAGTCTTCTCCCATGCCGGCTAGGGATATATTTAGGGTTGCTCGGAAAAATCGAACCCGGAGGGTCCAGTTGCATGTGTGGCTGCGTAAAGGCTCCCCTGGGGAGTTCACTTGTATCCAAAGCCTTCCTTTGGGGGCACTTTTGGATGGGCGAAAAGGGCTCGCAACGCATTTCCTGGGTCCTGATTTTTCACTCGTCTCCGAAGACGGCTAGGGCTACGTTTAGGTTTGTTCAGGAACAGCGAACCCGGAGGGTCCAGTTGCATGTGGGGCTGCGTAAAGGCTCCCCTGGGGAGTTCTCTTGTACCCAAAGCCTTCCTTTGCGGGCACTTTTGGATGGTCCAAAAGGGCTTGCAACGCATTTCCTGGGGCCTGATTTTTCAGTCGTCTCCAATGACGGGTAGGGCTACGTTTAGGTTTGCTCATGAACAGCGAACCCGGAGGGTCCAGTTGCATGTGGGGCTGCGTAAAGGCTCCCCTGGGGAGTTCTCTTGTACCCAAAGCCTTCCTTTGGTGACACTTTTGGATGGTCCAAAGGGGCTTGCAACGCGTTTTCTGGGGCCCGGGTTTTCAGTCTTCTCCCATGCCGGCTAGGGATATATTTAGGGTTGCTCGGAAAAATCGAACCTGAAGGGTCCAGTTGCATGTGGGGCTGCGTAAAGGCTCCCCTGGGGAGTTCACTTGTACCCAAAGCCTTCCTTTGGGGGCACTTTTGGATGGGCGAAAAGGGCTCGCAACGCATTTCCTGGGGCCTGATTTTTCAGTCGTCTTCGAAGCCGTCTAGGACTATGTTTAGGGATGCTCGGAAACAGCAAACCCGGAGGGTCCAGTTGCATGTGGGGCTGCGTAAAGGCTCCCCTGGGGAGTTCTCTTGTACCCAAAGTCTTCCTTTGGGGACACATTTGGATGGGCGAAAAGGCCTCGCAACGCATTTCCTGGCGCCTGATTTTTCACTCGTCTCCGATGACGGCTAGGGCTACGTTTAGGTTTGCTCAGGAACAGCGAACCCGGAGGGTCCAGTTGCATGTGGGGCTGCGTAAAGGCTCCCATGGGGAGATCACTTGTACCCAAAGCCTTCCTTTGGGGGCACTTTTAGATGGTCTGAAGGGGCTGGCAACACATTTCCTGAGTCCTGATTTTTCACTTGTCTTCGATGCCAGCTAGGGCTATGTTTAGGGATGCTCGGAAACAGCGAACCCGGAGGGTCCAGTTGCATGTGGGGCTGCGTAAAGGCTCCCCTGGGGAGTTCACTTGTACCCAAAGCTTTCCTTTGGGGGCACTTTTGGATGGGCGAAAAGGGATCGCAACGCATTTCCTGGGGCCTGATTTTTCACTCGTCTTCGATGCCGTCTAGGGCTCTGTTTAGGGATGCTCGGAAACAGCGAACCCGGAGGGTCCAGTTGCATGTGGGGCTGCGTAAAGGCTCCCCTGGGGAGTTCTCTTGTACCCAAAGTCTTCCTTTGGGGGCACATTTGGATGGGCGAAAAGGCCTCGGAACGCATTTCCTGGGGCCTGATTTTTCAGTCGTCTCCGATGACGGCTAGGGCTACGTTTAGGTTTGCTCATGAACAGCGAACCCGGAGGGTCCAGTTGCATGTGGGGCTGTGTAAAGGCTCCCCTGGGGAGTTCACTTGTACCCAAAGCCTTCCTTTGGTGACACTTTTGGATGGTCCATAGGGGCTTGCAACGCGTTTTCTGGGGCCCGGGTTTTCAGTCTTCTCCCATGCCGGCTAGGGATATATTTAGGGTTGCTCGAAAAAACCGAACTCGGAGGGTCTAGTTGAATGTGTGGCTGCGTAAAGGCTCCCCTGGGGAGTTCACTTGTATCCAAAGTCTTCCTTTGGGGGCACTTTTGGATGGTCCGAAGGGGCTCGCAACGCATTTCCTGGGGCCTGATTTTTCAGTCGTCTTCTTTGCCGTCTAGGGCTATGTTTAGGGATGCTCGGAAACAGCGAACCTGGAGGGTCCAGTTGCATGTGGGGCTGCGTAAAGGCTCCCCTGGGGAGTTCACTTTTACCCAAAGTCTTCCTTTGGGGGCACATTTGGATGTGCGAAAAGGGCTCGCAACGCTTTTCCTGGGGCCTGATTTTTCACTCGTCTCCGAAGACGGCTAGGGCTACGTTTAGGTTTGTTCAGGAACAGCGAACCCGGAGGGTCCAGTTGCATGTGGGGCTGCGTAAAGGCTCCCCTGGGGAGATCACTTGTACCCAAAGCCTTCCTTTGGGGGCACTTTTGGATGGACGAAAAGGGCTCGCAACGCATTTCCTGGGGCCTGATTTTTCAGTCGTCTTCGAAGCCGTCTAGGGCTATGTTTAGGGATGCTCGGAAACAGCAGACCCAGAGGGTCCAGTTGCATGTGGGGCTGCGTAAAGGCTCCCCTGGGGAGTTCACTTGTACCCAAAGCCTTCCTTTGCGGGCACTTTTGGATGGTCCAAAGGGGCTGGCAACGCATTTCCTGGGGCCTGATTTTTCAGTCGTCTCAGATGACGGCTAGGGCTACGTTTAGGTTTGCCCATGAACAGCGAACCCGGAGGGTCCAGTTGCATGTGGGGCTGCGTAAAGGCTCCCCTGGAGAGTTCTCTTGTACCCAAAGCCTTCCTTTGGTGACACTTTTGGATGGTCCAAAGGGGCTTGCAACGCGTTTTCTGGGGCCCGGGTTTTCAGTCTTCTCCCATGCCGGCTAGGGATATATTTAGGGTTGCTCGGAAAAATCGAACCCGGAGGGTCCAGTTGCATGTGTGGCTGCGTAAAGGCTCCCCTGGGGAGTTCACTTGTATCCAAAGCCTTCCTTTGGGGGCACTTTTGGATGGGCGAAAAGGGCTCGCAACGCATTTCCTGGGGCCTGATTTTTCAGTCGTCTTCGAAGCCGTCTAGGACTATGTTTAGGGATGCTCGGAAACAGCAAACCCGGAGGGTCCAGTTGCATGTGGGGCTGCGTAAAGGCTCCCCTGGGGAGTTCTCTTGTACCCAAAGTCTTCCTTTGGGGACACATTTGGATGGGCGAAAAGGCCTCGCAACGCATTTCCTGGCGCCTGATTTTTCACTCGTCTCCGATGACGGCTAGGGCTACGTTTAGGTTTGCTCAGGAACAGCGAACCCGGAGGGTCCAGTTGCATGTGGGGCTGCGTAAAGGCTCCCATGGGGAGATCACTTGTACCCAAAGCCTTCCTTTGGGGGCACTTTTAGATGGTCTGAAGGGGCTGGCAACACATTTCCTGAGTCCTGATTTTTCACTTGTCTTCGATGCCAGCTAGGGCTATGTTTAGGGATGCTCGGAAACAGCGAACCCGGAGGGTCCAGTTGCATGTGGGGCTGCGTAAAGGCTCCCCTGGGGAGTTCACTTGTACCCAAAGCTTTCCTTTGGGGGCACTTTTGGATGGGCGAAAAGGGCTCGCAACGCATTTCCTGGGGCCTGATTTTTCACTCGTCTTCGATGCCGTCTAGGGCTCTGTTTAGGGATGCTCGGAAACAGCGAACCCGGAGGGTCCAGTTGCATGTGGGGCTGCGTAAAGGCTCCCCTGGGGAGTTCTCTTGTACCCAAAGTCTTCCTTTGGGGGCACATTTGGATGGGCGAAAAGGCCTCGGAACGCATTTCCTGGGGCCTGATTTTTCAGTCGTCTCCGATGACGGCTAGGGCTACGTTTAGGTTTGCTCATGAACAGCGAACCCGGAGGGTCCAGTTGCATGTGGGGCTGTGTAAAGGCTCCCCTGGGGAGTTCACTTGTACCCAAAGCCTTCCTTTGGTGACACTTTTGGATGGTCCATAGGGGCTTGCAACGCGTTTTCTGGGGCCCGGGTTTTCAGTCTTCTCCCATGCCGGCTAGGGATATATTTAGGGTTGCTCGGAAAAATCGAACTCGGAGGGTCTAGTTGAATGTGTGGCTGCGTAAAGGCTCCCCTGGGGAGTTCACTTGTATCCAAAGTCTTCCTTTGGGGGCACTTTTGGATGGTCCGAAGGGGCTCGCAACGCATTTCCTGGGGCCTGATTTTTCAGTCGTCTTCTTTGCCGTCTAGGGCTATGTTTAGGGATGCTCGGAAACAGCGAACCCGGAGGGTCCAGTTGCATGTGGGGCTGCGTAAAGGCTCCCCTGGGGAGTTCACTTTTACCCAAAGTCTTCCTTTGGGGGCACTTTTGGATGTGCGAAAAGGGCTCGCAACGCTTTTCCTGGGGCCTGATTTTTCACTCGTCTCCGAAGACGGCTAGGGCTACGTTTAGGTTTGTTCAGGAACAGCGAACCCGGAGGGTCCAGTTGCATGTGGGGCTGCGTAAAGGCTCCCCTGGGGAGATCACTTGTACCCAAAGCCTTCCTTTGGGGGCACTTTTGGATGGACGAAAAGGGCTCGCAACGCATTTCCTGGGGCCTGATTTTTCAGTCGTCTTCGAAGCCGTCTAGGGCTATGTTTAGGGATGCTCGGAAACAGCAGACCCAGAGGGTCCAGTTGCATGTGGGGCTGCGTAAAGGCTCCCCTGGGGAGTTCACTTGTACCCAAAGCCTTCCTTTGCGGGCACTTTTGGATGGTCCAAAGGGGCTGGCAACGCATTTCCTGGGGCCTGATTTTTCAGTCGTCTCAGATGACGGCTAGGGCTACGTTTAGGTTTGCCCATGAACAGCGAACCCGGAGGGTCCAGTTGCATGTGGGGCTGCGTAAAGGCTCCCCTGGAGAGTTCTCTTGTACCCAAAGCCTTCCTTTGGTGACACTTTTGGATGGTCCAAAGGGGCTTGCAACGCGTTTTCTGGGGCCCGGGTTTTCAGTCTTCTCTCATGCGGGCTAGTGATATCTTTAGTATTGCTCGGAAAAATCGAACCAGGAGGGTCCAGTTGCATGTGGGGCTGCGTAAAGGCTCCCCTGGGGAGTTCACTTGTACCCAAAGCCTTCCTTTGGGGGCACTTTTGGATGGGCGAAAAGGCCTCACAACGCATTTCCTGGGGCCTGATTTTTCAGTCGTCTTCGAAGCCGTCTAGGGCTATGTTTAGGGATGCTCGGAAACAGCGAACCCGGAGGGTCCAGTTGCATGTGGGGCTGCGTAAAGGCTCCCCTGGGGAGTTCTCTTGTACCCAAAGTCTTCCTTTGGGGGCACATTTGGATGGGCGAAAAGGGCTCGCAACGCATTTCCTGTGGCCTGATTTTTCACTCGTCTCCGAAGACGGCTAGGGCTACAGAATCACAGAATCACAGAATTTTCTAGGTTGGAAGAGACCTCAAGATCATCGAGTCCAACCTCTGACCTAAAACTAACAGTCCCCACTAAACCATATCCCTAAGCTCTACATCTAAACGTCTTTTGAATACTTCCAGGGATGGTGACTCCACCACCTCCCTGGGCAGCCCGTTCCAATGCCTCACAACCCTTTCAGTAAAGAAATTCTTCCTAACATCTAACCTAAAACTCCCCTGGCGTAACTTTAGCCCATTCCCCCTCGTCCTGTCACCAGGCACATGGGAGAACAGGCCAACCCCCACCTCGCTACAGCCTCCTTTAATGTACTTATACAGAGCAATATGGTCACCCCTGAGCCTCCTCTTCTCTAGGCTGAACAAGCCCAGCTCCCTCAGCCGCTCCTCGTAGGACTTGTTCTCCAGGCCCCTCACCAGCTTCGTCGCCCTTCTTTGGACCCGCTCAAGCACCTCGATGTCCTTCTTGTAGCGAGGGGCCCAAAACTGAACACAGTACTCGAGGTGCGGCCTCACCAGAGCCGAGTACAGGGGGACGATCACCTCCCTAGCCCTGCTGGTCACAGTGTTTCTGATACAAGCCAGGATGCCGTTGGCCTTCTTGGCCACCAGAGCACACTGCTGGCTCATATTCAGCCGACTGTCCACCATCACTCCCAGGTCCTTCTCTGCCTGGCAGCTCTCCAACCATTCCTCTCCCAGCCTGTAGTTCTGCTTGGGGTTATTGCGCCCCAGGTGCAGGACCCGACACTTGGCCTTGTTGAACTTCATACAGTTGACCTCAGCCCATCGGTGCAGCCTATCCAGATCCTCCTGCAGAGCCTTCCTACCCTCGAGCAGATCGACACACGCACCTAGCTTGGTGTCATCTGCAAACTTACTGAGGGTGCACTCAATGTCGTCATCCAGATCATTGATGAAGATGTTAAAGAGGACCGGCCCCAGCACCGAGCCCTGGGGGACGCCACTAGTGACTGGCCTCCAACTGGACTTGGCTCCATTCACCACAACTCTTTGGGCCCGGCTTTCCAGCCAGTTTCTAACCCAACGAAGCGTGCGCCAGTCCAAGCCAAGAGCAGCCAGTTTCTTGAGGAGAATGCTGTGGGAGACGGTGTCAAAAGCCTTGCTGAAGTCAAGGTAGACCACATCCACAGCCTTTCCCTCGTCCACCCAGCGCGTCACTTTGTCGTAGAAGGAGATCAGGTTCGTCAGGCAGGACCTGCCTTCCATAAACCCATGCTGGCTGGGCCTGATCGCCTGCTTGCCCTTCAAGTGCCGCATGATGACTCCCAAGAGGATCTGCTCCATGAGCTTCCCTGGTACTGAGGTCAAACTGACCGGCCTGTAGTTCCCCGGGTCTGCCCTCCGGCCCTTCTTGTAGATGGGCGTCACATTTGCTAGCCGCCAGTCAGCTGGGACCTCCCCCGATAGCCAGGACTGCTGATAAATGATGGATAGGGGCTTGGCCAGCTCATCTGCCAGTTCTCTCAGTACCCTTGGGTGGATCCCATCCGGCCCCATCGATTTGTGGACATCCAAGTGCCGTAGCAGGTCACCAACCAGTTCTTCGTGGATGGTGAGGGCCACATCCTGCTCCCCGTCCCCTTCCACCAGTTCTGGGTACTGGGTATCCAGAGAGCAACCGGTTTTGCCGCTAAAGACTGAGGCAAAGAAGGCATTGAGCACCTCCGCCTTTTCCTCATCTCTTGTAACTAAGTTTCCCCCTGCATCCAGTAAAGGATGGAGATTCTCCCTAGTCCTCCTTTTTGTGTTGATGTATTTATAAAAGCGTTTTCTGTTATCTTTAACGGCAGTAGCCAGATTGAGCTCCAGACGAGCTTTGGCCTTCCTAATCTTGTCCCTGCACAGCCTCGCTACATCCTTATAGTCCTCCTTAGTGGCCTGCCCAATTTTCCAAAGATTATAAACCCTCTTTTTTCTCCTAAGCTCAAGCCACAATTCTCTGTTGAGCCAGGCTGGTCTTCTTCCCCGCTGGCTCATCTTTGGGCGCATGGGAATAGACCGCTCCTGCACCATTAGGATTTGCCTCTTAAAGAGCGCCCAGCCTTCCTGGACCCCTCTGCCCTTCAGAACCGCCTCCCATGGGACTCCACCAACTAGTGTCCTGAGCAGCCCAAAGTCAGCCCTCCGAAAGTCCAATACAGTGGTTTTACTGGTTCCCTTCCTGGCCCCGCCAAGAATAGTGAACTCCACCATTTCGTGGTCACTCTGCCCAAGACTGTTCCCGACAATCACATCCTCCACCAGTCCTTCTCTGTTTGTGAAGAGAAGGTCTAGCAGGGCACCACCCCTGGTAGGTTCACTAATCAGCTGCGTCAGGAAGCTATCTTCCACTTTCTCCAGAAACCTCCTAGACTGCTTCCTCTGGGCTGTGTTGTGCTTCCAGGATATGTCAGGGAAGTTGAAGTCCCCCACGAGTACAAGCGCTGACGATTTCGCAACTTCTGTCAGCTGCCTGTAGAACTCCTCATCCGTCTCCTCATCCTGGTTCGGCGGTCTATAGCAGACCCCGACCAGGACACTAGCCTTGTTGTCCCTGCCGATCCTAACCCAAAGGGACTCGATCTTGTCATTCCTAGCCTCGAGTTCTACAACATCGAAAGACTCTCTAATATAGAGAGCCACACCGCCACCCCTTCTGCGCTGCCTGTCCCTTCTGAAGAGCCTATAGCCAGGCATCGCAGCACTCCAGTCATGAGACTGGTCCCACCACGTTTCCGTGATGGCAACCAAGTCGTAGCCTGCCCGCTGCACGATGGCTTCCAGCTCCTCCTGTTTATTACCCATGCTGCGTGCATTGGTGTAGATGCACTTCAGCTGGGCCTTTACCTTATCCTCCGGCCTTGCCATTGTTCCCCCTGGCACAGCCCCAACAGTCCTGGTTTTAGCCCCATCCCCCTTCTTACCTAGTTTAAAGCCCTATCTATCAGCCCTGCCAACTCCTGACCCAAGATCCTTACCCCTCTCCGAGAGAGGCCCATCCCATCCGGTGCCATCAGGCCCGGTGTAGCATAGACCTTCCCGTGATCAAAAAACCCAAAGTTGTGCCGGTCACACCAGTCACGAAGCCACGAGTTTATGCGAACAGCGCACCTTTCAGCTTCCATCCCCCCTATCGGAAGGACAGAGGCAAACACAACCTGTGCGCCTGAACCTCTAAGTTGTCGCCCCAAATCCCTAAAGTCTCTTTTGATCGCCTTCGGGCTTCTCTTTGCTACTTCATCGCTACCAGCCTGAAAGACCAATAGCGAGTAGTAGTCAGTGGGCCGTACCAGGCGCTTGACCTTCTTGGCAATGTCCCTGACCCTGGCCCCAGGGAGGCAGCAGACCTCCCTACGGGTAGGGTCAGGCCGACAAACAGGGCCCTCTGTTCCCCTAAGGACAGAGTCACCCACAACAATCACCCTTCTTTCGTTCTTGGTGGAGGCAGTCCTGATGCGTGGAGTTGACCTCCTTACCCTAGGAATCCTCCTGGGAACACTTTCTACCTCTTCCTCAGTTGCTGTTGATCTCTCATTCTCCAGGGCCTCAAACCTGTTTTGTAAGGGCACCTGGGAAGGTGGGGTCGGAAGAGGAGGGCATCGCCTGCGATGTCGAGCAGGGACCTGTCTCCATTCCTCCTCAACTCCCAGGTCCCCTCCCTCTGCCCGACGGCGACTGGGCAGGGTGTCCACCCCCATTTGGGGTGTCTCACCCCGGTACCTCTCCTTGAGGCCCTGCAGGGAGTTGCTCCAGAAGTCTATCTCCCGCTCACACTCCCTGATGGCCCTCAGCCTCTCCACCTCCTCCTTGAGCTCCGCCACCATGCGGATCAGGTCATCCACTTGCTCACACCTAACACACGCAGCGTCTCTGCCTCCTGCCGATGGCAGGAATAGGCTCTGACACTCCCTGCATCCCGTGACCTGAACCGCTGCATTCTTTAGCGGGTACTCGGTCTGGGTGTGTAGGTTTACCTACCTTTAGGTTTGTTCAGGAACAGCGAACCCGGAGGGTCCAGTTGCATGTGGGGCTGCGTAAAGGCTCCCCTGGGGAGATCACTTGTACCCAAAGCCTTCCTTTGGGGGCACTTTTGGATGGTCCAAAGGGGCTTGCAACACATTTCCTGGGGCCTGATTTTTCAGTCGTCTCCGATGACTAGCTAGGGCTATGTTTAGGGATGCTCGGAAACAGTAAACCCGGAGGGTCCAGTTGCATGTGGGGCTGCGTAAAGGCTCCCCTGGGGAGATCACTTGTACCCAAAGCCTTCCTTTGCGGGCACTATTGGATGGTCCAAAGGGGCTGGCAACGCATTTCCTGGGGCCTGATTTTTCAGTCGTCTCCGATGACGGCTAGGGCTACGTTTAGGTTTGCTCAGGAACAGCGAACCCGGAGGGTCCAGTTGCATGTGGGGCTGTGTAAAGGCTCCCCTGGGGATTTCTCTTGTACCCAAAGCCTTCCTTTGGTGACACTTTTGGATGGTCCAAAGGGGCTTGCAACGCGTTTTCTGGGGCTCGGGTTTTCAGTCTTCTCCCATGCCGGCTAGGGATATATTTAGGGTTGCTCGGAAAAATCGAACCTAAAGGGTCCAGTTGCATGTGGGGCTGCGTAAAGGCTCCCCTGGGGAGTTCTCTTGTACCCAAAGCCTTCCTTTGGGGGCACTTTTGGATGGGCGAAAAGGGCTCGTAACGCATTTCCTGGGGCCTGATTTTTCAGTCGTCATCGATGCCGGCTAGGGATATGTTTAGGGATGCTCGGAAACAGCGAACCCGGAGGGTCCAGTTGCATGTGGGGCTGCGTAAAGGCTCCCCTGGGGAGTTCACTTGTACCCAAAGCCTTCCTTTGGGGGCACTTTTGGATGGGCGAAAAGGCCTCGCAACGCATTTCCTGGGGCCTGATTTTTCAGTCGTCTTCGAAGACGTCTAGGACTATGTTTAGGTTTGCTCAGGAACAGCGAACCCGGAGGGTCCAGATGCATGTGGGGCTGCGTAAAGGCTCCCCTGGGGAGTTCACTTGTACCCAAAGCCTTCCTTTGGGGGCACTATTGGATGGGCGAAAAGGCCTCGCAACGCATTTCCTGGGGCCTGATTTTTCAATCGTCTTCTTTGCCGTCTAGGGCTATGTTTAGGGATGCTCGGAAACAGCGAACACGGAGGGTCCAGTTGCATGTGGGGCTGCGTAAAGGCTCCCCTGGGGAGTTCACTTGTACCCAAAGTCTTCCTTTGGGGGCACTTTTGGATGGGCAAAAAGGGCTCGCAACGCTTTTCCTGGGGCCTGATTTTTCACTCGTCTCCGAAGACAGCTAGGGCTACGTTTAGGTTTGTTCAGGAACAGCGAACCCGGAGGGTCCAGTTGCATGTGGGGCTGCGTAAAGGCTCCCCTGGGGTGTTCTCTTGTACCCAAAGCCTTCCTTTGGTGACACTTTTGGATGGTCCAAAGGGGCTTGCAACGCGTTTTCTGGGGCCCGGGTTTTCAGTCTTCTTACATGACGGCTAGTGATATATTTAGGATTGCTCGGAAAAATCGAACCCGGAGGGTCCAGTTGCATGTGGGGCTGCGTAAAGGCTCCCCTGGGGAGTTCACTTGTACCCAAAGCCTTTCTTTGGGGGCACTTTTGGGTGAGCGAAAAGGCCTCGCAACGCATTTCCTGGGGCCTGATTTTTCACTCGTCTCCGAAGACGGCTAGGGATATGTTTAGGGATGCTCGGAAACAGCGAACCCGGAGGGTCCAGTTGCATGTGGGGCTGCGTAAAGGCTCCCCTGGGGAGTTCTCTTGTACCCAATGCCTTCCTTTGGGGCCACTTTTGGATGGTCTGAAGGGGCTGGCAACACATTTCCTGGGTCCTGATTTTTCACTCGTCTTCGATGCCGGCTAGGGCTATGTTTAGGGATGCTCGGAAACAGCGAACCCGGAGGGTCCAGTTGCATGTGGGGCTGCATAAAGACTCCCCTGGGGAGATCACTTGTACCCAAAGCCTTCCTTTGCTGGCACTTTTGGATGGTCCAAAGGGGCTGGCAACGCATTTCCTGGGGCCTGATTTTTCACTCGTCTCCGAAGACGGCTAGGGCTACGTTTAGGTTTGCTCATGAACAGCGAACCGGGAGGGTCCAGTTGCATGTGGGGCTGCGTAAAGGCTCCCCTGGGGAGTTCACTTGTACCCAAAGCCTTCCTTTGGGGGCACTTTTGGATGGGCGAAAAGGCCTCGCAACGCATTTCCTGGGGCCTGATTTTTCACTCGTCTCCGATGACGGCTAGGGCTATGTTTAGGGATGCTCGGAAACAGCGAACCCGGAGTGTCAAGTTGCATGTGGGGCTGCATAAAGGCTCCCCTGGGGAGTTCACTTGTACCCAAAGCCTTCCTTTGGGGGCACTTTTGGATGGGCGAAAAGGGCTTGCAACGCATTTCCTGGGGCCTGATTTTTCAGTCGTCTTCGATGCCTTCTAGGACTATGTTTAGGGATGCTCGGAAACAGCAAACCCGGAGGGTCCAGTTGCATGTGGGGCTGCGTAAAGGCTCCCCTGGGGAGTTCTCTTGTACCCAAAGTCTTCCTTTGGGGGCACATTTGGATGGGCGAAAAGGCCTCGGAACACATTTCCTGGGGCCTGATTTTTCACTCGTCTCCGAAGACGGCTAGGGCTACGTTTAGGTTTGTTCAGGAACAGCAAACCCGGAGGGTCCAGTTGCATGTGGGGCTGCGTAAAGGCTCCCCTGGGGAGTTCTCTTGTACCCAAAGCCTTCCTTTGGTGACACTTTTGGATGGTCCAAAGGGGCTTGCAACGCGTTTTCTGGGGCCCGGGTTTTCAGTCTTCTCCCATGACGGGTAGTGATATATTTAGGATTGCTCGGAAAAATCGAACCCGGAGGGTCCAGTTGCATGTGGGGCTGCGTAAAGGCTCCCCTGGGGAGTTCACTTGTACCCAAAGCCTTCCTTTGGGGGCACTTTTGGATGGACGAAAAGGGCTCGCAACGCATTTCCTGGGGACTGATTTTTCAGTCGACTTCGATGCCGGCTAGGACTATGTTTAGGGATGCTCGGAAACAGCGAACCCGGAGGGTCCAGTTGCATGTGGGGCTGCGTAAAGGCTCCCCTGGGGAGTTCACTTGTACCCAAAGCCTTCCTTTGGGGGCACTTTTGATTGGGCGAAAAGGCCTCGCAACGCATTTCCTGGGGCCTGATTTTTCACTCGTCTCCGATGACTAGCTAGGGCTAGGTTTAGGGATGCTCGGAAACAGTAAACCCGGAGGGTCCAGTTGCATGTGGGGCTGCGTAAAGGCTCCCCTGGGGAGATCACTTGTACCCAAAGCCTTCCTTTGCGGGCACTATTGGATGGTCCAAAGGGGCTGGCAACGCATTTCCTGGGGCCTGATTTTTCAGTCGTCTCCGATGACGGCTAGGGCTACGTTTAGGTTTGCTCATGAACAGCGAACCCGGAGGGTCCAGTTGCATGTGGGGCTGTGTAAAGGCTCCCCTGGGGAGTTCTCTTGTACCCAAAGCCTTCCTTTGGTGACACTTTTGGATGGTCCAAAGGGGCTTGCAACGCGTTTTCCGGGGCTCGGGTTTTCAGTCTTCTCCCATGCCGGCTAGGGATATATTTAGGGTTGCTCGGAAAAATCGAACCTAAAGGGTCCAGTTGCATGTGGGGCTGCGTAAAGGCTCCCCTGGGGAGTTCTCTTGTACCCAAAGCCTTCCTTTGGGGGCACTTTTGGATGGGCGAAAAGGGCTCGTAACGCATTTCCTGGGGCCTGATTTTTCAGTCGTCATCGATGCCGGCTAGGGCTATGTTTAGGGGTGCTCGGAAACAGCGAACCCGGAGGGTCCAGTTGCATGTGGGGCTGCGTAAAGGCTCCCCTGGGGAGTTCACTTGTACCCAAAGCCTTCCTTTGGGGGCACTTTTGGACGGGCGAAAAGGGCTCGCAACGCATTTCCTGGGGCCTGATTTTTCAGTCGTCTTCGAAGCCGTCTAGGACTATGTTTAGGTTTGCTCAGGAACAGCGAACCCGCAGGGTCCAGATGCATGTGGGGCTGCGTAAAGGCTCCCCTGGGGAGTTCACTTGTACCCAAAGCCTTCCTTTGGGGGCACTTTTGGATGGGCGAAAAGGCCTCACAACGCATTTCCTGGGGCCTGATTTTTCAGTCGTCTTCGAAGCCGTCTAGGGCTATGTTTAGGGATGCTCGGAAACAGCGAACCCGGAGGGTCCAGTTGCATGTGGGGCTGCGTAAAGGCTCCCCTGGGGAGTTCTCTTGTACCCAAAGTCTTCCTTTGGGGGCACATTTGGATGGGCGAAAAGGGCTCGCAACGCATTTCCTGTGGCCTGATTTTTCACTCGTCTCCGAAGACGGCTAGGGCTACAGAATCACAGAATCACAGAATTTTCTAGGTTGGAAGAGACCTCAAGATCATCGAGTCCAACCTCTGACCTAAAACTAACAGTCCCCACTAAACCATATCCCTAAGCTCTACATCTAAACGTCTTTTGAATACTTCCAGGGATGGTGACTCCACCACCTCCCTGGGCAGCCCGTTCCAATGCCTCACAACCCTTTCAGTAAAGAAATTCTTCCTAACATCTAACCTAAAACTCCCCTGGCGTAACTTTAGCCCATTCCCCCTCGTCCTGTCACCAGGCACATGGGAGAACAGGCCAACCCCCACCTCGCTACAGCCTCCTTTAATGTACTTATACAGAGCAATATGGTCACCCCTGAGCCTCCTCTTCTCTAGGCTGAACAAGCCCAGCTCCCTCAGCCGCTCCTCGTAGGACTTGTTCTCCAGGCCCCTCACCAGCTTCGTCGCCCTTCTTTGGACCCGCTCAAGCACCTCGATGTCCTTCTTGTAGCGAGGGGCCCAAAACTGAACACAGTACTCGAGGTGCGGCCTCACCAGAGCCGAGTACAGGGGGACGATCACCTCCCTAGCCCTGCTGGTCACAGTGTTTCTGATACAAGCCAGGATGCCGTTGGCCTTCTTGGCCACCAGAGCACACTGCTGGCTCATATTCAGCCGACTGTCCACCATCACTCCCAGGTCCTTCTCTGCCTGGCAGCTCTCCAACCATTCCTCTCCCAGCCTGTAGTTCTGCTTGGGGTTATTGCGCCCCAGGTGCAGGACCCGACACTTGGCCTTGTTGAACTTCATACAGTTGACCTCAGCCCATCGGTGCAGCCTATCCAGATCCTCCTGCAGAGCCTTCCTACCCTCGAGCAGATCGACACACGCACCTAGCTTGGTGTCATCTGCAAACTTACTGAGGGTGCACTCAATGTCGTCATCCAGATCATTGATGAAGATGTTAAAGAGGACCGGCCCCAGCACCGAGCCCTGGGGGACGCCACTAGTGACTGGCCTCCAACTGGACTTGGCTCCATTCACCACAACTCTTTGGGCCCGGCTTTCCAGCCAGTTTCTAACCCAACGAAGCGTGCGCCAGTCCAAGCCAAGAGCAGCCAGTTTCTTGAGGAGAATGCTGTGGGAGACGGTGTCAAAAGCCTTGCTGAAGTCAAGGTAGACCACATCCACAGCCTTTCCCTCGTCCACCCAGCGCGTCACTTTGTCGTAGAAGGAGATCAGGTTCGTCAGGCAGGACCTGCCTTCCATAAACCCATGCTGGCTGGGCCTGATCGCCTGCTTGCCCTTCAAGTGCCGCATGATGACTCCCAAGAGGATCTGCTCCATGAGCTTCCCTGGTACTGAGGTCAAACTGACCGGCCTGTAGTTCCCCGGGTCTGCCCTCCGGCCCTTCTTGTAGATGGGCGTCACATTTGCTAGCCGCCAGTCAGCTGGGACCTCCCCCGATAGCCAGGACTGCTGATAAATGATGGATAGGGGCTTGGCCAGCTCATCTGCCAGTTCTCTCAGTACCCTTGGGTGGATCCCATCCGGCCCCATCGATTTGTGGACATCCAAGTGCCGTAGCAGGTCACCAACCAGTTCTTCGTGGATGGTGAGGGCCACATCCTGCTCCCCGTCCCCTTCCACCAGTTCTGGGTACTGGGTATCCAGAGAGCAACCGGTTTTGCCGCTAAAGACTGAGGCAAAGAAGGCATTGAGCACCTCCGCCTTTTCCTCATCTCTTGTAACTAAGTTTCCCCCTGCATCCAGTAAAGGATGGAGATTCTCCCTAGTCCTCCTTTTTGTGTTGATGTATTTATAAAAGCGTTTTCTGTTATCTTTAACGGCAGTAGCCAGATTGAGCTCCAGACGAGCTTTGGCCTTCCTAATCTTGTCCCTGCACAGCCTCGCTACATCCTTATAGTCCTCCTTAGTGGCCTGCCCAATTTTCCAAAGATTATAAACCCTCTTTTTTCTCCTAAGCTCAAGCCACAATTCTCTGTTGAGCCAGGCTGGTCTTCTTCCCCGCTGGCTCATCTTTGGGCGCATGGGAATAGACCGCTCCTGCACCATTAGGATTTGCCTCTTAAAGAGCGCCCAGCCTTCCTGGACCCCTCTGCCCTTCAGAACCGCCTCCCATGGGACTCCACCAACTAGTGTCCTGAGCAGCCCAAAGTCAGCCCTCCGAAAGTCCAATACAGTGGTTTTACTGGTTCCCTTCCTGGCCCCGCCAAGAATAGTGAACTCCACCATTTCGTGGTCACTCTGCCCAAGACTGTTCCCGACAATCACATCCTCCACCAGTCCTTCTCTGTTTGTGAAGAGAAGGTCTAGCAGGGCACCACCCCTGGTAGGTTCACTAATCAGCTGCGTCAGGAAGCTATCTTCCACTTTCTCCAGAAACCTCCTAGACTGCTTCCTCTGGGCTGTGTTGTGCTTCCAGGATATGTCAGGGAAGTTGAAGTCCCCCACGAGTACAAGCGCTGACGATTTCGCAACTTCTGTCAGCTGCCTGTAGAACTCCTCATCCGTCTCCTCATCCTGGTTCGGCGGTCTATAGCAGACCCCGACCAGGACACTAGCCTTGTTGTCCCTGCCGATCCTAACCCAAAGGGACTCGATCTTGTCATTCCTAGCCTCGAGTTCTACAACATCGAAAGACTCTCTAATATAGAGAGCCACACCGCCACCCCTTCTGCGCTGCCTGTCCCTTCTGAAGAGCCTATAGCCAGGCATCGCAGCACTCCAGTCATGAGACTGGTCCCACCACGTTTCCGTGATGGCAACCAAGTCGTAGCCTGCCCGCTGCACGATGGCTTCCAGCTCCTCCTGTTTATTACCCATGCTGCGTGCATTGGTGTAGATGCACTTCAGCTGGGCCTTTACCTTATCCTCCGGCCTTGCCATTGTTCCCCCTGGCACAGCCCCAACAGTCCTGGTTTTAGCCCCATCCCCCTTCTTACCTAGTTTAAAGCCCTATCTATCAGCCCTGCCAACTCCTGACCCAAGATCCTTACCCCTCTCCGAGAGAGGCCCATCCCATCCGGTGCCATCAGGCCCGGTGTAGCATAGACCTTCCCGTGATCAAAAAACCCAAAGTTGTGCCGGTCACACCAGTCACGAAGCCACGAGTTTATGCGAACAGCGCACCTTTCAGCTTCCATCCCCCCTATCGGAAGGACAGAGGCAAACACAACCTGTGCGCCTGAACCTCTAAGTTGTCGCCCCAAATCCCTAAAGTCTCTTTTGATCGCCTTCGGGCTTCTCTTTGCTACTTCATCGCTACCAGCCTGAAAGACCAATAGCGAGTAGTAGTCAGTGGGCCGTACCAGGCGCTTGACCTTCTTGGCAATGTCCCTGACCCTGGCCCCAGGGAGGCAGCAGACCTCCCTACGGGTAGGGTCAGGCCGACAAACAGGGCCCTCTGTTCCCCTAAGGACAGAGTCACCCACAACAATCACCCTTCTTTCGTTCTTGGTGGAGGCAGTCCTGATGCGTGGAGTTGACCTCCTTACCCTAGGAATCCTCCTGGGAACACTTTCTACCTCTTCCTCAGTTGCTGTTGATCTCTCATTCTCCAGGGCCTCAAACCTGTTTTGTAAGGGCACCTGGGAAGGTGGGGTCGGAAGAGGAGGGCATCGCCTGCGATGTCGAGCAGGGACCTGTCTCCATTCCTCCTCAACTCCCAGGTCCCCTCCCTCTGCCCGACGGCGACTGGGCAGGGTGTCCACCCCCATTTGGGGTGTCTCACCCCGGTACCTCTCCTTGAGGCCCTGCAGGGAGTTGCTCCAGAAGTCTATCTCCCGCTCACACTCCCTGATGGCCCTCAGCCTCTCCACCTCCTCCTTGAGCTCCGCCACCATGCGGATCAGGTCATCCACTTGCTCACACCTAACACACGCAGCGTCTCTGCCTCCTGCCGATGGCAGGAATAGGCTCTGACACTCCCTGCATCCCGTGACCTGAACCGCTGCATTCTTTAGCGGGTACTCGGTCTGGGTGTGTAGGTTTACCTACCTTTAGGTTTGTTCAGGAACAGCGAACCCGGAGGGTCCAGTTGCATGTGGGGCTGCGTAAAGGCTCCCCTGGGGAGATCACTTGTACCCAAAGCCTTCCTTTGGGGGCACTTTTGGATGGTCCAAAGGGGCTTGCAACACATTTCCTGGGGCCTGATTTTTCAGTCGTCTCCGATGACTAGCTAGGGCTATGTTTAGGGATGCTCGGAAACAGTAAACCCGGAGGGTCCAGTTGCATGTGGGGCTGCGTAAAGGCTCCCCTGGGGAGATCACTTGTACCCAAAGCCTTCCTTTGCGGGCACTATTGGATGGTCCAAAGGGGCTGGCAACGCATTTCCTGGGGCCTGATTTTTCAGTCGTCTCCGATGACGGCTAGGGCTACGTTTAGGTTTGCTCAGGAACAGCGAACCCGGAGGGTCCAGTTGCATGTGGGGCTGTGTAAAGGCTCCCCTGGGGATTTCTCTTGTACCCAAAGCCTTCCTTTGGTGACACTTTTGGATGGTCCAAAGGGGCTTGCAACGCGTTTTCTGGGGCTCGGGTTTTCAGTCTTCTCCCATGCCGGCTAGGGATATATTTATGGTTGCTCGGAAAAATCGAACCTAAAGGGTCCAGTTGCATGTGGGGCTGCGTAAAGGCTCCCCTGGGGAGTTCTCTTGTACCCAAAGCCTTCCTTTGGGGGCACTTTTGGATGGGCGAAAAGGGCTCGTAACGCATTTCCTGGGGCCTGATTTTTCAGTCGTCATCGATGCCGGCTAGGGATATGTTTAGGGATGCTCGGAAACAGCGAACCCGGAGGGTCCAGTTGCATGTGGGGCTGCGTAAAGGCTCCCCTGGGGAGTTCACTTGTACCCAAAGCCTTCCTTTGGGGGCACTTTTGGATGGGCGAAAAGGCCTCGCAACGCATTTCCTGGGGCCTGATTTTTCAGTCGTCTTCGAAGACGTCTAGGACTATGTTTAGGTTTGCTCAGGAACAGCGAACCCGGAGGGTCCAGATGCATGTGGGGCTGCGTAAAGGCTCCCCTGGGGAGTTCACTTGTACCCAAAGCCTTCCTTTGGGGGCACTATTGGATGGGCGAAAAGGCCTCGCAACGCATTTCCTGGGGCCTGATTTTTCAATCGTCTTCTTTGCCGTCTAGGGCTATGTTTAGGGATGCTCGGAAACAGCGAACCCGGAGGGTCCAGTTGCATGTGGGGCTGCGTAAAGGCTCCCCTGGGGAGTTCACTTGTACCCAAAGTCTTCCTTTGGGGGCACTTTTGGATGGGCAAAAAGGGCTCGCAACGCTTTTCCTGGGGCCTGATTTTTCACTCGTCTCCGAAGACAGCTAGGGCTACGTTTAGGTTTGTTCAGGAACAGCGAACCCGGAGGGTCCAGTTGCATGTGGGGCTGCGTAAAGGCTCCCCTGGGGTGTTCTCTTGTACCCAAAGCCTTCCTTTGGTGACACTTTTGGATGGTCCAAAGGGGCTTGCAACGCGTTTTCTGGGGCCCGGGTTTTCAGTCTTCTTACATGACGGCTAGTGATATATTTAGGATTGCTCGGAAAAATCGAACCCGGAGGGTCCAGTTGCATGTGGGGCTGCGTAAAGGCTCCCCTGGGGAGTTCACTTGTACCCAAAGCCTTTCTTTGGGGGCACTTTTGGGTGAGCGAAAAGGCCTCGCAACGCATTTCCTGGGGCCTGATTTTTCACTCGTCTCCGAAGACGGCTAGGGATATGTTTAGGGATGCTCGGAAACAGCGAACCCGGAGGGTCCAGTTGCATGTGGGGCTGCGTAAAGGCTCCCCTGGGGAGTTCTCTTGTACCCAATGCCTTCCTTTGGGGCCACTTTTGGATGGTCTGAAGGGGCTGGCAACACATTTCCTGGGTCCTGATTTTTCACTCGTCTTCGATGCCGGCTAGGGCTATGTTTAGGGATGCTCGGAAACAGCGAACCCGGAGGGTCCAGTTGCATGTGGGGCTGCATAAAGACTCCCCTGGGGAGATCACTTGTACCCAAAGCCTTCCTTTGCTGGCACTTTTGGATGGTCCAAAGGGGCTGGCAACGCATTTCCTGGGGCCTGATTTTTCACTCGTCTCCGAAGACGGCTAGGGCTACGTTTAGGTTTGCTCATGAACAGCGAACCGGGAGGGTCCAGTTGCATGTGGGGCTGCGTAAAGGCTCCCCTGGGGAGTTCACTTGTACCCAAAGCCTTCCTTTGGGGGCACTTTTGGATGGGCGAAAAGGCCTCGCAACGCATTTCCTGGGGCCTGATTTTTCACTCGTCTCCGATGACGGCTAGGGCTATGTTTAGGGATGCTCGGAAACAGCGAACCCGGAGTGTCAAGTTGCATGTGGGGCTGCATAAAGGCTCCCCTGGGGAGTTCACTTGTACCCAAAGCCTTCCTTTGGGGGCACTTTTGGATGGGCGAAAAGGGCTTGCAACGCATTTCCTGGGGCCTGATTTTTCAGTCGTCTTCGATGCCTTCTAGGACTATGTTTAGGGATGCTCGGAAACAGCAAACCCGGAGGGTCCAGTTGCATGTGGGGCTGCGTAAAGGCTCCCCTGGGGAGTTCTCTTGTACCCAAAGTCTTCCTTTGGGGGCACATTTGGATGGGCGAAAAGGCCTCGGAACACATTTCCTGGGGCCTGATTTTTCACTCGTCTCCGAAGACGGCTAGGGCTACGTTTAGGTTTGTTCAGGAACAGCAAACCCGGAGGGTCCAGTTGCATGTGGGGCTGCGTAAAGGCTCCCCTGGGGAGTTCTCTTGTACCCAAAGCCTTCCTTTGGTGACACTTTTGGATGGTCCAAAGGGGCTTGCAACGCGTTTTCTGGGGCCCGGGTTTTCAGTCTTCTCCCATGACGGGTAGTGATATATTTAGGATTGCTCGGAAAAATCGAACCCGGAGGGTCCAGTTGCATGTGGGGCTGCGTAAAGGCTCCCCTGGGGAGTTCACTTGTACCCAAAGCCTTCCTTTGGGGGCACTTTTGGATGGACGAAAAGGGCTCGCAACGCATTTCCTGGGGACTGATTTTTCAGTCGACTTCGATGCCGGCTAGGACTATGTTTAGGGATGCTCGGAAACAGCGAACCCGGAGGGTCCAGTTGCATGTGGGGCTGTGTAAAGGCTCCCCTGGGGAGTTCACTTGTACCCAAAGCCTTCCTTTGGGGGCACTTTTGATTGGGCGAAAAGGCCTCGCAACGCATTTCCTGGGGCCTGATTTTTCACTCGTCTCCGATGACTAGCTAGGGCTAGGTTTAGGGATGCTCGGAAACAGTAAACCCGGAGGGTCCAGTTGCATGTGGGGCTGCGTAAAGGCTCCCCTGGGGAGATCACTTGTACCCAAAGCCTTCCTTTGCGGGCACTATTGGATGGTCCAAAGGGGCTGGCAACGCATTTCCTGGGGCCTGATTTTTCAGTCGTCTCCGATGACGGCTAGGGCTACGTTTAGGTTTGCTCATGAACAGCGAACCCGGAGGGTCCAGTTGCATGTGGGGCTGTGTAAAGGCTCCCCTGGGGAGTTCTCTTGTACCCAAAGCCTTCCTTTGGTGACACTTTTGGATGGTCCAAAGGGGCTTGCAACGCGTTTTCCGGGGCTCGGGTTTTCAGTCTTCTCCCATGCCGGCTAGGGATATATTTAGGGTTGCTCGGAAAAATCGAACCTAAAGGGTCCAGTTGCATGTGGGGCTGCGTAAAGGCTCCCCTGGGGAGTTCTCTTGTACCCAAAGCCTTCCTTTGGGGGCACTTTTGGATGGGCGAAAAGGGCTCGTAACGCATTTCCTGGGGCCTGATTTTTCAGTCGTCATCGATGCCGGCTAGGGCTATGTTTAGGGGTGCTCGGAAACAGCGAACCCGGAGGGTCCAGTTGCATGTGGGGCTGCGTAAAGGCTCCCCTGGGGAGTTCACTTGTACCCAAAGCCTTCCTTTGGGGGCACTTTTGGACGGGCGAAAAGGGCTCGCAACGCATTTCCTGGGGCCTGATTTTTCAGTCGTCTTCGAAGCCGTCTAGGACTATGTTTAGGTTTGCTCAGGAACAGCGAACCCGCAGGGTCCAGATGCATGTGGGGCTGCGTAAAGGCTCCCCTGGGGAGTTCACTTGTACCCAAAGCCTTCCTTTGGGGGCACTTTTGGATGGGCGAAAAGGGCTCACAACGCATTTCCTGGGGCCTGATTTTTCAGTCGTCTTCTTTGCCGTCTAGGGCTATGTTTAGGGATGCTCGGAAACAGCGAACCCGGAGGGTCCAGTTGCATGTGGGGCTGCGTAAAGGCTCCCCTGGGGAGTTCACTTGTACCCAAAGTCTTCCTTTGGGGGCACTTTTGGATGGGCAAAAAGGGCTCGCAACGCTTTTCCTGGGGCCTGATTTTTCACTCGTCTCCGAAGACAGCTAGGGCTACGTTTAGGTTTGTTCAGGAACAGCGAACCCGGAGGGTCCAGTTGCATGTGGGGCTGCGTAAAGGCTCCCCTGGGGTGTTCTCTTGTACCCAAAGCCTTCCTTTGGTGACACTTTTGGATGGTCCAAAGGGGCTTGCAACGCGTTTTCTGGGGCCCGGGTTTTCAGTCTTCTTACATGACGGCTAGTGATATATTTAGGATTGCTCGGAAAAATCGAACCCGGAGGGTCCAGTTGCATGTGGGGCTGCGTAAAGGCTCCCCTGGGGAGTTCACTTGTACCCAAAGCCTTCCTTTGGGGGCACTTTTGGGGGTGGGCGAAAAGGCCTCGCAACGCATTTCCAGGGGCCTGATTTTTCACTCGTCTCCGATGACGGCTAGGTCTATGTTTAGGTTTGCTCATGAACAGCGAACCCGGAGGGTCCAGTTGCATGTGGGGCTGCGTAAAGGCTCCCCTGGGGAGTTCACTTGTACCCAAAGTCTTCCTTTGGGGGCACTTTTGGATGGGCAAAAAGGGCTCGCAACGCATTTCCTGGGGCCTGATTTTTCAGTCGTCTTCGATGCCGGCTAGGGCTATGTTTAGGTTTGCTCAGGAACAGCGAACCCGGAGGGTCCAGTTGCATGTGGGGCTGCGTAAAGGCTCTCCTGGGGAGTTCTCTTGTACCCAAAGCCTTCCTTTGGGGCACTTTTGGATGGGCGAAAAGGGCTCGCAATGCATTTCCTGGGGCCTGATTTTTCAGTCGTCTTCGTTGCCGGCTAGGGCTATGTTTAGGGATGCTCGGAAACAGCGAACCCGGAGGGTCCAGTTGCATGTGGGGCTGCGTAAAGGCTCCCCTGGGGAGTTCTCTTGTACCCAAAGCCTTCCTTTGGTGACACTTTTGGATGGTCCAAAGGGGCTTGCAACGCGTTTTCTGGGACCCGCGTTTTCAGTCCTCTCCCATGCCGGCTAGTGATATATTTAGGATTGCTCGGAAAAATCGAACCCGGAGGGTCCAGTTGCATGTGGGGCTGCGTAAAGGCTCCCCTGGGGAGTTCACTTGTACCCAAAGCCTTCCTTTAGGGGCACTTTTGGATGGACGAAAAGGGCTCGCAACGCATTTCCTGGGGCCTGATTTTTCAGTCGACTTCGATGCCGGCTAGGGCTACGTTTAGGGATGCTCGGAAACAGCGAACCCGGAGGGTCCAGTTGCATGTGGGGCTGCGTAAAGGCTCCCCTGGGGAGTTCACTTGTACCCAAAGCCTTCCTTTGGGGGCACTTTTGGATGGGTGAAAAGGCCTCGCAACGCATTTCCTGGGGCCTGATTTTTCACTCGTCTCCGATGACGGCTAGGGCTATGTTTAGGGATGCTCGGAAACAGCGAACCCGGAGGGTCCAGTTGCATGTGTGGCTGCGTAAAGGCTCCCCTGGGGAGTTCTCTTGTACCCAAAGTCTTCCTTTGGGGGCACATTTGGATGGGCGAAAAGGCCTCGCAACGCATTTCCAGTGGCCTGATTTTTCACTCGTCTCCGAAGACGGCTAGGGCTACGTTTAGGTTTGTTCAGGAACAGCGAACCCGGAGGGTCCAGTTGCATGTGGGGCTGCGTAAAGGCTCCCCTGGGGAGATCACTTGTACCCAAAGCCTTCCTTTGCGGGCACTTTTGGATGGTCCAAAGGGGCTTGCAACGCATTTCCTGGGGCCTGATTTTTCAGTTGTCTCACATGACGGGTAGGGCTACGTTTAGGTTTGCTCATGAACAGCGAACCCGGAGGGTCCAGTTGCATGTGGGGCTGCGTAAAGGCTCCCCTGGGGAGTTCACTTGTACCCAAAGCCTTCCTTTAGGGGCACTTTTGGATGGACGAAAAGGGCTCGCAACGCATTTCCTGGGGCCTGATTTTTCAGTCGTCTTCGATGACGGCTAGGTCTATGTTTAGGTTTGCTCATGAACAGCGAACCCGGAGGGTCCAGTTGCATGTGGGGCTGCGTAAAGGCTCCCCTGGGGAGTTCACTTGTACCCAAAGTCTTCCTTTGGGGGCACTTTTGGATGGGCAAAAAGGGCTCGCAACGCATTTCCTGGGGCCTGATTTTTCAGTCGTCTTCGATGCCGGCTAGGGCTATGTTTAGGTTTGCTCAGGAACAGCGAACCCGGAGGGTCCAGTTGCATGTGGGGCTGCGTAAAGGCTCTCCTGGGGAGTTCTCTTGTACCCAAAGCCTTCCTTTGGGGGCACTTTTGGATGGGCGAAAAGGGCTCGCAATGCATTTCCTGGGGCCTGATTTTTCAGTCGTCTTCGTTGCCGGCTAGGGCTATGTTTAGGGATGCTCGGAAACAGCGAACCCGGAGGGTCCAGTTGCATGTGGGGCTGCGTAAAGGCTCCCCTGGGGAGTTCTCTTGTACCCAAAGCCTTCCTTTGGTGACACTTTTGGATGGTCCAAAGGGGCTTGCAACGCGTTTTCTGGGACCCGCGTTTTCAGTCCTCTCCCATGCCGGCTAGTGATATATTTAGGATTGCTCGGAAAAATCGAACCCGGAGGGTCCAGTTGCATGTGGGGCTGCGTAAAGGCTCCCCTGGGGAGTTCACTTGTACCCAAAGCCTTCCTTTAGGGGCACTTTTGGATGGACGAAAAGGGCTCGCAACGCATTTCCTGGGGCCTGATTTTTCAGTCGACTTCGATGCCGGCTAGGGCTATGTTTAGGGATGCTCGGAAACAGCGAACCCGGAGGGTCCAGTTGCATGTGGGGCTGCGTAAAGGCTCCCCTGGGGAGTTCACTTGTACCCAAAGCCTTCCTTTGGGGGCACTTTTGGATGGGTGAAAAGGCCTCGCAACGCATTTCCTGGGGCCTGATTTTTCACTCGTCTCCGATGACGGCTAGGGCTATGTTTAGGGATGCTCGGAAACAGCGAACCCGGAGGGTCCAGTTGCATGTGTGGCTGCGTAAAGGCTCCCCTGGGGAGTTCTCTTGTACCCAAAGTCTTCCTTTGGGGGCACATTTGGATGGGCGAAAAGGCCTCGCAACGCATTTCCAGTGGCCTGATTTTTCACTCGTCTCCGAAGACGGCTAGGGCTACGTTTAGGTTTGTTCAGGAACAGCGAACCCGGAGGGTCCAGTTGCATGTGGGGCTGCGTAAAGGCTCCCCTGGGGAGATCACTTGTACCCAAAGCCTTCCTTTGCGGGCACTTTTGGATGGTCCAAAGGGGCTTGCAACGCATTTCCTGGGGCCTGATTTTTCAGTTGTCTCACATGACGGGTAGGGCTACGTTTAGGTTTGCTCATGAACAGCGAACCCGGAGGGTCCAGTTGCATGTGGGGCTGCGTAAAGGCTCCCCTGGGGAGTTCACTTGTACCCAAAGCCTTCCTTTAGGGGCACTTTTGGATGGACGAAAAGGGCTCGCAACGCATTTCCTGGGGCCTGATTTTTCAGTCGTCTTCGATGCCGGCTAGGGCTATGTTTAGGTTTGCTCAGGAACAGCGAACCCGGAGGGTCCAGTTGCATGTGGGGCTGCGTAAAGGCTCTCCTGGGGAGTTCTCTTGTACCCAAAGCCTTCCTTTGGGGGCACTTTTGGATGGGCGAAAAGGGCTCGCAATGCATTTCCTGGGGCCTGATTTTTCAGTCGTCTTCGTTGCCGGCTAGGGCTATGTTTAGGGATGCTCGGAAACAGCGAACCCGGAGGGTCCAGTTGCATGTGGGGCTGCGTAAAGGCTCCCCTGGGGAGTTCTCTTGTACCCAAAGCCTTCCTTTGGTGACACTTTTGGATGGTCCAAAGGGGCTTGCAACGCGTTTTCTGGGACCCGGGTTTTCAGTCCTCTCCCATGCCGGCTAGTGATATATTTAGGATTGCTCGGAAAAATCGAACCCGGAGGGTCCAGTTGCATGTGGGGCTGCGTAAAGGCTCCCCTGGGGAGTTCACTTGTACCCAAAGCCTTCCTTTAGGGGCACTTTTGGATGGACGAAAAGGGCTCGCAACGCATTTCCTGGGGCTTGATTTTTCAGTCGACTTCGATGCCGGCTAGGGCTATGTTTAGGGATGCTCGGAAACAGCGAACCCGGAGGGTCCAGTTGCATGTGTGGCTGCGTAAAGGCTCCCCTGGGGAGTTCTCTTGTACCCAAAGTCTTCCTTTGGGGGCACTTTTGGATGGGCAAAAAGGGCTCGCAACGCTTTTCCTGGGGCCTGATTTTTCACTCGTCTCCGAAGACGGCTAGGGCTACGTTTAGGTTTGTTCAGGAACAGCGAACCCGGAGGGTCCAGTTGCATGTGGGGCTGTGTAAAGGCTCCCCTGGGGAGTTCTCTTGTACCCAAAGCCTTCCTTTGGTGACACTTTTGGATGGTCCAAAGGGGCTTCCAACGCGTTTTCTGGGGCTCGGGTTTTCAGTCTTCTCCCATGCCGGCTAGGGATATATTTAGGATTGCTCGGAAAAATCGAACCCGGAGGGTCCAGTTGCATGTGGGGCTGCGTAAAGGCTCCCCTGGGGAGTTCAGTTGTACCCAAAGTCTTCCTTTGGGGGCACTTTTGGACGGACGAAAAGGGCTCACAACGCATTTCCTGGGGCCTCATTTTTCAGACGTCTTCGAAGCCGTCTAGAGCTATGTATAGGGATGCTCGGAAACAGCGAACCCGGAGGGTCCAGTTGCATGTGGGGCTGCGTAAAGGCTCCCCTGGGGAGTTCACTTGTACCCAAAGCCTTCCTTTGGGGGCACTTTTGGATGGGCGAAAAGGCCTCGCAACGCATTTCCTGGGGCCTGATTTTTCAGTCGTCTTCGAAGCCGTCTAGGACTATGTTTAGGTTTGCTCAGGAACAGCGAACCCGGAGGGTCCAGATGCATGTGGGGCTGCGTAAAGGCTCCCCTGGGGAGTTCACTTGTACCCAAAGCCTTCCTTTGGGGGCACTTTTGGATGGGCGAAAAGGGCTTGCAACGCATTTCCTGGGGCCTGATTTTTCAGTCGTCTTCGATGCCTTCTAGGACTATGTTTAGGGATGCTCGGAAACAGCAAACCCGGAGGGTCCAGTTGCATGTGTGGCTGCGTAAAGGCTCCCCTGGGGAGTTCTCTTGTACCCAAAGTCTTCCTTTGGGGGCACATTTGGATGGGCGAAAAGGCCTCGCAACGCATTTCCAGTGGCCTGATTTTTCACTCGTCTCCGAAGACGGCTAGGGCTACGTTTAGGTTTGTTCAGGAACAGCGAACCCGGAGGGTCCAGTTGCATGTGGGGCTGCGTAAAGGCTCCCCTGGGGAGATCACTTGTACCCAAAGCCTTCCTTTGGGGGCACTTTTGGATGGTCCAAAGGGGCTTGCAACGCATTTCCTGGGGCCTGATTTTTCAGTTGTCTCCGATGACGGCTAGGGCTACGTTTAGGTTTGCTCATGAACAGCGAACCCGGAGGGTCCAGTTGCATGTGGGGCTGCGTAAAGGCTCCCCTGGGGAGTTCTCTTGTACCCAAAGCCTTCCTTTGGTGACACTTTTGGATGGTCCAAAGGGGCTTGCAACGCGTTTTCTGGGACCCGGGTTTTCAGTCCTCTCCCATGCCGGCTAGTGATATATTTAGGATTGCTCGGAAAAATCGAACCCGGAGGGTCCAGTTGCATGTGGGGCTGCGTAAAGGCTCCCCTGGGGAGTTCACTTGTACCCAAAGCCTTCCTTTGGGGGCACTTTTGGATGGGCGAAAAGGCCTCGCAACGCATTTCCTGGGGCCTGATTTTTCAGTCGTCTTCGAAGCCGTCTAGGACTATGTTTAGGTTTGCTCAGGAACAGCGAACCCAGAGGGTCCAGATGCATGTGGGGCTGCGTAAAGGCTCCCCTGGGGAGTTCACTTGTACCCAAAGCCTTCCTTTGGGGCCACTTTTGGATGGGCGAAAAGGGCTTGCAACGCATTTCCTGGGGCCTGATTTTTCAGTCGACTTCGATGCCTTCTAGGACTATGTTTAGGGATGCTCGGAAACAGCAAACCCGGAGGGTCCAGTTGCATGTGTGGCTGCGTAAAGGCTCCCCTGGGGAGTTCTCTTGTACCCAAAGTCTTCATTTGGGGGCACATTTGGATGGGCGAAAAGGCCTCGCAACGCATTTCCAGTGGCCTGATTTTTCACTCGTCTCCGAAGACGGCTAGGGCTACGTTTAGGTTTGTTCAGGAACAGCGAACCCGGAGGGTCCAGTTGCATGTGGGGCTGCGTAAAGGCTCCCCTGGGGAGATCACTTGTACCCAAAGCCTTCCTTTGCGGGCACTTTTGGATGGTCCAAAGGGGCTTGCAACGCATTTCCTGGGGCCTGATTTTTCAGTTGTCTCCGATGACGGCTAGGGCTATGTTTAGGTTTGCTCATGAACAGCGAACCCGGAGGGTCCAGTTGCATGTGGGGCTGCGTAAAGGCTCCCCTGGGGAGTTCTCTTGTACCCAAAGCCTTCCTTTGGTGACACTTTTGGATGGTCCAAAGGGGCTTGCAACGCGTTTTCTGGGGCCCGGGTTTTCAGTCTTCTCCCATGCCGGCTAGTGATATATTTAGGTTTGCTCGGAAAAATCGAACCCAGAGGGTCCAGTTGCATGTGGGGCTGCGTAAAGGCTCCCCTGGGGAGTTCTCTTGTACCCAAAGTCTTCCTTTGGGGGCACTTTTGGATGGGCAAAAAGGGCTCGCAACGCATTTCCTGGGGCCTGATTTTTCAGTCGTCTTCGATGCCGGCTAGGGCTATGTTTAGGTTTGCTCAGGAACAGCGAACCCGGAGGGTCCAGTTGCATGTGGGGCTGCGTAAAGGCTCTCCTGGGGAGTTCACTTGTACCCAAAGCCTTCCTTTGGGGGCACTTTTGGATGGGCGAAAAGGGCTCGCAATGCATTTCCTGGGGCCTGATTTTTCAGTCGTCTTCGTTGCCGGCTAGGGCTATGTTTAGGGATGCTCGGAAACAGCGAACCCGGAGGGTCCAGTTGCATGTGGGGCTGCGTAAAGGCTCCCCTGGGGAGTTCTCTTGTACCCAAAGCCTTCCTTTGGTGACACTTTTGGATGGTCCAAAGGGGCTTGCAACGCGTTTTCTGGGACCCGGGTTTTCAGTCCTCTCCCATGCCGGCTAGTGATATATTTAGGATTGCTCGGAAAAATCGAACCCGGAGGGTCCAGTTGCATGTGGGGCTGCGTAAAGGCTCCCCTGGGGAGTTCACTTGTACCCAAAGCCTTCCTTTAGGGGCACTTTTGGATGGACGAAAAGGGCTCGCAACGCATTTCCTGGGGACTGATTTTTCAGTCGACTTCGATGCCGGCTAGGGCTATGTTTAGGGATGCTCGGAAACAGCGAACCCGGAGGGTCCAGTTGCATGTGGGGCTGCGTAAAGGCTCCCCTGGGGAGTTCTCTTGTACCCAAAGTCTTCCTTTGGGGGCACTTTTGGATGGGCAAAAAGGGCTCGCAACGCTTTTCCTGGGGCCTGATTTTTCACTCGTCTCCGAAGACGGCTAGGGCTACGTTTAGGTTTGTTCAGGAACAGCGAACCCGGAGGGTCCAGTTGCATGTGGGGCTGTGTAAAGGCTCCCCTGGGGAGTTCTCTTGTACCCAAAGCCTTCCTTTGGTGACACTTTTGGATGGTCCAAAGGGGCTTCCAACGCGTTTTCTGGGGCTCGGGTTTTCAGTCTTCTCCCATGCCGGCTAGGGATATATTTAGGATTGCTCGGAAAAATCGAACCCGGAGGGTCCAGTTGCATGTGGGGCTGCGTAAAGGCTCCCCTGGGGAGTTCAGTTGTACCCAAAGTCTTCCTTTGGGGGCACTTTTGGACGGACGAAAAGGGCTCACAACGCATTTCCTGGGGCCTCATTTTTCAGACGTCTTCGAAGCCGTCTAGAGCTATGTATAGGGATGCTCGGAAACAGCGAACCCGGAGGGTCCAGTTGCATGTGGGGCTGCGTAAAGGCTCCCCTGGGGAGTTCACTTGTACCCAAAGCCTTCCTTTGGGGGCACTTTTGGATGGGCGAAAAGGCCTCGCAACGCATTTCCTGGGGCCTGATTTTTCAGTCGTCTTCGAAGCCGTCTAGGACTATGTTTAGGTTTGCTCAGGAACAGCGAACCCGGAGGGTCCAGATGCATGTGGGGCTGCGTAAAGGCTCCCCTGGGGAGTTCACTTGTACCCAAAGCCTTCCTTTGGGGGCACTTTTGGATGGGCGAAAAGGGCTTGCAACGCATTTCCTGGGGCCTGATTTTTCAGTCGTCTTCGATGCCTTCTAGGACTATGTTTAGGGATGCTCGGAAACAGCAAACCCGGAGGGTCCAGTTGCATGTGTGGCTGCGTAAAGGCTCCCCTGGGGAGTTCTCTTGTACCCAAAGTCTTCCTTTGGGGGCACATTTGGATGGGCGAAAAGGCCTCGCAACGCATTTCCAGTGGCCTGATTTTTCACTCGTCTCCGAAGACGGCTAGGGCTACGTTTAGGTTTGTTCAGGAACAGCGAACCCGGAGGGTCCAGTTGCATGTGGGGCTGCGTAAAGGCTCCCCTGGGGAGATCACTTGTACCCAAAGCCTTCCTTTGGGGGCACTTTTGGATGGTCCAAAGGGGCTTGCAACGCATTTCCTGGGGCCTGATTTTTCAGTTGTCTCCGATGACGGCTAGGGCTACGTTTAGGTTTGCTCATGAACAGCGAACCCGGAGGGTCCAGTTGCATGTGGGGCTGCGTAAAGGCTCCCCTGGGGAGTTCTCTTGTACCCAAAGCCTTCCTTTGGTGACACTTTTGGATGGTCCAAAGGGGCTTGCAACGCGTTTTCTGGGACCCGGGTTTTCAGTCCTCTCCCATGCCGGCTAGTGATATATTTAGGATTGCTCGGAAAAATCGAACCCGGAGGGTCCAGTTGCATGTGGGGCTGCGTAAAGGCTCCCCTGGGGAGTTCACTTGTACCCAAAGCCTTCCTTTGGGGGCACTTTTGGATGGGCGAAAAGGCCTCGCAACGCATTTCCTGGGGCCTGATTTTTCAGTCGTCTTCGAAGCCGTCTAGGACTATGTTTAGGTTTGCTCAGGAACAGCGAACCCGGAGGGTCCAGATGCATGTGGGGCTGCGTAAAGGCTCCCCTGGGGAGTTCACTTGTACCCAAAGCCTTCCTTTGGGGCCACTTTTGGATGGGCGAAAAGGGCTTGCAACGCATTTCCTGGGGCCTGATTTTTCAGTCGACTTCGATGCCTTCTAGGACTATGTTTAGGGATGCTCGGAAACAGCAAACCCGGAGGGTCCAGTTGCATGTGTGGCTGCGTAAAGGCTCCCCTGGGGAGTTCTCTTGTACCCAAAGTCTTCATTTGGGGGCACATTTGGATGGGCGAAAAGGCCTCGCAACGCATTTCCAGTGGCCTGATTTTTCACTCGTCTCCGAAGACGGCTAGGGCTACGTTTAGGTTTGTTCAGGAACAGCGAACCCGGAGGGTCCAGTTGCATGTGGGGCTGCGTAAAGGCTCCCCTGGGGAGATCACTTGTACCCAAAGCCTTCCTTTGCGGGCACTTTTGGATGGTCCAAAGGGGCTTGCAACGCATTTCCTGGGGCCTGATTTTTCAGTTGTCTCCGATGACGGCTAGGGCTATGTTTAGGTTTGCTCATGAACAGCGAACCCGGAGGGTCCAGTTGCATGTGGGGCTGCGTAAAGGCTCCCCTGGGGAGTTCTCTTGTACCCAAAGCCTTCCTTTGGTGACACTTTTGGATGGTCCAAAGGGGCTTGCAACGCGTTTTCTGGGGCCCGGGTTTTCAGTCTTCTCCCATGCCGGCTAGTGATATATTTAGGTTTGCTCGGAAAAATCGAACCCAGAGGGTCCAGTTGCATGTGGGGCTGCGTAAAGGCTCCCCTGGGGAGTTCTCTTGTACCCAAAGTCTTCCTTTGGGGGCACTTTTGGATGGGCAAAAAGGGCTCGCAACGCATTTCCTGGGGCCTGATTTTTCAGTCGTCTTCGATGCCGGCTAGGGCTATGTTTAGGTTTGCTCAGGAACAGCGAACCCGGAGGGTCCAGTTGCATGTGGGGCTGCGTAAAGGCTCTCCTGGGGAGTTCACTTGTACCCAAAGCCTTCCTTTGGGGGCACTTTTGGATGGGCGAAAAGGGCTCGCAATGCATTTCCTGGGGCCTGATTTTTCAGTCGTCTTCGTTGCCGGCTAGGGCTATGTTTAGGGATGCTCGGAAACAGCGAACCCGGAGGGTCCAGTTGCATGTGGGGCTGCGTAAAGGCTCCCCTGGGGAGTTCTCTTGTACCCAAAGCCTTCCTTTGGTGACACTTTTGGATGGTCCAAAGGGGCTTGCAACGCGTTTTCTGGGACCCGGGTTTTCAGTCCTCTCCCATGCCGGCTAGTGATATATTTAGGATTGCTCGGAAAAATCGAACCCGGAGGGTCCAGTTGCATGTGGGGCTGCGTAAAGGCTCCCCTGGGGAGTTCACTTGTACCCAAAGCCTTCCTTTAGGGGCACTTTTGGATGGACGAAAAGGGCTCGCAACGCATTTCCTGGGGCCTGATTTTTCAGTCGACTTCGATGCCGGCTAGGGCTATGTTTAGGGATGCTCGGAAACAGCGAACCCGGAGGGTCCAGTTGCATGTGGGGCTGCGTAAAGGCTCCCCTGGGGAGTTCACTTGTACCCAAAGCCTTCCTTTGGGGGCACTTTTGGATGGGTGAAAAGGCCTCGCAACGCATTTCCTGGGGCCTGATTTTTCACTCGTCTCCGATGACGGCTAGGGCTATGTTTAGGGATGCTCGGAAACAGCGAACCCGGAGGGTCCAGTTGCATGTGTGGCTGCGTAAAGGCTCCCCTGGGGAGTTCTCTTGTACCCAAAGTCTTCCTTTGGGGGCACATTTGGATGGGCGAAAAGGCCTCGCAACGCATTTCCAGTGGCCTGATTTTTCACTCGTCTCCGAAGACGGCTAGGGCTACGTTTAGGTTTGTTCAGGAACAGCGAACCCGGAGGGTCCAGTTGCATGTGGGGCTGCGTAAAGGCTCCCCTGGGGAGATCACTTGTACCCAAAGCCTTCCTTTGCGGGCACTTTTGGATGGTCCAAAGGGGCTTGCAACGCATTTCCTGGGGCCTGATTTTTCAGTTGTCTCACATGACGGATAGGGCTACGTTTAGGTTTGCTCATGAACAGCGAACCCGGAGGGTCCAGTTGCATGTGGGGCTGCGTAAAGGCTCCCCTGGGGAGTTCACTTGTACCCAAAGCCTTCCTTTAGGGGCACTTTTGGATGGACGAAAAGGGCTCGCAACGCATTTCCTGGGGCCTGATTTTTCAGTCGTCTTCGATGCCGGCTAGGGCTATGTTTAGGTTTGCTCAGGAACAGCGAACCCGGAGGGTCCAGTTGCATGTGGGGCTGCGTAAAGGCTCTCCTGGGGAGTTCTCTTGTACCCAAAGCCTTCCTTTGGGGGCACTTTTGGATGGGCGAAAAGGGCTCGCAATGCATTTCCTGGGGCCTGATTTTTCAGTCGTCTTCGTTGCCGGCTAGGGCTATGTTTAGGGATGCTCGGAAACAGCGAACCCGGAGGGTCCAGTTGCATGTGGGGCTGCGTAAAGGCTCCCCTGGGGAGTTCTCTTGTACCCAAAGCCTTCCTTTGGTGACACTTTTGGATGGTCCAAAGGGGCTTGCAACGCGTTTTCTGGGGCCCGGGTTTTCAGTCCTCTCCCATGCCGGCTAGTGATATATTTAGGATTGCTCGGAAAAATCGAACCCGGAGGGTCCAGTTGCATGTGGGGCTGCGTAAAGGCTCCCCTGGGGAGTTCACTTGTACCCAAAGCCTTCCCTTAGGGGCACTTTTGGATGGACGAAAAGGGCTCGCAACGCATTTCCTGGGGCCTGATTTTTCAGTCGACTTCGATGCCGGCTAGGGCTATGTTTAGGGATGCTCGGAAACAGCGAACCCGGAGGGTCCAGTTGCATGTGGGGCTGCGTAAAGGCTCCCCTGGGGAGTTCACTTGTACCCAAAGCCTTCCTTTGGGGGCACTTTTGGATGGGTGAAAAGGCCTCGCAACGCATTTCCTGGGGCCTGATTTTTCACTCGTCTCCGATGACGGCTAGGGCTATGTTTAGGGATGCTCGGAAACAGCGAACCCGGAGGGTCCAGTTGCATGTGTGGCTGCGTAAAGGCTCCCCTGGGGAGTTCTCTTGTACCCAAAGTCTTCCTTTGGGGGCACATTTGGATGGGCGAAAAGGCCTCGCAACGCATTTCCAGTGGCCTGATTTTTCACTCGTCTCCGAAGACGGCTAGGGCTACGTTTAGGTTTGTTCAGGAACAGCGAACCCGGAGGGTCCAGTTGCATGTGGGGCTGCGTAAAGGCTCCCCTGGGGAGATCACTTGTACCCAAAGCCTTCCTTTGCGGGCACTTTTGGATGGTCCAAAGGGGCTTGCAACGCATTTCCTGGGGCCTGATTTTTCAGTTGTCTCCGATGACGGCTAGGGCTACGTTTAGGTTTGCTCAGGAACAGCGAACCCGGAGGGTCCAGTTGCATGTGGGGCTGCGTAAAGGCTCCCCTGGGGAGTTCTCTTGTACCCAAAGCCTTCCTTTGGTGACACTTTTGGATGGTCCAAAGGGGCTTGCAACGCGTTTTCTGGGGCCCGGGTTTTCAGTCTTCTCCCATGCCGGCTAGTGATATATTTAGGTTTGCTCGGAAAAATCGAACCCAGAGGGTCCAGTTGCATGTGGGGCTGCGTAAAGGCTCCCCTGGGGAGTTCTCTTGTACCCAAAGTCTTCCTTTGGGGGCACTTTTGGATGGGCAAAAAGGGCTCGCAATGCATTTCCTGGGGCCTGATTTTTCAGTCGTCTTCGATGCCGGCTAGGGCTATGTTTAGGTTTGCTCAGGAACAGCGAACCCGGAGGGTCCAGTTGCATGTGGGGCTGCGTAAAGGCTCCCCTGGGGAGTTCACTTGTACCCAAAGCCTTCCTTTAGGGGCACTTTTGGATGGGCGAAAAGGGCTCGCAACGCATTTCCTGGGGCCTGATTTTTCAGTCGACTTCGATGCCGGCTAGGGCTATGTTTAGGGATGCTCGGAAACAGCGAACCCGGAGGGTCCAGTTGCATGTGGGGCTGCGTAAAGGCTCCCCTGGGGAGTTCACTTGTACCCAAAGCCTTCCTTTGGGGGCACTTTTGGATGGGTGAAAAGGCCTCGCAACGCATTTCCTGGGGCCTGATTTTTTACTCGTCTCCGATGACGGCTAGGGCTATGTTTAGGGATGCTCGGAAACAGCGAACCCGGAGGGTCCAGTTGCATGTGTGGCTGCGTAAAGGCTCCCCTGGGGAGTTCACTTGTACCCAAAGCCTTCCTTTGGGGGCACTTTTGGATGGGCGAAAAGGCCTCGCAACGCATTTCCTGGGGCCTGATTTTTCACTCGTCTTCGTTGCCGGCTAGGGCTATGTTTAGGGATGCTCGGAAACAGCGAACCCGGAGGGTCCAGTTGCATGTGGGGCTGCGTAAAGGCTCCCCTGGGGAGTTCTCTTGTACCCAAAGCCTTCCTTTGGTGACACTTTTGGATGGTCCAAAGGGGCTTGCAACGCGTTTTCTTGGACCCGGGTTTTCAGTCCTCTCCCATGCCGGCTAGTGATATATTTAGGATTGCTCGGAAAAATCGAACCCGGAGGGTCCAGTTGCATGTGGGGCTGCGTAAAGGCTCCCCTGGGGAGTTCACTTGTACCCAAAGCCTTCCCTTAGGGGCACTTTTGGATGGACGAAAAGGGCTCGCAACGCATTTCCTGGGGCCTGATTTTTCAGTCGACTTCGATGCCGGCTAGGGCTATGTTTAGGGATGCTCGGAAACAGCGAACCCGGAGGGTCCAGTTGCATGTGGGGCTGCGTAAAGGCTCCCCTGGGGAGTTCTCTTGTACCCAAAGCCTTCCTTTGGGGGCACTTTTGGATGGGTGAAAAGGCCTCGCAACGCATTTCCTGGGGCCTGATTTTTCACTCGTCTCCGATGACGGCTAGGGCTATGTTTAGGGATGCTCGGAAACAGCGAACCCGGAGGGTCCAGTTGCATGTGTGGCTGCGTAAAGGCTCCCCTGGGGAGTTCTCTTGTACCCAAAGTCTTCCTTTGGGGGCACATTTGGATGGGCGAAAAGGCCTCGCAACGCATTTCCAGTGGCCTGATTTTTCACTCGTCTCCGAAGACGGCTAGGGCTACGTTTAGGTTTGTTCAGGAACAGCGAACCCGGAGGGTCCAGTTGCATGTGGGGCTGCGTAAAGGCTCCCCTGGGGAGATCACTTGTACCCAAAGCCTTCCTTTGCGGGCACTTTTGGATGGTCCAAAGGGGCTTGCAACGCATTTCCTGGGGCCTGATTTTTCAGTTGTCTCCGATGACGGCTAGGGCTACGTTTAGGTTTGCTCATGAACAGCGAACCCGGAGGGTCCAGTTGCATGTGGGGCTGCGTAAAGGCTCCCCTGGGGAGTTCTCTTGTACCCAAAGCCTTCCTTTGGTGACACTTTTGGATGGTCCAAAGGGGCTTGCAACGCGTTTTCTGGGGCCCGGGTTTTCAGTCTTCTCCCATGCCGGCTAGTGATATATTTAGGTTTGCTCGGAAAAATCGAACCCAGAGGGTCCAGTTGCATGTGGGGCTGCGTAAAGGCTCCCCTGGGGAGTTCTCTTGTACCCAAAGTCTTCCTTTGGGGGCACTTTTGGATGGGCAAAAAGGGCTCGCAATGCATTTCCTGGGGCCTGATTTTTCAGTCGTCTTCGATGCCGGCTAGGGCTATGTTTAGGTTTGCTCAGGAACAGCGAACCCGGAGGGTCCAGTTGCATGTGGGGCTGCGTAAAGGCTCTCCTGGGGAGTTCTCTTGTACCCAAAGCCTTCCTTTGGGGGCACTTTTGGATGGGCGAAAAGGGCTCGCAATGCATTTCCTGGGGCCTGATTTTTCAGTCGTCTTCGTTGCCGGCTAGGGATATGTTTAGGGATGCTCGGAAACAGCGAACCCGGAGGGTCCAGTTGCATGTGGGGCTGCGTAAAGGCTCCCCTGGGGAGTTCTCTTGTACCCAAAGCCTTCCTTTGGTGACACTTTTGGATGGTCCAAAGGGGCTTGCAACGCGTTTTCTGGGACCCGGGTTTTCAGTCCTCTCCCATGCCGGCTAGGGATATATTTAGGATTGCTCGGAAAAATCGAACCCGGAGGGTCCAGTTGCATGTGGGGCTGCGTAAAGGCTCCCCTGGGGAGTTCACTTGTACCCAAAGCCTTCCTTTAGGGGCACTTTTGGATGGACGAAAAGGGCTCGCAACGCATTTCCTGGGGCCTGATTTTTCAGTCGACTTCGATGCCGGCTAGGGCTATGTTTAGGGATGCTCGGAAACAGCGAACCCGGAGGGTCCAGTTGCATGTGGGGCTGTGTAAAGGCTCCCCTGGGGAGTTCACTTGTACCCAAAGCCTTCCTTTGGGGGCACTTTTGGATGGGTGAAAAGGCCTCGCAACGCATTTCCTGGGGCCTGATTTTTCACTCGTCTCCGATGACGGCTAGGGCTATGTTTAGGGATGCTCGGAAACAGCGAACCCGGAGGGTCCAGTTGCATGTGGGGCTGCGTAAAGGCTCCCCTGGGGAGTTCACTTGTACCCAAAGCCTTCCTTTGGGGGCACTTTTGGATGGGCGAAAAGGCCTCGCAACGCATTTCCTGGGGCCTGATTTTTCACTCGTCTTCGTTGCCGGCTAGGGCTATGTTTAGGGATGCTCGGAAACAGCGAACCCGGAGGGTCCAGTTGCATGTGGGGCTGCGTAAAGGCTCCCCTGGGGAGTTCTCTTGTACCCAAAGCCTTCCTTTGGTGACACTTTTGGATGGTCCAAAGGGGCTTGCAACGCGTTTTCTGGGACCCGCGTTTTCAGTCCTCTCCCATGCCGGCTAGTGATATATTTAGGATTGCTCGGAAAAATCGAACCCGGAGGGTCCAGTTGCATGTGGGGCTGCGTAAAGGCTCCCCTGGGGAGTTCACTTGTACCCAAAGCCTTCCTTTAGGGGCACTTTTGGATGGACGAAAAGGGCTCGCAACGCATTTCCTGGGGCCTGATTTTTCAGTCGACTTCGATGCCGGCTAGGGCTATGTTTAGGGATGCTCGGAAACAGCGAACCCGGAGGGTCCAGTTGCATGTGGGGCTGCGTAAAGGCTCCCCTGGGGAGTTCACTTGTACCCAAAGCCTTCCTTTGGGGGCACTTTTGGATGGGTGAAAAGGCCTCGCAACGCATTTCCTGGGGCCTGATTTTTCACTCGTCTCCGATGACGGCTAGGGCTATGTTTAGGGATGCTCGGAAACAGCGAACCCGGAGGGTCCAGTTGCATGTGTGGCTGCGTAAAGGCTCCCCTGGGGAGTTCTCTTGTACCCAAAGTCTTCCTTTGGGGGCACATTTGGATGGGCGAAAAGGCCTCGCAACGCATTTCCAGTGGCCTGATTTTTCACTCGTCTCCGAAGACGGCTAGGGCTACGTTTAGGTTTGTTCAGGAACAGCGAACCCGGAGGGTCCAGTTGCATGTGGGGCTGCGTAAAGGCTCCCCTGGGGAGATCACTTGTACCCAAAGCCTTCCTTTGCGGGCACTTTTGGATGGTCCAAAGGGGCTTGCAACGCATTTCCTGGGGCCTGATTTTTCAGTTGTCTCACATGACGGGTAGGGCTACGTTTAGGTTTGCTCATGAACAGCGAACCCGGAGGGTCCAGTTGCATGTGGGGCTGCGTAAAGGCTCCCCTGGGGAGTTCACTTGTACCCAAAGCCTTCCTTTAGGGGCACTTTTGGATGGACGAAAAGGGCTCGCAACGCATTTCCTGGGGCCTGATTTTTCAGTCGTCTTCGATGCCGGCTAGGGCTATGTTTAGGTTTGCTCAGGAACAGCGAACCCGGAGGGTCCAGTTGCATGTGGGGCTGCGTAAAGGCTCTCCTGGGGAGTTCTCTTGTACCCAAAGCCTTCCTTTGGGGGCACTTTTGGATGGGCGAAAAGGGCTCGCAATGCATTTCCTGGGGCCTGATTTTTCAGTCGTCTTCGTTGCCGGCTAGGGCTATGTTTAGGGATGCTCGGAAACAGCGAACCCGGAGGGTCCAGTTGCATGTGGGGCTGCGTAAAGGCTCCCCTGGGGAGTTCTCTTGTACCCAAAGCCTTCCTTTGGTGACACTTTTGGATGGTCCAAAGGGGCTTGCAACGCGTTTTCTGGGGCCCGGGTTTTCAGTCCTCTCCCATGCCGGCTAGTGATATATTTAGGATTGCTCGGAAAAATCGAACCCGGAGGGTCCAGTTGCATGTGGGGCTGCGTAAAGGCTCCCCTGGGGAGTTCACTTGTACCCAAAGCCTTCCCTTAGGGGCACTTTTGGATGGACGAAAAGGGCTCGCAACGCATTTCCTGGGGACTGATTTTTCAGTCGACTTCGATGCCGGCTAGGGCTATGTTTAGGGATGCTCGGAAACAGCGAACCCGGAGGGTCCAGTTGCATGTGGGGCTGCGTAAAGGCTCCCCTGGGGAGTTCACTTGTACCCAAAGCCTTCCTTTGGGGGCACTTTTGGATGGGTGAAAAGGCCTCGCAACGCATTTCCTGGGGCCTGATTTTTCACTCGTCTCCGATGACGGCTAGGGCTATGTTTAGGGATGCTCGGAAACAGCGAACCCGGAGGGTCCAGTTGCATGTGTGGCTGCGTAAAGGCTCCCCTGGGGAGTTCTCTTGTACCCAAAGTCTTCCTTTGCGGGCACATTTGGATGGGCGAAAAGGCCTCGCAACGCATTTCCAGTGGCCTGATTTTTCACTCGTCTCCGAAGACGGCTAGGGCTACGTTTAGGTTTGTTCAGGAACAGCGAACCCGGAGGGTCCAGTTGCATGTGGGGCTGCGTAAAGGCTCCCCTGGGGAGATCACTTGTACCCAAAGCCTTCCTTTGCGGGCACTTTTGGATGGTCCAAAGGGGCTTGCAACGCATTTCCTGGGGCCTGATTTTTCAGTTGTCTCCGATGACGGCTAGGGCTACGTTTAGGTTTGCTCATGAACAGCGAACCCGGAGGGTCCAGTTGCATGTGGGGCTGCGTAAAGGCTCCCCTGGGGAGTTCTCTTGTACCCAAAGCCTTCCTTTGGTGACACTTTTGGATGGTCCAAAGGGGCTTGCAACGCGTTTTCTGGGACCCGCGTTTTCAGTCTTCTCCCATGCCGGCTAGTGATATATTTAGGTTTGCTCGGAAAAATCGAACCCAGAGGGTCCAGTTGCATGTGGGGCTGCGTAAAGGCTCCCCTGGGGAGTTCTCTTGTACCCAAAGTCTTCCTTTGGGGGCACTTTTGGATGGGCAAAAAGGGCTCGCAATGCATTTCCTGGGGCCTGATTTTTCAGTCGTCTTCGATGCCGGCTAGGGCTATGTTTAGGTTTGCTCAGGAACAGCGAACCCGGAGGGTCCAGTTGCATGTGGGGCTGCGTAAAGGCTCTCCTGGGGAGTTCTCTTGTACCCAAAGCCTTCCTTTGGGGGCACTTTTGGATGGGCGAAAAGGGCTCGCAATGCATTTCCTGGGGCCTGATTTTTCAGTCGTCTTCGTTGCCGGCTAGGGCTATGTTTAGGGATGCTCGGAAACAGCGAACCCGGAGGGTCCAGTTGCATGTGGGGCTGCGTAAAGGCTCCCCTGGGGAGTTCTCTTGTACCCAAAGCCTTCCTTTGGTGACACTTTTGGATGGTCCAAAGGGGCTTGCAACGCGTTTTCTGGGACCCGGGTTTTCAGTCCTCTCCCATGCCGGCTAGTGATATATTTAGGATTGCTCGGAAAAATCGAACCCGGAGGGTCCAGTTGCATGTGGGGCTGCGTAAAGGCTCCCCTGGGGAGTTCACTTGTACCCAAAGCCTTCCTTTAGGGGCACTTTTGGATGGACGAAAAGGGCTCGCAACGCATTTCCTGGGGCCTGATTTTTCAGTCGACTTCGATGCCGGCTAGGGCTATGTTTAGGGATGCTCGGAAACAGCGAACCCGGAGGGTCCAGTTGCATGTGGGGCTGCGTAAAGGCTCCCCTGGGGAGTTCACTTGTACCCAAAGCCTTCCTTTGGGGGCACTTTTGGATGGGTGAAAAGGCCTCGCAACGCATTTCCTGGGGCCTGATTTTTTACTCGTCTCCGATGACGGCTAGGGCTATGTTTAGGGATGCTCGGAAACAGCGAACCCGGAGGGTCCAGTTGCATGTGGGGCTGTGTAAAGGCTCCCCTGGGGAGTTCACTTGTACCCAAAGCCTTCCTTTGGGGGCACTTTTGGATGGGCGAAAAGGCCTCGCAACGCATTTCCTGGGGCCTGATTTTTCAGTTGTCTCCGATGACGGCTAGGGCTACGTTTAGGTTTGCTCATGAACAGCGAACCCGGAGGGTCCAGTTGCATGTGGGGCTGCGTAAAGGCTCCCCTGGGGAGTTCTCTTGTACCCAAAGCCTTCCTTTGGTGACACTTTTGGATGGTCCAAAGGGGCTTGCAACGCGTTTTCTGGGGCCCGGGTTTTCAGTCCTCTCCCATGCCGGCTAGTGATATATTTAGGATTGCTCGGAAAAATCGAACCCGGAGGGTCCAGTTGCATGTGGGGCTGCGTAAAGGCTCCCCTGGGGAGTTCACTTGTACCCAAAGCCTTCCCTTAGGGGCACTTTTGGATGGACGAAAAGGGCTCGCAACGCATTTCCTGGGGCCTGATTTTTCAGTCGACTTCGATGCCGGCTAGGGCTATGTTTAGGGATGCTCGGAAACAGCGAACCCGGAGGGTCCAGTTGCATGTGGGGCTGCGTAAAGGCTCCCCTGGGGAGTTCTCTTGTACCCAAAGCCTTCCTTTGGGGGCACTTTTGGATGGGTGAAAAGGCCTCGCAACGCATTTCCTGGGGCCTGATTTTTCACTCGTCTCCGATGACGGCTAGGGCTATGTTTAGGGATGCTCGGAAACAGCGAACCCGGAGGGTCCAGTTGCATGTGGGGCTGCGTAAAGGCTCCCCTGGGGAGATCACTTGTACCCAAAGCCTTCCTTTGCGGGCACTTTTGGATGGTCCAAAGGGGCTTGCAACGCATTTCCTGGGGCCTGATTTTTCAGTTGTCTCCGATGACGGCTAGGGCTACGTTTAGGTTTGTTCAGGAACAGCGAACCCGGAGGGTCCAGTTGCATGTGGGGCTGCGTAAAGGCTCCCCTGGGGAGTTCACTTGTACCCAAAGCCTTCCTTTAGGGGCACTTTTGGATGGACGAAAAGGGCTCGCAACGTATTTCCTGGGGCCTGATTTTTCAGTCGTCTTCGATGCCGGCTAGGGCTATGTTTAGGTTTGCTCAGGAACAGCGAACCCGGAGGGTCCAGTTGCATGTGGGGCTGCGTAAAGGCTCTCCTGGGGAGTTCTCTTGTACCCAAAGCCTTCCTTTGGGGGCACTTTTGGATGGGCGAAAAGGGCTCGCAATGCATTTCCTGGGGCCTGATTTTTCAGTCGTCTTCGTTGCCGGCTAGGGCTATGTTTAGGGATGCTCGGAAACAGCGAACCCGGAGGGTCCAGTTGCATGTGGGGCTGCGTAAAGGCTCCCCTGGGGAGTTCTCTTGTACCCAAAGCCTTCCTTTGGTGACACTTTTGGATGGTCCAAAGGGGCTTGCAACGCGTTTTCTGGGACCCGGGTTTTCAGTCCTCTCCCATGCCGGCTAGTGATATATTTAGGATTGCTCGGAAAAATCGAACCCGGAGGGTCCAGTTGCATGTGGGGCTGCGTAAAGGCTCCCCTGGGGAGTTCACTTGTACCCAAAGCCTTCCTTTAGGGGCACTTTTGGATGGACGAAAAGGGCTCGCAACGCATTTCCTGGGGCCTGATTTTTCAGTCGACTTCGATGCCGGCTAGGGCTATGTTTAGGGATGCTCGGAAACAGCGAACCCGGAGGGTCCAGTTGCATGTGGGGCTGCGTAAAGGCTCCCCTGGGGAGTTCACTTGTACCCAAAGCCTTCCTTTGGGGGCACTTTTGGATGGGTGAAAAGGCCTCGCAACGCATTTCCTGGGGCCTGATTTTTCACTCGTCTCCGATGACGGCTAGGGCTATGTTTAGGGATGCTCGGAAACAGCGAACCCGGAGGGTCCAGTTGCATGTGTGGCTGCGTAAAGGCTCCCCTGGGGAGTTCTCTTGTACCCAAAGCCTTCCTTTGGGGGCACATTTGGATGGGCGAAAAGGCCTCGCAACGCATTTCCAGTGGCCTGATTTTTCACTCGTCTCCGAAGACGGCTAGGGCTACGTTTAGGTTTGTTCAGGAACAGCGAACCCGGAGGGTCCAGTTGCATGTGGGGCTGCGTAAAGGCTCCCCTGGGGAGATCACTTGTACCCAAAGCCTTCCTTTGCGGGCACTTTTGTATGGTCCAAAGGGGCTTGCAACGCATTTCCTGGGGCCTGATTTTTCAGTTGTCTCCGATGACGGCTAGGGCTACGTTTAGGTTTGCTCATGAACAGCGAACCCGGAGGGTCCAGTTGCATGTGGGGCTGCGTAAAGGCTCCCCTGGGGAGTTCTCTTGTACCCAAAGCCTTCCTTTGGTGACACTTTTGATGGTCCAAAGGGGCTTGCAACGCGTTTTCTGGGGCCCGGGTTTTCAGTCTTCTCCCATGCCGGCTAGTGATATATTTAGGTTTGCTCGGAAAAATCGAACCCAGAGGGTCCAGTTGCATGTGGGGCTGCGTAAAGCTCTCCTGGGGAGTTCTCTTGTACCCAAAGCCTTCTTTGGGGGCACTTTTGGATGGGCGAAAAGGCCTCGCAACGCATTTCCTGGGGCCTGATTTTTCACTCGTCTCCGATGACGGCTAGGGCTATGTTTAGGGATGCTCGGAAACAGCGAACCCGGAGGGTCCAGTTGCATGTGGGGCTGCGTAAAGGCTCCCCTGGGGAGTTCACTTGTACCCAAAGCTTCCTTTGGGGCACTTTTGGATGGGTGAAAGGCCTCGCAACGCATTTCCTGGGGCCTGATTTTTCACTCGTCTCCGATGACGGCTAGGGCTATGTTTAGGGATGCTCGGAAACAGCGAACCGGAGGGTCCAGTTGCATGTGGGGCTGCGTAAAGGCTCCCCTGGGGAGTTCACTTGTACCCAAAGCCTTCCTTTGGGGGCACTTTTGGATGGGCGAAAAGGCCTCGCAACGCATTTCCTGGGGCCTGATTTTTCACTCGTCTTCGTTGCCGGCTAGGGCTATGTTTAGGGATGCTCGGAAACAGCGAACCCGGAGGGTCCAGTTGCATGTGGGGCTGCGTAAAGGCTCCCCTGGGGAGTTCTCTTGTACCCAAAGCCTTCCTTTGGTGACACTTTTGGATGGTCCAAAGGGGCTTGCAACGCGTTTTCTGGGACCCGGGTTTTCAGTCCTCTCCCATGCCGGCTAGTGATATATTTAGGATTGCTCGGAAAAATCGAACCCGGAGTGTCCAGTTGCATGTGGGGCTGCGTAAAGGCTCCCCTGGGAGTTCACTTGTACCCAAAGCCTTCCCTTAGGGGCACTTTTGGATGGACGAAAAGGGCTCGCAACGCATTTCCTGGGGCCTGATTTTTCAGTCGACTTCGATGCCGGCTAGGGCTATGTTTAGGGATGCTCGGAACAGCGAACCCGGAGGGTCCAGTTGCATGTGGGGCTGCGTAAAGGCTCCCCTGGGGAGTTCACTTGTACCCAAAGCCTTCCTTTGGGGGCACTTTTGGATGGGCGAAAAGGCCTCGCAACGCATTTACTGGGGCCTGATTTTTCACTCGTCTCCGATGACGTCTAGGGCTATGTTTAGGGATGCTCGGAAACAGCGAACCCGGAGGGTCCAGTTGCATGTGGGGCTGCGTAAAGGCTCCCCTGGGGAGTTCACTTGTACCCAAAGCCTTCCTTTGGGGGCACTTTTGGATGGGCGAAAAGGGCTCGCAACGCATTTCCTGGGGCCTGATTTTTCACTCGTCTTCGATGCCTTCTAGGACTATGTTTAGGGATGCTCGGAAACAGCAAACCCGGAGGGTCCAGTTGCATGTGGGGCTGCGTAAAGGCTCCCCTGGGGAGTTCTCTTGTACCCAAAGTCTTCCTTTGGGGGCACAATTGGATGGGCGAAAAGGCCTCGGAACGCTTTTCCTGGGGCCTGATTTTTCACTCGTCTCCGATGACGGCTAGGGCTACCTTTAGATTTGCTCAGGAACAGCGAACCCGGAGGGTCCAGTTGCATGTGGGGCTGCGTAAAGGCTCCCCTGGGGAGATCACTTGTACCCAAAGCCTTCCTTTGGAGGCACTTTTGGATGGTCTGAAGGGGCTGGCAACACATTTCCTGGGTCCTGATTTTTCACTTGTCTTCGATGCCGGCTAGGGCTATGTTTAGGGATGCTCGGAAACAGCGAACCCGGAGGGTCCAGTTGCATGTGGGGCTGCGTAAAGGCTCCCCTAGGGAGTTCACTTGTACCCAAAGCCTTCCTTTGGGGGCACTTTTGGATGGGCGAAAAGGGCTCGCAACGCATTTCCTGGGGCCTGATTTTTCACTCGTCTTCGATGCCGTCTAGGGCTATGTTTAGGGATGCTCGGAAACAGCGAACCCGGAGGGTCCAGTTGCATGTGGGGCTGCGTAAAGGCTCCCCTGGGGAGTTCTCTTGTACCCAAAGTCTTCCTTTGTGGCACATTTGGATGGTCCAAAGGGGCTTGCAACGCGTTTTCTGGGGCCCGGGTTTTCAGTCTTCTCCCATGCCGGCTAGGGATATATTTAGGGTTGCTCGGAAAAATCGAATCCGGAGGGTCCAGTTGAATGTGTGGCTGCGTAAAGGCTCCCCTGGGGAGTTCACTTGTACCCAAAGCCTTCCTTTGGGGGCACTTTTGGATGGGTGAATGGGGCTTGCAACGCGTTTTCTGGGGCCCGGGTTTTCAGTCTTCTCCCATGCCGGCTAGTGATATATTTAGTATTGCTCGGAAAAATCGAACCCGGAGGGTCCAGTTGCATGTGGGGCTGCGTAAAGGCTCCCCTGGGGAGTTCACTTGTACCCAAAGCCTTCCTTTGGGGGCACTTTTGGATGGGCGAAAAGGGCTCGCAACGCATTTCCTGGGGCCTGATTTTTCAGTCGTCTTCGAAGCCGTCTAGGGCTATGTTTAGGGATGCTCGGAAACAGCGAACCCGGAGGGTCCAGTTGCATGTGGGGCTGTGTAAAGGCTCCCCTGGGGAGATCACTTGTACCCAAAGTCTTCCTTTGCGGGCACTTTTGGATGGTCCAAAGGGGCTTGCAACACATTTCCTGGGGCCTGATTTTTCAGTCGTCTCCGATGACGGCTAGGGCTACGTTTAGGTTTGCTCATGAACAGCGAACCCGGAGGGTCCAGTTGCATGTGGGGCTGTGTAAAGGCTCCCCTGGGGAGTTCACTTGTACCCAAAGCCTTCCTTTGGTGACACTTTTGGATGGTCCAAAGGGGCTTGCAACGCGTTTTCTGGGGCCCGGATTTTCAGTCTTCTCCCATGCCGGCTAGGGATATATTTAGGGTTGCTCGGAAAAATCGAACCCGGAGGGTCCAGTTGCATGTGTGGCTGCGTAAAGGCTCCCCTGGGGAGTTCACTTGTATCCAAAGCCTTCCTTTGGGGGCACTTTTGGATGGGCGAAAAGGGCTCGCAACGCATTTCCTGGGGCCTGATTTTTCAGTCGTCTTCGATGCCTTTAGGATTATGTTTAGGGATGCTCGGAAACAGCGAACCCGGAGGGTCCAGTTGCATGTGGGGCTGCGTAAAGGCTCCCCTGGGGAGTTCACTTGTACCCAAAGCTTTCCTTTGGGGGCACTTTTGGATGGGCGAAAAGGGCTCGCAACGCATTTCCTGGGGCCTGATTTTTCACTCGTCTTCGATGCCGTCTAGGGTTCTGTTTAGGGATGCTCGGAAACAGCGAACCCGGAGGGTCCAGTTGCACGTGGGGCTGCGTAAAGGCTCCCCTGGGGAGTTCTCTTGTACCCAAAGTCTTCCTTTGGGGGCACATTTGGATGGGCGAAAAGGCCTCGGAACGCATTTCCTGGGGCCTGATTTTTCAGTCGTCTCCGATGACGGCTAGGGCTACGTCTAGGTTTGCTCATGAACAGCGAACCCGGAGGGTCCAGTTGCATGTGGGGCTGCGTAAAGGCTCCCCTGGAGAGTTCTCTTGTACCCAAAGCCTTCCTTTGGTGACACTTTTGGATGGTCCAAAGGGGCTTGCAACGCGTTTTCTGGGGCCCGGCTTTTCAGTCTTCTCCCATGCCGGCTAGGGATATATTTAGGATTGCTCGGAAAAATCGAACCAGGAGGGTCCAGTTGCATGTGGGGCTGCGTAAAGGCTCCCCTGGGGAGTTCACTTGTACCCAAAGCCTTCCTTTGGGGGCACTTTTGGATGGGCGAAAAGGCCTCACAACGCATTTCCTGGGGCCTGATTTTTCAGTAGTCTTCGAAGCCGTCTAGGGCTATGTTTAGGGATGCTCGGAAACAGCGAACCCGGAGGGTCCAGTTGCATGTGGGGCTGCGTAAAGGCTCCCCTGGGGAGTTCTCTTGTACCCAAAGTCTTCCTTTGGGGGCACATTTGGATGGGCGAAAAGGCCTCGCAACGCATTTCCTGTGGCCTGATTTTTCACTCGTCTCCGAAGACGGCTAGGGCTACCTTTAGGTTTGTTCAGGAACAGCGAACCCGGAGGGTCCAGTTGCATGTGGGGCTGCGTAAAGGCTCCCCTGGGGAGATCACTTGTACCCAAAGCCTTCCTTTGCGGGCACTTTTGGATGGTCCAAAGGGGCTTGCAACACATTTCCTGGGGCCAGATTTTTCAGTCGTCTCCGATGACGGCTAGGGCTACGTTTAGGTTTGCTCATGAACAGCGAACCCGGAGGGTCCAGTTGCATGTGTGGCTGCGTAAAGGCTCCCCTGGGGAGTTCTCTTGTACCCAAAGCCTTCCTTTGGTGACACTTTTGGATGGTCCAAAGGGGCTTGCAACGCGTTTTCTGGGGCCCGGGTTTTCAGTCTTCTCCCATGCCGGCTAGGGATATATTTAGTATTGCTCGGAAAAATCGAACCCGGAGTGTCCAGTTGCATGTGGGGCTGCGTAAAGGCTCCCCTTGGCAGTTCACTTGTACCCAAAGCCTTCCTCTGGGGGCACTTTTGGATGGGCGAAAAGGGCTTGCAACGCATTTCCTGGGGCCTGATTTTTCAGTCGTCTTCGATGCCTTTAGGACTATGTTTAGGGATGCTCGGAAACAGCAAACCCGGAGGGTCCAGTTGCATGTGGGGCTGCGTAAAGGCTCCCCTGGGGAGTTCACTTGTACCCAAAGTCTTCCTTTGGGGGCACTTTTTGATGGGCGAAAAGGCCTCGGAACGCATTTCCTGGGGCCTGATTTTTCAGTCGTCTCCGATGACGGCTAGGGCTACGTTTAGGTTTGCTCATGAACAGCGAACCCGGAGGGTCCAGTTGCATGTGGGGCTGTGTAAAGGCTCCCCTGGGGAGTTCACTTGTACCCAAAGCCTTCCTTTGGTGACACTTTTGGATGGTCCAAAGGGGCTTGCAACGCGTTTTCTGGGGCCCGGATTTTCAGTCTTCTCCCATGCCGGCTAGGGATATATTTAGGGTTACTCGGAAAAATCGAACTCGGAGGGTCCAGTTGAATGTGTGGCTGCGTAAAGGCTCCCCTGGGGAGTTCACTTGTATCCAAAGCCTTCCTTTGGGGGCACTTTTGGATGGTCCTAAGGGGCTCGCAACGCATTTCCTGGGGCCTGATTTTTCAGTCGTCATCGATGCCGGCTAGGGCTACGTTTAGGGATGCTCAGAAACAGCAAACCCGGAGGGTCCAGTTGCATGTGGGGCTGCGTAAAGGCTCCCCTGGGGAGTTCACTTGTACCCAAAGCCTTCCTTTGGGGGCACTTCTGGATGGTCCAAAGGGGCTCGTAACGCATTTCCTGGGGCCTGATTTTTTAGTCGTTATCGATGCCGGCTAGGGCTATGTTTAGGGATGCTCGGAAACAGCGAACCCGGAGGGTCCAGTTGCATGTGGGGCTGCGTAAAGGCTCCCCTGGGGAGTTCACTTGTACCCAAAGCCTTCCTTTGGGGGCACTTTTGGACGGGCGAAAAGGGCTCGCAACGCATTTCCTGGGGCCTGATTTTTCAGTCGTCTTCGATGCCGGCTAGGGCTGCATTTAGGGATGCTCGGAAACAGCGAACCCGGAGGGTCCAGTTGCATGTGGGGCTGCGTAAAGGCTCCCCTAGGGATTTCACTTGTACCCAAAGCCTTCCTTTGGGGGCACTTTTGGATGGTCCGAAGGGGCTCGCAACGCATTTCCTGGGGCCTGATTTTTCAGTCGTCTTCGAAGCCGTCTAGGGCTATGTTTAGGGATGCTCGGAAACAGCGAACCCGGAGGGTCCAGTTGCATGTGGGGCTGCGTAAAGGCTCCCCTGGGGAGTTCACTTGTACCCAAAGTCTTCCTTTGGGGGCACATTTGGATGGGCGAAAAGGGCTCGCAACGCATTTCCTGTGGCCTGATTTTTCACTCGTCTCCGAAGACGGCTAGGGCTACGTTTAGGTTTGTTCAGGAACAGCGAACCCGGAGGGTCCAGTTGCATGTGGGGCTGCGTAAAGGCTCCCCTGGGGAGTTCACTTGTACCCAAAGCCTTCCGTTGGGGGCACTTTTGGATGGGCGAAAAGGGCTCTCAACGCATTTCCTGGGGCCTGATTTTTCAGTCGTCTTCTTTGCCGTCTAGGGCTATGTTTAGGGATGCTCGGAAACAGCAGACCCGGAGGGTCCAGTTGCATGTGGGGTTGCGTAAAGGCTCCCCTGGGGAGTTCACTTGTACCCAAAGCCTTCCTTTGCGGGCACTTTTGGATGGTCCAAAGGGGCTTGCAACGCAATTCCTGGGGCCTGATTTTTCAGTCGTCTCCGATGACGGCTAGGGCTACGTTTAGGTTTACCCATGAACAGCGAACCCGGAGGGTCCAGTTGCATGTGGGGCTGCGTAAAGGCTCCCCTGGAGAGTTCTCTTGTACCCAAAGCCTTCCTTTGGTGACACTTTTGGATGGTCCAAAGGGGCTTGCAACGCGTTTTCTGGGGCCCGGGTTTTCAGTCTTCTCCCATGCCGGCTAGGGATATATTTAGGATTGCTCGGAAAAATCGAACCCGAAGGGTCCAGTTGCATGTGGGGCTGCGTAAAGGCTCCCCTGGGGAGTTCACTTGTACCCAAAGCCTTCCTTTGGGGGCACTTTTGGATGGGCGAAAAGGGCTCACAACTCATTTCCTGGGGCCTGATTTTTCAGTCGTCTTCGATGCCTTCTAGGACTATGTTTAGGGATGCTCGGAAACAACAAACACGGAGGGTCCAGTTGCATGTGGGGCTGCGTAAAGGCTCCCCTGGGGAGTTCACTTGTACCCAAAGTCTTCCTTTGGGGGCACATTTGGATGGGCGAAAAGGGCTCGCAACGCATTTCCTGGGGCCTGATTTTTCACTCGTCTCCGAAGACGGCTAGGGCTACGTTTAGGTTTGTTCAGGAACAGCGAACCCGGAGGGTCCAGTTGCATGTGGGGCTGCGTAAAGGCTCCCCTGGGGAGATCACTTGTACCCAAAGCCTTCCTTTGGGGGCACTTTTGGATGGTCTGAAGGGGCTGGCAACACATTTCCTGGGTCCTGATTTCCTTATCTTGTCTTCGATGCCGGCTAGGGCTATGTTTAGGGATGCTCGGAAACAGCGAACCCGGAGGGTCCAGTTGCATGTGGGGCTGCGTAAAGGCTCCCCTGGGGAGTTCACTTGTACCCAAAGTCTTCCTTTGGGGGCACATTTGGATGGGCGAAAAGGGCTCGCAACGCATTTCCTGGGGCCTGATTTTTCACTCGTCTCCGAAGACGGCTAGGGCTACGTTTAGGTTTGTTCAGGAACAGCGAACCCGGAGGGTCCAGTTGCATGTGGGGCTGCGTAAAGGCTCCCCTGGGGAGTTCACTTGTACCCAAAGCCTTCCTTTGGGGGCACTTTTGGATGGACGAAAAGGGCTCGCAACGCATTTCCTGGTGCCTGATTTTTCAGTCGTCTTCGATGCCTTCTAGGACTATGTTTAGGGATGCTCGGAAACAACAAACCCGGAGGGTCCAGTTGCATGTGGGTCTGCGTAAAGGATCCCCTGGGGAGTTCTCTTGTACCCAAAGTCTTCCTTTGGGGGCACATTTGGATGGGCGAAAAGGGCTCGCAACGCATTTCCTGGGGCCTGATTTTTCACTCTTCTCCGATGACGGCTAGGGCTAGGTTTAGGTTTGCTTAGGAACAGCGAACGCGGAGTGTCCAGTTGCATGTGGGGCTGCGTAAAGGCTCCCCTGGGGAGATCAATTGTACCCAAAACCTTCCTTTGGGGGCACTTTTGTATGGTCTGAAGGGGCTGGCAACACATTTCCTGGGTACTGATTTTTCACTTGTCTTCTATGCCGGCTAGGGCTATGTTTAGGGATGCTCGGAAACAGCGAACCCGGAGGGTCCAGTTGCATGTGGGGCTGCGTAAAGGCTCCCCTGGGGAGTTCTCTTGTACCCAAAGCCTTCCTTTGGGGGCACTTTTGGATGGGCGAAAAGGGCTCGCAACGCATTTCCTGGG